>NC_052311.1:20485425-21186675 GCF_016432855.1 Salvelinus namaycush | reverse complement strand
ATCACAGCAGCAAGATTTGTGACCTGTTGCCACAAGAAAAGGTCAAGCAGTGAAGAACAAACACCATTGTAAATATAACCCATATTTATGCTTATTTATTTTACCTTTTGTACTTTAACCATTTGTACATCGTTGCAATACTGTATATATACATAATATGACATTTGTAATGTCTTTATTGTTTTGAAACGTCTGCATGTGTAATGTTTACTGTTAATTTTTATTGTTTATTTCACTTTTGTATATTATCTACCTCACTTGCTTTGGCAATGTTAACATGTTTCCCATGCCAATAAAACCCCTTGAATTGAATTGAGAGAGAGAGAGAGATGCAGAGTTATATAGACACACACAGAGAGAGAGAGAGATGCAGAGTTACATAGACACAGAGAGAGAGAGATGCCGAGTTACATAGACAGAGAGAGAGAGATGCAGAGTTATATAGACACACAGAGAGAGAGAGAGATGCAGAGTTACATAGACACAGAGAGAGAGAGAGATGCCGAGTTACATAGACAGAGAGAGAGAGATGCAGAGTTATAGACACAGAGAGAGAGAAAGAGAGAGAGATGCAGAGTTACGTAGACACAGAGAGAGAGAGAAGCAGAGTTATAGACACAGAGAGAGAGAAAGAGCGAGAGATGCAGAGTTACGTAGACACACAGAGAGAGAGAGATGCAGAGTTACATAGACACAGAGAGAGATGCCGAGTTACATAGACAGAGAGAGAGAGAGATGCAGAGTTACATAGACACAGAGAGAGAGATGCAGAGTTATATAGACACACAGAGAGAGAGAGAGATGCAGAGTTACATAGACACAGAGAGAGAGAGATGCAGAGTTACATAGACACAGGGAGAGAGAGATGCAGAGTTACATAGACAAAGAGAGAGAGAGAGATGCAGAGTTACATAGACACAGAGAGAGAGAGAGATGCAGAGTTACATAGACACAGAGAGAGAGAGAGATGCAGAGTTACATAGACACAGAGAGAGAGAGATGCAGAGTTACATAGACACAGAGTAACATAGACACAGAGAGAGAGAGAGATGCAGAGTTACATAGACACAGAGAGAGAGAGAGAGATGCAGAGTTACATAGAAACAGAGAGAGAGAGAGATGCAGAGTTACATAGACACAGAGAGAGAGATGCAGAGTTACATAGACACAGAAGGAGAGACTCGTGATCTGGTAAGTAGAGTGGATCAATACATAAAGAACACGGATCAAAACAAAATGGTTATGCAGACTTATTTATTGTGTTATTCACCCTGCAGCAATACGTATCCCATCAGGATTGAATACTGCAGTTCGTGACCATCTCAAAGATAACCACCCATTAACCAAGAATATTGCTATAATCCAAAACCCTACCACAATTATATTCGGCCCTCTGCAAAACAGTGTGACCTTAGTAATACACGTTGGCCTCTGTCTTTATGAGTCCCTCCACACAGGCTAGAAGGGGGAAGCTCAGAGGAAGGTGATTATGCAGAAGGCGTGCCTGAGTTGTTAATGAGACATGATGAGATAGAGGAGTGAGGCTGAGATGGATTCTCAATGGTTGCATTCCAAATGGCACCCTATGTTGGGCTCCATTTGGGACACAACCGATACGTCTTAAGGCAGGGAGATAAAAAGTTTGTTTCAGGACAATTCTTGTAAAATCAGCCTTGACACCCAGTACTATTACTACCCCATTAAGAGTTCTAGGACAATAGCTGCCCTGTTATTTGATCATGTATCCATTGGATCCCCTTGTTAAGCCAAACCTGGCCTTTTCCACACTGCCCTGTGAATACTGATGGGCTGCGAAGGGGTGATTTTGGTGAAATGTTTTAATCTCTTTGAGGCTGTCCTTGATGTCGTAGACCAACCACGATACTGTCATCCCACAGATATCATACCTTTGACCTAACTCCTTTTGATTATAATGGATTTTATGGAGAGTTTAATAAAAATGTGGAGGTTTTCATTGATTTCAGATGGAATTACTCTTATTTTTTGCGTACTGTATTTGTTGTCTTTGTATTTATTCATGTATTATACATGAATACCCTTCCCCTTAGGGCCAACATATATTAACATTATGCAGTTACTAAACTGAATAGGTACTGCAGAATATAAGGTTCAGTGCCTTGTCCTAAAGGCACTGCTGCCACATTTGCTACCTGGAATGAAGATGAATAACATGGAAGTCAACACTAACCCTTCTTAATTACAAGACCATCCTGCATCTTAATTGTCAAGAGCATCTGGGTGCAGGGACATTGTGGCCAAAATGAATTTGTTCAAACCCCAACTGAGATTGGCACCATCCAAACCTGCCAGCCTAATTACCTGCTTTGCATATTTCTGTCAGTGAATTGGTTGTAATGTTTCCCCTGTCAGCACTTGTGACTTCTAGCAATGAAATTGTGTGCGAGTCAATCTCTCCTTCCTCTGTGAACCCATTTCAATATAATACTTATATTTTACCAAATGGACAACACTTTTTTTTTTTTCAGGTGGACTGTCTCATAAGCATTGCACTATGACCTCAATAAACTGACTGAGGAAAGGTTAGCAAAAACACAACAGAAATGCCATCTGTCATCTTCCACTAAACCAAAGCACTATGTAAAACAACCTAATGAGAGAGAGATGCATAGTGAAATACTGGATTTGAGGGAGGAAGAGGGCATTTTTATTCTTCAGAATACATGTCAGCAGTGAACTAGAGACACATTCACTTTAATCGCAAATGAGCACTAGGAGTCACCCCTGGGGGATGAGATGCATCCCTTTATTTATATTTTATCTCTGCCCAGAGGCTTGCATTCCTTGAGAACGATGGATACTCTCCCCTCCAGGGGTCAAGTTATTGTGACAATTATTCTTGATTTGTAGAACCAGAACTACATAGTTTATGGAGGTTACACGAACTGTACATCATGGAAAATCACTTCCATTTGATGTCATTAGAGCAGCATATTTTATCACGTTTTCCATGATGAGTATATTTCAAGTGAGCTGAGTATTGGACCATCAAATCACCATGAGTGGTTTCCCATCAATGTTCTAAGACCAGGAGTTTAACATTGTAGGAAGGTCGCTTTTTCATTTACATCATGTGATACCTACAGTATGATGATGGTGATGTTGTTATGGTAGCAGTGAGTAAAACAAAGTTAGAACTACCACAGTACGCTGCCATTCGCCTGTCCTCCTATATTCACTGGGAAGCTATTTTTTCTCATCAAAAGTGCATATAATGCCAATAGATTTTTTGAATGTGTACTTTTCTCATGGGGTGGCATGAGGCAGTGTCCTTTACATGTGTTGTTGCATATCATTTCTGAATTATTGTGCAGACATGATTAAATTGTATTGAAATACACTGAAGTCGGTTATCTTGGAAGAACACTTGACAATTCATGAATGCATCCAATGGCTCAATATGACAAGACGTAAACATGTTAAAAGAGGACAACGGAGTTCTTCCCTGTCCTGAAGAGATATCACCAAGTTGTTTTCTTTTTGGGTATCCCTCACTGAGTGACGGAAAATGTTTTCTATGGTGCACCAACAGACGACAAACTACACAGTGATCGTTGACATTCCATGTAACAAACAAACCAAAGGAGTGACGAAGGGTTGCAAGACGAAAGTGCTGAAAACCCAATGCATCATTGTCAAATGTTCGAGCAAATACTCAATTTTACAAGAAATATTGTTGAGATAGTATAAAAGGCCAATGAGAAATGCTTATTGTCCCAAACACTGAATGGATGTCTTTCTCTAAAGGAGTTGCAGCTACAGATGTAGGATCTTCATTTGAGCCAGTTTGCTACAGATGTAGGATCTTGCAGCAACAGAAAATGGGAATTATTATGTGGATTATAATTCATTGATGCTGTTTGTAGGGGTTGATAAAAACATTTGTAACGGAAAATCAAGTCTGACATTTTAAAGTCTAAATTAGAAACTTTTGAAACTTTTTTAAACCTCGAATACACTTCAAGTTTGCATTTCCTACTGTGCAGGAACATTCTCAGCAACAAAAGAATGATCAAATGAAGATCCTACATCTGAAATATAGATCATCCAATTGCTTTGCACAGCTTGAAATCCTTTACATGTTCCTTTCAATCAGCTGGACATCATTTACATGTTCCTTTCAATCAGCTGGACATCATTTACATGTTCCGTTCAATCAGCTGGACATCATTTACATGTTCCTTTCAATCAGCTGGACATCATTTACATGTTCCTTTCAATCAGCCGGACATCCTTTAAATGTTCCTTTCAATCTGTAGCATTTTATTATTTGTAAACACATGCTTGGTTTACTCTTCACTGTGTGCAAATCTGCCAGCTTGTTGTGACGGATGACAAGAAACCAATTAATCAAATCATTATGCCAATTAAAAAGAATGTTCGCTCCGATGGAGGTGAAAAACCGAGAGAAGCAATGAGACCCTCAAGGAAGGTGATCTGACTCACCAACTCCACCCCTTTACTCGCCCTCCCAAATAAACAAATAGATCCCATTGAACTATGCCGTAAAAAATGTATTATTTATTCACACATAAAAAAGGTGCTATCTAGAACCTAAAACGGTTCTTCAGCTGTCCCCATAGGGGAACCATTTGAAGAACCCCTTTTGCTTATAGGTAGAACCATTTTGATTCCAGGTAGAACCCTTTGGGTAACATGGAACCCAAAGGGGTTCTAACTGGAGCTCAAAATGTTCTACGTGGAACTAAAAAGGGTTCTCCTATGGGGACAATCGAAAATACACATATGTACAATATATCTAAGTTTATGAAAGACTGTTTTGCATCAGCAATACGAAACATGACAACTGGTATGAATGTACAATAGCCACCCTAACTCAAAGTATGTATTTTTTTATAGACAGCTTCCAGCCATATTGTAGCAACTTTAGTGTGTATCCTTGTAATTCAGATCCTATCAACAAAGAGCATTATATAATTTATACCTTGTGCATTGTGCTTTTCTTTCCCAACCACCTCCAAACCACCAGGCAGTGTGTGCAGCGCTCTGTGACACTCAGGTCCTGAAGGGCTCTATATAAAATCAAGGACCCTTCACTGGCTATGGCTGACAGGGCCTCCAAGTGGCTTCACATGCTCCCTTTCTGTTCCCCTCTGCCGGCTCAGTGGCTCACATGTTCCGTTAATGAGAACCGGCAACACACACAAGACACATGTACCGTGTCAACTGTAATTATATTAGAAAGCACTGCCTCTCAGCTGTGGCCCCTCAGTGGCATTGTGTAATGTACTCCAAAGGGTTTCTAAAAGGCAAAAGATCTTAATGTGCTTTCTGAGTGCATCCAGTTGAATCACATTAAAAGATGCCAACAACAAAACTGTAGATGCAGGCAAGGATTATTGTTTAGCATATCGGATTTATTCGTTGCCATCTCTCTGATTGAGTTTGCTATTTGTTCAATTCTGGACACACCATGCCATATTAAAATGTCAAGGATAAAATGTGTTAAATATCATATTCTACTATAGATGTACATGCTATATATGGATGGCAGTATTTGCCTCACATCTAGCTCCAGGGGTACATTGCCTCATATCTAGCTCCAGGGGTACATTGCCTCATATCTAGCTCCAGTCGTACATTGCCTCACATCTAGCTCCAGGGGGTACATTGCCTCACATCTAGCTCAAGGGGGTACATTTTTTATTTTTTTATTTTATTTCACCTTTATTTAACCAGGTAGGCTAGTTGAGAGCAAGTTTTCATTTACAACTGCGACCTGGCCAAGATAAAGCAAAGCAGTGCGACAAAAACAACACAGTTACACATGGGATAAACAAACATACACTCAATAACACAATAGAAACATCAATGTACAGCGTGTGCAAATGTAGTAAGATTAGGGAGGTAAGGCAATAAATAGGCCATAGAGGTGAAATAATTACAATTTAGCATTAACACTGGAGTGATAGATGTGCAGATGATGATGTGCAAGTAGAGATACTGGGGTGCAAAACAGCAAAAAAACTAAAAACAATATGGGGATGAGGTAGTTGGGTGTGCTTTTTACAGATGGGCTGTGCACAGGTACAGTGATCGGTAAGCTGCTCTGACAGCTGATGCTTAAAGTTAGAGAGGAATATATAAGTCTCCAGCTTCAGTGATTTTTGCAATTCGTTCCAGTCATTGGCAGCAGAGAACTGGAAGGAAAGGCGGCCAAATGAGGTGTCGGCTTTGGGGATGACCAGTGAAATATACCTGCTGGAGCGCGTGCTACGGGTGGGTGCTGCTATGGTGACCAGTGAGCTGAGATAAGGCGGGGCTTTACCTAGAAAAGACTTAGATGACCTGGATCCAGTGGGTTTGGCGACGAGTATGAAGCGAGGGCCTGCCAACGAGAGCGTACAGGTCGCAGTGGTGGGTAGTATATGGGGCTTTGGTGACAAAACGGGTGGCACTGTGATAGACTTCATCCAATTTGTTGAGTAGAGTGTTGGATGCTATTTTGTAAATGACATTGCCAAAGTCAAGGATCGGTAGGATAGTACATTTTACGAGGGTATGTTTGGCAGCATGAGTTAAAGATACTTTGTTGAAAAATAGGAAGCCAATTCTAGATTTAATTTTGGATTGGAGATGCTTAATGTGAGTCTGGAAGGATAGTTTACAGTCTAACCAGACATCTAGGTATTTGTAGTTGTCCACATATTCTAAGTCAGAACCGTCCAGAGTAGTGATGCTGTGCGGGCAGCGATTGGTTGAAGAGCATGCATTTAGTTTTTAAGAGCAGTTGGAGGCCACGGAAGGAGATTTTTATGTTGGATATCTATGAGGTTGGTCATATGATATTAAAATATATCCAAAATATATATGAAAAAAACCGAGGAAAACGATTATTTACATGGGACAAGACGGGACAAGACAAACACATATCCGACTGCTGCGCCATCGTGGAACATCTAGCTCCAGGGGTACATTGCCGCAATCTTTCCTCTGGTCTAAAAAAAAGTATCCCAATGCCCCAGGGCAGTGATTGAGGACATTGCCCTGTATAGGGTGCCGTCTTTCAGATGGGACGATAAACGGGTGTCCTGACTCTCTGTGGTCACTAAAAGATTCCATGGGCCTTATCGTAAGAGTAGGAGGGGTAACCCGGGTGTGCTCTCGAAATTCCTAATCTGGCCCTCCTACCAGCATGGCTACCTAACCATCCCCAGCATCCAATTGGTTCATTCATCCCCCCTCCTCTCCCTGTAACTACTCCCCAGGGCATTGCTGTATATATGTTCTCAGTCAACTTACCTGTTAAAATAAGGGTAAAATAAGAATATAAAAAGAGGGCCATGAATGAGAGCAGAATCGATGATTCACTCTTTTAACCATGATATGCCCTTGAAGGGGTTTTGTTGGAAAAATGTAATTTGACCATAATCTACCCCTTACACTATTGTATGGGGTTTGAATATCCTTATTATACCTTCTGTAACAGGGTGAAGACTCAGAGGTGTAATTTCAGGTGTGGTGGAGTCTGAAGGGAAATGGCCTAGAAACAGTCGGCTCAAATTCCACTTGAAGGCACTTCATACGAGCGGCTAAAGAAAATATGAATACATATAAACTGAAATGATATTGTAATACTGCTGAGCCTTGAAGAACAAGAAAGTATTCTCACAGTGAACTTATTTAAAGGAAATAAATCCTCTCTCACCTTCATTAATGTTTTTATGGACGAGTGAAAGCGAAGAAATTGTATATGCTGTTGAAGCAACACAATAGAGGCTAATTGCTCATATTTTGTTTGTTTTTGGTATGTTATTAGGATCCCCATTAGCTGTTGTGAAAGCAGCAGCTACTTTTCCTGGGGTCCACACAGAACATGAAACATGACATAATACGGAACATTAATAGGCAAGAACAGCTCACGGACAGAACTACATAAAAGATTTGTTTTATAAGAACAATCTATACCAAATACTTTTTGAAGTGCACTGCTGCTGCATACTGATGGGTCTATTCATAGATTGAAAGCTGCTTCCTATAAAAAGGTACATTATTTGTAGAGTTTCCAAACTGAAGTTACTATACAAGAGTAATTGTATGGACTGCTTATTACCATACGATAAAGGGATACATTAAAGGTATGGTTACTCAAAGACTTTTGGAAGTTTTCATATTGGACTAACGATAGCCTTTACCTTGAAGACAGAGCCTTGGTACTTTGCTTTGCAGCTCAGCACCAGAAGATAAGATGGATCTGTCTTGAATGGAGCGTACTGGCTTCTTGGAATGCAGAGCAACCTCAGACTACTATTGAGTGACAGTTTGGCAGGTCTAGCTGAAATCGCCGCACCAACCCCCCTTAACCACAGTTGTGACTATGGAATATGGACAGCGGCAAATTGAGATTCATCAGGCATACATTCTTGCTCACTGAAATCTATATTCAATTTTGGAGCATCTGTTAAGGCAGTGGCAAGCCGAGACACACTGGGATGGAGAATCGCTTAAGTGTTCTGAAATTGTGCGCAGCGAAAAGCTCTCTTTCCCCACCATCAGAGATGGGGAGTGTTTTAAAATCGGTTCCTTGGGAAACAACAACACACTCATCATGAACACATACAGATACTCACATGAAAGGAGCTGCCATTTTGAGTCTATTTCACTGTCAATGATATCACTACCATGGCTCTTCTTTTTCTACTATTGGCATGAGTCCAGACTCCAGTCATATTAAATCAAGCAGTGTCAAGTACTAATATTTTTCTTCAGAATAATTAGGAATCTCTCTGTCAGATTACGTATGCATGTTGGGAGTAGATCTCAACATTAGCAGTGAGGGTTTTCCTGGGGACTCTAATTTAGACGAATGATCCACAACCGTCCAGTCTCATGAGCTCATCAGATTTAGAGAGGTATGTTACACCTAGAGAGCCTTTCAAACAGCCTCTAACACGTCTAGCACTGCAGTGCCTCTTACAGTGCCTCTTACACTGCTGACCCAAGCATAATACTAGTGGGGAAAGCACAGGCAGCTGCATAGCATAGCAGAGCATAGCATAGCCACTGGCGTTATGTATTTTCAACTGGACTGGTTTCTAGATGCATCATTTAGGTAATCGTGTTGAAGTCTTCTAGACGTGTTGAAGTCTTCTAAACCAACCATGAGATAGATGATCAAGAAGGAAACAGAAAGAACATTTCCGCTAGACTAGATACCAAGGCAGAACTTCCTGTCTCTGAATCCAAGATAAACACCTGCGACGACTGAACAATTGGAATACCAACGACCTGGACTATGTGGCAGCTAGTGCTCAAGCGTGCCTCATCATTTGACCATGCTAATGAGGACTTGTAGAGGAGAGGATGTGAAGAGGTGATTATCATTATTTGCAGGAAATGGACTTGAAAGGTCAGGACACTGATTACACCTGCAGGTGGAGTTCACCCCACAGAACAACATGAGGGCAGAGAGAGGGTATTGTAAACACAGCCTTACAGGAGTTTCAGGTTTGCTTTGATGACGCAGGAGACAAAATGCAGATTTTGTGGCCAACCTGCTCTGCTCAGATCAGAACAATAACCTTGGCCTTTGCACCCTCTGAGATCCAGCTGTTGTTCTGCTGTAACTGTGGTTCAGATGCAGATTGTACATGGTTACAGTACACAGCAGCGCAATCCAAGTGAGGTCAGCTTAAAGGTCAGCCTAAATTGATATAGCAAATGTCCAGAAGAAATGTTTTATTAAAACCATCCATCCATATGATAACAAAGCTTACCCAAGTCTCAAATATTCCCTGAACGCATGTGAGTGGTAGTACCTTCTATGATCCCTGTTTGCATGCAAAATGGGCTCCATTTTTAAGAGCCTTAGAGAATACATGATGGTGCCAGTAAAGCTGTTTATTAGCTCGTAGTGAACAATGAGCCGTGTCAGCTGATAGAGGAAGGAGGTCTTTCCTAGTTCCCCGGGAAGCTGAAGATAGCAAAATGACAATCAATAAGCATGCTTCATTTGTTTTATGCCCAGTCTCCAAACACCCCCAAATAAAAAATATATTGTTTTCTCGTTTTTTGGGCCAGATCTCTTCTCACAACGGTGCCATTGATTCCAGAGTCAGTTTATTAAGCTAAACAGTAAACCGTCCAGATACCAGCAATGGCTTACAGCTTTATGTGCTGCATTCTATGGCTATTTCAAATAATACATGCACAGTTTTTCAGAGAAAATATTGCTGGATATATCTCAATTGGAGGGCTTATTCAATTACAAAAGCTATTTTATATGACTAGTTTCAAGTCAGAAGGCACACCCCATGCACATGTAACACTTTGTAGACATAATGGTAAATGACAGCTAGTACGTTGATATTTGTTTACTCAAGAGAGAGCGAGAGCTTACTTTGTGAGTCCAATTTAACATGAAGTGAAATACTTGTCAGTTGAGGCAATCTCATTCTATGTTCAGGCTCACACAACACCTTGCAATGGCTCTGTCACTCATCTACCCATCATGTTTTCACTGCTGGTGGAACATCACTGTAGAGGAAGAAACAAAGGTCACCAACAGCTCTGGGTTCACATACTATTTGAAATAATATCACTTAATCTGTACTTGCTTGAGCTTGCCTTGCTTAATGGACCAGTTGTAGTTCCAGCACTGCAAGCCCCGCCCGTATGGCACTCCAGGCAGACTTGATTAAACGCTTAAAGAATTTGAAAGATTTCAAATAGTAGTTGAATCCATGTTTGCTCACCAGTGCTGTTTTCTTTTCTTTTATATTTGATACATTTTTTACTCCCTTTTTCTTCCAATTTCAATTATGATCTTGTCTCATCGCTGCAACTCCCCAACGGGCTCAGGAGAGGCGACGGTCGAGTCATTTGTCCTCCGAAACATGACCCGCCAAACCATGCTCCTTAACACTCGCCAGCTTAGCCCGGAAGCCAGCTGCACCAATGTGTCGGAGTCACCCTGCAGGTGCCCGGCACGCCACAAGGAGTCGCTAGAGCGTGATGAGCCAAGTTAAGCACCCCCTGGCCAAACCCTTCCCTAACCCAGACGATGCTGGGCCAATTGTGCGCCGCCCTATGGGACCCCCGGTCACGGCCGATTGTGAACCAGCCTAGGATTGTACCCGGGTCTGTAGTGACACATCTCTAGCACTGCGATGCAGTGCCTTAGACCGCTGCACCAATCGGGAGGCCACCAATGCTATTCTCATCATACAAGTGCAGTTAAGCCAGTCACATGCTTCCCAGTCAAAACAGTGTGCGTGTATATTATAACACCATTTTGTTAAATTGTTTTGCAAATAAACATTTTCTTGAGGCAAGTTGAAGTGCGGCCCTTCATCGGAGTTTGGTCAACAGTACTACTCCTAGTAGGAGTGGGAACATGACGTGTTTGTTGTCATTCAAGGAGAGACGACTAGTTTTCATGCACAAATACTGCACAAAACACCTGTGCAACTAAGACCTCCTCTGCAAAAAATTCAAAATTAATGACAGATTTCTTGATTTACTATTTTGAGGAAGTGTTTCTAGCTATGTTTTTGCTACGGTGGCTCAAGAAGGACTAACAAGAGTAATATTGACACTTTTCCCCCTTTTTTCTAGCAAAGGTCTTTAGGGAGTATGCGACAGACGATTGCTTCGCCGAGCCAGGTTCTGCTAGGAGCAAACCGAACCTATGTATGCGGACGCCTTAAGAGGGCAAAGAAACATGCATCTGGTTTTTCTTTTTAGTTTCCAATCCCAAATGGGAACTGCACTCCATTTGCCACTTGGCAGTGGTACATAAACTTTAATTTACATCTTGTTGGCAAGTAATGATAGAGAATGGGTAGCCATTCAGTTGAACAATGCAGTTGAACATAGATGCTTAAGGATAGGGCACAGTGGCTAAGTGGGATTGATTTACCAGCCTCACCGAGAGAGAGAGAGAGAGAGAGAGAGAGAGAGAGAGAGAGAGAGAGAGAGAGAGAGAGAGAGAGAGAGAGAGAGAGAGAGAGAGAGAGAGAGAGAGAGAGAGAGAGAGAGAGAGAGAGAGAGAGAGAGAGAGAGAGAGAGAGAGAGAGAGAGAGAGAGAGAGAGAGAGAGAGAGAGAGAGAGAGAGAGAGAGAGAGAGAGAGAGAGAGAGAGAGAGAGAGAGAGAGAGAGAGAGAGAGAGAGAGAGAGAGAAAAAAAAAAACCTGGACAGTGTCTAGTCAAGTCGCTGATATTAATGGGGGGCTTTGGGGATGACGTGTGGCTTTCGGCTGTGGTGCTTGCCCCCCGGTTGTTGACAAGTAGAGAAGTTGATGGTGATTGGTTTCGCTAGGGGCTATTTGTGCAATCAGCATGTGCATATGGTGGATGTCTAGAATATGGAGATTATATTCAGTATCAGCGTGTGAGAGGTAATCACGACATGACAGAGATCAATCTCACTGTTATGCTTGTTGAGGCACAGAATAGGTCTGAGAATAGGTTTCAAGAAATAACCCCTTGTTAGAGGGTTCAGAGAGAAAGGAAAGACTCCCTAATGCGTTTGAAGTGGTGACTCTTCTTGTTCTTGTCAGAGCAATCAGAGCAGTAATCTTTTTGGTGGGAATGTGTAATGTGGGCATCCCGGTATGAATATGATTACAGTAAGATATAGTTTAGGGTTTGGGACAAGTGATGGAAAGTATGTTTACTGTGAAGCTATTCTACGTGCTACCCTATTGTCTCACACTGTCAAAGTCAACGCAGTCACCAGCTGCGTTGTCTCAAATCAAAATACTAATTTGCTTTATAGGGTATTTTGATAGGCGTGAGTGCTAACTACCGTAGTGAAAGCAAAGACTCTGTTTGCAAAGTCTGGTCCTCTCTGTGTTTTACTGTTAGAATTACTGCAGTACTATGACCCCAACAACTCATTGTAACACATCGAATTGCATTCTATTATGTTGTAACACCTCTAGGCCTACAAAACAAGTCCTTTTTGGAGGTAGTCTCCATTTTGGTTGTCAGGGATACGTTTCCTAGTCAGACAAAAACATCCTCTGAGCCTGAAAAAAAGTTTAGTTACAGAGGCAGGATTCAGCAGTCTAGGACTTCAAGCAATAACCTAAGCCTGATTTGTTCTGTTTTATGTAATCCACGCCACTTGGGGATAGGTAGTTTATACATAAATACCAGAAAATTGGTTGTTGATCGAAACATTCATATCTCCTTATTCTGAATAAAATGTACATATTTAATAAAGTTAGCACAGTGCTTGTCTGGAGGTAAACTATGGAGCAACTAGCTCTATATAGAGCTATCTCTACTGGTATATGTTGACTGTAAATGGAGACAGAACATTATACAGAGGTATCTTTACTGTAGCCCTGCTCTCTTCAATGACTGCTGTGGGAGTAGCTAGTCCCAAAGCAGAAGGGAATTGAAAAGGTCACTACACAAGAATGAGAGAAGACCGCACACTCCATTCAACATTCTCAATGGAGGTCTTGCGTTACAAGGGCTTATTCATTTCCCCGAGTCCCCCTCAGGGTTATGTCCCCAGATTCAGCCCAGAGCCCAGTGCTTTTTACCAGCACCAGCACACCTTACTTTTCATTCTAAGAACACAATACTAACATGTCATACCAATTTAAACAACAGCAAACATTTTCTGTAGGTTAGACGTGTAGTCACGACACTCAGAAACCCTGCATCTTAAATGATGATGTTGCATAACATTCACTGCAACATGTTGATGAGGTCTTCAGAGTAACTAGTTAATAGCTGGTAAAAGCAGCAGCAATAGACCAGTTGAACCGGCGTATATGAGTGATACTTTGTTTTTCTGAGCTCACTCACAACTAGAGACGTACACTTTGAATACATCCAAAATGTGTAATTTAATTGCTCTCGAAGCCATGTTTTGTCAAATTGAAAGTGTGCAGATTATGTTTAAATGGCCACCGAGAGCTTTTTCAGGAAAAAAAGCTCACTAAGGCAATTTCGACCACTTAGGCAGGCCAAGTTGGTATACATGTAACCAAATATCAATATAACTAATGGGCCTCGCTATCAGTTCTTTGAATCAAGGGGAGTCTGACGCAGTGTCCTGCTACCCCACACATTACATTTATTAGAGCGGTCGTTAAGGTCATTAGACACCTTATTAACCCTGACTATTGATGCCAACATGTATCTTATCAGACCACTATGACCTTAGACTGGAAGGAAGACATGCTAAACTGGACAAGCATTTCATTGGTGGATGTCTAACATCCAGCAATGACAGCAAGAGACTTCGGCCGATTAGAAAGCGTCACCAAAAATGTTTTTAGGAACCACACGGGAACACGTTCTTCTTTAGACCTATGACACATTGTGTGTCATAGGCATTTCCAGGTCCTAATCACCAGTGACCACATGTATCTAGGCTGATAAGCAGATTTCCGCTCGTGTTGTTGCCAAGGGAATTAGCCACGGATTAATATATCACTGATAGGCATTTCCCCTGATTGGATCCCCATTATCGCCATGCAATGATGGTCAGTTACAACAATGTCCTAAAAATCTGGGTGATTATCACATTTTAACTAATGCATCTATCAGCCACTGTAACAACTGCTTCAGTGGACACAGATCCAGTCCAAGAACACCATTCAACTAAATTATTTATTAGCGCCCCTGACATTTAATATCCATAAATGGGCATTCTAATAACTAATACAGTTCTGATCATCTGGAAGAAATGTGCTTTGCCACGGAATAATGCCAATAGCATAAGGATGATGTGGCCATTGATTTTTGTGCCGTATTGCAGTTTGTGAATTTAAATGGTTCAATGATAAAAAATAGAATCAAATCAAATTGTATTTGTCACTTGCTCCAAAAACAACAGTAGACCTTACCGTGAAATGCTTACAGAAAATAATATTGACAAAATAAACTAAACTAAAAAATAAACAAAAAAATAACAACAAAAAAATAACAATAACGAGGCTATATACAGGGGGTACTGGTACCGAGTCAATGTGCGGGGGTATAGGTTAATCGATGTAATTTGTACATGTAGGTAGGGGTAAAGTGACTATGCATAGATAATAAACAGCGAGGAGCAGCAGTGTAAAAACAAAACGGGGATGGGGTCAATGTAAATAGTCCAGGTGGCCATTCGATTAATTGTTCAGCAGTCTTATGGATTGAGGATAGAAGCTGTTAAGGAGCCTTTTGGACTCAGACTTGGTGCCCCAGTTCTCCACTGTAGCAGAGAGAACAGTCTATTACTTGGGTGACTGGAGTCTTTGACAATTTTTGGGGCCTTCCTCTGACACCCCCTAGTATATACAGTTGAAGTCGGAAGTTTACATACACCTTAGCCAAATACATTTAAACTCAGTTTTTCACAATTTCTGACATTTAATCATAGTAAAAATTCCCTGTCTTAGGTCAGTCAGGATCACCACTTTATTTTAAGAATGTGAAATCTCAGAATAATAGTAGAGAGAACAATTTATTTCAGCTTTAATTTCTTTCATCACATTCCCAGTGGGTCAGACGTTTACATACACTCAATTAGTATTTGGTAGCATTGCCTTTAAATTGTTTAACTTGGGTCAAACGTTTTGGGTAGCCTTCCACACGCTTCCCACAATAAGTTGGGTGAATTTTGGCCCATTCCTCCTGTCAGAGCTGGTGTAACTGAGTCAGGTTTGTAGGCCTCCTTGCTCACACACACTTTTTCAGTTCCGCCCACACATTTTCTATAGGATTGAGGTCAAGGCTTTGTAATGGCCACTCCAATACCTTGACTTTGTTGTCCTTAAGCCATTTTGCCACAACTTTGGAAGAATACTTGGCGTGGTCCATTTGGAAGACCCATTTGCGACCAAGCTTTAACTCCTGACTGATGTCTTGAGATGTTGCTTCAATATATCCACATAATTTTCCTGCCTCATGATGCCATCTATTTTGTGAAGTGCACCAGTCCCTCCTGCAGCAAAGCACTCCCACAACATGATGCTGCCACCCCCGTGCTTCACGGTTGGGATGGTGTTCTTCAACTTGCAAGCCTCCCCCTTTTTCCTCCAAACATAACGATGGTCATTATGGCCAAACAGTTCTATTTTTGTTTCATCAGACCAGAGGACATTTCTCCAAAAAGTATGAACTTTGTCCCCATGTGCAGTTGCAAACCGTAGTCTGGCTTTTTTATGGTGGTTCTGGAGCAGTGGCTTCTTCCTTGCTGAGTGGCCTTTCAGGTTATATCGATATAGGACTTGTTTTACTGTGGATATAGATACTTTTGTACCTGTTCCCTCCAGCATCTTCACAAGGTCCTTTGCTGTTGCTCTGGGATTGATTTGAACTTTTCGCACCAAAGTATGTTCATCTCTGTCACGTTCCTGACCTGTTTTCTGTTATTTTTGTATGTGTTTAGTTGGTCAGGGCGTGAGTTGGGGTGGGCATTCTATGTTTTGTGTTTCTATGTTTAGGTCATTTGTAATTAGCCTTATATGGTTCTCAATCAGGGACAGGTGTTTTACGTTTCCTCTGATTGAGAACCATATAAAGGTAGGCTGTTCACACTGTTTGTTTGTGGGTGATTGTCTCCTGTGTCTGTGTATGTTGCACCATACGGGACTGTATCGTTTGTTTGTAGTCTGTTCCTGTTCCTGTTCGTGAGTTCTTCGTGTATTTATGTAAGTTCCATGTTCAGGTCTGTCTACGTCGTTTTTGTTATTTTGTAGTTTGTTGAAGTGTTTTCGGTTTTCGTCTTTACTTTAATAAACTTCGTTATGTCAAATTTCCACGCTGCGCTTTGGTCCAATCCCTACTCCTCCTCTTCTTCCGAAGAGGAGGAGGACAGCCGTTACAATCTCTAGGAGACAGAACGCATCTTCTTCCTGAGCGGTATGTCGTCCCATGATGTTTATAGTTGCGTTATAATGCTCGTCGGATGTAGACCAAGGTGCAGCGTGGTACGTGTTCATGCTTCTTTATTAAAAAAACGAACACCAAACAAAACAACAAAAGAACAACGAACGTAACATCTTGAAGGCTACACAGAGCTAACAAAAACAACATCCCACAACCTAAGGTGGCAAAACAGGCTGCCTAAGTATGATTCCCAATCAGAGACAACGATAGACAGCTGTCGCTGTTTGAGAACCATACCCGGCCAAAACATAGAAACACAAAATCATAGAAATAAAGAACATAGAATGCCCACCCAAATCACACCCTGACCAAACCAAATAGAGACATAAAAGGCTCTCTAAGTTCAGGGCGTGACAGTACCCGCCCCACCCAAAGGTGCGGACTCCGTCCACAAAACCTGAACCTATAGGGGAGGGTCTGGGTGGGCATCTATCCGCGGTGGCGGCCCTGGTGTGGGGACCCTCGTTGCCGACCCCGGACTGGGGACCCTCTCCGCGGGCCTCGGACTGGGGACCCTCGTCGCGGGCCTCGGACTGGGGACCCTCGTCGCGGGCCCCGGACTGGTGGCCCTCGTCGCGGGCCCCGGACTGGGGACCCTCGCCGCCGGCCCCGGACTGGGGACCCTCGCCGCCGGCCCCGGACTGGGGACCCTCTCTGCAGGCCACGGACTTGGGACCGTCGCTGTAGGCTCCGGACTGGAGGCCGTCGTTGGAGGCTCCGGACTGGGGACCCTCTCTGCAGGCCCCGGACTGGGGACCCTCGTTGCAAGCCCCGGACGGGGGACCGTCGCTAGAGGCTCCGGACTGGAGGCCGTCGCTGGAGGCTCCGGACTGGAGGCCGTCGTTGGGGGCTCCGGACTGGAGACCGTCGTTGGAGGCTCCGGAATGGAGACCGTCTCTGGAGGCTCCGGACTGGGGACCGTCTCTGGAGGCTCCGGACTGAGGACCGTCGCTGGAGGCTCCGGACTGGAGGCCGTCGCTGGAGGCTCTGGACTGGAGGCCGTCGTTGGAGGCTTCGTGCCATGGATCATCGCTGGAGGCTTCGTGCCATGGATTATCACTGGAGGCTTCGTGCCATGGATTATCACTGGAGGCTTCGTGCCATGGATCATCACTGGAGGCTTCGTGCCATGGATCATCACTGGAGGCTTCGTGCCATGGATCATCACTGGAGGCTTCGTGCCATGGATCATCACTGGAGGCTTCGTGCCATGGATCATCACTGGAGGCTTCGTGCCATGGATCATCACTGGAGGCTTTGTGCCATGGATCATCACTGGAGGCTTTGTGCCATGGATCATCACTGGGCCGTGGAGACGCACTGGAGGTCTGGAGAGCAGAGCTGGCACAACCCATCCTGGCTGGATGCTCACCCTAGCCCGGCAACTGCGGGGCGTTGGCACAGGACGCACTGGGCTGTGAGAGCGCACCGGAGACACTGTGCGTAGAGCCGGCGCAGGATATGCTGGGCCGAGGAGGCACACTGGAGGTCTGGAACGTAGAGCTGGCACCACCCTTCCTGGCTGGAGGCTCACCCTAGCCCGGCAACTACAGGGTGCTGGCACAGGACGTACTGGGCTGTGGACACGCACCGGAGACACAGTGCGCAGAGCCGGCGCAGGATTTCCTGGACCGAAGAGACGCACTGGAGGCCAGATGCGCTGAGCCGGCACCATCCGTCCTGGCTGGATGCCCACTCTAGCCCGGCCGATGTGGGGAGCTGAAATATAGCGCACCGGGCTATGAGTGCGCACTGGAGATACACTGCGCAGAGCCGCATAACATGGAGCCTGACTAGTCACACTCTCCCCACGGTAAGCACGATGAGTTGGCTCAGGTCTCCAACCTGACTCAGCCAATCTGTGCCCCGCAACAAATATTTGGTGGAGTGGCTTCTCGGGCTTCCGTGCTAGCCGTGTCCCCTCATAACGCTGGGCCCCCTTTCTAGCTGCCTCCGCCTTCCTAGCTGCTTCCACCTGTTCCCATGGAAGGCGATCCTTCCCCGCCAGGATCTCCTCCCACGTCCAGGATCCTTTGTCATCCAGGATGTCCTCCCATGTCCAGTCCTCCTTACCACGCTGCTTGGTCCATTTGTGGTGGGATGTTCTGTAACCCTTGTCAGATGAAGACCAAGGTGCAGCGTCGTACGTGTTCATGCTTCTTTATTAAAAAACTGAACACCAAACAAAACAACAAAGGTACAACGAAAGTAACGTCTTGAAGGCTACACAGAGCTAACAAAAACAACATCCCACAACCTAAGGTGGCAAAACAGGCTGCCTAAGTATGATTCCCAATCAGAGACAACGATAGACACCTGTCCCTGATTGAGAACCATACCCGGCCAAAACATAGAAACACAAAATCATAGAAATAAAGAATAGAGAATGCCCACCCAAATCACACCCTGACCAAACCAAAAAGAGACATAAAAACGCTCTCTAAAGTAAGGGCGTGACATGCGTACTATTGTTTGTACAGACATGGTACCTGCAGGCGTTTGGAAATTGCTCCCAAGGATGAACCAGATTTGTGGAGGTCTACAATATGTTTCTGAGGTCTTGGCTGAATTCTTTTGATTATCCCATGATGTCAAGCAAAAAGGCACTGAGTTTGAAGGTAGGCCTTGAAATACATCCACAGGTACACCTCCTTTTGACTCAAATGAAGTCAATTAGCCTATCTGAAGCTTCTAAAGGCACAGTCAACTTCGTGTATGTAAACTTCTGACCCACTGGAATTGTGATATGGTGTATTATAAGTGAAATAATCTGTCTGTAAACAATTTTTGGAAAAATTACTTGTGTCATGCACAAAGTAGAAAACTATAGTTTTTTAAACAAGAAATTGGTGGAGTGGTTGACAAATGCGTTTTAATGATTCCAACCTAAGTGTATGTAAACTTCCGACTTCAACTGTAGGTCATGGATGGCAGGAAGCTTGGCCCCTTACGGTCAGATGCCGAGCAGGATTCTTTCGATGGTGCAGTTGTACAACTTTTTGAGGATCTGGGGACCCATGCCAAATCCTTTCGGTCTACTGAGAGGGAAAAGGTGTTGACGTGCCCTCTTCACGACTGTCTTGGTGTGCTTGGACCATGATAGTTTGTTGGTGATGTGGACACCAAGAAACTTGTAACTCTCTACCCGCTCCACTGCAGTCCCGTCGATGTTAATGGGGGCCTGTTCGGCCCTCCTTTTCCTGTAGTCCACGATCAGCTCTTTGCCTTGCTCACATTGAGGGAGAGGTTGTCGTCCTGGCACCACACTGCCTGGTCTCCGACCTCCTTGATATAGGCTGTCTCATCATTGTCAGTGATCAGGCCTTCCATTGTTTTGTCATCAGCAAACTTAATGACTGTGTTGGAGTTGTGCATGGCCACGCAGTCATGGGTGAACAGGGAGTACAGGAGGGGACTAAGCACGCACCCCTGAGGTGCCCCAGTGTTGAGGACCAGCATGGCAGATGTGTTGTTGCCTACCCATACCACCTGGAGGCAGCCCGTCAGGAAGTCCAGGATCCAGTTGCAGAGGGAGGTATTTAGTCCCAGGGTCCTTAGCTTAGTGATGAGCTTTGTGGGCACTATGGTGTTGAAGGCTGAGCTATAGTCAATGAACAGCACTCTCACAGGTGTTCCTTTTGTCCAGGTGGGAAAGGGCAGTCTGTACATGGACTTGCAGCACCTTATCTGTACATGGACTTGCAGGACCTCCACCAGCCGCAGCTAAGTAACATTATGCAGTTGCTGTACTCATAAAATGCAGGAGAACTATCGCCTTATGGTTAGGATAGCCGTTTTGCAAGCTTAGCTTCAGACGCAATCGTTAGGCAAGGGCAATTTAAGTGTAGGAAAGGATGATACAGCATCTGTGCAACCAGTAAATACAGTGAGTAGTGTTAATCCCCCCTGTAATCCCGCAGCCAGACAATTCTCCATGACTTCTGGAAAGAAATGCTGATGGCATGCTCAACTAGTGTCGGTCTTTCAGCTGATAGAAACTTTCAACTTTCCACTAAGCAACGATTCGAAGTCAGAGCCTGAGCCTTCCCAGGTCTCTCTTCCACCCGTTACGGGATCTGAGCCGCCGAAGCCTCCCACCATTATCTTTGATAAATTGAAAACCCTAGTCATTGGCGACTCCATTACCCACAATATTAGACATAAAAAGTATAGTCTAGCAATCATACACTGATTACCAGGGGACAGGGCTACTGTAGAGGCTAATCTGAAGATGGTGCTGGGTGAAGCTAAAACTGGCAAGTTTAGGGAGTATAGGGATAATGTTATCCACGTTGGCATCAGCAATGTTAGGTTGAAACAGTCAGAGGTAACCAAGCGCAACATAGTTTCAGCGTGTGACTTAGCTAGAAAGATGTGTCAGCATTGAGTAATTGTCTCTGGCCCCTTCCCAGTTAGGGGGAGTGATGAGCTCTACAGCAGACTCGCACAACTCAATCACTGATTGAAAAATGTTTTCTGCACCTCCCAAAATATATAATTTGTAGATATTAGTCCCACTTTCTGGGACTCACCCACGAAGGACCAAGCCTGGCCTGCTGAGGAGTGACGGACTCCATCCTAGCTGGAGGGGTGCTCTCATCTTATCTATCAACATAGACAGGACTCCTCTAGCTCCACAATGAGATAGGGTGCAGGCCAGGCAGCAGGCTGTTAGCCAGCCTACCAGCTTAGTTAAGTATGCCCCTAGCACAGTCAGTGTAGTCAGCTCAGTTTTCCCCATTCAGACCGAGGTCGGGCAAAACTGAACATGGCGGTGTTCACCTTAGCAATCTCACTGGAAAAAAAGACCTCCTCCATTCCTCTCAATATTGAAAGAGATTGTGATAATACCTCACATCTCAAAATGGGACTACTTAATGTTAGATCCCTCACTTTCAAGGCATTCATAGTCAATTAATTAATCACTGACCATAAACTTGATGTAATTGGCCTGACAACCATGGCTTAAGCCTGATGAATTTACAGCGCTAAATGAGGCCTCTCCTCCTGGTTACAATAATGACCATATTCCCTGCACATCCTACAAACGTGGAGGTGTTGATAACATTTATGACAGCAAATTTCAATTAACGGAAAAAATTAATTACTGCATTTTCGTCTTGAGGTTCTTGTCATGAAATCTATGCAATATACATAATCACTTTTTATAGCTACTGTTTACAGGCCTCCTGGGCCACATACAGCTTTACTCACTGAGTTCCCTGAATTCCTACCGAACCTCATATTCACGGCAGATAATATTCATATTTTTGGTGACTTCAATATTCACATGGAGAAGTCTACAGACCCATTCCAAAAGGCTTTCAGAGACATCATCGACTCAGTTGGTTTTGTCCAACATATCTCAGAACCTACACATTACCACACTCATACCCTGGATCTAATTTTGTGCCATGCAATAGATATTGTGTATGTAAATGTTTGTTTTCTTCATAATCATGGATTATGGATAATCCACTTTATTCCGTTTTCAATTGCAACAAATAATTCTCAGACAACCCAAAGATACCTAGATGCCCTTCCAGACTCCCTCCACTTACCCGAAGACATTGGAGTACAACAATCTGTTAAAACTTCTCTGGATAGGGGGCAGCATTTTCACGTTTGGATGAAAAGCATACCCAAATTCAACTGCCAGCTACTCATCCCCAGAAGATAAGATATGCATATTATTAGTAGATTTGGATAGAAAACACTCTGAAGTTTCTAAAACTGTTTGAATCATGTCTGTGAGTATAACAGAACGTATTTAGCAGGCGAAACCCCGAGGACAAACCATTTAGATATTTTTCTTTTGAGGTCACTCTCTTTCCAATGGATTTCATTGGGAATACAGATTTCTAATTGACCTTCTTGCAGTTCCTACCGCTTCCACTGGATGTCAACAGTCTTTAGAAATTGGTTGTGTTTTTTTCCTTTGTGTAATGAAGAAGTACGGCCATCTTGAACGAGGGTCACTTGAAGTGTACTGTTAGTTAGAGGCGCGTGACCAGAAAGCTAGCTACAGTTTGTTTTAATCCTGTATTGAACACAGATCATCCCGTCTTCAATTTTATCGATTATTTACGTTAAAAAATACCTAAAGTTGCATTACAAAAGTCGTTTGAAATGTTTGGGCAAAGTTTACAGGTAACTTTTGAGATATTTTGTAGTCACGTTGTACAAGTTGGAACCGGTGTTTTTCTGGATCAAACTCGCAAAATAAATGTATATATATATATATAAATCGACGAAATTAATCGAACAAAAGGACCATTTGTGATGTTTATGGGACATATTGGAGTGCCAACAACAGAAGCTCGTCAAAGGTAAGGCATGAATTATATTTTTATTTCTGTGTTTTGTGTCGCGCCTGCAGGGTTGAAATACGCTTCTCTCTCTTTGTTTACTCTGTTGCTATCCTCAGATAATAGCATCGTTTGCTTTCGCCGAAAAGCCTATTTGAATTCTGACATGTTGGCAGGATTCACAACAAGTGTAGCCTTAATTTGGTGTCTTCCATGTGTGATTTAATGAAAGTTATTTGAATTTGGCGCTCTGCATTTTCTCTGGCTTTTGGCCAAGTGAGACAGTAGCGTCCCATCTAACTCAGATTTTTGGATATAAATATGAACTTTACCGAACAAAACATACATGTATTGTGTAACATGAAGTCCTATGAGTGTCATCTGATGAAGATCAAAGGTTAGTGATTCATTTTATCTCTATTTCTGCTTTTTGTTACTCCTCTCTTTGGCTGGAAAAATGGCTGTGTTCTTCTGTGACTTGGCTCTGACCTAACATAATCGTTTAGTGTGCTTTCGTCGTAAAGCCTATTTGAATTCTGACATGTTGGCTGGATTCACAACAAGTGTAGCTTTAATTTGATATCTTTCATGTGTGATTTCATGAAAGTTAGATTTTTATAGTAATTTATTTGAATTTGGCGCTCTGCATTTTTACTGGCTTTTGGCCAAGTGGGACGTTAGCGTCCCACATATCCCAGAGAAATTAACCACCTAACTGAGGATCTAAACTTAACCTTGCGTAATATACTATATGTGATCGCACCGCTAAAAACGAAATAAAATTGGTACAAGAAACATGCTCCTTGACAAACAGAAAATACCATAGCCCTGAAGCAGGCTTCCTGAAAATTGGAACGGATTTAAAAGTTTTCCGACTAGCTTGGAAAGAGAGTGCAAGAGTGCACTGCTGCTCAATCAGCCTACTTTTCCAACATGATTGAGGATAATAATTTAACCACCTAACCAAGGATCTAAACTTAACCTTGCGTAATACCCTAGATGCGGTTGCACCGCCACAGTGTCCCCGACCCCTCCCTGTCTCAGTCCTCAATATGTATGCTGCAGCAGTCTACATATGGGGGCTTGGTTCAGTCTGACCTATCTGGTATGATTCCTCTCTCTCTCAACTTGTTCCAGACCTGCTGTTTCAACTCTCCATTGATTTGATAAAGCCCTTTTTACATCAGCAGTTGTCACAAAGTGCTTTACAGATACCCAGCCTAAAACCCCAAACAGCAAGCAGTGCAGATGTAGAAGCACAGTGGCTAGGAAAAACTCCCTAGAAAGACATGTAATAGGCAATTAATTTTAAGATTCTACCTTAGAATAACAGAGTATGATAAAATATTAAAATAATCAGCTGCTGCTTTTAAGTGAAGTTGGGTTGCCCTAGTACATCGGGGCTAAATTAATTGGCTTTTCTCTCCAGAAGGGGTTTTGTTTGTTCACTAGAAGTTCGCCAGAAGTCATGCGGCTTGCTAATTGGCTCAGAATTCTCCTGGGTGCACAATGATGATGTCATTCCCCAACTTGTCTGGAGAGACGTTGATGAGATGTTCCAAAGCTTAGGCTTCCGATAATGACTTGGTATTCTTAGTATTCTGTGCAGTGCTTTACGAAGCAACACCAGTTGTTGGTAATAAGTATTTTCTAAAAAAGTTGATTCTATTAATGCATGAGTGGCTCATGAGTTATCAGGTAAGGGAAAGGGGATACCTAGTCAGTTGCACAACTGAATGCATTCAACCGAAATATGACTTGTTTCAAGAAGCTAGGCGTATGTCGTACATCACTACTTCGCAGGAGAGGCATTTGAACGTAATGTTTTTATTTGTATCAAAATTCATTTTTTTTCTCTTCAGAAATACCTCCTGGAACATGTGAACTTTCATGTGCGTTAATAACAAACTTGTAGGCCATCTGTAAATATGAATAAAAATACATAAATTACAAGCCTAGTTGGTTTAGCCACAGAAATGCTGTGAGATTGGTCTGCCATGTAGCGCGCTTCTGTCTATAATATGAGTTGCTCTCGGTATGTGTAGATAATCCTTGCTACCATGGATTTTTTTGAAAGATATAACATTAGCCATGGAGAACTGCAAAAGTGTTGCTACTGCTCTCAGAAACATTACTGCCCTGAATTAAGCAGACGCTATCCACAAAGATCAGTGGAAAAAAGTTCTGATGGACTATTTTCTGCACATGGTCAATGTGAACTTGAGTGACTTCACACAACGGGGCAAACAAGCTGTAGCTAGCTACAAACAAAACGGAAAAGACACAGGAAGTCATACTTAGTTAAAGTGGTTCCAGTCTGCCGAGAAGCGTTCATCCATGTTCATCCACGGGTAAGAGTCTACCTACATTTTCCGATATTATACGTTTCAAATTTTTTCAGAAAGTAATTTTCATTGCAAGTTAAAACATACTGTTGGCTAGCTAGCGAACATTAGCTTGCTGGCTCGCTAGCTAAGGCTACATGTATGATCTGTGTAGTAATATTATTCATATCTCAGAAACCCATTTGCATTGCTAGTTATAGCCTGATGTTAACCAGCTAGCTAACATTGAACCTAGTTGGTTAGCTTTAGCTACCTGAAGATTCATACTACAGCATTTCATGCCTTGTGGCTAGCTATAACAATCTGTTTGTACTGTAGCTATGGGTTGGGATTATGGTTCATTGTTTAGCTAGCTAGCTAGCTAGCTACAGTACATGTCTAAACAAAAGACTCCACTTTGCCAAATGATTACATGACCCATCAAGTTAGCCAGGTGTGTCTGGGGGTAATTACGACTATCTATTGTATTTCATGAACATGTGTACATGTCTAGACAATAGTGACTCATCCACTTAGCTAGATGTGCCTGGGGGGTGGTTAAAGCATTTATTTCACATGACCCATCAATTTAGACAAGTGTGTCTGGGTAAGAATCGTCTAATAATTATAAAATATTTATACCTTTTCTATTTTTGATATTGCTACTATGCAAATATGCAAGCAACAACTTCACTGTACCATTTACACATTCTGTATCCTGTGCATGTGACAAATAAACTTTGATTTGATATAGTGTGTGTTTACCAGAGACGGTAATGTAAAGGACAACGTGACCTGCACCAAAGTCAGACTAGGATATACCTGGAGCTTTTCCTTATTGTATGCCACTACTTTCACCATTTTCAGTCTTGAAATCTTTGGTTGTTTAGTTCACTACCTTACTCACTATGTTTAGCACATGGCCTCACATGTGAATCCTTAAAGAGATGGGTGGGGCTAAGGCTTAAGAGGGTGTGAACAATGCTGAAAGGGTGTAGAAAAAGAAGCGATCTCCAGTAGGTGTACCAAATCATTTAAAGGCAATTTTCTCAACAGTGGGGTTATTAAGTTTTTCAAATTTCAAAGCAGAATTACTTTCCCATTGTTCCTCAAATGCAGTGTATGATATACCATTTTGTAGCTCTGAGTCTCTACTTTTATCCAATGTAAAAACACAATTACAAATTGTGCTACATAAGACCGAATTGAGGTGGTTGGTTACAAATGTGTCTTCCGCATTTAACCCCTCTGAATCAGAGAGAGGGGAGGGGGCTGAAGGGTTAGCATGCATGAGAATTTTGCCATGAATTGCCCCCAAGAGAATAACCACATGGTATGAAATACGTGCCCTTCTCAGCACAGTCACACTGCTGCCTAACAGGCGATGGGATCCCACACTGAATCCATTATCAGACTGCATACAGGATGTCTCTTGGGAAGAGTATTGCTTTGCCATCTTCCTGTTATTGACGGCCATCTGTTGATATGTGAATATGAGGGACATTTCCGTTTAACATCTTCAGGAGATTCATCATTTCATGGTTTACAGCAACTATAGAATGAGCATAATGTTGTACAACATTTTGCCACATGCATTACATTTGGTCACGGAAATCATTAATTTATTAGGGAATGCTCTGATGACCTACATTCCTCAAACTCAACTCTGGACCTCGAAGCCAGCGCTACTGCATTTTTTCATTGTTCCCCTCTAATCAGGAACTGATTTAGGCCTGAGACACCAGGTGAGCGCAATTAATTATCAGGTAGAACAGAAAACCAGCAGGATCCGGATCTTGTTGAGTTGAATGCCCATGACCTAAATATTGACAATTCGATGTGTGGGTGTGTCAATCTGCATGCATATTGCAAACACAAAACTGCTTTAAAAATATAATAGAATAAGTATAGGACAAAACAATACAATGAAAAACATGAGTTTTATGTAATTGTAAACTGAGTTTTAAGTAAATGTAAACTAAGATTTATGGGTCAATATCACAAAACACTACCATTTGGACCATGCATCATTTAACATTTTTATTTCCGAATTTGTATTCCTTTTATGTTTTACTATAAAAGGGAAATATTAGACTTGTAGAAAAACATGTTGGCCAAGCTCCAGCACTTAGAGTTAGATCATTCTAAACACATTTTCAGTGAATCAGCTATATGATATGTCCACCCTGTCACAGACATGCACTTAACTGTATTTAATTACTTTCATTGGACGATTTTAATAATATTTACATTTTCATAAAGCTATTGTGTCCCCTTGTCAACCCTGTCCATTTGTTCTGGTCAAATTATAAAGAAATAACAGATTTTGTATACAATGTGTGGTTTTATTCAGAAAGTCATTTAATTTGCACCTTATCTTTCTAAATTGAGACAGGTATTAATTATATTTTATCCAAGTTTATAATTGTGTGGTGTTGGCTGTGTTTTACTCTTTAAAATACATGACACAAATTATCGATATTTGACAATGTAACTGAATTAATTTGAAAAACATGCCAAGATAACAGGGTGGACCAAGGTGTAACAGGGTGGACAGCTATAACGGGACAGAACATAAATTAAACCCTGAACACTGAATAGACATCTACATAGAAATACATATAGTAACAACATTGGAACTGCTATTTAGTTACATATTCATTGTGAAAAACAACACAAAAATACATTGCCGGTACAAAATCATTGAAATTAGCATTAACACACATTCCTGTCACTCTCTTCCTACCCCCCTCTCTCGCGCCCCCTCTTTCCATCTCTCCCCCCTTTCACCCCAAATGCTCTTCCATCTGCACAGAGTGTTTTTTAACAGCCTGTGGCTCTGGCATCAGACAAATTATCTGTCCATCAGAGTACCAACAAATATCTTCCTTTGGGCTTGGCCAGAAGAATTTGTTGATGCCATTCCGGTGCATGCACTTCACCTTAATGTTGTGTTCCTCTACATCCATGATGATGCCAGGGTATCCTTCATGGTCATAATTGACAACACACCACTCCCCTATGTGATTAAGTTCAATGGTGCCAGGTCGCCATGTGGTGTCAGCTTTGTCATGAGATGCAAGGCGCTGGTTAGATGCTGCAGGGTCACCCAGAGTTGCCCCTTTGAGCTGAAAACAAGGACAGTCCAACATGCCACTATCCTTCTTGCACAGACAAGGAATGTCCCTGTATTTTATCTGGCCTGGTGAAACACTGATAACCTGATGAATCTTCATTGTTCCTTTAATGGAATCTAAGGCAGGCATTAGAGGTGAGAAGAGATAGCATATGGTAAGATATAAAGAGTAACAAACACGGTATACATTTCAATACTCAACCAGCTACTGTACAAGAAAAATGTATGTACTGTATGTGTGTATGGGGAGGAAGGAGGGTTATTCTTAAAATACTATACATGCTATATATACTGTAATTATGTAATACAATTTATGAACAAAAACACATATTTTGCAACACATTACTGCAAGATATTCATTTGTCCACCCTGTTGAGTGCATGTCCACCCTGTTACGTGTACATGGATAACAGGGTGGACAATAACAGGGTGGACATTTTGAGCTAAAATTAGCAACTATGCTCCAAGTGATCGTGATAAAGCTAGGATAATGGCTGCCACTTGAAAAGGAATTTGTATTGTTTGACAAATATATTTAGAAATTATGAAATTCGATGAACATCTTTTGTATTTTTGATTAACAGGGTGGACATGTTATGCTTTCCCACATCACATCACCAACATATAATGATGCAAATGTAATAGTATGAAATCTAGATACTCACCAGGTTCACCACAGTTGTTTTCCCGCCAAGGAAGTGACAATTTCCTGTTTGTGATGTCATTGTAGAAAATATATATTATCTTAAAGTGCCAGTAACCACAATGTAATAGGGTGGACAACGACTTTGAGGACGTTCAGAAAACAGTCAATAGTTATAAAAAGTGCAGCATTTAACATAAAATGACTATACATAAGATAACATTCAATGAAGAAAATTTGAAAACTAGGAAATATTTTTTTAAATGTAGAATTTTATTTCTAATTATTCTCCTTGAAGTTGATTGAGCAGCACTTGGGACACTGAAAAATTGTCTCCTTCCACTGAAATAAAATAGCCTAAAATGCATAAAATGTACTTTGAAGTCTAAGTCATTAGCTAATTGTCCCCCAACACTAAATCACCTTGAGCTCAACATTTAAATGAACTGGAAAATAACGGTATGTTTTGAGACTAAATACACCCTTCTAGCTAGCTGACCACTGATTTTTATTGCAATTTATGTAAGTTAAGGTAAGTTTGGAGAGTTTTCAAAAAAGTAACATGTATACACATTTTGTAGGATACGCTGTATATCGTACAATTCGACTGCGCGACAGACCACACATGGTGCCAGCTTGGTTGCTAAATGTTGATATAACTGCTAAGTAAGCAAAAAGGAAATAAATTGTAAGTGTCAGATAATACATATCACGAAACCAACTGAATGTTGTCAAGCTTTACTATATCAAAATTGGAGTCATCTTTCGGGGGCGTTTTGCACAATTATTTTTATTTTTAACTTTGAACCATTAACGTTTTGACACCGATCACTGTAGGCTAAGTTTAATCTAACAACAGCTACATAGAGGCAGAAATAAGTCAAATGTTACAATGTATGCATCAATATTAAACTAACTGGGAGACTAATTTCAAACAAAAAATGTGGGTACACTCAGTTATTGTGAAAACTTTCATCATCAGCTTTCAATGCTGATGAGCGGCAGGTAGCCTACAGTTCCTAGGCCGTCACTGAAAATAAGAATTTGTTCTTAACTGACTTGCCTAGTTAAATAAAGGTAAAAAAATGCCTCAGCTCTGAAAATGTAATGTTTATATTCAGATATACATATTATACATATTCAGAGTTGTCTTTCTAAAATGTGCATTGTGTGCCAAGTTATTTAGCGACATGTATTTACCACCACAGCATGGAGAAAGTCAAGAGGAAGCAGTGGAGTGAGGTGGACATGTTCCATGCCATGGAGGACTGTGGGGCAGGGATGGCTATCCGCCAGGCTGCCAAGGTTAGGCATCTTTTGATTTTAGGAGATTACCACATGTATGTGAATTTTATCTGCTAATAACAAAAAAAAAATTATTTTCTTATCTACCAAGGTGCATAGTGTACCTCGGCAGACCCTGGCGGACAGGCTGAGCGGCCGGGTGACCCATGGTTGTCGCAGTGGACCACCCACATTGCTTTCACCAGAGGATGAAAATTCTGCGCCAGCCATGGTTTCCCCTTCACCAGACAGAGGCTGATGAAATACGTTGACAAAATACGCAGGTATTTGTTGTTCTATGTGTTTATGTATGTTTATGTATGTAGAATGCTGGACTGAATGTTCTCAATGTGTGTGATGTAAATGTGGATGTGTATGGTGATGCCAAAACAAGCATTTTCATGCTGATGGACAATTGTATATTTTATTCTGTTGTACGTTTCAGCACCCAGGAGGAAACAATCTCACCACTGGGGAAGAGCTGATGGGAAATGTAAAGGAGGAGACACAAGAACCAGAGCATGAGGAGGCCGGACACCCTAGACGGGGGAGAGCTGAGTGTGCCACACATCGGACGATGGAAACCTTCTTTGCTTCTTATGAGAAGCACTTGGAGGAGAGTGGGTTGAGGGAGAAACCAAGACAAATCTATAGCTGCGATGAGTCTGGGTTGCGTAGCGACCAGAGCAGGCACAAAGTGCTGGCCTGCAGGCACAAAGAGCAGGCACCAATGAGCACATCACAGTGCTAGCCTGCTTCAACGCAGCTGGGGAGGATGTCCCTCCGTTTATCATCTAACCCAAGTGTTTCCCCGGTGGCCACTACACACCAAGGTAGCTGGAGACCTCAGCCATTTTGACCACTCCTACATTGTAAACAAATCAGAATTTGCCAGGGTATGCCGCTACCCTTACCAGCGCTGCAAGGACATACGCTATGTGGTGGAAGGGTTTAAGAAGTGTGGCCACTTCCCTTTTGACCGTTCAGCCATTGAAGGGTCCCATTTAGTGCCATCACGGTCCCTACCGGGTTCCACTACCGCCTCTCCTGGAACCAGCAGCACTGTGCCGTACATCAGCACCTCCTCCCCAGCAACCACAGGAGGACCCTCAGTGCTCCAGTCCCAGTCCCTGCTTCAGCCCCTAGCTCTAGAAGAGCACCCCCTAATAGAGGGTGGGCTGATAGCGAAGGACCTGGGGCACATCCTTACTGTCCTGAAGTATCGGCTAGACCAATACAGAAGACTCCTTGTGGTCGCCACATGTCTCACCGGGGAGGAATACACGCGCTAGTGGCAGGAGAGGGGTGAGAAGGAGAGGTCCGAGGCAGAGGAGAAAGAGCGTCGGGCACGGAAGAGGGCTGCCATGGATGAGACCATCGACGCCATCGTCTCTGCTGGACCTCCCGCTGGAACCACTCCTGACAGCTGCATCACCACCACCAGTGCCTCCCAGTGTGCAACACCTGTAGGAGCCGCCAGAGCCCCCAGCTGCAGAAGAAGGCCACGTGCCTAATCTCCGGGCCACACCATCGTCAGCTCCTCAACCACACCATTACAAACACCAGCTCCTCCAAGCCATCATCGGCGGTTTCGTCCACCACCACGATGCACACCACCCCCCCTGTCTGTCACCACCAACGCAGCCTCCTCTAGACCAACTGCCTCCTCCATCTCCCCTGGTCACACCACCATAGAAGCCTCGTCTGGTGTCGCTGCCCCCTGCAATTTGAATACAGCCACCTCCACAGGTAAACACATGTTAAATTACAAAAACATTACTGTTATGTGTTTTATAAACTGCAATGTTTAACTTTTTATTTTATTTTTTACATATCTACAGTCCATAGCACAAGCCTCAAGGCATGTCCACCTCCTCCAAAACATCTGAAGCTTCCTCCAGAGGTATTGTTGTAAAAAAGTTGAAAAGGGTTTTCATGAAACATGTTCTGTCTAACACTACTTTTTCTCTTAACTGCAGCACAGAAAAGGAAGAGAAAAGCGTCGCCGGCCACCTCGGTGCGCACCACCCATGGCAGCATTCTCAGGTACTTCATAATTTTTGTTTTTCACTCTCAGTTGTATCAATTACTATTGTTGCTGTAGTACTTCTACATTTTGCAAAACCATGTTAGTCAATTTGATGTGTTTTTTTGTGTGTTTCTTTTCAAATAAAAGGAGACACCACCTGCTGTGCTCACTGCGGGGAGCGTGATCCACCTGCAAGCTCCCCGCAGGAATGTAGGTCCGAGGTGCCATGGGTGTGCTGTGACTTCTGCCAGCACTGGTTCCACCGTAGGTGTGTGTAGTGGGATCTAGAGGTGGTGGTGAAGCTGGATTTTTATATACGGGGATGGAGGTCGAGATTTAATTGTTTGTTTTGTTTGTTTTCATGTTTTATTTGATTTATTTGTTTAAAAAAATACATGGCTAAAATATAATATATATTTATTCAACCAATCTTTTGTATTTCTTCCTTTACTTTCCAAGTGTATCTCTGCAACACAAACTCCAACAGTGTTTTAATTGTTAATGTCAATGCACATGACTGAAATTAAAGTTGTATTTATTTAAACTCATTTATATTTTAGTATTGAACTGTTATCTACTTTCTCAAAACATAAGATTAATCTATAAAACAAATTATGAGACATTATTTGGTTACAACACTGAATATTTTGGTGAAGAACCGTATTTTAAGATTCCACAGGAGGGCACACCGGGCTACGCAATGAAAAGTTGACATGCAAGTCATTTTTTTTTACCGGAAGGCTAGCCAACTAGTCAACTATCTAGTAAGCACTTCGGATACGAGGTCGGTTTCTAATTTTTTAACAAAATGAAACAGATATATTTTGTAATTGAATAAAATATTAAGGTGGCAGATCACTGGGGACTGTATTGCCGGTAATACGGGACTAATTTTTTTGCTAAGCCGTTTATCAAAAAAGCTGATAGTAGTGGTATTTCCACTGAAATGTCAAACATGCTAATTACTGACCCGTTAGCTAACATTTTTACGACACCAATAATCACAAAACATTGATGGCTTGATCACAAGATAACACTGTTGAAGGTAATATATTTCTTAAACGATATTGTCTATGCCGATAATACGGGGTTCCACGCTATGCTTCTATTATCATGAAGGCATACACACAAGGATCCTTTTGAAATTTGATCCAGTGTATATTTCTTATGTACAATTTTGAATGATATATCTTCAGGACAAAAAATAACCCTTTTAGTGATATTGACCCTTACATGTAAATGTGAACTGAGTTTTATGTAATTGTAAACTGAGTTATTTAAATGTAAACTGAGTTTTATGTAAATGTGAACAGTTTCATGTAAATGTAAACTGAACTTTACGACCATCTAAACAGCAGTAGAAAACTTCATAAAAAATGGTGCATATTGTTAACACTCATGGTATAGAATAATAACAGTATGTTGCGAGGACAAGCCATTCCAGGTAATTTGTCCAGCGAGTTTAGGTCTTTGGTTTAACATTGGTGAGAGTAGTTAGGGTTACAAAGTGATCTACAAAACCACACGCTCCACAAGCCACTAGTATAAGGTCCCAACAAACGTCTCTACTTTCCATGCAAAACTCTACACAGACTAGATAAATCACACAGGATCGAATTACCTACCTCTGTTACATGTTAGCCTGCTCTTTCTCACACCATCCGTTCATGGCCCAATGCTTGACTCCATGCTAACACTGTCCTGAGTTGTATGCTTAAACATTTATACTATTTAAGTTTTAACCTTAACATTCCCCTATATGGTAGAATAACCATCCAAAGGCCAACGTAGCTCCGTTACCTCACCCAAACAGGACAGGAATATGAAACCCCCAAAGCTTATTTCAACACGCGCAACCCTATCACATCTCTCAATTGAGAATATTTTTTTCTCTCTCTTCACCCAGCACATTAAGAAAGAATCAATTTGTCAGCCAACATTTGGGAGGGGAGGGGATGGGAGTCGATGATGGGGAGGACGGTGGTGGAGTGTTGCACCTTGGGTATCAGGTGTCTCCTGCACTTTCGCAGGAGACGATGACGCCAGTTCGAGGGCCCCTGCGCAAATTAACTGAAGAGACAGAAACATGCATTATTGATCCACGGAGGCATAAGTGTCACGCTCATAGCACGGGATCGGGATGTGGTAGGGGGTAATTAATCCACAGCCTGGTCCCAATCAAGGAGAGGATCATATCCCTCCCCCTCATCTCCCCCTCTTTTCAAACACTAGCTGCTTCCATTCTCCATTTAACACAGGAAAATAGGTCACCTGCCTGTGGGGCAAAACTGCTGTGTAGCTAGCTAGCACCGTCGGGATAGGGAGCACTGACAGAAAAATACCTGAGCTTGTTTTCTGCAATATAGCAGCAGCAGAGCAGGTGCCTGTTGTTTTTGTGCACGAACTACCTGTCAGTGTGCTAGTATCCTGTAATTAGATCCCACACGATAACTCTTACGTCACAGCTATGGTTTCACATTGTAGAATCATGTTATCCTGTACCACCACCACAGGACATTTTCTGTATACCACACGTTAGTCCTCGTGCAAAATAGCATGCCTCAAGGACATTGAGATACAATATGCAATTAGAAATGTTTTAACAAATGTTGACCTTTTGTCTTTCTGGTCCTTTGTGGGTGAATCTCAAAGAAGTGTTGGGTCTACATAAAAGCTGTATTTAATATGAGAGCTGCTGGAGTTCCAGCTAGGGGGGCGGCCGTGGCTTGCAGGATTGACTGGCTCTTCGCAGTCCTTTCACCTCTGATGCCACTGCTGCTGCTCGCATGCCCAGGTTCCAGTGGTGGAGGACAGTGCAAAGAACAGTTCTCTAGCACAGGGTCCCAAGTGATGCCAAACAAACCCCTCTCACTCATTGTCTTTGTGGCTCTCCTGACAGTTTCTTTGCTCTGCAGTCATGTTGTGTAAGCTTTGCATTGGAGACACATGCCATATCCCACAATGCCTGGATAGATGTTTAAGATATAACTAACCATTGCAATCTGATGCCCGACTGCTCAGTCAATGGCCTGGCATGCAACCGTTGGTTGATGCAATGCAACATTTGTAATGTAGTCAGACTGGAATGGACCACAGTGAATGGAGATGACAGTGAAATGGGAGTTTTGTGTTATATGCCTCTTGGTGTCATAATCATACTATGATTGTTGTTTGTCATTGTTGCAGTGGCCTTAAACTAAAGTTAAACACTATTTTGGCTGTGCAGGCAGTATAAAGTTGCATCAAAGAAATACTGTAACTCGTCTCACGCCAAGAGCCAAACAAAATTGTTAGCTTTTTTACAATCCAGCAGATATTTGACAGGATTCGTTCAGCTTTGTCACACGTGAAATTGTATAGGTATTCCATTTACGCCAGTTATTGAAGCTTGCTGTTGTTGCTGAGTGCCTAAAAACATGCATTTTCACACAGAAGTTCAGACCAAATGTGTCTGTATAAAAGCACAGGCTAAAGAGTGTTTTGGTGAAACTGTTTAGTGTTTCATGTGGTGTGTGAATACTAAATCCCAACAGCTGCCCTGTTACTGTCGTGGTTAGTGAAGAACAAGCATAGTAGAGTAATTCTCTCTCCTTTCCAGAACAAATGAAGATATACCGTTGTGAATACCTATCATCACAGTCATTTGCTGTTTTAATTTGGTATCAAAATGAGCAGAAAATACAAAACCGCCTAATTTCCCTCCGTTCCACAAAAGAAGTGATGAACATAATGACGTGTTTACTTAAATGGTTGTACTACATGATGTGCAACATAAAAAAACGTTGATTTGGCTTTTTCTTTGAATCAATCAAGAGATGTGTTCCCTTGGCAGTTTATACAACAACATAGAAACAACCTAACCTAGTATAATGTGCCAGTCTGAGACCAAGCTATCCAAGCATTATGTCTCACAGGTAAATCAAATATCAATCATTTTTAGATTGGCAGATATAGCCTAGTGACTTTACAACTTGTATATGTATTAGGCTACACTGAAGACCCACATACTGTAGCCCTGTGCTTGCGGTTCATCCTCCTATTGCTTCATTATGTGTAGGATGCAGCACAGTGAAGCCTCACAAACTGCCTCTCTGGACGTTCACCACCCGCATTCGGAAAGTATTCCGACCCCTTGACTTTTTCCACATTTTGTTATGTTACAGCCTTATTCTAAAATTAATTAAACAGATGTTCCCCTCATCAATCTACACTCAATACCCCATAATGACAAAGCAAAAACAGGTTTTAATATTATTTTGTAAATACATTTTTGCTTTGTCATTATGGGGTATTGTGTGTGGATTGCTGAAGGAAAAATGTAATTTAATCTATTTTAGAATAAGGCTGTAACTCAACAAAATGTGGAAAAGGAGAAGGGGTCTGAATCCTTTCCGAATGCACTGTGTATTAGTCACATCATCACACCCTCAGCCACGTGCAACATCCTTCCGCTCTTCACACACAACCATCACCCCCCCATCCATCTTTGGACCTGGCACATGACTAAGTTGTTATGCCATGATGAACTGAACCAATTAAGCGGTGCACTTCTGCCGGGCAAAGATGCATCTCCTAATGACCAAGTCACCGTTCACAAGAGTGCTTTGCCATCCCTCCATCTATAGCCTCATTACCATTCAAACATTAGCCGTCACTCACGCGGACCAGCCACTCTCATTTACAGTGAGATAAACTGCTGATCGGGAGGGGGGGGGGGGGGGGGGGGGGGTGCGTGTTATAAATCATAATGCACTAACAATAATGCACTAACAACAATGGGTAGTTTTAACACTATTGTGGATAGGCTTGGTGGTGAAGTAAATCATGCTAGATATGGGGTTTGTATAAGTACTTGAGAATATCCGCATAACAATATCCGACACCCAAGCTATGTATGTTCCACTGTCCATACTAGCATACCACTTACAATAGAATACACAACCAATATTGTGCTTAATAAGTGGTATGCTAGTGTGGATATTGGAACAAAGCCCCTGTTTTGAAAAAAGGTCCATGAAATTGGATTACTGTTACTGGTAGTTATTTAGTCCAAGGAGAGGGACCAGAGTGAGATATGACAGCATGTCTTTTAACAATGCATTTTAAAATACTGCCATGATTGCCATGATTGCAACAATATGAAAATGTATGTACACTATATGACCAAACGTATGTGGGCACGTGCTATAACTTATAATTCACTGTATCACAATTCCAGTGGGTCAGAAGTTTACATACACTAAGTTGACTGTTACTTTAAACAGCTTGGAAAATTCCAGAAAATGATGTCATGGCTTTAGAAGCTTCTGATAGGCTAATTGACATAATTTGAGTCAATTGGAGGTGTACCTGTGGATGTATTTCAAGCCCTACCTTCAAACTCAGTGTCTCTTTGCTTGACATCATGGGAAAATCAAAAGAAATCAGCCAAGACCTCAGGAAAAAAAATGGTAGACCTCCACAAGTCTGGTTCATCCTTGGGAGCAATTTCCAAATGACTGAAGGTACCCCGTTCATCTGTACAAACAATAGTATGCAAGTATAAACACCATGGGACAGTCATACCGCTCAGGAAGGAGACATGTTCTGTCTCCTAGAGATTAACGTACTTTGGTGCGAAAAGTGCAAATCAATCTCAGAACAACAGCAAAGGACCTTGTGAAGATGCTGGAGGAAGCAGGTACAAAAGTATCTATATCCACAGTAAAACGAGTCCTATATCGACATAAACTGAAAGGCCGCTCAGCAAGGAAGAAGCCACTGCTCCAAAACCGTCATAAAAGAGACAGACTACGGTTTGCAACTGCACATGGGGAAAAAGATCTTACTTTTTGGAGAAATGTCCTCTGGTCTGACGAAACAAAAATAGATCTGTTTGGTCATAATGACCATTTATGTTTGGAGGAAAAAGGGGGAGGCTTGCAAGCCGAAGAACACCATCCCAACCGTGAAGCACGGGAGTGGCGGCATCATGTTGTGGGGGTGCTTTGCTGCAGGAGGGCCTGGTGCACTTCACAAAATAGATGGCATCATGAGGGAGGAAAATTATGTGGCTATATTGAAGCTACATCTCAAGACATCAGTCAGGAAGTTAAAGCTTGGTCACAAATGGGTCTTCCAAATCGACAATGACCCCAAGCATACTTCCAAAATTGTGGCAAAATGGCTTAATAAGGACAACAAAGTCAAGGTATTGGAGTAGCCATCACAAAGCCCTGACCTCAATCCTATAGAAAATGTGTGGGCAGAACTGAAAAAGCGTGTGCGAGCCAGGAGGCCTACAAACCTGACTGAGTTACACCAGCTCTGTCAGGAGGAATGGGACAAAATTCACCCAACTTATTGTGGGAAGCTTGATGAAGGCTACCCGAAACGTTTGACCCAAGATAAACAATTTTAAGGCAATGCTACCAAATACTAATTCAGTGTATGTAAACTTCTGACCCACTGGGAATGTGATGAAATAAAAGCTGAAATAAATCATTCTCTCTACTATTATTCTGACATTTCACATTCTTAAAATAAAGTGGTGATCCTAACTGACCTAAGACAGGGAATTTGTACTGGGATTATATGTCAGGAATTGTGAAAAACTGAGTTTAAATGTTTTTGACTAAGGTGTATGTAAACTTCCGACTTCAACTGTAAATAAGATATTTCTGTTTTTTATTTGTAACACATTTGCAAAAATTTAGAAAAACCTGTTTTCGAGTTGTCATTATTGGATGTAGTGTGTCGATTGCTGAGGATTTTTCTTTTTTTTAATCCATTTTATAATAAGGCTGTAACCTAACAAAATGTGGAAAAAGTCAAGGGGTCTGAATACTTTCCAAATGCACTGTACATGCAGCCTCACTCATCCATCCTGGTGGATTGCTACAATGTTAATGGGCTACGCTTCACCTAATTTCCCTCTAATGAGAGCGTCCTTGAGATGAGGCGTTGTGATGAGTCGCACTACAAGTGCGCCATTTAACTTCCTGAGCCCTGAGAGGGTTGTTCCACATCTCACTTCCTGCTCGGTTGCAGGCACGTTATTTGCATGAGACCTAGACTTAGGTGAGTACAAGTACACACAGCAAACGACCCTGAAAATATTTGACTTTCTCATGCAGCTATACACGGAATGGTGCATTGACTGTCAGAAACAATTAATGTAACAGCATTTCAATAGAACCCATTTTTTGCTGCCAGCAATGTTCCATCTGACTCTCTTTCTGTGTGCAGAAAGAACAATCTCAACAGATGAATTGGAGGAGTTGAATGCATATGGAAACAATCATGAAGGGGTCATGGAATAAATCATGGAAATACAATGCAATATCATGGAAATTCTAGAGCGCGGATATCCAAACGCTTATACAGAAGCATAGCAAGATGACAAGGAAATCAAACGCCAGTCGGAGGGCTGTACAACAAGGTGTTGTCGCGGCAGGCATATTGTCTTGTGACGGAAACGGGAGAAGGCATTTGACAAAGAGATGGCTTTGTGTCAACCTCTGACATTATCAAAAAGCTCATTAAAGGGAGAATGGGCAATGTATTTTAACCCTCCTCCTCCTTCCCAGTACAGGTACAGTACAAGACAGATGACAGTCTCTTTTATTGCAAAGAGAAGAGTGAATTGTTTACAATACGTATTCTTATGAAACGCACAGATATGTGGAATATAATCATACATGCCCTTAAATCAACCGTTTTGTCATATTTTCATCCAGCTGTCAGTTTATCTATCCATCCCCCATCTAGCTGTCAATTCATCCATCCATGTCATTCATATTGCAACAATGTGCTCTAGTGTGATGGGGGAATCTGGTTTTCATTGATTATGATATGAATACATGAATAAAATCAGCATTAGAATGGCAGTATTTTTGGCACAGTGCCTTGGACATTGCCAGTGCCTTGGACATTATAGAGTTAAAGTCATCACATCATGCCTATGACCCTGCATCTTATTCTATTCTCTATTTTGACGTTACATTGTGCAAAGAACTGTAAGGCAGTAGATTTCTGGCATCAAGAATCAAAGGCAGTCAGAATGCAAGGCACAGTTGAAGTCAAAAGTTTACATACACTTAGGTTGGAGTCATTAAAACTTGTTTTTCAACCACTCCACACATTTCTTGTTAACAAACTATAGTTTTGGCATCTACTTTGTGCATGACAAGTAATTCTTTCCAACAATTGTTTACAGACAGATTATTTCACTTATAATTCACTGTATCACAATTCCAGTGGGTCAGAAGTTTACATACACTAAGTTGACTGTGCCTTTAAACAGCTTGGAAAATTCCAGAAAATGTCATGGCTTTAGAAGCTTCTGATAGGCTAATTGACATAATTTGAGTCAATTGGAGGTGTACCTGTGGATGTATTTCAAGGCCTACCTTCAAACTCAGTGCCTCTTTGCTTGACATGGGAAAATCTAAAGAAATCAGACCTCATAGAAGGCAATGCTACCAAATACTAATTGAGTGTATGTAAACTTCTGACCCACTGGGAATGTGATGAAATAAATAAAAGATGAAATAAATCATTCTCTCTACTATTATTCTGACATTTCACATTCTTAAAATAAAGTGGTGATCCTAACTGACCTAAGACAGGGAATTTTTACTAGGATTAAATGTCAGGAATTGTGAAAAACTGAGTTTAAATGTATTTGTCCTAGGTGTATGTAAACTTCCAACTTCAACAGTAAGTAGGCCAACATAACAAGTGCCTGATCTAAACCCAAATTGTGATGATTCGATTGTGTTTGTAAAACAAAGAGCAAGGCACTACTTCTGCACCAAGGCTCTGTCAGTGTAGTCACAGTTACAATGGTTCAAGATAATGGTAAACAGACAGATGTAAACATTACGGACATACCCCAGTGGAGCTATCAAGGGTTGTTAAAGCCTAGTGGGCGTAACGTCTGTGACTAAGTGGCTATGCTAGCGCATCTGGGCCAAAACATCTGGGCGTGAGTCTGTTTTAATTGAATAACTATCATTTAATGTTTTCATGTGAATTAACATAAGCGATTCATTTAGGAATCAGGACAGCGTAAACTGGCAGCAATGTTCAACTTAGAGAGTGCCTTGGGGCTTCGAGTTGACACTGACATTATATTATCGTTGTATGGACAATCAAACCTTTCACATCTGGAAGTATTTTGTCATGAGCGTGTACTTTTGTCAGGCCAACCAAGAAGACCTCACATGTTCTTACTGTTGGCACATAGTAGTGGATATTTGGACAGAGAAAAATAGAACAGTTAGATCTCTGCTTTATGTGTTAGTTGTAAGAGCTTCTGTACACGTTCTGGAGGAGATGTTATTGTGCACTTAACCATACATGTTTCTGATGGAGACATAGAACCCAAGGCCATGCTTGGCTTTGCTAGTGGTGTCTGTGCTTATCCTAAACAGGGATATAGCTGGATTCAGGCTCACTTACATGGTGAAGGCAATTGACTGTGAATTGCCTCGATTGCCGTGTTATGGTTTGTAATCAGAGTTGTTGAGCGGCAACTTTATCATCCGCAACACTGACGGAGCCCCGCAACACTGACGGATCCCTGCAACACTGATGGAGCGTCTCAACACTGATGGAGCACCTTAACACTGACGGAGCTCCGCAACACTGACGGAGCCCCGCAACACTGACGGATCCCTGCAACACTGATGGAGCGTCTCAACACTGATGGATCCCTGCAACACTGATGGAGCGTCTCAACACTGATGGAGCACCATAACACTGACGGAGCCCCGCAACACTGACGGAGCCCCGCAACACTGACGGAGCCCCGCAACACTGACGGATCCCTGCAACACTGATGGATCCCTGCAACACTGATGGAGCGTCTCAACACTGATGGAGCACCATAACACTGACGGAGCCCCGCAACACTGACGGAGCCCCGCAACACTGATGGATCCCTGCAACACTGATGGAGCGTCTCAACACTGATGGAGCACCATAACACTGACGGAGCCCCGCAACACTGACGGAGCCCCGCAACACTGATGGATCCCTGCAACACTGATGGAGCGTCTCAACACTGATGGAGCACCATAACACTGACGGAGCTCCGCAACACTGACGGAGCCCCGCAACACTGACGGAGCCCTGTGACACTGATGGAGCGTCTCAACACTGATGGAGCACCATAACACTGACGGAGCTCCGCAACACTGACGGAGCCCCGCAACACTGACGGAGCCCTGTGACACTGATGGAGCGTCTCAACACTGATGGAGCACCTCAACACTGATTGAGCCCCGCAGCACTGATGGAGCGCTTCAACACTGACGGAGCCCCGCAACACTGACAGATCCCCGCGACACTGACGGAGCCCCGTGACACTGATGGAGCGTCTCAACACTGATGGAGCCCCGCAGCACTGATGGAGCGCTTCAACACTGACGGAGCCCCGCAACACTGACGGAGCCCCGTGACACTGATGGAGCGTCTCAACACTGATGGAGCCCCGCAGCACTGATGGAGCGCTTCAACACTGACGGAGCCCCGCAACACTGACGGAGCCCCGTGACACTGATGGAGCGTCTCAACACTGATGGAGCCCCGCAGCACTGATGGAGCGCTTCAACACTGACGGAGCCCCGCAACACTGACGGGGCGCAACAACACTGACAGAGCCCCGCAACACTGAAGGAGCGCCTCAATACTGACGGGGCGCAACAACACTGACAGAGCCCCGCAACACTGAAGGAGCGCCTCAATACTGACGGGGCGCAACAACACTGACAGAGCCCCGCAACACTGAAGGAGCGCCTCAATACTGACGGGGCGCAACAACACTGACAGAGCCCCGCAACACTGAAGGAGCGCCTCAATACTGACGGGGCGCAACAACACTGACAGAGCCCCGCAACACTGAAGGAGCGCCTCAATACTGACGGGGCGCAACAACACTGACAGAGCCCCGCAACACTGAAGGAGCGCCTCAATACTGACGGGGCGCAACAACACTGACAGAGCCCCGCAACACTGAAGGAGCGCCTCAATACTGACGGGCGCAACAACACTGACAGAGCCCCGCAACACTGAAGGAGCGCCTCAATACTGACGGGGCGCAACAACACTGACAGAGCCCCGCAACACTGAAGGAGCGCCTCAATACTGACGGGGCGCAACAACACTGATGTATTTTCCTCTCATAACTCATGCAAATATGCTAATTGGACATAGAAGTGTAAACCATTAAGCCCTCAATTTTAGTAGAAAAGCCTAATGTATTCAGACCGCGATTCAATGAATACTCGAAAAAGACTGGTGAATAGTGGCTTAAAACACGGGGCTCCAGCTCACACTGGATGAGAGAGCATTACTGCATGTTTTGTTTTGAGGCTAAGTCACGCCCTGATTGTTCCAGACCGCCTACCAAGCTCGGCATGAGGTATAGTTTACTGAGAGATTATAAGAGAGGTCCTAGCAAGCCATCCGTACAACAAAAGACTTGGAGAGAGGATTTGTCGGATAACTTTCCTTTTCCTATTTTTAACACTTTGTTGGCAATGGTAATGGCAAAAACACTGAACGACTAATCACGGAGGTTCTTCTTGGTGTTCAGTGTGTATTACATTGTGTGAATTGCTGGCATATTGCATATGCATGCAAATGTCTCACCAAGCAGCTTCATAAACGCGTTGCTCTGCATCAGCATGACAGCTTGATTCCACATCCACCTGCAACAGGAGTGTTCACAATATGTTTTTTCTTCTTTAACATTTTAATTTCAAATCAAGCCCCTGTGATATGGACACAAAGGCATCTACCGCTGACCCCAATATTCAAGAGCTACTCCGTTATTCAGTTTGATATGAAGGCATTTCCTTTCATTGCCGAGCCAAACCCTGCTGATTGTCATTGAATGAATAATGTAGTTAAGAATTTTTTTCATGTTTTGTTATTCAAATATTCAGCACAATGGAGAATCACTTAATTCGGAGTTGATGCGAGTTAATATTAGTTAAAATGTCATGTTCTTTTCTTTCTTCTTGTTTGGTTGTGAATTTATAGACCAATACGTCCTTCAACTTCTGACACCAACTGAGACCCAAACTGGAGTGCACCGTTTGACTCTGTTTCTCAAAGCATGTTGTCAGGGAGGAGGGATGCTGAAGGTAGACAACAATGATCCCTGTACTATCCATCAGAGCTAACATCGCCATGGCAACAGCAGGACAATATGACCATGAGACTCTCTTCAAGGACTTTGAGTAAACAGACACATTTGCCCAATGACATGTGGCTGACGGGTGTTTCTGAGTTGAGGTTTATCAGTCTGAGACAATTTCACTTCGTCATTTGGATGGAACTAGGTAACGCTCAGCCTACCAGAATGAAATAACTCTGACACAATCAAATGGCCATTTGAATATAACACTTCCATTTTTCTTAATGTTATTGGCACAATCAATGTATAATTCCCCCCAATTTAGATATTATCTCTAAACAGTGTACTTAGAAAATAATAAGCTTGGAAATATTCACTGGATGTAGGTTACTGTGCAAGCTTTGCTCAAGGAAATTATTGTTTTGATTTATTAAAATATCCTTATTGTGAGTTCAGAAATACTACAGCACTCATGTGTGAACTTGTAGACCGTATTAGACCCTCTAGCAATTAGCTAATGATGACCCAGCTAATTTCTAAATGGCAGTCTAACTAGTGCCAACTAGCTTTCACAGTTGGTGCCACTTTCCTCGAAGTAGCTCCTGCATTGGCATCATAGTGGCATTACTGGAATGCATGCACTCAATTATGTGTTATGACCTGGTGTGACATATTCCGTGACATAAATGTCATTTTCGTCAAGCACTGCCTTAAGACTGACTGCAACAGCACACTTAATGACATTCACCATCCTCTGGAGCTGATGATTTCATGGCCATGGTTTGGTTAGGATTGTTGAATCCATTGAATCCATCTATTAAATACAGAAGGCAAGAAAATCAAAACAATAATTAAACGCCGTCTAACAATAGAACACTGGGAATTAAAAAAATATCTAATCTTGTGTGCAAACTTGGTCTCCATAACTGCTCTGTTTTTTCAGCCTCATCATTCAAGCAGCCATTCAACAACATTGCACCTTTTATCATGTGATCTGGATTAGACATTACGCAAAATTCCAGGTTGGGGAGTTTGAGTAATTTCTCTTGATGACTTTAAAGAAGTGAGATGTGAACCTCTATGGCTCTCTTGGGCTGTGGTCCCTGCGGATTCCCGGGCCCTTCCTAAATCTCTTCCTTTTAAAGGGCACCGAGGTTAAGCAGGTTCAATGGAGCAAATAAATAATGAACCCAAGCGGGATAGTTAAGAATAGCACATCAGACGAGCCAGGAGAAGACCCTGGTGGCCCTACGAGTCCCCAGACTTAAGACCCCTGGAAGCCCCTAGACCTAGTCTTTGTTAAATAAAACCCTACGTCTCTACTCTCTCTGCTCTCGCACCACATCTGAGCCCTACCTAGATAAGGGATTTGCTCTCTCTCAGGTCCTGTCATCTACATATAGTTGACATAGAGGCGAGACGTTATTTGCTCCTTGGCTGACGTTGCCGTTATCTATCATCTATCATTACTGTCACGCGTCTCTGTCGATAGGAATGATGCCAATTTGATGTTGTCGACAACAGCAACGAACAAACATGTGTGATTTCTACAAGGATGTCTTGAAATTCTTAATAGGCATGATGCCTCCCCTGGGCTGCTCCTATCGATTGAATTGATATTTACAGTACAGTACAGTACAACAGAAGCTATGTTTGCATGTGTACAAGGGAGATAGAGATAATCCCACGGTAATGATGGGAGATCATTGCATTGGAATGAGTAGTTCATCTAGGTTGTGGCATGCAACTTACTGTAGCTGATTGATCTCTGAGGTTCTGTATTTCACACAAGAGCAGAGAAGAGAATCGCCTTTGGACAGGACAATACTGTCTCTGTGCTACTTCTACCCTCCAACTGCGGAAAAAGTTAAGAAAAGATCAGAATTGAGCATAACTTCAATAAATGCCAATTGAACAGCCCATATCCTGTACACAATTGGCATCAGTTCACCATTGTCATCAGCAAGCAGAAATAATCCAAGCTTGCAGTATAGCTGATCAAATTGTAAATTGTAAGTAAACATAGCTTGTTCCACTGTTGTACTAGATTGCCGAGTTTCCATTTCCATCAACGACAACCTTGGCTCAATCCCCATACGTTATTTTGTGAAGTTGCTATCTAGTTAGACTCGCCTGTTTCGTAAATACCTATTCTCATTTAGTGGACCGATCTTGATACATTACTGAACGGGATACAAACACACGTTTCCTAGGGCGTTTGAAGTAAAATGCCCTGCTGCATTGACATCGTTAATGGTCACATGTTTCGGCTTCGTACTAAATGGCACCTTATTTCCTATATAGTGCAATACTACCCTATGGGCCTTGGTCAACATAAATGCACTACTTTGGGAATAGGGTACCATTTGGGACACATATTTAAGTGCACTGTCTCTCCCGCCATGTCTGCTTTTAGCTGCCAGATGATGTGTGCTTTCAGCACTGTTGCAAGCCATTGTTGCTAATGCTGTATGTAATTACCTAAACAAGAGACCCACTGGGCACAGATGTCAATTCAACGTCTATTCCACATCGGTTCAACATAATTTAATTGAAATGACGTGGAAACAACGCACCATTAATCTCCAGCCCAAACAGATTCAATCTGTCTATTCACAACCACTGTATCCATATTGCACGTATTATATTAACATTGTTGAGCTGGGCTCATTTTAATTTGATAGATTTTGTGTCTGTGAATGAATGAATGAATGAAAGAAAGAAAGAAAGAAAGAAAGAAAGAAAGAAAGAAAGAAAGAAAGAAAGAAAGAAAGAAAGAAAGAAAGAAAGAAAGAAAGAAAGAAAGAAAGAAAGAAAGAAAGAAAGAAAGAAAGAAAGAAAGAAAGAAAGAGAGAGAGAGAGAGAGAGAGAGAGAGAGAGAGAGAGAGAGAGAGAGAGAGAGAGAGAGAGAGAGAGAGAGAGAGAGAGAGAGAAATATTCATATTTTCATAGAAGGGCTGTGTAAATTATATAATCGGTTTGAAAACATAAGGCAACCTCTTATACAATATTTTACAATGTTATGGAGAACTTGTTACAAAATTATTCAGATTGTCTGATTGTTAACATAATTGTCTCTGTTTTCTAATATTCTACCTGAATAATTAGAAGTCGGAAAAAATCATTAGCATCTCTGTCATTATCTACTCTGGATATTCACAACAATCCTAATTTATTTTAACAGAGAAAAGGTTTATGTTCTGCTGTACAACCCCTTTCTCTTTTTCATGATTGTATGCTTAGAATGATTGGCTTCCATTTTGTCTAGATGTTCTTGGTCCGATCACAAAACAGGCATTTTACCATCTGTCCACTGAGTAATGACAGCCCCCGGAGACATTTCACCTCCAGCAGACTTTCCATGGGCCTCTCTGATTACAGTGTCTGACTGGATCCCAGTGGGTGGCAGGGGAAACAGGGTCCTGAGCATGAGAAAGTGGGCAGCCCATGACAGATCTGAAGCAGGATGTAGGCCTAAGCTCGTCTGCCTAGCAGCAGCCTTGGCCATCTGAATGCCATGGAGGTAATCACCCACATACTGGTCAGTCCCTCTAGGATTTAGCTGCTGCAATTCTGACATTTGGCAATATGGCAATATGCGAGGATGTTGTCCAATTTGTCGCAAAAATGCGCTTACGAGGGAAAACGTTTTTTTTTGACACGTGGCTTGATTGAACCATATTATGCATTAAATGTGCAGTGACTGGTTGAAATTGCGAGCTCTCTTTTTGTACTGCAGTGATGGGTCAGTTTTATGCGATAATACTGCGATGATTTGACTGTTTTATGCGGAAATAGTGTGGTGATTGGTCAAATTTTACAAGCCCTTAAAATATGCGAGAATTTTTGATTCTGCAAAAAAAAAAAATGTGAATGGATAAACTAACTGATAATTTGGATATGTAAGTATGGTGTCCATTTTAGGACATTAGAGATTATAACGTTAGAGATTATAACTTCCTAAAATCAATATCCTACAAAAACTGCATCCAACATGCTGAAAAATGTATCAAACAATAAATGTCCTAAAATGGACACCGTTTACAGGGCATTCTACTACTGCCTACCACTTCAAAGTCTCCCAGAAACACAGGGACATCCGGCATGGCCTGCCTTTGCGGTGGAGCTGGAACTCTGCCACATATGGTGACTTTCAGTCCACAAAATGTGTCTCAATGTGGGGAAAGAAGCAGTTTGTATAAGTGGGGTGCTAAAGACGAGCCTGCGAGACCATAGAGAGAAAGATGCCTGGGGTGTTTGTGACATGAACTAGCTCCTCCAAAAGTCTACCATCTAGGCAAACCTCAAAGGCCCTACACAGCTCCGGCAACGGCACAGAGGGTAACAGCAGGGTCTGATACAGTAAGTCGAGAGTGCACGACTGCACGTCATACTCTGTGGGAGTAAGAAGTGACTGAAATTAAGATAACCGGGGTAAGGAACGGCATACAAGAAAAACTGAGGTGAGAAACAATGAACGCTGGAAACTGTAGGCCTATATTATACGGACCCAATCATCCAACCAGTTTGTTAGCAACAAATGAAAAGAAGTTAATAGCATGGAAAGATAAATAGAGGGGGAGCCTGGAGGTGTCAGTTGCATGTTTGTTTGTCAAACCCCGTTTGTTGTACAGTGGTTGCCGTGTGGTTACCTTCCCCAAGAGCGCATGACAACATATAAGGAGATAATTGCACAGCGAAGTGTTTGGCCCCCGCCAAGTCTCTCCCAAACTTGGCATTTATGCTATTGAGATAATGAGATGTGTCAAGGAGTCCGCTGATGTGCTCAAGTTTCGCTGCGCTGCATCTTCAAACCAGCTCAATTCAGTCTCTCTTGTTCGAATGTACACAGCTGGTATAGACATCACAAGCAGATTTCTCCTCCACGAACCTCCCCCTCCATAGATTTGCCTCATTGCGTTTGCTTGGCAACAACCGTCCAATCCCTTTGCTTTAAGATGGCTGCGTGGGCGAAGCCACTTAAAATGAAGCGCTGGACAGACAAAAAAATGCTAAACATGCTTTTGTTGCTGGAAGCAAGTCTTGCATTAAGAGAAATGCCACTAATTTTCAAGAGTGAATCACCGCAATCAGAATGCACTGCCATCGTGTTCTTCACAGAGATAAGGACAATTGGCATCAACTCGAACAAGATAACGAACGCTTCTTTAATTTAACTGCAGCAGCACATACTGTACAACTGAGTTGGATTGCAGAAGCAGCACTGCTTAAATGCATAGCACTCCAATGTGTTCTGACCCTAATAACCACAGACCCAACACTATAATAATTCCCTGAAGGTTTGTGGCTAGAACAGGGCTATGCTGTGTTGCATGGATGGAGAAGTCTTTGTAAAAAAGTGGCTGATGTGCTATTCTTGTTATATTCGAAGGAAATTGATCCTTCCCCCTTGCTAGGAAGACTGTGTACTTTCAATGACAAAACTGCCACATCTCTCACAACATGGCCTTGGAAAATCTCCAAAAGCAAGAATATATTATCCTAGTTGACAATGTTTCTCTGTCAGTGGCTGACTTTGAGAGCTCTGGCACCATATTTTTTAACTGACATGAAATAGGAAACTGAACTACTTTTGCTTTACTGCTTATTCCAATCAATTGGTGATTTAGTACCCTATTACTTTTCAGGAACAACAGACAAAATGCCAAAAACAGAACTTTACCAGAGTATATTCAACATTAAATATGCACAAAGCATTGAGTCAACAGCAGGCTGACATGTTGATGAATGAGCACATAAACATCCACGTGGATATCCAACGTCATTTATCAAGAGTGGGTAATTAATATGAACGTCATAGCATTAAGCCTAAGTGTGATGTTGTTTCTGTGGGATATCACCTTTGCTTAAACTTTTGTTTTTGTACATCATGATACATTTTCATGAAGACTAATGGGGTTGCATTGTTCTGGTCGCCATGTTATTCGTACGCATTGTTTGATGTTGATAAAAGAGAGAACATAACTAGAATATTTAAAGATTTAGGGGAAAAGTACCATTGATTGGGTAGTCAATGTAGCCTACTGTTGCTCAATCGCCCAATTACTGTCTGAAAAAAGCTTTGATTAAAACAAAAATGGAACGTCTTCAAAGAAGATTGAGACTGATTCCATGTATTGGAATTTCACCAATAACAGACAACAGTTATCTGGAAAATTGCATTTTGAATACAATGTTTGCCGTATTAGGAATGTATCATGACTTTGTAGAACGTTAAATGGATTTTAACAAACTAATGTTATGTGTGAAAGGTGCCTGCATTATAACAGTAACAGCATTATAATGGAATAAAGGAGCTCACTTTGCCAGCCTGCTTTGTGCCTCTCCAAATTATGGAACAAAATACCGGTGGTCCTCTGTTAATATCCTCTGAGGGAACTAAAGTTCCTGTTATCACATAGAATAATAACGAGGGCAAAAACAAACTCAGCGTTCATTAGAGGATATCATAATTAATTGGGGAGAATAACAAATGTCTGAAAAAATTAATAAATGGTGGTGCAATACTTGGAAACGTTACTCCCCTTGCAATCCCATGCTCTTCTAAGTAAATCATGGCTCTACCTAGGCAAACAGATAGACCTAATGACAATGAATCAGTTGCAACTGTGCATCAACTAAGTCATCCTCATTGATGTGGAATGTATTTGAAGGCAACATATTGCCAAAGCACATGTTTAACAAGCTCCTCCTTGTGTGATTAACAGATGGGGAAAGCAGCCTGTGGTGTCTAATGCACTTTTTAATTACACACAACTTCCGACCATTAAAGGTGTTTGGGTTTTGACAGGCTTTTGATGGAAATATGTAGGTCTGAGGTGGTATTCTCATGAGATATACATGGAGAAGTACTATCCTTCACAGTCATGTTCATAATCACCTTGATAACGACTCCCCACCCTCTATTTCAAGGATTCCAGATGAAAGAAAAGCATCTTCCAATCTAACTCAATCTAATATTGGATTGGGTTGAATTCACTCAGTCCTGTGTGCATCCTTATTGAATAGGTGGAATGACATTCCTTTGAATAGTATACTTCAGGCTTGTTGTTTTATTGCTTCAATGGTACTCATGTTGCCTTACAGACACTGCTTTTCTCTCTAGTCATTATTGGTGTTCAGCCCATTAATTTTATAGTCACAATTTTAAATCTATATAAATGTGCAATCCTGACTGATGTGGTTTTAATGGTTCGGAAAATAAACATAAACCCCTCGAAAGAGCATTTTGCTTGATCGTTTTCTAAATGACATAGATTGGTGATGATGTTTGATTATCGCTGTTTCATTGGCTTGACAGCTTGTGTGTGTGTGTGTGTGTGTCCGCCTGCAAGCACGCGCCCATGTATGTGCACACACACCCACACATTACACACGTATTGCACTCTATTTATACATGTGTTCAATCTATCTCCTGTGTATTCTCTCAGGTCTTTCATGTTGACAAGCACTGTATGGTAAGCTCAGGGCAATGTTATGACAAATATTTCTATTCTTGCTTGCTCACTGCCTACCAGCTATATCTTGAACAGATGATATCAGACATTTGCCGGTTAGGAGAAAGCCCAACACACCACAGCTACTAAAGGTCGACTATGGAAAGCTAACACAAATATTCTAACACTCAAATTCCTGGTGTCTGGTATTTGTACACACTAATGACATACAGGGTGTACTGGATGTGGTCAGAAAGAGATTAAACATACAGGACTTCAATACGATGTCTAAAAAGGATTTAAGATACAACTCGTATTGCATGTATTTTAGTACAGTTATGTATTTTAGTATAGTTATGTATTTTAGTATAGCTGTGTATTTTAGTATAGCTGTGTATTTTAGGATAGCTGTATATTTTAGGATAGCTGTGTATTTTAGGATAGCTGTGTATTTTATTATAGTTATGTAGTTTAGTATAGTTATACACTACCGTTCATTTTTTGTCCATTAAAATAACATCAAATTGATCAGAAATACAATGTATACATTGTTAATATGTTGTAAATGACTATTGTAGCTGGAAACGGCAGATTGTTTTATGGAATATCTACAGAGGCCCATTATCAGCAACCACCACTCCTGTGTTCCAATGGCACGTTGTGTTAGCTAATCCAAGTTTATTATTTTAAAAGGCAAAACACCAGTCTCAATGTCAACAGTGAAGAGGTGACTCTGGGATGCTGGCCTCCTAGGCAGAGTTACAAAGAAAAAGCCATATCTCAGACTGGCCAATAAAAATAAAAGATTAAGATGGGCAAAAGAACACAGACCCCGGACAGAGGAACTCTGCCTAGAAGGCCAGCATCCCGGAGTCGCCTCTTCACTGTTGACGTTGAGACTGGTGTTTTGTGGGTACTATTTAATGAAGCTGCCAGTTGAGGACTTGTGAGGCGTCTGATTCTCAAACTAGACACTCTAATGTACTTGTCCTCTTGCTCAATTGTGCACCGGGGCCTCTCACTCCTATTTCTATTCTGTTAGAGGCAGTTTGCACTGTTCTGTGAAGGGAGTAGTAGTACACAGCGTTGTACGAGATCTTCAGTTTCTTGGAAATTTCTCGCATGGAAAAGCCTTCATATCTCAGAACAAGAATAGGCTGATGAGTTTCAGAAGAAAGTGCTTTGTTTCTGGCCATTTTGAGCCTGTAATCGAACCCACAAATGCTGATGCTCCAGATAGTCAACTAGTCTGAAGAAGGCCACTTTTATTGTTTCTTTAATCAGGACAACAGTTTTCAGCTGTGCTAACATAATTGCAAAAGGGTTTTCTAATGATCAATTAGCCTTTTAAAGTGATAAACTTGGATTAGCTAACACAACGTGTCATTGGAACACAGGAGTGGTGGTTGCTGATAATGGGCCTCTGTACATCTATGTAGATATTCCATTAATAATCATCCATTTCCAGCTACAATAGGAATTTACAACATTAACAATGTCTACACTATATTTCTGATCAATTTGGTGTTATTTTAATGAGGCAAAAAAATGCTTCTCTTTAAAACAAAATAATGGACATTTCTAAGTGACCCCAAACTTTTGAATGGTAGTGTATATTTTAGCATACTTATGTTTTTTTGTGTAGTTATGTATTTTAGTACAGTTATATATTTGACATGTAAGTCAACGATTTTTCTCATACAAATATTTTTTAATTGTAAGTTGATTAGCTAGCACACTCCAACATCCCACAAAATCATACTAACACCTATAGTGGATTTGAAGTCTGTCACGATGGTAGCCAATCCCCTTCTGTCAAAGGGTCAAATAGTCACCCTGTCCATCTCAGAGTGACAAGTCTTAGATTGTAACTGTAATCTCCTCCCCAGAGGGCAGGCAGACCACTGGAAGTTAATGGTTAACAGCTTCATGTGATCCTGACCATTGCTCATCCTGATAGAGACTGTACCCCCCCTCCACCCACCCTCATTGTCCCCATCCACCCCCCTCTAGGGGACGAGGGGCGATGGCGGGGATCATTTCATCATAATACGCCCCCCAGCCATCGTCCTCAGCAACTGCCACGCTGCGTTACCACGGCAGCCTCGGAATGCGGAGGACAGGTCCTGCGTGCTTAAGCACAAATAGAGAGAGGGACAGAGAAAGAGAGACTATCCCCCCAGGGTGTCCACAACTCCGCTCACGCAGAAATACTTGACATTTGTATGTCTGCGAATCAAATAATCTTTGCTTGGAAATAGAAGAGTTATATAATAGGTATGAGACCTTGAAGTCTAGTGTGGTCTAGTGTGGTCTAGAGCACAGCTCCCCACCAGGGTCCTCCACTTTTCACTGGAGCCAGTTCCTCTGCCTTTTGTGAGACAGCGATGTTCGTCCACCCCACGAAGAGGACAAATAAATCAACCTGACCCTGTAGCCATTGAAAAATGTGTCTTTTCTTCCTGTGTGCTGACCTTTAACAAGCCGGTGGGTGTCAACACACCAAGGACAGGACATACTGAGAGCAAGTAGTATTGGTGCTCCATGTGATATTGGTCTTTTGTCCATTTGAATGATACTCTACACCATTCACTGTGTAACAACAATGGTTGTTTTTGTTGATAAAAAAACAAAACAATTTGAGCTGACAGATGAATGGAAACAAAATTGGTAACAAGACTATGGCTGGGATTCGATCCGATCGCTTTTTGTCGACATGGCGGCTTTTAAAGGCAATGTTTGCCGAGATTGCATTCACAGTAAACACTGCAGAGATCGGCTCTATCGGAAATTACCTTTAAATACCGCATGGTCGACAGCACTCCACAGAATGAATCCCGGCCTATGATGGAGTGAATTGTCAGTAAACATATCATGTCGTGACATCTCATTTTGATATACTGCAGCCCTACTGTATAGTTAATGCAGGAGGAATTTCCAGTTCATGTTCCTATTGCAGTCTGCCTGTTCTACAGTATATAATACTGCTCTCTAACCCTATAGAGTACAAACCCAACAAGAAAGCAAACACATGTTAGCTTTCTGCAAACATGAATGTAAATATGCAAATAACCAAAACAGGGGCTTGAATATTGTATGACAACAAACAAGCGGGCCAATCCAGGAAACAACAAATGCCAAGCGCAACTGTAATGAAGTGCACAGCACATCAATCAGATGGAAGATGGCCCGGTTTTAGAAATGTAGTTACATTTACATTTCTCAGCCATCTGTAGTACAAAATAACAGAATGTCATGCATTTCTTCCAATCTATAAATACACAGCAAATGAGGGGAATAAATACAACTATAAACGGGCAGGGACATTTTCAAATGGAAAAAAACAGCAGAGTGAAATCTGAGCACAAATATCTGTCTGCAAGTTTATTCGGGAAAACTTAATCACTTGGAGTTATATCGTTAGGGTACTTCACTTTCACTTTTCTAGGAAAATTCCTGTGTAGTGGAAATGATGAAAGCAGTTGAGATCTGTTATAATAATAGGTTTCCATTGCATTTTTTTTTACTGTTGTAAAGAGGTACCAACTCTACCACTAATACTGCTACAACAACTGGGCCATTGTGCATATTGTGTGGCTAAAACATGACTTCTAGAATAGGGCCATTATGCATATTGTGTAGCTAAAACATGACTTCTAGAATAGGGCCATTGTGCATATTGTGTGGCTAAAACATTACTTCTAGAATAGGGCCATTGTGCATATTGTGTAGCTAAAACGTGACTTCTAGAATAGGGCCATTATGCATATTGTGTGGCTAAAACATGACTTGTAGAATAGTGCCATTATGCATATTGTGTGGCTAAAACATGACTTGTAGAATAGGGCTATTATGCATATTGTGTGGCTAAAACATGACTTCTAGAATAGGGCCACTGTGCATATTGTGTGGCTAAAACATGACTTGTAGAATAGGGCTATTATGCATATTGTGTGGCTAAAACATGACTTCTAGAATAGGGCCACTGTGCATATTGTGTGGCTAAAACATGACTTCTAGAATAGGGCCATTGTGCATATTGTGTAGCTAAAACATTACTTGTAGAATAGGGCCATTATGCATATTGTGTAGCTAAAACATGACTTCTAGAATAGAGCCATTATGCATATTGTGTAGCTAAAACATTACTTGTAGAATAGGGCCATTATGCATATTGTGTAGCTAAAACATGACTTCTAGAATAGAGCCATTATGCATATTGTGTAGCTAAAACATGACTTTTATAATAGGGCATTTATGCATATTGTGTAGCTAAAACATTACTTGTAGAATAGGGCCATTATGCATATTGTGTAGCTAAAACATGACTTCTAGAATAGGGCCATTATGCATATTGTGTAGCTAAAACATGACTTCTAGAATAGGGCCATTATGCATATTGTGTAGCTAAAACATGACTTCTAGAATAGGGCCATTATGCATATTGTGTAGCTAAAACATGACTTCTAGAATAGGGCCATTATGCATATTGTGTAGCTAAAACATTACTTGTAGAATAGGGCCATTATGCATATTGTGTAGCTAAAACATGACTTCTAGAATAGGGCCATTATGCATATTGTGTAGCTAAAACATGACTTTTATAATAGGGCATTTATGCATATTGTGTAGCTAAAACATGACTTGTAGAATAGGGCCATTATGCATATTGTGTAGCTACATCTGCAGGGCCTTATCCTAATCATCAACACCCACCCACTCACTACTTGCACTTTGTCCCTTTATTCAAAGCGATCAGAATTGTATTTAGGTCCTTTGTTGCAAAGATGGAGTGAACAACATTGCTATCCCCCATTCATCTTCTTAGTTAATTAGATGATACTGTCCACAACATTCCATGCATAAAAGGGAGAGATGTCTTGGACAGAAATAACAATGATGAGAACTGAACATAACATATCATACCTGTTTCTATGATAATATCGACTGGGTAAAAATGTGCAGAACAAGGATGTGTAGGCCTTGCCTATTTAACAATTTTCACATAATAGAAAAAAAAAGGTGAAAAAACATTTGTGATGAAATAACTTTTGTTTGTAAAAAATCGATGCACCAATAGACACGTCGCTGCCATTTATAAGCTTCCTGTGAGTTTATACGCTAGCCGTGCAACAATTTGTCACCCCCGCCTTGTGTTTTCAATGCCTTTTGTGGCCCTATCAATAAACCATCCAATGTCACATGCTGGGTCCTGTTATTAACGTCTGTCTCTATTGTAATCTCGCAAAGAAATCATTGATAGCTGTCCTCCATATTTCTTTACAATCCCACCACAGACGTATCTCTCCCGGGAGGTAGGGGGGAGAGAGGTAGAGGGAGAGAAAGAGAGAGCGCGAGAGAGAGAGATAGTGAGAGAGAGAGAGAGAGAGAGAGGGAGGGGGAGAAAGAGACAGAGAGAGGGAGAGATAGAGAGAGAGGGGGGAGATACTCCCCTCCCCACTCTAAATCTTACCGTCCCACCTGAGATAAGAGCAGAATTGAGTTATTGAGCAGGCAGTTTAAGATATAAGCTTTCGCTAAAGGGACACTCAAAAGAGTCACAATGAGAAGAGATTGAATGGTGTTTCATTACTTGTGGGCGATTCCCGTGTTTCCTCTCTGCGTGTCTACAGCAGTGCTTCTCCTGCGAGATCAGGAGCTTGCTATAGTGGAGAATGCAATTTGTTTGTATACGATGCAACATGTCTGTTACGGGTACTTCATCATACGAATCATAGAGCTAAACAACGTGAATAGTGGTAAATACATTGTGTTTGTGGACTCTATTATTTCACTGTTCTAATGTCATACCATGACTGATGACTACCTAAAGAGTGTCCCCGATATGTACATTGAATTACAGAAGATCTCTCAATAGCGATCCATCTCTTATTCTTAGCTTTGGTTGGGTAACTACTGAGTGCACAAAACATTAGCAACAGCTGTTCTTTCCATGACATAGGTGACATAGGACCAGGTGAATCCAGGTGAAAGCTATGGTCCCTTATTAATGTCACCTGTTAAATCCACTTCAACCAGTGCAGATGAAGGGGAGGAGACAGGTTAAAGAAGGATTTTTAAGCCATGAGACAATTGAGACATGGATTGTGAGGGCGCAGGTAGCCTAGTAGTTAGAGCGTTGGGCCAGTAACCGGAAGGTTGCTGGATTGAATCCCCTAGCTGACAAGGTAAAAATCTGTTGTTCTGCCCCTGAGAAAGGCAGTTAACCCACTGTTCCCCGGGCGCCGTGGATGTTGATTAAGGTAGCCCCCCACACATCTCTGACTCAGAGGGGTTGGATTATATGCAGAAGACACATTTCAGTTGAAGGCATTCAGTTGTACAACTGACTAGGTATCCCCCTTTCCCCTTTCCCTGTATGTGTGCCATTCAGAGGATGAATGGGCAAGACAAAAGATTTCAGTGCCTTTGAACTTGGTATGGTAGTAGGTGCCAGGAGCAACGGTTGCTAGGTCTTTCACGCTCAACCGTTTCCCGTGTGCATCAAGAATGGTCCACCACCCAAAGGATGTCCAGCCAACTTGACACACCTTGGAGAGTTCATGCCCCAACAAATTTAGGCTGTTCTGAGGTAGAATACATGAGGCATCTTCCCTCATTCAGAATGCTACCATCATTTTCCTGACAGAACAGGCATGGACAACCACTCCCTCTGGGTATTGTACACCATTAGTCCACCTACAACAACAGCACCTCCACAAGGCACAACGTAATGACAAAGAAGAAAGGGATAGTATTTACAGTGTAAGGAGCTGACAGCAGGTTTTATTGGTTTTGAGGGGAAATGGCCCTGGTTCTACTTATTGCAATGGGCATGGACATGGGAGAAGTGCTTTGCTTTGTACAACTCCATCCCCAATCACACCCAGCGTGAGATAATAGCGACCATAATACACTGTGTTGCTGCTAATGGAAACAAGGGGAGTTTAAGAGCACAGAGAAAGAGAGACAAAGGCAGGAGGGAGAGAAACAATTATGATGTGCTTGATTCACCGTTGTCAAGAAAAAAACACGGCTCGTTTGAGAATTAAAATAAGGATGAGATGGGGGAGAGCAAGGAGAGCCCGGGGGTGAGAAACAGCACAGCATGGTGGGTAATGGCTTCCGCCATTTTGTGCCTCTGTTAAACATTGAGGTAGTGAGGAGAAGTGTAATCACATGAATGTCTTCTGTGCTAACGGGAGATGTTGTCGCGAGTCATCCCTCTCATGATGTCACAACAAATACACACACACACACAGACACCAAGGGTCTACTTAGAGGCAAAGGAAGTCGTGTTGCAATGCTACATGTGACAACCTGTGAGTGTTGGGTCTTAAAGACATTAGCTCACAGTCAAACAGAGTTCACTGTGGTCCTAATATAATATTTGTGACTGTTCATGCAACAGCATGCCAAATAAATGTGTTCGCTTCTTGAGAAATTGTCACAATGTCTATATCGGTAGTTTCTTTGTTACTAATAAAGGCAAAGGACACGAGTTGAACTCATGGAAATTAATGCAGTCTTGTAAATGTGAATAGCAAATGATTGCAAAGGAAAATGTGGAAAAGCACTTAGCTCGTACCTCTGTCTGTCAACCTGTTGTTATCCAACGATGCACACAATCTAAAGGATATCTAAGAGAATAACTGCTCGAAATTCTAAAGTCAACCCAAAGATGTTTCAAGATATTCACCTATCTGGTATTTCAGTCTTAAAAATTAACAAAAGAAGTGGAGCTGAATGTTTTTATGATTCAGCTCCAAGTCCATTCTTCTTCCTTGAATCCATGCTTGATCTTCCTCTGACATAGCTCTCAATGGAGAACAGACTGCTAGGCTAACAAACCTCCATTTCTGCAGTTCCTGTACCTCTTAACAAAACAGTTAAGTTTCACCCTGTTTCACATTGCTGCGAGGACTTTGAGAGCTTGACACAAAACCGCCGAGCACAATGAACAGCACGACTCAACACTCCACGTAGAAAAGTACCAGACATCTACAAAATAACCTTGGTTGGTCAAATAATGGGCCTCTCATGGTTAGACTTGTATATCCTCCTGCATATTGCACTGTGACATAAAAGCATAAGAGACCTGTGCAGAAGAAAAGAGAGTGTAGAGTTGCCAATACGCTCAATCAACTAATGTAGTGCTATCCATATTGTTCATTCTATTTCCATGGCTGTTTACTTGGTATGTGGGACTCCCCCTTGGGCCATATGCAAGGTGAGCCAGTTCCATAAACAATGTGCAAGTGCCTCTTTCCCAAACAATGAGACACTTACAGTTGACATCTATGCTTGATGTATGCCAAGCAATTCAGCTGTTCCTTCAAACGGAAAGTTCTGCAGCTGTGGATGTGTTTGCTAACATTGTGCATCGGTCTATAAAACTGCAGCATATGCAAGTATCTGCTACAGCATTTCACTGGACAGAAGCAAAATGTCGGCTTGAACTTACTTGTGTGCATTAAGAACATTGTAAACTTCTGAAGATGGTGCTAAAACAGAATCCAATAGGAAGACAATAACACCAGGGAATATGTTGTTGAGTAGGGCTGTAATGCCTTTAGAATGAAGGCTGTGGTGATTAGAACAAGATCAGCTCACAGAAAATGTTTCAGCGCTGAGCCTGTGGACAGTTTCTCAGTAGGGCAAGACACGGGAGCTGTCCAGGGTCCTGAAAGCAGCTGTCCAGGCTAGAAAGCAGCTCTCTGCTGGGTTCAAAACATCAGACAGAGCCGACAGCTTAACCCGGAGATCAGTAATGTTCAGACAGCTTTCCCCCACTGCTGTACCTTCTTCTGCCAAGGAGAAACCACCTATTGACATAAGTGCAATACACGCCTTTCAGATCTGAATATCTTTCACAAGTTTTCTAATGTAGCCTGCTCATAAACTGAAGTGATCCACATGCTAAAATAATGCTGTTTTTTTCTTTACTTGCAAACTGTAACATGTAGAACAGTTCGTCAAAAAGAGATTGACAGTATCTTGTGAATGTCATTGTCAAATAAGCAAAGACCATAGAGTGAGCCTGTCAAGGTGAGGATATGACATCAAGCCGTCATTAGCTCGGTTTCCATCCAATTGGCAACAGATTTTCATTAGAATATTCTAAAATCTGTGCATTTTTCTTTTAAACAGACTTATTTTGGATAAAAGGCTGTGTGTGCTGATGCAGTGGACATAAAAATAACTTTACAGAATAAAACATTTTCATTGCATTTTCAACTCACCGAGTGTACAAAACACTAGGAACATCTTCCTAATATTGAGTTGCAGTTCTTGACACAAACCAGTGCACCTGGCACCTACTACCATACCCCGTTCAAATGTACTTAAATATTGTGTCTTGCCCATTCACCCTCAGTGGCAAACATACACAATCCATGTCTCAATTGTCTCAAGGCTTAAAAATCATTTTTTAACCCGTCTCCTCCCCTTCATCTACACTGATTGAAGTGGATTTAACAAGTGACATCAATAAGGGATCATTGCTTTCACCTGGATTTACCTGGTCAGTCTATGTCATGGAAAGAACAATGTTTTGTATGCTCAGTGTTTAGCAAATGTTCCCACTCTGGTCTTGGTACGTGTGGTACAGTATAGCCAACAGCTGGCAGATACAGTGCTAACTACATGTTGAAATTATTATGGACGAAAAAGGAAGATTATTTTTACTTGTCAAACAGCAGCCAAGCATCGATCATCATGTCACCGGAATAAGAACATGGAAATTTATTGGAAAGGAACATCATCACCGTGCACTTTCACCATCCAGCGAAGTTAATCATAACTTTTTTAATCTGTAGCCTAATAAACTGCATGTTTTCCCGAGTTGGAGGATCACACAGCATACAGTATCAGCGTGTGACTCCAAGTTTACTTCGATATGATGGTTATTAAATCAATGTTTTCACATAAAGGTGTTTCCACCGTCCATTATTCATTTTACCGACACATATCCCACCATGCCAAACGAGCAAATTCTCTGTCGACTAGGCTTGGGAGGTACACCGTATATACCGTACACCAAGGTATTTGGAAAAAGCCACGGGATGGTTTTTCCATACTGTCAATACCGTTAAAACTATTTATTTTACCTTTTCAATACATTTTAATATTTGTGTCTACTTTTTAAGTAAAAACCTGCAGTCAACTTGTGCGATATGTTAGGAGATAAAGCAGATTGCATTCTTCATTTCACCTGTCACGTTATTTTATATTATGAAGCTTTTCATAGTTCCCCAGAACAGTTGAGCCAGTCATGTGTTTGTTTGTAAATAGCACAATGGTAGAAAGCAGGAGCAGGTGAGTCCAGCTGTGTATATACAGAGGTTGCGTTTTATATTGAAACACCAGTCTCAAAGTCAACAGTGAAGAGGCGACTCTGGGATGCTGGCCTTCTAGGCAGAGTTCCTCTGTCCAGTGTCTGTGTTCTTTTGCCCATCTTAATCTTTTATTGTCATTGGCCAGTCTGAGATATGGCTTTTTCTTTGCAACTCTGCCTAGAAGGCCAGCATCCCGAAGTCGCCTCTTCACTGTTGACGTTGAGAATGGTGTTTTGCGGGTACTATTCAATGAAGCTGCCAGTTTAGGATTTGTGAGGCGTCTGTTTCTCAAACTAGACACTCTAATGTACTTGTCCTCTTGCGCAGTTGTGCACCGGGGCCTCCCAGTCCTATTTCTATTCTGGTTAGCGCCAGTTTGCACTGTTCTGTGAAGGGAGTAGTAGTACACAGCGTTGTACGAGATCTTCAGTTGCTTGGCATTTCTCGCATGGAATAGTCTTCATTTCTCAGAGCAAGAATAGACTGATGAGTTTCAGAAGAAAGTTATTTGTTTATGGCCATTTTGAGCCTGTAATCGAACCCACAAATGCTGATGCTCCAGATAGTCAACTAGTCTAAAGAAGGCCAGTTGTATTGCTTCTTTAAGCAGAACAACAGTTTTCAGCTGTACTAACATAATTGCAAAAGGGTTTTCTAATGACCAATAAGCCTTTTAAAATGATAAACTTGGATTAGCTAACACAACGTGCCATTGTAACTCAGGAGTGATGGTTGCTGATCATGGGCCTTTGTACGCCTATGTACATATTTCATAACAAATCTGCCATTTCCAGCTACAATAGTCATATACAACATTAACAAATGTCTACACTGTATTTCTGATCAATTTGAACGGTAGTGTATATATAACTTTACGAGCTGTTTTTGCAATTTGCTTACATTCGCTTTGTGCTCATTAGCAACCTCCATGGAAATTCAATATTTCTTGTGCTAATTTTGTTAGCATTCTGGTAATGGGCTTTTTAGAATTTTTTGGGGACGCCCCCTTGTGTACTAAGCTGGTAATACTCTAAATCCCGGGATGAGCAAAGGACGGTATGACAATATCTGGATACCACCCAACCTTACGGTCGACATTTATAAAATTGTACCGGCATGTCCTGTTTCCATCAGCCCGGTCGTGACTTTTTTCATGCGTCAGGTGCATCTGCATGAAATGGTTGTAAGGAAGCCTGGTTAATGTAAAGAAACATGTGCATGGTCTCAAGTCCCAGTAGTAACCATCATACAATGTGTCTCTTTAGGCAAGACTTTGTGATAGGATTTATATATCCTGTGAATGCCCCCAGAAGGCATGCCGTTCCATAGTGTTTCATCGTTTTAACTCCCACTCTGAAATCATATATGTACAGTATTTAATTTCACCCAGTATAAACAAAAAGATGTTCAGTTCTGTCAGTCCTTCACCACTAAAGGCATATCATAATGCATGTAGCCTAATATGCTAAATTGATTTCCCCCTGCTTCAATATACATATCTACCGTTCCTATTTACTGTGTTTTGCCTCCTGTGTCTCAAGTTTGGATTCTGTGTGTCAAATTAATCTGAAAGCCACTGACTTCTATTTTCAGTTGCACTGTTTATGCCAGAGGCAACATTATATATAAAAAAAGGAAAATCTCAAGAGGGATTTAACGTAAAAAGAAGACGGGGAAAAAAAACACTCCTAAATAGATTTATAAGCATTGATGTAATAGGCTCAGAAGCAAATCCTTGAATAGATCACTATGCCAGTGTTTTTAAAATGCCATATTCAACCACTGAAAAAGCCCTGGGACATCGGAAGTGCATTTCATGAGACCACACAGATAATCAGTGCCACTGAATGTACAAAAAGAGGTCATCTCAATTCTCTGTGGTAGGAAATAGACTTGGCATGGGGGTGTCATTTTGGACCACTGGTTCCCCATTCTCCATTCTCCACAGTGTTATGAGCACTGGTTCTCTGCAACCCGGTAGTAGTAATCATTTTTATAGCCCTTACTTAATTAAAACGTCAGAGCAATATGCGGCCGAGTTCACCAAATTAAAAATAAATTAAGATGGCAGATGTGGCCTTAATGGCTTAATCCAGCCTTTATATTGGTTCCAATAAAGCATAGCCACAGTCCAAAATTGTTCAATACTTGCTATCTTCAACAGAATCTGCCATAGCAACACTTTAGCTCCGTATTTTAACAAAAACACAGACAACAACTTTAACACATGCACATAATGACATGGCAGACACTGTCTGTTTCCTTCTCTTCCTTCCAATTGAAATGTACCCCTTAGTAGGAATGTAGTACAACTAAATTAGGGGGACCCAATTTCAAGCGGGACCACTCCACTGATAAGCTGTAAGAGTGATCTGAGAGAGCACTCAGGGTTCTCCTGCTACATTATGACAATATTAGACTTAAAACGGATGGAAGTGGAGAGAATAGAAATCAGATGGGCAGAAAGAGAGAGAAGAAAATAAGTCTAATTGTGTTATGCCTCACGGCGATGAAGGGTTTCAGAGAACAACATTTTCTTGGGCGGAAAACTCCAGAGAACTCAGAACCCTGTTTGGAATTCTGTTGTGTCAGGCACATGCAACACAGGGTTAGCATTTGAAACTGAGCATTTAAGCATGTTGGCTTGACGCGTTTGACACCTCCGTGTAATCATATGTCATGTACTGTATGCCCTTTGGGAGGAAAATGGCCTCAAAGGAGTGGTAAAAAGGATAAGGTCAAAGATCAAATGAAGTAAACTCAGTTTTCTAAAGAAGCTGGTGGTGAACCATGTACTGTATCTATTCCAGTTCTAACTAGTCAGTCAGTCCATGTTCACCGGAACCATTAACATTACTTTAATGGTCAATTGCACAAAAGGTTCAATCGAAATTTGACTTCTACTTTTAACACAACCCCTCTGAAAGAAACACATACATACTGTACACACACATATATATATACATTGTCTTTTAGGATTTGATACCAGCAATCCTCCGGTTGCCAGCTCACTTCCCGGGATTCTAACTGGCAACCCTCTGGTTGCTGCCTCACCTCTCTTAGCCTCTAGGCTACCTGCTGCCCATAACCATATTACCCATGTAATGCCCCACATATAATCAGTTTTGTTGACAATGAAATTCCCTGACCCATCAAAAAATAACATGTGTTGGAAAATTTTCTTTTAAAGAAAAACATTATTTCCTTACCTGGCAAGGCCTCTGATAGTAGATGTCCATACAGTGTGACTGAAGAGTAGTTGAGCAGTCCTTAAAAATCCCCAGTGCCAACGGAATTCACAGGTCACTTATTCCAAGATTCCGATGTCTGCAATGAATAAAAGAGAACACATTTTAGCAGAGATACAGTGGGAGTTTTCCAGTGATAGCACAAGTCTGAGCAGTAACAAGCCCAACCAACCAAGATAAAGATCCTTGAAGACTGTCAGCCCAAGGAAGACAGAGGAAGGCCTCTAAGTCGAAGAAGGAAAAGACCTCTGACATATGCACAGTATCTTCCTTAAACGCTTGAGCAGCTTGATTATTTTTCTGCCAAAAACGGCAGCCGAGGGACGCTTCATTAAATCCTAATTTCTTGACCGACCAACTGGCCAAGGAAAGGGTTTAATGAAAGAAGATCCTGATTTAACTCCTAACTGTATGTTTTGGCTACTAATGTAAGTGTCATAGGAGGGGAAAGGATGCGTTCATTAACATACATGGTTATTCATATCAATCCATTTGATTTTAGTCGACTCAGGATGCTATAGCTCTTCCTAATGAAGGGGAGGAGACTCAGTTCACTTGAATCAATGGTGGAGTTCCTCTAACATGGCTAAACTCCGCCCACCCAGGGCACCAGGCCATGTTAAAGGAATTCCATCATTCAGTGAGAAATACTTAATAAGACAGTTACAGTATGATGGCACCAACTTACATTGTGAGCACAACTACCATCCATTACATTCATATGAAATTCACTGTCATTTTAGAGTAATGAAAATCAATGATGTTGCTTTTATCAGTCCTAGGTGTAGATAAACCTGATAACAGATAAGAAATGTGATAAGTAATCAAATGAATTGAACACCTTGTCAGTGAGTGAGATGGGTTTGCTCCCAGAGGACAAGTACTGATACTGTATGTTAATATGATTGAGGAAAATCACACTTCCTACTATCAAGTCATCTAGGTATCCACTTAATAACACTCTCAACAATGGAGAAACTGCATAAAGGTGGAGGAATTCAGATATGATGTCATTGTTTCAGCACAACCCACATCGTTTTTACACTACGGCACGCAACATGGTTCAATGTGCTAATAAATCGGCACAATCTACTTTTGAGTAATGGAGAGCAAAGTTTGCTGCTAATGTTTGCTAACCTAACTATGCTATCGCTAGTCCCATAAAACATTATGTTTTCTCATGTGAAGAGCAAATGTTTATGCATAGTCTAGATAACATTTTGTATTGGCCAAGTACACTTATTGTTTTTCAACCAAGTTAAGTATTTTGCCAACTATTTTTCATAATTGTTCTGCATCTGTATATTTAAGCTATAAGACATGAGGGGTCATGGTATATGGCCAATATACCACGGGTAAGGGCTGTTCGTATGTATGACGCAACACGGAGTGCCTGGATACAGCCCTTACCTGTGGTATATTGGCCATATACCACAAACCTCAGAGATGACCTATTGCTATTATAAACTGGTTACCAACGTAAGTAAAGCTGCAAAAATAAATGTTTTGTCATACCCGTGGTATATGGTCTGATTTACCACGGCTGTCAGACAATCAGCATTCAAGGCTCAAACCACACAGTTTATAATTCGTAAATATAACTCTGGATCCAGTCTTCTCCTTCACCTGTGCTGTAAGCCACCTGATCTACTATCTTAACTAGAGCTGCTCAACACCACCTAAAATAACTTGCTAGGTCTTCTCTCAACAGTGTCTTTGTCGTATTTAGTTCTGGTACTGATTTGCACACATCGATCTGTATACTGGTATTAAAGATACAGAAATGAAGTCTCTCCTTGTGCAGGCTGAAAGTGGATGGCTGTTGGTCATCCAGGAAATCCACAGTAAGTGTCCAATGTGGCAATCTATGATAGCAGTGTAGGAACTCAACTTCGTGGTGGCTTTAGAGCGGAAAGCCTTTCCTTGTAATCTCCGAATTGGTCAGCAGAACAAATCTCCAAAATGGACACGTTAAAGTTCTGGTAGAACTTTTTAAACTGAGCTTGACGAAGCAGAAAGGCATTTGACTGGGACATAAGCCGACAATATCCTGTCGCAAATGATTATACAAAAGAGGCAAAGGCCTGTCTGCACAACACAATTATACAGTTCCCGTTATTTCAGAGCATGAGTGTGAAGTGTTTTCCCCCCGTTGTTTTCAGCATGTCAAAATATGAGCCTTTTTATAGCTTAGTTCACCTGAGCACCGACAATGTACTCGAAAAACAAACAAACAAATCTTATTTTATTTCAAATGAAAACTGAGACTTCCCATCCAACAAGTACAGTCAGTGGGCGTTGACGAAGCAACAAATGTTCAATGCCTTATAAATGCTCGTGAACGTTGCCGTTTTCTGACGGCAGCCCACCCACAGATTGGAATAATCCGCCGTTGAAGGATTTGGAAGACTGGAGTCGTGGAGGGATTATGAAGCGGCAAATGAGTGCAGCTTAATTGGAGCAAAGACTTAATGAGAGTCCCTTGAGGACTGTAATCAGTGGCAGAGGAATGGCCCAGGTAGGGAGAGAGCACGGTCAACGAGATCAGGCTTTCCAAATGATAATAGCAGGGTTTTTCCATTCCATGCCTGAGCCTGACGGTGAGGTTGTTAAGAAAACTGAAGAAGGGTGTCTCTGGTGTCCCTCATCACTTGCTTTATTTTGAGGCTAAAGAAAGGGGTAATTTCAGGAGAGGTGCTTCAGTTGAACGGAGCATAAGTGGCAACAACATAATCCCGAATCATGTAAAACAGATGTGTGTCTATTTTGTCAATGGGGACCAGATTAATAAAGGATAGCTAGAATACATACGAATCTGTTCCAGGTAGGTAGAAATGCTGACCCTCTGAAAATGCTCTACAAGTTAAACTACCTTAGATTTCTTTGTAGATGTATGCTATTGGATTACGTTTTCTTCAAGCGTTAGATCTTGTAGGGCATTCAGATGGACTTTAAATTACTTTTGGTTTGGCATTTTGCTTCGGCTGTTTATCTTCCTGGCAATACTTTAGTGTGAACACTTAGCTAACTAAGTCATTTAGATCAACACCAGGTGGTTAAATGTGATCATTATGTGATCATCACACACACACACACACACACACACACACACACACACACACACACACACACACACACACACACACACACACACACACACACGCTTTAGGTGTTGTTTTGTAGACAAAATATCACAGAGTCTACACAGACAGTCATTACTCATTGTTTACTCTTTTTCATAGTCAGATTTCAATGCCTACGTTGAGGAATCATCCGTTGACCAACCAGCATTTTCTGTCAGATGAATGCCTGAAAATCCTGTATTAGTCTATCTGCATGCCATTGAGAATCTATAATTTCCCATCTGGATTCTTATTTGTTTACCAAATAGTTGGTTTTAGTATGTGTCCTGATTGAGTTAGTAGCATTTTATTGAGCAGTTTCACCTTCGTGCAGTCTCAACTCACGTCTCTGCACAATAACCATAAAACTCCACTTGTGTCTGTCCCCATATCTGTACATCAACACTTAACCTGGTAGGATTTACCGTGTTACTTTGCATTCTGCTTCAATAATAATTTCACAATTGAATTGTGTTGCTGTCAAGGCCTGGTGTCGTATCTCAGTTTGTCCCAGACAAGGCTTGCACACATTGCACCGAATGTGGATCTAGCGTTCATCTGCCGATCGTTCAGCACACTTTCTTTTAGGGACCACCTGCTGTACACAACATTTGTCACGCGATGCTACATGTAAAATCGGTGCGCACTCAAGTTGAGGTGCTATTGTACTCTCGGCCAGCAAACATTATAGGTATGTCTGAGCCCTAAGAGAAACGTATGCCTCTTAATCCTTGCAGTCCACTGCAATCCCCACTCAAGCCCCTCTGGCTTGGTCACCATTGTGATTCCATTATGTGGCGACAGACTAAAGCAAGTCTGAGCTTGTGCATTCAATTCAACTTGATGACACATATATGCCGAAGGAGGTTTTAGGCTCAGCTGCATTGATCCACAGCTGAATTCGATTACACGCACACTGAGGACCATTAACAGCAACAATTTCTTATTCTGTTTCAATGTGATGTCCAATTACATTGCATTAGCCAGAAGTTAGCCGTCTAGATTAGCACTGACCATAAACATTTGATAGTTACGATACTTGGACCAGAGTTAACCAGGACATACAATTACTTGTGTGTACAACCAGCTGGGGCAAACTGCCATTGTACCACATGCAATTAATTGCTGCCTCAAAACTAGAGCAACAATAATGGATTTTGACATCAGCAGATATTCTACATCACATTTTTATCAATCTAAATATCTCTCTCATCGTTGATTTCAATGGGGTGAATGGGGCCACTAATGTCAAGGACAAAATATTTATATAGTTCTACAGAGAAAAGGTTTCCTCTATAACAATGAGTCGGTGAGTTTATCCAAGCAGTATTTTCACGGTGATACAATACATTTCAGTCATCAAGAGTGTAGATAAACAGGGTGGTACCCTAGATATAATTTGCTGGATACAAAGACATCATTAATTGTCTTTGAGAGTGAGTGAAGCACTGAATGCAGAGAAAACATTGTCAGTAGGCATCAGTACATAGCCTAGGAATGTTTCCTTCTCTTCCAAAAAGGCAAACAGAGGTCAGCATTCATATTGTGAAAACTTCAGGATAAAAGTGATGTTCAAGAGAACAAATTGATATGTAAACGATGAGGATGAAACAAACAAGGGGAACTTAAGCCTGGAGGCAGTCAGTAAAGAACAGCAAGTCAAAAACGGACGCAGACAGACAGAAAGAAGTGGGATAAAAGTTGAATGCAAATGTACCTGCTGGGGCCCGAGACAAATACATAAATATCCAGATAAAAAGAACGCATGAAAAAATATGGTTGTGGGGGTACACAGCTGTACATTTTTTAAAGAGAACCTTTTTAGATGATAAAAAAGACGGATGGAAAGGGAGAAAACTGCTTGTGCCTTTGGCCTACGTTGAGAGTTGTTGCTGAGAGCTTGGTGAATAAGACCCAGTAATGCCACGTGAACGCTCTCCCTACACAAAGGTTTATTGCATTATTGCTCAGAGCCGCACTGTGTGTGAGTCAGACTCCGACAGTGGGACTGGCTTCATTAGACAAATCTTACACAATGGGCAGGGAAAAGGCCAAGACAGGCTCCCTCAGGAGACAAAGTGCTCTTTTCCATCTGCAGCATTGTCAAACTTAAACTGTGACATCTGTCCCAATTGAAGTGCTACTGCAGCTGATGTTAAGGAGAAGGAGTGTTAAGTCAGAAATTATCCGAACAGTTATCAGTTATTGTTTTGAAGACGGTGGGCCTTAGGGAATCACTGCTAGTCATTTCTAAATTAATAGGTCCCTCAGGGACATGCAGAATATATAGTCAATGGCATCATTTCTACCATTCACACACCATCCTCCATACAGTGCCACCACACATGCTACCTTGCCGTCTCAAAGATAGCTCAGGTCAAAAGTAACTGCCTCCCTATGGGACAGTATTCCAGAACATGAGAAGAGTCACAGAATGGTATTCTGGAAGAGACCTGTAGGTCATGTTCTGCCTGAATCCCAAATGGCAGGGGTCGTGTAGGGTCTGTTATGTAGACACCTCTACTAACCTTTAACCAGAGAAGATCAGCAGCTTGATTTACTAGAGGGAGGGGCACATACATGCTTATGACAAGTGCTAAAATAGATTATAACCGCATCATAATGCATTCTCATTATCAGGTTTTAAGTAAAGTGTTACCAGAAATCTTTGCACACACAGACAAGCAGACACTTCTTAAAATAGACTCGTTCGCCAGTGTATGCGCACACACACACACACACACACACACACACACACACACACACACACACACACATCATGTGGTGTTGCAAGCACAATTAGCTAAGGAAGGTGATTTACACTCAGTGGCCTAAACAGCTCACACCCAGATGACAAGAAAGCGTGTGGCCTTCTCTGATGTGATAACACGCCACCAAATCTGTATTTAATTGGGAGAATTTCTCCCCACCACAGCCTGACGGAAAGACAACAGCGAGCAAATAATAAAGCTTAAACGAGATCCAAGAAAAAGTAGGGGAAACTAAAGTAAACCAACAAGATGTCTGAGACAGACACAACAAGACTAAACGTGTAATTCTCCACATCCTGTTCAACTGATCAGCTTCCTGTTCTCAGCACCTGGCACTTTCCTCTAATTTGTTGGCTCCAAATGTTAAGCAGAATCATGTCCGACACATACTTCAAGCCAAATCGACAGTAAAAATGGTCGGCCGCCAGGTATTGTGAGGGATTGCTCACGATTAAAAAGAGCACGGGAAAATAAATAAGGAAATACAGTGGCTTGCGAAAGTATTCACCCCCCTTGGTATTTTTCCTATTTTGTTGCCTTACAACCTGGAACTAAAATAGATTTTGGGGGGGTTTTTATCATTTGATTTACACAACATGCCTACCACTTTGAAGATGCAATTTATTGTGAAGCAAACAAGAAATAAGACAAAAAAACTGAAAACTTGAGCGTGCATAACTATTCACCCACCCAAAGTCAATACTTTGTAAAGCCACCTATTGCAGCAAGTACAACTGCAAGTCTCCTGGGGTATGTCTCTATAAGTTTGGCACATCTAGCCACTGGGATGTTTAGCCATTCTTCATGGCAAAACTGATCCAGCTCCTTCTAGTTGGATGGGTTTGCTGGTGTACAGCAATCTTTAAGTCATACCATAGATTCTCAATTGGATTGAGGTCTGGGCTTCGACTAGGCCATTCCAAGACATTTTATATGTTCCAAGCCACTCGAGTGTTGCTTTAGCAGTATGCTTAGGGTCATTGTCCTGCTGGAAGGTGAACCTCCGTCCCAGTCTCAAATCTCTGGAAGACTGAAACAGGTTAACCTCAAGAACTTCCCTGTATTTAGTGCCATCCATCAATCCTTCAATTCTGACCAGTTTTCCAGTCCCTGCGGATGAAAAACATCCCAACAGAATGATGCTGCCACCACCGTGCTTCACTGTGGGGATGGTGTTCTCAGGGTGATGACAGGTGTTGGGTTTGCGCCAGACATAGCGTTTTCCTTGGTGGCCAAAAACTCAATTTTAGTCTCATCTGACCAGAGTACCTTCTTCGGTATGTTTGGGGAGTCTCCCACATGCCTTTTGGCGAACACCAAATGTGTTTGCTTATTTTTTTTCTTGAAGCAATGCCTTTTTTCTGGCCACTCTTCCGTAAAGTCCAGATCTGTGGAGTATACTGCTTAAGGTGGTCCTATGGACAGATACTCCAAACTCCGCTGTGGAGCTTTGAGCTCCTTCAGGGTCATCTTTGGTCTCTTTGTTGCCTCTGATTAATGCCCTCCTTGCCTGGTCTGTGAGTTTTGGTGGGCGGCCCTCTCTTGGCAGGTTTGTTGTGGTGCCATATTCTTTCCATTTTTTTTATAATGGATTTAATGGTGCTCTGTGGGATGTTCAAAGTTCCGGATATGTTTTTATAACCCAACCCTGATCTGTACTTCTCCACAACTTTGTCCCTGACCTGTTTGGAGAGCTCCTTGGTCTTCATGGTGCCGCTTGCTTGATGGTGCCCCTTGCTTAGTGGTGTTGCAGACTCTGGGGCCTTTCAGAACAGGTGTATATATACTGAGATCATGTGACACTTAGATTGCACACAGGTGGACTTTAGTAATTATGTGACTTCTGAAGGTAATTGGTTGCACCAGATCTTATTTAGGGGCTGCATAGCAAAGGGGGTGAATACATATGTACGCACAACTTTTCCTTTCTTATTTTTATTTTATTTTTTGAAACAAGTTATTTTTTAAATTTAACTTTACCAATTTGGACTATTTTGTGTATGTCCATTACATGATATCCAAATAAAAATCCATTTAAATTACAGGTGGTAATGCAACAAAATAGGAAAAACGGCAAGGGGGATGAATACTTTTGCAAGGCACTCTATCTCAATTGCCTGGTCTCTTTTACCTTCAAGCTCATTAGTTGTGGAGAGGTACACTGCGTGGAAGTCCATCTTTGCCTGCACTGTTTATACACTATATTCAATTTAGGATACACATTTAGCAGATTCCGCTGTCCCCCTTAGGGTATTGTATATTTACTGTATAGTGAGGGGTGTTTTAGAAATGTAATAAATGCTTATCAATTTGAGGTAGTGAAAGTTATTCATTGAAAATGGTTTGCTATTCCTGCGTTGAGAATGCTTATCCTCTCGTTTTAAGTTAGGTATAGAGATGAGAGAGAAAGAAAGAAAGAAAGATACAAGCTCTACTGTATGTGCAGGCTGAGAAAGTATAGTCACTTGAAAAAGTACACGTCAGGGTCGAAGTGACCGAGGTGAAACATGCTTCAGTGGAGGCAACTTGAAAGTGGACATCAAACAGAACCCAGTGGGAGGAAAAATCCTATTTACCTGACAGTCAGCATCTGCTGGGCTCAATTCCTGTTGCCACTGTTATTTACATGGTATAAGAGAAGATTAGCTCATTCTATTTGCATAGCTTACCTTAGGCAAGGCTATGTTTATTTTGTACTATATACTGGGTGTGTACGACTGATATTCAAATCAAGGGCCCTTTGGAAACTGAGTAAATTACTCGAAAATAAAAGCATGTCAAGAGTATGTCGAATACATTTCCTGCATCTATAACCACTCCAAGACAAGTGCAACACAATAATCAATTCTGCCTCAGTGATATTAATATATTGACTTATTCACCTGTACTCTTATAACCGACCTTTATTTCTGAAAAATTACATTAATCCGCTTGTTGGTATGCTTGTGTGTCCTGCAGCATTTCCATCAACTCCGAACAAGTGTTGTAAAAATTTAATTTCATGGGTGACGAAAAAGCTAATTGGACACTGGTCCATGCATTTGAATGATGTAATTTTCCCCAAATTAATATTTCTTGATTTGTCTCGGCGATATAAGCTCTATAGAAATAGCCTGTCCTATGATGGTGTGTGCCCTTAAAGTGACATCAAAGTGACTATGCCTAATTAACCAGAAATGGACATTTAGCCTACGGTTGTCACATAATATAAAATGTACACTGTACATTTCTGTCTAATAAAATTTGAGTCAAAAAATGTAAGATTGAACCAGTGTAGTAGGCCATAGCTGTGACCAATGGTCATGGACACATGACAATACCCTTTGAGAGGGTTGAGCTAAACAATACTGAGTTTCCTCCTAGACTAAAAAGCATTTAAAATGGAGGTCCTCCATTGAACTGGTCAAGTGCAAAATGCACTTGAGTAGATGAATGGTGCCATTTTGACACCTGTATTGATTGAGTTGTTAATGGATAATTCTGATTGGCCGGTTGTATGCTTCTCAGCCTCAGAAGGCGGGGTGTCGGTCTATTCGGCTTTGGAGTGCCAGGCCCCAACTTGCAGTAAGGGGCTGCCTTGTGTGTGCTTTATGGTGCTGATGAGTTATTAATTATAATTTTCTTCGTGATAAAGGCCAAAACTGTCCATGTGTCTGTCTGCTCTGCCCATCTGTGACCCATAAAACAAACACCACATGCATGTCTTTTTTCACATTGCATCTCTCCATACAAAACTCTTCTCGTTTGCACAGTGTTCTGCCCTAAGGACTCCCTTGTTCTATTATTTTATTCAAGATGTTGAATAGCTATTTTACAGAGCCTGAATGAAAATTATTCATGTCCATTGAATTAAGTTTTATTTCTGTCCAAACAACAGTAAGACGCACAACTTGGTCACGCAGTCGTGTTCCAGTTTAATTCTCTTCTTTCTTGACATTTTTTTTTCTGAAAACAATGTCTGTACTTTTCTTTCTTTTGCAACATGAGATTTGATGATGGCTGGCTAGAAAAACTCACAACAAGGTCATTAAACCCAAATTATTCATTCATTTCTGTGTTTCCAATTACTGAATTACGGAGGAAAATAAACCAAAACACAGACTTTTTCTGTTGCTGCATAATAAGGAAGGACGAGATGGAGGATGGAGAGAAAGATGAAACACCTGAACTTCAAATAACTGAAATGACTCACAAACACTCACACCCCTAAATTCAACAATCTCAAGAGATGTGGTTTTCTAATAATGTGTTAGCAATCCCGCGTTAGTGGCCTCAGCTGTCGAGGAAAATGGCCCAATCAAAACATCTCAGCTTTAACATTCATCGTCACGATAGCAATCTCCTACATGCAACTGGAAAATGTCAGCTGTTATCTGCATTCTTTTAATTTGATTTCTCTCTCTGTTTCCGTTGGAATCTTGACAGGCATCCATTTAGCCATTCTCTCATTCTGCTCACCTTGTTGCTGTTGACAGTAACTGACAGAACGTTGGGGTGTCATGAAGTCATATATTTGCCTTAAAAGACTCATATCTTCATCTAAACCTCTATCAAACAAATATACTCATCAACCTGAAAGCAAAGTGTATAACATTTGGCTGATAAGATAAAAGGAAAAGCTTCATTTAGGAGCTCAAGAACCAAATATTATCCACATTTTCATCTGCATACACCTGAAATACTTCCTGCTCCTGCAAAACACTAGTGTTGTACTCAAACCACATCTGGCCAGTGGTAACTAAAACATGCCTAAATTCCAGTAAATTAAAAAGTTAGGGAAATATTCTGGGGGTCAGATAGTACTTTGTGCTGTCTGACTGGTCACAGACACATATGGTTTACCCACGAGCAGTAGCTCCATAAATTAATGCTAACAATCAGAGTTGCCCTGTGGCCAGATCCCTAGCACGCAACTTTGTACTCAAATGGCATGCAGGCCTAGTCAACATTGGGCACAGCTGAAATTATAACTGCTGTAATTGGATACAAATACAATTTATATTACTTTCAATAATAAATGTAACATGCCTAACCCTTTCCAAAATGTGTAACCGACAAATACCAATGACTTTTATTATGCAGAAGATGATTAATTGCTACTATAGTAATGTTGTTTTGATTCAATACTTTAACCGCTTGTTTTGTACGCTCAACCTTTACACCCTGTAACCAAAACACAAAGCCCTAGTATCTGCTAGGTCTCCACTCCAACATTGCACCCTTAACAGTGACAAGTGTTGACGTGACATCCGACATGCAAATGGAGCATTTACAGAACATCTACGCAAGGTCAATGTTTTTGTTCCTCTATACGTCTCTCTCTCTTTGCATAACCGTCAGTAAATAGAGCCGTTGTAAACCTGTCTGTCTGTGTATCTCGTATAGGCCAACCGAGCCAGCTCAGTCGAAATGAGGCAGCCGGTGAGTGAGTGGCTCGGTCCCCTTGACTCTCCATCAACTGTTTATCAGCGAGCCCCTGTGTCACACTGATTTGTGTGGAAGGCCGTGGGAGGAGGCAGGTTGGAAAATAGAGAGGGCCGCCTGCGTTCCGTGAAGCCCGGGCCCTCACTAATGGTGCACAGCACAGGACCATTTCCCATCTTGGGAAACCGTGGGTGGACGTTGATTTCCCTTACTTCTTTTCTCATTTGTCACAGAATATCCAGATTTATAGGTGTTACCGTGAGCCTTTAAAGTTTAAACGTATAATTTGGCCTTATATTTTGTTCCCGGTGTTTCCTCATCTTCCCCATCTCTTCATGCCTCAATGTTGAGTTGGGATCTGTGTCCCCAGTGAGCAAAACTGGTTGCAGTGAAGTCGGGCTGACGTCTTTTGTCACGTCTAATGCATTTTTAAACTAGAATGAGGTCATTATGACGTCCGATGCCACATTTTATCTGGAAGGTCTATCTTGGAGGTCTATGCCTATTGGACCACTCAGGTGACCACTCATTTTACAATTAGGCTACACATCAATCAGGGGTTGATATCTCTTGACTGCATAACACATCAATCAGGGGTTGATATCTCTTGACTGCATAACACATCAATCAGGGGTTGATATCTCTTGACTGCATAACACATCAATCAGGGGTTGATATCTCTTGACTGCATAACACATCAATCAGGGGTTGATATATCTTGACTGCATAACACATCAATCAGGGGTTGATATCTCTTGACTGCATAACACATCAATCAGGGGTTGATATCTCTTGACTGCATAACACATCAATCAGGGGTTGATATCTCTTGACTGCATAACACATCAATCAGGGGTTGATATCTCTTGACTGCATAACACATCAATCAGGGGTTGATATCTCTTGACTGCATAACAAATCAATCAGGGGTTGATATCTCTTGACTGCGTAACACATCAATCAGGGGTTGATATCTCTTGACTGTATAACACATCAATCAGGGGTTGATATCTCTTGACTGCATAACACATCAATCAGGGGTTGATATCTCTTGACTGTATAACACATCAATCAGGGGTTGATATCTCTTGACTGCATAACACATCAATCAGGGGTTGATATCTCTTGACTGCATAACACATCAATCAGGGGTTGATATCTCTTGACTGTATAACACATCAATCAGGGGTTGATATATCTTGACTGCATAACACATCAATCAGGGGTTGATATCTCTTGGCTGTATAACAAATCAATCAGGGGTTGATATATCTTGGCTGTATAACAAATCAATCAGGGGTTGATATATCTTGGCTGTATAGCACATCTCATTACATTTCGGGGCTCCCGAGTGGTGCAGTGGTCTAAGACACTTCATCTCATTGCAAGAGGTGGCACTGGTTCAAATCCAGGCTGAATCACACCCGGCCGTGATTGTGAGTCCCATAGGGCGGTGCACAATTGACCCAGCGTCATCCGGGTTTGGTTAGGGGAAGGCTGTCATTGTAAATAGTAATTTGTTCTTAACTGACTTGCCTAGTGAAATAAAATAAAAACATTTCTTTGCACGAAATACAAGTATGGTATGGTTTTCTGTGCATCTTGTTAGCCTTTTTCAAACCACAGTGAATCCAGTCCAGTATTGTATTGGACAAACCATCAGCAGACACCCTAAACCAGAGAGATGACTTCCATCTTAGAAATATGACCTTCCTGGGGCTGACATTCTACTAATAAATATGTCCTTCCTGGGGCTGACATTCTAGTAATACATATGACCTTCCTGGGGCTGACATTCTACTAATAAATATGTCCTTCCTGGGGCTGACATTCTAGTAATAAATATGACCTTCCTGGGGCTGACATTCTACTAATAAATATGTTCTTCCTGGGGCTGACATTCTACTAATAAATATGACCTTCCTGGGGCTGACATTCTACTAATAAATATGACCTTCCTGGGGCTGACATTCTAGTAATAAATATGACCTTCCTGGGGCTGACATTCTAGTAATAAATATGTCCTTCCTGGGGCTGACATTCTACTAATAAATATGTCCTTCCTGGGGCTGACATTCTAGTAATAAATATGACCTTCCTGGGGCTGACATTCTACTAATAAATATGTCCTTCCTGGGGCTGACATTCTAGTAATAAATATGTCCTTCCTGGGGCTGACATTCTAGTAATAAATATGTCCTTCCTGGGGCTGACATTCTACTAATAAATATGACCTTCCTGGGGCTGACATTCTACTAATAAATATGACCTTCCTGGGGCTGACATTCTAGTAATAAATATGTCCTTCCTGGGGCTGACATTCTAGTAATAAATATGACCTTCCTGGGGCTGACATTCTACTAATAAATATGTCCTTCCTGGGGCTGACATTCTAGTAATAAATATGACCTTCCTGGGGCTGACATTCTAGTAATAAATATGACCTTCCTGGGGCTGACATTCTAATAATAAATATGTCCTTCCTGGGGCTGACATTCTACTAATAAATATGACCTTCCTGGGGCTGACATTCTACTAATAAATATGACCTTCCTGGGGCTGACATTCTTGTAATAAATATGACCTTCCTGGGGCTGACATTCTACTAATAAATATGACCTTCCTGGGGCTGACATTCTACTAATAAATATGTCCTTCCTGGGGCTGACATTCTACTAATAAATATGTCCTTCCTGGGGCTGACATTCTAGTAATAAATATGACCTTCCTGGGGCTGACATTCTACTAATAAATATGTCCTTCCTGGGGCTGACATTCTAGTAATAAATATGACCTTCCTGGGGCTGACATTCTACTAATAAATATGTCCTTCCTGGGGCTGACATTCTAGTAATAAATATGACCTTCCTGGGGCTGACATTCTAGTAATAAATATGACCTTCCTGGGGCTGACATTCTTGTAATAAATATGACCTTCCTGGGGCTGACATTCTAGTAATAAATATGACCTTCCTGGGGCTGACATTCTTGTAATAAATATGACCTTCCTGGGGCTGACATTCTAGTAATAAATATGACCTTCCTTTGGCTGACATTCTACTAATAAATATGACCTTCCTGGGGCCGACATTCTAGTAATAAATATGACCTTCCTGGGGCTGACATTCTTGTAATAAATATGACCTTCCTGGGGCTGACATTCTAGTAATAAATATGACCTTCCTGGGGCTGACATTCTAGTAATAAATATGACCTTCCTGGGGCTGACATTCTACTAATAAATATGTCCTTCCTGGGGCTGACATTCTAGTAATAAATATGACCTTCCTGGGGCTGACATTCTACTAATAAATATGTCCTTCCTGGGGCTGACATTCTAGTAATAAATATGTCCTTCCTTGGGTTGACATTCTTGTAATAAATATGACCTTCCTGGGGCTGACATTCTTGTAATAAATATGACCTTCCTGGGGCTGACATTCTTGTAATAAATATGACCTTCCTGGGGCTGACATTCTAGTAATAAATATGACCTTCCTTGGGTTGACATTCTTGTAATAAATATGACCTTCCTGGGGCTGACATTCTAGTAATAAATATGACCTTCCTGGGGCTGACATTCTAGTAATACATATGACCTTCCTTGGGTTGACATTCTTGTAATAAATATGACCTTCCTTTGGCTGACATTCTAGTAATACATATGACCTTCCTGGGGCTGACATTCTAGTAATACATATGACCTCTACCAATCTCCAGCAGATTGCCAGTTCATACCCATCTACCCATCTCCAGCACATTGTCAGTTCACACGCATCTATCCATGTCAGTACAGTGTCAGTTCATACCCATCTACAGCACTGTGTCAGTTCATACCGATCTAATCATCTCCATCACAGTGTCAGTTCATACCCATCTACCTATCTCCAGCACAGTGTCAGTTCATACCCATCTACCTATCTCCAGCACAGTGTCAGTTCATACCATCTATCATTCTCCAGCACAGTGTCAGTGCATACCCATCTACCAATCTCTAGCACATTGTCAGTTCATTCCCATCTATCCATCTCCAGCACAGAGTCAGTTCATACCCATCTCCAGCACAGTGTCAGTTCATACACATCTCCAACATAGTGTCAGTTCATACCCATCTACCCATCTCTAGCACAGTGTCAGTTCATACCCATCTCCAGTACAGTGTCAGTGCATACCCATCTCCAACACAGTGTCAGTTCACATGTGTCTACCCATCTCCAGCACAGTGTCAGTTCAACCACATCTATCCATCTCCAGCACAGTGTCAGTTCATACCCATCTACCCATCTCCAGTACAGTGTCAGATCATACCCATTTCCAGTGGTGTCAGTTCATATCCATCTACCCATCTCCAGTACTGTGTCAGTTCATACCCATCTATAGCACAGTGTCAGTTCATACCCATCTCCAGTACAGTATCAGTCCATACCCATCTACCCATCTCCAGCACAGTGTCAGTTCATACTCATCTCCAGCACAGTGTCAATTCATACCCATCTCCAGCACAGTGTCAGTTCATACCCATCTACCCATCTCCAGCACAGTGTCAGTTCATACCCATCTACCCATCTCCAGCACAGAGTCAATTCATACCCAACTCTAGCACAGTGTCAGTTCACACACATCTATCCATCTCCGTACAGTGTCAGTTCATACCCATCTACCCATCTCCAGCACAGTATCAGTTCATACCCATCGCCAGCACAGTGTCAGTTCATACCATCTCAAGCACAGTGTCAGTTCATACCCATCTACCCATCTCCAGCACAGTATCAGTTCATACCCATCGCCAGCACAGTGTCAGTTCATACCATCTCAAGCACAGTGTCAGTTCATACCATCTACCCATCTCCAGCACAGTGTCAGTTCATACCATCTCCAGCAGACTGTCAGTTCATACCCATCTATCCATCTCCAGCACAGTGTCAGTTCATACCCATCTACCCATCTCCAGCACAGTGTCAGTTCATACCCATCTACCCATCTCCAGCACAGTGTCAGTTCATACCCATCTACCCATCTCCAGCACAGTGTCAGTTCATACCCATCTACCCATCTCCAGCACAGTTTCAGTTCATACTCATTTCCAGCAGTGTCAGTTCATACCCATTTCCAGCACAGTGCCAGGTCATAACCATCTACCCATCTCTAGCAGTGACAGTTCATACCCATCTCCAGTACAGTGTCAGTGCATACCCATCTACCCATCTCAAACACCGTGTCAGTTCATACCCATCTATCCATCTCAAGCACAATGTCAGTTCATACCCATGTATCCATCTCCAGCACAGTGTCAGTTCATACCCATCTACCCATCTCTAGCACAGTGTCAGTTCATCCCCCATCTCCAGTACAGTGTCAGTGCATACCCATCTCCAACACAGTGTCAGTTCATACCCATCTTTCCATCTCCAGTGTCAGCTCATACCCATGTATCCATCTCCAGCACAGTGTCAGTTCATAACCATCTATAGCACAGTGTCAAAGTAAATACATAAGGACAACTCCAGCCTAATGAACCACAGTATTGAAACTACGCTACAGTCATAACAATAAGGACTGGAAATACTGTGATACTCTCTCTCACACACACACACACACACACACACACACACACACACACACACACACACACACACACACACACACACACACACACACACACACACACACACACACACACACACACACACACACACACACACACACACACTCACACACACTCTCTCTCTCTTGTTGATACCAAAGGATGAAAGGTTCACTTGCCATCTTCATCAAGCTGTGTTTTTGGCTAACTGACAGTCAGCAGACACATTGGTTGTGGATCAATAGGGGATTGAATCTTTACAGATCCTGTTACTCTTTTATTTTTCTAACCACACCAAAGACTGCCAGAGCTGTCAGAATTAGGTAGTCTCCTAGCCTGTATTCAAACTTGTTCTTGTGTGCGTGTGCGTGTGTGTGTGTGTGTGCGTATGTGTGTGTTTCATTGAAATATCTAAGTCACAAAGCATAATTTAATAATTACAACATACATACTGTAACAAAGAAAAAAAGTTACTTATTTAGACATATCTCCTTCTCAGGTTAACTCTACTCCTCTCCCAACTGCTGTGCCTTTACAATTGCACACTTCTCAGTGTGCTTTCACAAAATACTGCACTTTCGCAAAATTATAATCTCTTAAACTTGACTTTTTCTCACAGATCCTCTTAAACTACTCCGAGCTTTATGCAACAGCAGACTGGAGCTTACAGCGTCTGGATGACTACCTTAATTGACCTCTTATGTGGCTAGTCTACAAGTTAGTTTCCTGTGTTTCGCTTTTGGTTTAAATATCACTGGAGCAGGTCAGACCAAAAATTATGTTGCTAGACTGTCTGAGTTTCACCAAGAATTAAGTTTAGTCTACTAATAAAGTCTCTTTAGACACATCATCATCATATTCCCCAAATGTGTAAAAAAGCAGTTTTTGCTTTACAGTTAGGCTGCATCCACTTACAAGGATTCCTATCTCAAAATGGCCGTCAGTCATCTCAGTAATATGGAGCAGCAGAAGATATCTGCCAACTTCTCTCACCTCCTTGTGACTTTCAACCATGAGGCCTAATGCTAACCATCAGACATTTATGCAAATCATTAGCCAAGCTATGAGAAGATGGATTGGTGGAATCTATATGCTCTTTCCTTTCCGTCTAGCTAGCGACTAGCGAGTGTTATGACCAAGGCATGTGTTAATTATGATGAAGCTGAAGGTCCTCTCCGGCTAGAGAAACCATGAGCAGAGCTTAATGAGGTGAAAAGCTGACTTTTGGACAAAAGCAAATTATGGCCTTTCGCAATCAATAGGGAGAGTGAGTGAAACCCAATGGGCTATGCTTCAGTTCTGATAATAAGGAGGGAAGCAACACATTGATTTTCCCTCTTTTTAGGAGGGTTTCACTCTTGAAATCTATTGATTTCAATTAACTCGGTATGTACTGACACCTGATAGGGGCTAGCTGAGGCATGTTAATAGTACCTGGGTCCGATGGAAAAAACAAAGGCATGGTCATGCCCTAGTAGGAGAAATAAAAACAACACTGGATCAGAAGCACAGCTGACCACATACTTCCCACCAAAGAGAAGGGAATTGTCACCCCAATGTCACACATTGTCTAATCAAGGATCACTTGCATTGTGTGTTTTTAACTATTGATATGGTGTCCATATTAGGACAGCCTCATCCTCACAAGGAGATGGTCTCAGACTGGACACTACTGTAATGCTGTGAACCTTGCATTAAGAGCAAAAAACGCAGAGACATTTATTGGACTCAGCTGTGTCTTATTATTCCATGATTGTGTCCCTGTTAAAAGAGATGTGTTTTCTGTGGTCCTGAGCCCATGCGCATTTCTCTCAAAGCGGTTCTCGCCACAGAACGCAACTACGATGTAGGCAACCGGGAGCTTTTGGCAGTTAAGTGGGCTCTTGAGGGATGGAAACACTGGTCGGAGGGGGCATCTCATCCTTCCGTGATCTGGACGAAGTAACTGTGTCCCAAATGGTACTCTATTCCCTACTTAGTGTGCTATTTACATAGGGCTCTGTAGGGAATAGGGTGCCATTTGGGACATCCTATGTGTTTCCTTTTTTTCTTTGGGTGTGAATGCTACTAATCTGAGTTAAAACATGGTACCTACTACCTTCTGACTACAGGTGACAGTTTAACTGTGAACACCCATGGTGCTGTTTCCAAAATACATGCTGTTCGTGCTGTGTTCATTTCAAAAACAATGTCACATGATTATGAATGAAGTTAGATCCAACATGCCATCAACACAATGCACATAGGCACAGTTGTACTGTAGACAAACATGTATTAATGTATTCTGAATTAAAGTTAGGAGAGGAAAATACTAACCACTCCATGAAAGTATGTGTAAAAGCCTAATACAGTATGTAGCTAAAGAAAGAGTCTGATACAGCGGGGATAACATTTTTGCCAACAAAATTGGTAAAATTATTTAAAAGACTGTTGAAGTGAGAGCGAGGATGACAGCTCGAATTGTTAGCACAAGTTAAAAGCAATGGCTCAAGCTGTACTTTCAGAGTGTATTACTGCCACCTTAACACATAGTATTCATACATAATGTTTCAGGAGAAATGTACTGTATGTCTAGTCCCCAGACAATTTCTGTTGCTTTTTCACTGATGTATTTTACGCTGCAATTATGCATTGCTAATGCAATGCAATTCCATTTGGGGAACATATTTTTCCTTGATCAAGGGCTGCGCTGCTGCTTACTGTTTATTGCGGTGGTGGGACTGGGAAACGACTTGGCTTTGGCAATTCAATACATTGTTTTAAAATAATCCTCACTATGCTATTAAAACATTTTAATGACCTCCTACAATGCAGAAAGAAAAAGGGCACTTCCGAAGACTCCTTTGCCCCACCTTTAGGGCCACTGTAGAAGCTACTCAATTAATTGCGCCCTCATAAGAGACATTGTCATTTATTTTTGGGGGGTTGACACTTTCTTTGCTATTCTTTAACTGTAAACCAGTTAGACGTGTTGTTTTCTTCAATCTACCAACGTCTTCTGTCTCACTGAATGTGAGTAATTGTCTCAAATGGAAAATTAAACACATAGTATATGAAACCGTCTCTACTTTGAATTTATAAAGGGTAGGAAACATAATTCACTAAGCAATGATAAGAAGTTGGACTGCCCCTGGCAAAAATCAACGATAAGCCTCAGATAAGTTATGGAAAGAATTGGATTCCAACTCCTGTGAAATGAATCCCAAACTGTGTCATTAGTCATATTTGCTTCATGGGTCTACATTATGTTCACATTTTCCCCTAATTCTTTTTCATCTTTGCCTCATTCTGCACACTGAGGTACAAAACTGCATGTTCTATTTGAAGTTTCAATTCTGGTGAAAGTACACGTAGGACTACTTTTGAAGCGTGCCAAATCTCAATGATAGAGATCTTTGTTGTAATTCCAAAATCATGATAAAGATGGTGTAATGTATCTTACAACTGTGAAATACACTCAGAGGCCAGTTTATTAGGTACACACTGTTCACAAAAATGGTTCGCTCCTGGTTCGTGCCAACTGAAAGCAATAAAATAAAATCAATTCAGTTTATCGACAACATAGCCAAGGAAGAAGGTGGGAAGGCAAGCTCCGGTAGTCTAGGAGCAAGGTTGCATAAGAGATAAGGGGACATCAAGTCAGCCATTTAGGATAGCATATAAGAGGTCTAGAAATGTATGCTTTGTTCAACAATCAAAGGCAAAGTGTACTCTGGAGAAAAATAGTCCATTTTAAGTTTTGTGGATGGAAGCCGGAAAACATCAGAAAACCAGTTTGCCAATCCACCAACATGCATAGACTAGATACTGGGGGGATACTTTCTTTAGTTGTCCCACTAGCACACAGCAAATGCATGCTAACACACCAAAACCCAGATACTGTACATGAGTGTACTGTGTTCACCCATAGAAGTATTATTTCATTCAGTGCTAATACAAATATACTGAACAAAAATATAAACTCAACATATAAAGTGATGAATGAAATAGAAGATTCCAGAAATGTTACAAAAGCTTATTTCTCTGAGTATGTGCATAAATTTGGTACCATCCCTGTTAGTGAGCATTTCTCCTTTGTCAAGATAATCCATCCACCTGACAGGTGTGGCATATCAAGAAGCTGATTAAACAGCGTGATCATTACATAGGTGCAACTTGTGCTGGGGACAATAAAAGGCCACTCTAAAATGTTCAGTTTTGTCACTCAATACAATGCCACAAGATTTGAGGGAGCGTGAAATTGGCATACTGACTTCAGGAATGTGCACCAGAGCTGTTGCCAGATAATTTAATGTTAATTTCTCTACCATAAGCTGCTTCCAACGTTGTTTTAGAGAATTTGGCAGTACGTCCAACCGGCCTCACAACCGCAGCCCAGGAACTCCACATCCGGCTTTTTCACCTGCGGAATCGTCTGAGACCAGCCACCAGGACAGCTGATAAAACTGAGGAGCATTTATGTTTGTAATACAGCCCTTTTGTGGGGAAAAACTTATTCTGATTGGCTGAGCCTGGCTCCCCAGTGGTAGGGCCTATGCCTTCCCAGGCCAACCCATGGCTGCGCCCTTGCCCAGTCATGTGAAATCCATAGATTAGGGCCTCATGATTTTATTTTAATTGACTAAGTTCCTTATATGAACAGAAACTAGGTAAAATCGCTGAGCCTGTTGCATGTTGCATTTATATTTTTGTTCAGTATATATTCATTCAGTAGAGAATTGCATTGGAAAAACAATAGCCCAAACCCTATATCTCTACTATATATGGTTCACAAGATACATACTATTTTCTCAGAGAATTTAGAATGATTACAGTGAATTATGGCCATGGTGAAATAATGGTCGCTGCTCAGTAGAACTGTCCCCTCTGACAAGTTAGCTGGTCACTGCAGGTTTGTGTGTGATAACATGGGTCTCTGTATTTATTAATTTACAAAGCTTAACAGACTGAATTTTAACATCTACCTTCTCTGAAGGCAATCTGTTCCAATTTTCATGGTGTATTTCTGAGTATTTCCCTTTAAATTGCCATATAAATGGCCCCTCTCAACATTAATTGACCGGGGTTAGTGGAATAGAACACCACATATCTGGTGATGAAAATGACTAGGGTATTAAAACCTCTTGGAAATAGGGGGCGCCCTTTTCACTTCTGGATAAAATTGTGCCCAATTTAAACGGTCTCGTACTCTGTCCTAGATCATATGATATGCATATTATTATTACTATCGGACAGAAAACACTCTGAAGTTTCTAAAACTGTTTGAATTATATCTGTGAGTAAAACAGAACTCATTTGGCAGGCAAACTTCCAAACAGGAAGTGAAAATTCTGAAATGGGTCTCTGAAAGGCTTCGCCTATTCAATTGTCTTGTATTTATGGATCTGTATGCACTTCATACGCCTTCCACTAGATGTCAACAGGCAGTAGAACGTGGAATGAAGTGTCTAGCCTTCTCTGGGACCGGATGGGAGTCGTTGGAGTGAGAGGTCAGCCATATTGGCAGTATTTGGCTACGCACTTAGGGCTTGTCATATCTTGTCTGCAATGCGTTAGGTAGACACGAAGAAATGCTCCGTCTGGGACGTTATTGGATATATTTGTGAAAAACATTCTAAAGATGGATTCTCAACTGAGTTTGACCAGTCCGTTCATGCGTAAAATCTTCATGGACACGTGAGCTACACATGCTAGCCAAAGTTGCTAATTCAACAGAAGAAATGGACATTCTAAAACAAAACAACGATTTATTGTGGAACTAGGATTCCTGGCACTACATTCTGATGAAAGTTCATCAAAGGTAAGGGAATATTTATGATGTTATTTCGTATTTTTGTGGACTCTTTGGAATCTAACATGGCGGAGAATGGCTGAGCGCTGTCTCAGATTATTGCATGCTGTGCTTTGTACTAAAGTATTTTTTTTTAAATCTAACACAGCGGTTGCATTAAGAACCAGTGTATCTTTAATTATATGTGCAACATGTATTTTTCAGCAAAGTTTATGATGAGTTTTTCTGTTAGATTACGTGGCTGTCTAAAATTTCTCCAGACATTTTGGTGCCATTTGTGACCATGGCGGAAATGTAAAACCCTGATTTGTAGCTATAAATATGCACATTTTCGAACAAAACATAAATGTATTGTATAACATGATGTCATAAGACTGTCATCTGATGAAGTTGTTCAAAGGTTAGTGATTCATTTTATCTCTATATTTATATATTTATTTATATTATATTTATATATATATTTATATTTATATCTCTATTTGTGGGTTTTGTGAAAGCTATCTTTGCGGTGAAAAAATAGCGTTGTGTGTTGGGCTATTGTGGTGAGCTAACATAAATATATGTTGTGTTTTCGCTGTAAAACATTTTAAAAATCGGACATGTTGGCTGGATTCACAAGATGTTTATCTTTAATTTGCTGTATTGGACTTGTGATTCCATGAAATTATATTATATGATATCCCTGTGGCGCTAGGCTAGGCTATGCTAGTCAGCGTTTCTGATGAGAATGATCCCGGATCCGGGATGGGTGGTCCGTAGAGGAGTTAATGTTGACTGGTCCAAAGTGCGGAACACCTCCAAATGTTACAACCTCCCAATGCCGATTTTAGGCGCAGCATAAACTAGCAACAGTCACAACACTGTTAAGCACTAGAATATTAAGGTTATAATATTGTAGAGAACAATCTAATGAACCTCTTTGGGCTAGGCGTCCCTCTTCCGGTGAAACTGGAGGGCGCGCAATTCAAATAAATAATAATACAAATTATGGATATTAAACATTTACTGTATGTACATACAAGTGTCTTATATTGGTTGAAAGCTTAAATTATTGTTAATCTAGCTGCACTGTCCGATTTACAGTAAGCTTCACAGCGAAAGCATGCCATGGGATTGTTTGAGGATGGCGCCTCACATCAACATATTTTTCCACCGGCACAGGTTTCATAAATTCTCAAATAGCGATTAAAAATGCATTTACTTTTTGAAAATCTTCCTCTGATTTGTCATCCAAAGGGTCCCAGCTATAACATGTAGTGTCGTTTTGTTAGATAAAATCCTTCTTTATATCCCAAAAAGTATGTTTATTTGGCACCATCGATCTGAGTAATATACTCGTTCAACATGCCAAGATAGGAATCCGAAAATCTTCCCCTAAACTTTGTTTCAACAAGTCAAAATATGTTTCTATTTAATCTTCAGATACCCTACAATGTAATTAAACTATAATATTTCATACGGAAAGAAGTATGTTCAATAGGAAAACGATATTAGCAGGTGTGTGTCCTCTTCCTCGTGCGCACATACACGGATTTCCAAGTCTGTGTCCCTGTATCAAAACTCATTATTCTTCCTTGTTTAGGAAGAAACAAGCCTGATACCTTGAACATTGAGTGCTGACACCCAGTGGAAGCCATAGGAATTGTATCCTGAGAGCTAGATTTCAGAACGCCCCTATACTTTCCATTGTAAGAGCATGGACTCTCAAAAAAGGAAGAATTATGGTTGGATTTTCTTTGGATTTTCTCCTACCATATCTATTGTGTTATAGTCTTCTACATTATTTTAACATTTCTATAAACGTCAAAGTGTCTTCTTTCCAATGGTACCAATTATATGAATATCCTGGCTTCAGGGCCTGAAACAGGCAGTTTACTTTGGGCACATCAGTCAGGCGGAAATTGAGAAAAAAGGACCCTAGCCAAAACAAGTATTAAGTAAATGTGATTCATAATGATATAGGCTAAATTAAAAATAAGTTTATGAATTTCATTTAATAGCACGCTCTTACATTTACCAGTAATTCACGACATTCTAGAGCAGTGAGTGAAAGCCCGACACCTTATATAAAAATATCTAGAAATGCATGTGCTTTGAGTCAACAGTTGGTATCAAAATGCATCTTCTATCTAGTATTATTATATTTTAGAGATGTGTGCCATGCATCAGACTTGTCCATGCAGAGATGTGTGCCATGCATCAAACTTGTCCATGCAGAGATGTGTGCCATGCATCAAACTTGTCCATGCAGAGATGTGTGCCATGCATCAAACTCGTCCATGTAGAGATGTGTGCCATGCATCAAACTTGTCCATACAGAGATGTGTGCCATGCATCAAACTCGTCCATGCAGAGATGTGCCATGCATCAAACTCGTCCATGCAGAGATGTGTGCCATGCATCAAACTTGTCCATGCAGAGATGTGTGCCATGCATCAAACTTGTCCATGCAGAGATGTGTGCCATGCATCAAACTCGTCCATGCAGAGATGTGTGCCATGCATCAAACTCGTCCATGCAGAGATGTGTGCCATGCATCAAACTCGTCCATGCAGAGATGTGTGCCATGCATCAAACTCGTCCATGCAGAGATGTGTGCCATGCATCAAACTCGTCCATGCAGAGATGTGACTCACTGAATGTGGCCTAAATACAGGACACATTTCAATACCAGGAGTCTCTCAGTGGCACGATGACAGGAAAATAGCATTGTTGTGTTTATCAATAAAACATGCTTTTTTAGGCAGTACATTGTTGTCTGATAAGAATGGAAGAAGTGCGTGTATGTGTAGCCAGACTACGGTAATTAGTCAATTTAGCTCTGCACGGTCAAGGGGTAGCTGACTGTTGGCTTCGTCTGACGCTATGAAAATGCCAGAGGTTTTTCCCTCACTCAAATATGGCTATAATTACCATCAGCAATTACCTGCAGAAATGATATAATGTTTTCCCCCATCTCTCATTGTCTTCTGTGTGTAGAAGAGAAAGCTGGCTACGGGTCACAGAGAGGGGTCAGCGCTTATGTGTTTTCCCAGTTTTTACCGTCTGCTACTCGAGACCTTGTCTCAAAGTCCAGTCATCATTGCAGAGTAATTGCAGTAGAGCAGTCACCTTCCAATGTGGAACTTATGTGCTCTACACACCTGACACATGTGGTGTCAAAGCTAACATGCTAATTGCTAGTCAAACACAGGCTGTAAATACACCATAATCCACTGTATGCTAAAGCATTTTCACCTTTCCATCATTTGCTAGGCTACTAACAGTTTGTAACTAAATCCTACAGAAAGACAGACAGTTGGGGAGTCAATACTGTGTTGTACATTGAAAATACTGGTGAAATCTAAAGTGGGTCGATAATCGAAAGATACTTCATGAGATACTCCAAGTTGATTTGTTATGATACATCTACCTTAAATGGTCTTCTCAGACCTGGGTAGCATTGGACTATGGCCACACAGAGATATTCACAGTGGATAAGCTACACTGTATATACACTTAGCCTTCTCTTTGGCCCTATCTGGCTTTAAAAATATCCCATACTTGTGTTGTGAGTCATGTCCAGCTCTGGCCTTCTGAAATCTCTTGGGATTCTGTGAACTGGGCACATGAAACATTCAGGAAGCCTGCCAGGGAGATCTCTACTGGCATCATATCTTGGTCACATTTTCCCCCCTGGTCAAATCAATGTTCGACCTGTATACTAGGACCCATTAACTTCAGTAAAGCTACTGTGAAGCTCAAAGTAACAACACATCACAGCTGGCTGCAGAAAGGTCATGGAAACCAACACATGTCTTCTGAACCACAGAATTCCATGGCAGCCCAACAGAAAAACACAATGTTCATCCTTTGTAGTCTTGAAAGAAGGCTTGAAAGAACCAAGACATTGTTGCCATTCGGGTAACATTTTATTTGGATAGTCCATCTGTAGATGCTCTACAGACTATCAGTAACATTTCAAATAACTAGCTACTAACCCTAACCTGTATTCTAACCCTAACTGTAACATTAGCAAGCAGTTTCTTATCAACAGATAGTTTGTTGATAGTATGACCATCTGTAGAGCTTCTACGTGGGACTATTCCTAGAAGTGTATGCTTTGTTCAACAATACAAATAAAAACAGTTGTTAAGGAGAGGTAATATCTGCCAGACCAGACCACCTTGGGGCTGGCTGTCTCGCTAAAGTTTGTTATTTGTTACATGTCCTTTTATTTGGGGACACTATCTACAGGCATTGACAGATTTATAGTTAATGCAATACTAGTAGATTGAGTGGGTCCTAGGTCTTAGGAGCATGGCCAATACTTGAGTTCCACTAGTGGGGGGTGTTCTGACTCCGGACACCCTGCTAGCAATCTATAAAACATCCAGACCCCTCAAGCTGTTGGGCAGCTCACTTAAAGACATCACTACGGTGGGAAATGAGACGGAGAAATGGCTTCAAAGGACTGAGGAGTTAGACAGCTGACTGAGATGGCCATGTCTTATTTAAGGTGTTGTACTAAATGCACCAGAGTTAATGGAATGACCTACTCTCTCCATTGTTGAACCCCCAGTGGCTCAGTCAGTACATGGGGTCAGCTACTCCCAAAGAAACATGGCATGGCATGGCTCATCAGCACTGAAGTTAGTGTTTCAAGGACAACCATGAACCTGTCAAGAGTCATCCTTTCAATAAAGTCATCAAAGCCCACTAACAAAAAGTGAAGACCAAAGTCTAATCTCCTCGTTAGAATTTGCCTGGTTTACCCGTCAAACATCTGACGAACTTTACCAAAATATTTAACAATACCTATGCATTTACACAGCTTATATTAAGCTATTACACAGAGCTATCCTCATGAATAATGGAATATGCATATATGCATACTATTAATCATCCATGACTAATAGAATATGCATATATGTATATTATTAACTCATGAATAATGCAGATAATACATTAATGTAGGTTTAGATGCACTCCATAAATGTGTAATTTCACCCCATGTTTCTTCAAGGTCATTGTGAAGCCAGCTAATGTAGGGTGTTGCTTAAACAAACTAATGAATGGGTGGACTTGATGAGATTCCAAGTCAACTCAGCTCCCAGTCTCCTCACAAAAAAGACACTTGACGGTGTGTCAGTATTGTTAATAGATTATTCCACATCGTCTTCAATTAACAGCAACCTCAACACAATTACATTTTCAACACTCTTTTTCTCTCCCTTCCCTCGGTCTTCAGCTGAAGATATTCTGGAGACTACATGAGGAGTAGAATTATTCCTTATCATGTTGAATATTCAGATCATTTGCCAGTCTCTCTCTTGGAACATTGCCTTGTCAATCAAACCGTCACATCCCCTTTATTGGCTCGGCAACAAAAAGACACGTGTACAGCAAATACAAATCGACTGGAGCGAGAGAGCGAGAGAGAGACAGAGACAGAGAGAGAGAGAGAGAGCTAGCTGAATGAGTCGGAGATGAAAGTCTTATAGATTACTCAGGACAGATGGGCCACAATCTATCAATTTCCCATTGAGTGTTAGTGCCTAGGTAACTGGAATTGATGCAGTATGAAAATGCTAGGATCCAAAGGGTAAAATACTCAGTCTCGACTAAATCAGATAAATAAATTGATACGAGGCGTGATATTTGGTCAATTGAACAATACACTGTCACCGAGACCTTTTCAATCATGTCTCTGAAATAAGCCACAGTGGTTGTGGGTGACATTAGCCTTCCCACAATCCCCCACTCTCTCTGCGTCTGATGCAACCATATCTCAGGTGATTGATTATGTTGTCAGAAGGTGGGTGAAATTTATGCATGACTTTTGCTATCTCCGCGCTCACATTTGACCCGACAGGCAACAGATTTCTGCCAAGCTTTCTAAGTGACGTTAAGCTTCTTGGCACAGAACTTCGAGGTTCTAGCCAGAAGTTGAAGCCTAGCATGCCGTGGAGATACATTTTTGGGGAAGTGTTGGATCAATACAACCAATAATCACTCCCCTAACTGTCATTATGCTTGACTAGGTTTGAAAGAACTGGAACTTTGAGCACTTAAAATCCTGATGGATCTAAAGACCACAGCGTTCAAAGACCACAATTTATGGATTGCTATTATTGTACATTCACAGCGTTTTGCCATCAAACATCTATTTGCTTTTGTAATTTCAAGTTATTTGACTCTAAAGTATATACTACTGAAATTACTTTTATTGAAGATACTGTCACAGAGCATCCACACCTAAATTCTTACAAAAATAACCACAACAAGAGGGGAAATACACCTCTTAAACCCCACTCACGCAACCAAAAAGTCTCAAAAGTACACTTTTGGATAGAAGTGGTCACAAGGACATTCTTGAGCCTGATTCCCCTTGACATGCATGCTGTTGGCTGATTTCCCTTGACACGCATGCTGTTGGCCTCTCAGTCATTCTCTCTCTCTGCCCCCCCATTCTATCTCTCCAATGTTATCTTCCTCCTTCTCTAACAGCTCGCTAAGTGGCTGAATAAGGTATTTACGTTCAGTGTGCAGCTGCGTGACACCTTATGCATCTCTTCATGCTCTGCCACCTCGCTCACCCCATGGCACCATGCTGCTGACTGTCTGTTTTTTGGGAGATCCACCCATGCTGCACCTCAGCACTGCAGCTGGTATGCTACTCTAAAAGGCAAACGGGAGGTGGGATGCTGCCAGGGAAGGGATGATCTTGTGTGTTGAGATGTAGCACAACAAACAAAGGCATTGAGTTCATATAAGTAAATGGAACAGGTATGAAATGTAGTTCATATGAGTAAATGGAACAGGTATGAAATGGAACAGCTGTACGGTGTCCATTTTAGGACATCTGCACTAACTACACACTACTCGGTTGGATTGAAGGTGGAATGCAGTTATGGAAGTGATGATCTTCCATGTAGAGACAGAGCACACCAAATACATCCATTGAGTACATATTGTCAAATGAAACTGGTATGAAACAAGTGTCCACATACAGTTATCCATACAGTGATTAATTTTCCCCCTTTTTACCATCCAGTTTCCTCCTGGAGGTGTATAGCCTCATAAATGGTAAAAATATAATTTTCTTGTGTTGTCTGCCTGTCCCTGAAACCACATAATTTTCATATATCTAGGTTACATGATGGTTAGCTGTGATCAGTCTGGCTGGTGTTAGCTGTGATCAGTCCGGTTGGTGTTAGCTGTGAGCAGTCTGGCTGGTGTTAGCTGTGATCAGTCTGGCTGGTGTTAGCTGTGAGCAGTCTGGCTGGTGTTAGCTGTGATCAGTCTGGCTGGTGTTAGCTGTGATCAGTCTGGTGGGTGTTAGCTGTGATCAGTCTGGTGGGTGTTAGCTGTGATCAGTCTGGCGGGTGTTAGCTGTGATCAGTCTGGCGGGTGTTAGCTGTGATCAGTCTGGCGGGTGTTAGCTGTGATCAGTCTGGCAGGTGTTAGCTGTGATCAAGCTGGCTGGTGTTAGCTGTGATCAGTCTGGCTGGTGTTAGCTGTGATCAGTCTGGCTGGTGTTAGCTGTGATCAGTCTGGCTGGTGTTAGCTGTGATCAGTCTGGCTGGTGTTAGCTGTGATCAGTCTGGCTGGTGTTAGCTGTGATCAGTCTGGCTGGTGTTAGCTGTGATCAGTCTGGCTGGTGTTAGCTGTGATCAGTCTGGCTGGTGTTAGCTGTGATCAGTCTGGCTGGTGTTAGCTGTGATCAGTCTGGCTGGTGTTAGCTGTGATCAGTCTGGTGGGTGTATGCTTTGGAAGAGATTATAGGGCTAGATGGCTTCTCCTGGGAAATAAAAGAGGGCTACCAGAACTTAAATATGTAAACAGATTATCTAGGTACCTCATTCAGGGCTGCAACTGTGTCATTTTTGGTTACTGCCCTCCCACCTGTATCTGAGCCCTCAGCTGTTATTATCCACCCTGATAGCACAGTGGGGCTTTGAGTCTCCTTTCATTTGCCTCCTATTGTAGAGGAGCTTTTACCAGGATATACAGACGCTTCACACTGGGAAAACAGTAAATCCACTTTGATGAAAAGCTTGTTTTCTTCCTGCAGATTACAACTCAGGACCCAGCTGTCTAAATCTTCTTTCTATCACTTTGCCCGAGGCAGTAGTAAACCGGTCTCTAAGTCAAATTCAAGTTCTCACTCTTCATTGAAAGCCTGAGTACAAGTCGCACTGTTCGCACAAAATCTATAAAATAAACGTTTTATTAGCATGACAGCTACCTTCCACACTGGGCTATTCATCTTGACACATGACAACGGTAGGGGGAAGAGAACAAATTCAGCTTGGACAGCAACACACGTGCATCTGTTGAAGGAGCGACTTCAGTGAGACATGCTAATCAAACAGGAACTTTCCTAACTGTTTAGCATGAGCAATTTGGTCACTTTGAAACATGAATCACTTCTACTCTCTTTGAGGAAGACTTGTCAATTTTGATTAGCCCAGCCCTCTTGAAACAGCCTCGTTAAGTCCCTCCTTATGCCATAGACCTGGGCTTAATCAGCATTTGCCAAAGGACGGAGCTGCTAGGAGTCCTTTTCTTATGTCACACACAACTCTCTCAATCTGCGGCGCCCCGCTCTCTCCTCTCTTTCACTTCTTACTTTTTTCGACTGGAGATGCCGTGCTGCCATGACAACCAATCTCATCGAATATCTTTATGCTTTCGTAACAGGGAATGTAATGATTGTCAGCAGACGATGGAGGATCCCATCTGTTTATTTGGCCCAGCCAGGACCAATAACACACCGATGTAGAACAATGAACCCCCTTCAAAGACAGTCTGCAGCATAGGGAAGCTGAAGGATAGAGACCGAGACATGAGACTAAATCAGACCACCTCTAAATCTGGTGAGGTGGGGAGGTGGGGGATCTTGTCCTTGGGTCAGTAGAAGCCATGCAATTAAATCACACAACTAGTTAATTAAACATTACAGTTCAATCAGCAAGTGAGTCACTAATGGGAGACTAGGTGAGGAAAATAATCACTTTCATTAAAATATCAGGGATATGGAAAAAGACCCCAAGGCTTAAACAGTTAAAGATGGCAGAGATCTGGCCCATTGGATCAAATGGATATTACGTTAATGATCCTACATAAGACTCCATTTACAGTCATTCAACAACTGATGTTTTTGGAATGTAGAGAGTGAGAAAATGGTGGGACTGACATTTTATTTTATTTACTGGCCAATAAGCGAAGACAATTAAATTGTGGACAGTGTCACTTTGTTCCTTGTAGCGCCTAACAGAGAAGGAGTGGAGAGGAGAAAAAGAAAACTCCGGAAAGATTTACTGTTCAATTACAAACGCGTAGAAGAGTCATTGCCGGACTGTCGGAGTCGAGTACAGGAAGAGTCCACATTTTACCTCAGGGACAGAGATATCCTCGTAGCCTTTGACAGTAAAAGAGGAAGAGAACAGTCATCCTATTAAAATTGCCAGTCCTTCACAAATGGAAAATAAAAGGTCTACTCTCAGAAGGACAAAGACAGTGTAGGTACAATCAGTTTTTATCTCAGAGCCGGGCTAGCTGGGCTATGTGTGGGGTTAACTGCTGAATTTCAATCATTTACAAGGACTGTTAGCATTTATGTTGTGATCAGAATATTTGGAAAGGTCAAAGTTCAGGTTGTTGAGAAAAAACACCAGTCTGGACTTGCTTCTAATGACTCGCCGTAGTTACAGGGAAGCGCTACAGCTACCATGTTTATACTGTAGTTTTACATGTTTGTCTAAAGAGTTCAGAAATGGAGAAGAAAAGCTTTTGATAAGCATTCTCTTGAAAATCAGAGAGGATAGAGAGCAGAGAGAGGCAAAATGATTGAATTATTGATATGTTGCCTGATGATGTTAGGGTTGAGGATAGACCATTGGCCATAGGCCTCGAGACCAATCAATGCCCTTCCCCTTCTTTTCTTGTGAGAATACATGATTGATGAGCAGTAGTGTCAGATTACCAAAACAATGTTTTAATGATTGATAACAACATACTGTTACCCCATGAATGATGACTGCCCTAAAATATGCCCTCTGGTGAACTGATTTGAGAGAATAGGCTATCAAACTGACAGAGTAATTAGTGGCCAATTAGAACACTAGACTGAGTTATTATTTTGGGGGGTGACACTTGCATAGACATTGCCCCTCTACTATTGTAATTATGCAGTGTTGCCTTGTTGTGCCTTAAATCTTACATACAGTGCATTCGGAAAGTATTCAGACCCCTTAACTTTTTTGTAACGTTACAGCCTTATTCTAAAATTGATTAAATTGTTGTTGTTTTTCTCATCAATCTACACGCAATGCCCCATAATGACTAAGCCAAAAACGTTTTTTTAGACATTTTAGACAAAAAAATAAATACCACATTTACATAAGTATTCAGACCTTTTACTCAGTACTTTGTTGACCCACCTTTGGCAGCTATTACAGCCTTGAGTCTTCTTGGGTATGACGCTACAAGCTTGGCACACCTGTATTTGGGGAGTTTCTATCATTCTTCTCTGCAGATCCTCTCAAGCTATGTCAGGTTGGATGGGGAGCGTCACTGCACAGCTATTTTCAGGTCTCTCCAGAGATGTTTGATCGGGTTCAAGTCCGGGATCTGGCCTGGCCACTCAAGGACATTAAGAGACCCGAAGCCATTCCTGCGATGTCTTGGCTGAGTGCTCAAGGTCGTTGTCCTGTTGGAAGGTGAACTTTCGCCCCAATCTGAGGTCCTGGGAGCTCTGGAGCAGGTTTTCATTAAGGATCTCTCTGTACTTTGCTCCCTTCATCTGTCCCTCATTCCTGACTAGTCTCCCAGTCACTGCTGCTGAAAAACATGACCACAACATAATGCTGCCACCACCATGCTTCACCGTAGGGATGGTGCCAGGTTTCCTCCAGACATGACGCTTGGCATTCAGGCCAAATAGTTCAATCTTGGTTTCATCAGACCAGAGAAGCTTGTTTCTCATGGTCAGAGTCCTTTAGGTGCCTTTTGGCAAACTCCAAGCGGGCTGTCATGTGCCTTTTACTGGCTTCCGTCTGGCCACTCTACCATAAATGCCTGATTGGTGGAGTGCTGCAGAGATAGTTGTCTTTCTGCAAGGTTCTCTCATCTCCACAGAGAACCTCTGGAGCTCTGTCAGAGTGACCATCGGATTATTGGTCACCTCCCTGACCAAGGCCCTTCTCCCCCGATTCTTCAGTTTGGCCAGGCGGCCAGCTCTAGGCAGAGTCTTGATGGTTCCAAACTTCTTCCATTTCAGAATGACGGAGGACACTGTGTTCTTGTGGACCTTCAATGGGTACCCTTCCTCAGATCAATGCCTCGACACAATCCTGTCACGGAGCTCTACAGACAATTCCCTCGACCTCATGGCTTGGTTTTTGCTCTGACATGCACTGTCAACTGTGGGACCTTATACAGACAGATGTGTGCCTTTCCAAATCATGTCCAATCAATAGAATTTACCATAGGTGGACTCCAATCAAGTTGTAGAAACATCTCAAGAATGATAAATTGAAACAGGATGCACCTGAGCTCAATTTAATTCTCATAGCAAAGGGTCTGAGTACTTATGTAAGTAAGGTATTTCTGTTTTGTATTTTTAATAAATTTGCAAACATTCCTAAAAACCTGTTTTCGCTTTGTCATTATTGGGTATTTAATCCAGTTCAGAATAAGGCTATAATGTAACAAAACGTGGAAACAGGGAAGGGGTCTGAAAACTTTCCGAATGCACTGTATATCAGTCACATCATTAAATCCTAATCCTTCACCAAGCAACGGCCAATGTATAAGCACTTCTCTAAGGCAAAAAACACCCTACGATTAAACTCCTCCCCTAAAAAAGGTATTTACCAGCGAGCAATACTTTCAGGAATTTACAACATAAGCCTTTTTTGAATGCCGTAGATCGACACAGCATGTTTTTCCCTCCTCCGTCTCCTGAATGCTGGGTGGTGTGGTGTTAGTGCATGTGTGTTGTAGAGAGAGAGAGAAAGAGCGAGAGAGAGAGTTGTGTAATGTAGTGCTGTAATGCAGTAGTTCAGCGGTGGATGGCTGGGTCGTGTGCACTCTCTCAGCCTCCATTATCTCACCAGGCCCTCCGCCATACAGTGGCAGTCGAAGGCCCCTGCTCTTCAAACATGCATGTAGGAACTGCTCCAGGTAATGTTCACTAATTGTGTGGAGAAAACTGTGGCCTGAAAAATGCATGGTGAATGGCAGGGGGAGGAAGAGGGAGGAAGATGGAAAAGACAGGGGATGGATGGAGGGACGGAGGGAGGAGGAAGGGATGGAGGAAAAGGAAGGAAGTGGTGAGAAAGGGAAATGGTGGGAGGGAAGGGGAAGGGAGGTAGAAGAAGAAGAAGGGTACACAGAGATAGTGGAGATGGAGAGACAGAGAAAGAGATGGCAAAGGGATAGAGCAAAGGAAAGGAGTCACACTGAAAATCCCTGGTCATTTTGCCAGTGAGCGTGTTCAGTATCATTCCTCGTGTATTGGTTAATTCAATTAGTAACTCTCAAACCCTCTCTCTTGCACGCAACATGCATACAAAATATATTTTCCCCTTTAAGTAAATCTGTCCGCCATACAATCTGGTGGGCTTTTTTCCCTTTTTATTCTCAGCTTTCGATTTAAATTACAGCCTGATGTATACTGAATTCATAATGAGATGTTTTTGTAACAAAAGGGGTATTTTTTATGCTTGTGCATGCTTATGTTATACTTTTGTTTCTACAATGTTCAAATGTTCCGACTGTCACTAAGAATTTGTCACATACTCGTTGACCCCAGACAGCTCAATTTACAACCTATTCCTCTTACTGCACCCTGCATTTAACGTTTAGCCCATAGTGCTGGGGTTAAAGAAGCAAAAACTGCTCCCTATCACTTGTTCATTGCTTTGGAGTCTACACCAAATGCAAATACCATTTCCTAATGAAAGGAACCAAAGGGGGACAAAAGTGCTGCCCTTTGAATTTAACAATCACCTTTCAAATTATCTTCCCATGTGGAATTCAGTCCCAATGCAATTTGTCTCCATTGAACTAGCTGGTTAGGCCAGAAAACAGAGATAAACCCAATGTAGGAACCCCGATAAGCCCAATGTACACTACATTACCAAAAGTACATGGACACCTATTTGTCAAACATCTCATTCCAAAATCATGGGCATCAATATGAGTTTAGGCCCCCCTTTGCTGCTATAACAGCCTTCACTCTTCTGGGAAGGCTTTCCACTAGATGTTGGAACATTACTACAGGGACGTACTTCTTTTCACTCACAAGAGGGCACTGATGTTGGGCTATTAAGCCTCGCTCGCAGGTGTTCGATGGGGTTGAGGTTAGTGCTCTGTGAAGGCCAGTCAAGTTCTTCCACACCGATCTCGACAAACCATTTCAATATGGGCCTTGTTTTGGGCACATGGGCATTGTCATGCTCAAACAGGAAAGTGCCTTGCCACGATGTTTGAAACACAGAATTGTCTAGAATGTCATTGCATGCTGTAGCGTTAAGATCTCCCTTCACTGGAGCTAAGGGACCTAGCCTGAACCACAAAAAACAGCCCTAGACCACTATTCACCCTCCACCAAACTTTATAATTGGCATTATGCATTGGGACAGGTAGTGTTACATACTTTTGTATATATAGTGTAGGTAGCCCGATAAGCCCAATGTAGGTAGCCCGATAACCCCAATGTAGGTAGCCCGATAAACACAATGTAGGTAGCCATATAAACCCAATATAGTAATCCCGATAAGCCCAAAGCAAACAATCCACAAGCGGTGGATTTAGTAGGATTGTCTCGTAACAAAAAAGTGGGATTTTTTTTCTCTTTCTTGTGATGGCAGGAGATTTTCATTTCCTCGACTGTCATATTGCATGTACAGTTGAAGTCGGAAGTTAGCATACACTTAGGTTGGAGTCATTAAAACTCATTTTTCAACCACTCCACAAATTTCTTGTTAACAAACTGTAGTTTTGGCAAGTCGGTTAGGACATCTACTTTGTGCATGACACAAGTCATTTTTCCAACAATTGTTTACAGACAGATTATTTCACTTATAATTCACTGTATCACATTTCCAGTGGGTCAGAAATGTACATACACTTACATACACATTACATTCACTGTGCCTTTAAACAGCTTGGAAAATTCCCAAAAATGATGTCATAGCTTTAGAAGCTTCTGATAGGCTAATTGACATCATTTGAGTCAATTGGAGATGTACCTGTGGATGTATTTCAAGGCCTTCAAACTCAGTGCCTCTTTGCTTGACATCATGGGAAAATCAAAAGAAATCAGCAAAGACCTCAGATTTTTTTTTTGTAGACCTCCACAAGTCTGGTTCATAAATGGGAGCAATTTCCAAACGCCTGAAGGTACCACGTTCATCTGTACAAACAATAGTACGCAAGTATAAACACCATGGGACCACGCAGCAGTCATACCGCTCAGGAAGAAGACACGTTCTGTCTCCTAGAGATGAACGTACTTTGGTGCGAGAAGTGCAAATCAATCCCAGAACAACAGCAAAGGACCTTGTGAAGATGCTGGAGGAAACAGGTACAAAATTATCTACATCCACAATAAAAGGAGTCCTATATCGACATAACCTGAAAGGCCGCTCAGCAAGGAAGAAGCCACTGCTCCAAAACCGCCATAAAAAAATCCAGACTACGGTTTACAACTGCACATGGGGACAAAGATCATACTTTTTGGAAAAATGTCCTCTGGTCTGATAAAACAAAAATAGAACTGTTTAGCCATAATGACCATCGTTATGTTTGGAGGATAAAGGGGGAGGCTTGCAAGCCGAAGAACACCATCCCAACTGTGAAGCACGGGGGTGGCAGCATCATGTTGTGGGGGTGCTTTGCTGCAGGAGGGACTGGTGCACTTCACAAAATAGATGACATCATGAGGGAGGAAAATTATGTGGATATATTGAAGCAACATCTCAAGACATCAGTCAGGAAGTTAAAACTTGCTCGCAAATGAGTCTTCCAAATGGACAATGACCCCAAGCATACTTCCAAAGTTGTAGCAAAATGGCTTATGGACAACAAGTGGGAATCTTGTAGAAGGCTACCCGAAACGTTTGACCAAAGATAAACAATTTAAAGGCAATGCTACCAAATACTAATTTAGTGTATGTAAACGTCTGACCCACTGGGAATGTGATGAAAGAAATTAAAGCTGAAATAAATTGTTCTCTCTACTATTATTCTGAGATTTCACATTCTTAAAATAAAGTGGTGATCCTAACTAACCTAAGACAGGGAATTTTTACGAGAATTAAATGTCAGGAATTGTGAAAAACTGAGTTTACATGTATTTGGCTAAGGCGTATGTAAACTTCCGACTTCAACTGTAAATATACTCAGGTATAATGTAATAGAAATTACTATATGCATTACAGAGCCGCAAATAGGATTGCCATGTTCTATTAATAAGCAAAGCTGGCTGACTGTAACATAATATTATCCCATTGATTATTGTTATTCAAAATACTACTGTGTTGTGCATAATCTGTTATATGCAGTGGTGTAGTACTTAAGGTGGCAGGTAGCCTAGTGGTTAGAGCGTTGGACTAGTAACCGAAATGTTGCAAGATTGAATTCCCGAGCTAACAAGGTAAAAATCTGTCATTCTGCCCCTGAACAAGGCAGTTAACCCACTGTTCCTAGGCCGTCATTGAAAATAAGAATTTGTTCTTAACTGACTTGCCTAGTTAAATAAAAAGTTTAAAAAACTTGAATACTACTTTATTCATTTTTTGGGTTATCTCGACTGTACTTTACTATTCATATATTTGTCAACTTTTACTTTTACTTCACTACATTCCTAAAAAAAAGTATGTACTTTCTACTCCCATACATTTTCTCTGACACCCAAAAGAACCAGTAACATTTTGACAGGAAAATGGTCCAATTCACACTTTTAAGAGAACATCCCTGGTCATCCCTACTGCCTGATCTCGCAGACTCACTAAATAAAAATGATTTGTCTGTAAATTATGTCTGAGTGTTGGAGTGTGCCCCTGGCTATCGGTCAATAAAAGAATTACAAGATAATTGTGCCCTCTGGCTTGCTTAATATGAGGAATTTTAAATGGTTTATACTTTTACTTGTACTTTTGATACTTAAATATATTTAAAACCAAATACTTTTACACTTTTACTCAAGTAGTATTTTACTGGCTGACTTTCAATTTTACTTGAGTCATTTTCTATTAAGGTATCTTAACTTTACTCAAGTATGACAATGGAGTACCCCTGGTTATATGCTGCTTTTATCTGATGGAAGATGAACATGAGGTACTAATTTGATATAGGGAGCCCAGATACAACGTCTGAATAGGTTTCAGCGTCTTCTAAGGTAGTAAGAAGCTTTTTTTCTACCATGGCTTTAAGGCTTCCATCTCCACAGGAGGAGGATGCTCATGCGGTGCATTATGGGGGAGATTTACCTGCAGCATTCGCCGTAATGTTGCGGCTGAGCCGCGGTAGAGCCGCCCGTCCTTTAGAGATCACTGCCCATGTTCAATGGTCTCCTCAAAGGCTTTAGCTGGGTATAAAACAGTAGTACGGCTGCTGATTACCAACTGTGCTGCTGTCGCGTCACTACATTCCCTCACAGGAGAAAAAAAGATAAGGGAGCGCTCTAAAAATAACAACAGCTGATGAAGGGAGATGTGATTAGCAGCTTCCCGTGGCAGGTAAATATCTTTATTAGGGTTTAGGATATGCATACTCTTAAGGTATAGTATACATTCAATGACATATTCAGATGTAGGATCTTAATTTGAGCCAGTTTGCTACAGCAGGAAAATAATTCCACAGCAGCAGGAAATGTGAATTATTTTGTGGATTTTAATTAATGGACATTTTTTGTAGGAGTTGAGCCATTTTTTATTACGGAAAAATCAAGTCTGAAGTGTTAAAGTGGAAATTATAAACTTTATAAGCCTTTATAAACATTGAACAGTCTACAAGTTTGCATTTCTTGCTGTGCAGGACATTACGCAGCAACAACAGTGATCAAATTAAGGTCATTTTAGTCCATCATGGAGCATTGTGGTTGTCTTGGTATAGATGTTCCCTCAAAACAAACCAGACACTGTTATAATTCCAACATCAAAGTTGATTGTTGTTGTAGGATGTTATCAGAGAGAACATTGGGTTTTCCTCTCACATTTGAATTCTGCCATTTCCTTCATCAAAGGGGACCCATGCTCCAATTTTAGTCAGTGACAGCCTTATTAATCTTTTACAGGGCACATCTATTTGTATTTCAGAAAGCAAACTTTATCTGGCTACAAAACAGGAAATTCATAAACCCAGCATTTGTATGGATGTAAAATACAGGGATTACTGTAGGTGCATGTGTGTCATTTTTACTGCTATCGACCTATTTATGGCATTGAGCCTGTAACAGTGATGCGGGGCCTTCAGTTTCGGGACAAACTCTCTTTGCAGAGTTCTTTTTCCTTTCTAGAATAAGTATAGCAATACAATTAAACAGTACTCCAGGTATTCCAGGTTGAATTAATTGCCTTTAACTATCGTTTTTCCCTTTTTATTCTCAGCTTTCGATTTAAATTACAGCCTGATGTATACAGAATTCATAATGAGATGTTTTTGTAACAAAAGGAGGCTTTTTTTATGCTTGTGCATGCTTATGTTATACTTTTGTTTCTACAATGTTCAAATGTTCCGACTGTCACTAAGAATTTGTCACATACTCGTTGACCCCAGACAGCTCAATTTACAACCTATTCCTCTTACTGCACCCTGCATTTTGCATTTAGCCCATAGTGGGTTAAAGAAGCAAAAATTGCTCCCTATCATTTGTTCATTGCTTTGGAGTCTACACCTAATGCAAATACCATTTCCTAATGAAAGGAACCAAAGGGGGATAAATGTGCTGCCCTTTGAATTTAACAATCACCTTTCAAATGATCTTCCCATGTGGAATTCAGTCCCAATGCAATTTGTCTCCATTGAACTAGCTGGTTAGGCCAGAAAACAGAGATAAACCCAATGTAGGAAGCCCGATAAGCCCAATGTACACTACATTACCAAAAGTACATGGACACCTATTCGTCAAACATCTCATTCCAAAATCAATGGCATTAATATGAGGTTGGGCCCCCCTTTGCTGCTATAACAGCCTTCACTCTTCTGGGAAGGCTTTCCACTAGATGTTGGAACATTGCTACAGGGACGTACTTCTATTCACCCACACGAGCAATAGTGAGGTTGGGCACTGATGTTGGGCGATTAGGCCTGGCTCGCAGGTGTTCAATGGGGTTGAGGTCAGTGCTCTGTGAAGGCCAGTCAAGTTCTTCCACATCAATCTCGACAAACCATTTCTTTACGGGCCTCGTTTTGTGCACATGGGCATTGTCATGCTGAAACAGGAAAGGGCCTTGCCTCGAAGTTGGAAACACAGAATCATCTAGAATGTCATTGTATGCTGTAGCATTAAGATTTCCCTTCACTGGAGGTAAGGTGCCAAGCCTGAACCATGAAAAACAGCACCAGACCACTATTCCTCCTCCACCAAACTTTACAGTTGCCATTATGCATTGGGACAGGTAGCGTCGTCCTGGCATCCTCCAAATCTAGATTCGTCCGTCGGACTGCCAGATGGTGAAGCGTGATTCATCACTCCAGGGAACGTGTTTCCACTGCTCCAGAGTCCAATGGCAGCAAGCTTTACACCACTCCAGTCGACGCTTGACATTGAACAGGGTGATCTTAGGCTTGTGTGCGGCTGCTCGGCCATCGAAACCCATTTCATGAAGCTGCCGACGAACAGTTATTGTGCTGACATTGCTTTTACCTATTGTAAAAACACCCCTGCATACTGCAGTCATCAATGGAAAGAAAACACATTATTATTATTATTGTAGAATCAGTGACTTTCTTACTCTCTGACACCAATATAAACAGAGAAAAACAGGTATAAACTCTCAGTACAGGAGTAATTGGCTGTGTGCTGTGCCAGTGTCTCTGTCCCAATGAACAATGTCCTACCATTCCCAGTACAATGTGGGAACATAGAATGGGTGGGATCCGGTGCCATGATTGGCAAAGGCCTCTAGTCAGCTGTAGCACACAAAGGGAGGATTTGTATTGGGTTTGAGTTGAATGATCCTGGATCAGTGCCCTAGGGCCCTATTCACCTAGAGTCACCCCTGTCCTGATGCTTAAGCCCTCAATCAATGAATTATACTGCCTCAGTCTTAAGACTACTGCAGTAGAAAGACAAATCCACTGAGTTACATCATGTGTGCTATTTTCCCTGGAAACACTGATCATATCTGACATTATTTGTTATATGTGTTATTGACGTAACCCGGTATTGCTGTAATCAAACCATTTATACTTACATAAAAGAACAATTGACATGGAAAGCTTAGTAATGATCAAAAATGTCAATGATAATCATGTGATTAACATATTAAACCTTTATGTTGATGACCTCTTTTTTAGAAACATGAAAATGGAAATTGCCAATGGCTGTATATGATAACAAACATACAATAGCATACATGCCTTTGGGTCTATGCATCTGCGTCACCGGATAGATAGAGCTTGATGGGTTGAAAGAGATGCATTGCATTTCAGGCTCTGCGTTGCATTTTAGTCTCTTAAAGCCCAAGTTTAATTTGTTTTCATCTGATCTCTTCTTAATGCTACCCGGACTATTTGCAGTGTGCCCCCCCCCCCCCCCCCCGACCCCTCTTTTTACGCTGCTGCTACTCTCTGTTTATCATATATGCATAGCCACTTTAACTATACATTTATGTACATACTACCTCAATTGGGCCGACCAACCAGTGCTCCCGCACGTTGGCTAACCGGGCTATCTGCATTATGTCCCGCCACCCACTACCCGCCAACCCCTCTTTTACGCTACTGCTACTCTCTGTTCATCATATATGCATAGTCACTTTAACCATATCTACATGTACATACTACCTCAATCAGCCTGACTAACCGGTGTCTGTATGTAGCCTCGCTACTTTTATAGCCTCGCTACTGTATATAGCCTGTCCTTTTACTGTTGTTTTATTTCTTTACTTACCTATTGTTCAATTAATACCTTTTTTTGCACTATTGGTTAGAGCCTGTAAGTAAGCATTTTACTGTAATACCTGTTGTATTCGGCGCACGTGGCAAATAAACTTTGATTTGATTTGACATATGGATGGCAAGGCTATGTCATTTTTTAATTTGCTTCCACTGTTAGCATGCATATATTAGTATTTGAAACCTGTGTGAAGACATACACACACACACACACACACCTTTGAAAAGCCACCCACTGCTTTTTCCTTTTCTTGTAACAAGCAGTGACAACAAGGGTGAAGAGGCAAAAAATAGCAGATTGAAGTTGCTTTTAATCAACTCTGACTATATCGCACATCTTCCCCCTTAATCGGTGCTGCCAAGAGGAAAATATATATATTTTTCTGTAATAATGTATTTAGTGGCTGTGGCCAATTGTGTACAGTCTATGATGAACGTTGATTTTTTTGTGGGGCTATGACGCCAAGGATGAATAATCAGGGCAAACGTGACTATCAAAATATGTAATAAGCAATCATAGCGTGAATATTGTGCCGTTTTAGCCCTCTGGACGAATCTACCCCTGCATAACACTGACGTAACCAGGCAACTTACCATATCAAAACATGGGCGGACAACATGTTTCCTTTCTGGCTAGAGAAGATGAGGGACCGTTGAAGAGTCAGTCTGAAATCACAGAAAGAGAAGGGCAGAGTTAGTGTCAGGATATCCTTAATGGTTGAGATGATATGTTAATGGTAGGAGAGCTCAGAGATTTACCCTGTCAGTTCACTGGATACTAAGTCATCCAAGAGCTTTCCAACAGTGTCTAGCGACTTCTCTCGAGAGCCATTATTTCTTAAAAGACGGAGAATGGGATAAAATACGCTGACCGTAGAGTTTACAATAGAGTGAACTAAAAAACAATAGAGAACTAAATAACACTAGAGTGAACTAAAAAACGGAATGAGAATGAAACAAACAGGCACATTTTTTTTATTTTTTTTTTAGATTGATTTCCAACCACAAATTAGATAGTGTTGGTTCCATACACTGTCGTTGTGCAGAATGGAGATTTGTAAAAGTTTCCCTGACCCATATTAAGCCTAAGCCTGGACTTAAAACCACACCTATGGAATTGCTCCGTTGGAAAATGTGTTTTATTCCAGGCCCATGTGTTTAACCTGTCATGGAAACCAGCCTTTAGAACTAAAGTACAGTATATTCTCCTCTGGAAATGATCCTGCATCTAACAACCAGCTATGTGTTACCTTGTTATTTCCTCCACAGCAAATGTTATTATGCGACAGCATAGTCGTGGAACGCCATGCCCTCATTACTGCTAAACTGTTTTGAATATCTGACAGTGATATGGCCATTGATCTCCTCTTTTCGTATTGCACTTGGCAGCTTCGTGCTCTTTATATTTCCCACCCCAACATAACCACATCTCTTATGTTTCACCATGTTGCATTTGAAATTAAGGGAAAAGACAGAATAGCAAAAGTCTCTCACTGAAAATATAAAAAGGGGAGACTTTTTGACAGTCTCACTGTAAAAATGAGCTCACTTGCACTGTTGCCCGGAAAGTTATGAGCCAGCAGAAATGTGTATGACAGGTAGAGTGAAATAGAGCAGAGGCTTTCTGACACAAGCCTTTTAATGACTGGGTCTAGTTTTTGGTAGCGTCTCCTTACGCCGTTGAAAGGTAGCCTGCAGAGGTTTCAGCCTGCAGACTGGTGGGGTTTGGCACAGGTGGATGGACACACAGCTGCTGGCTCCGTCTGGATACGTCTGGCCCCACTCTCATCCCCCAAAGAGAGGGATAGACAGGGGGAGGAAGGGATAGATGGATGAGGGGAAGGATGGCGTCTGTAATGGTTGGGGTAAAGGGTGAGCAGCCAGACTAAGACTGTCATGGCGATGCCCTAGAATTGGGCTTGAGATCTTCACTCTTCACTGACTCTGTCCCCCAGTGGAGAAGGCTCAGAGGAGAGAGGTTGCCCAGATTGAGGCATTCATATGGGTGGGGAGAAGGTTGGTGGTTCAGGGGGCTCAGTTGGCTGGACTGTGGTGCTTGCAACACCAGAGTTGTGGGATTGATTCCCACCTGGGCGAAATACTGAATCTGTTCTGCAAGTCGCTATGAATTAAAGTGTCTGTCAATTGACCATAATGTTAAGTGTTTCCATTGTTAGCTGTTTCCATTCTAGCTGGACTCTGTCGATGAGGATACTATCTAAATATATTTTCAGTCCACACACTATAGAGCCAACAGCCAATAAAGAGCATAGCCCAACACAAGTGCTGGTCAATTGAAAAGGATTACTCATTGAAAATACACAGGCTTGCCTCTGTTAGGGCTGAAGTATGTTAGAGAGGGTTGGGAGGAAAATACTGTTATTTTCTAGCTAGCTCCATCTACATTTCAGCCCCAAACAGGCTTTCCCCAAGTGTGCTAATCATCTTGCGATTCTCTCCTCACCCAACGGCCTGCATGGGGTCCATCTTTTAACTCAACGCCATGGAGATTTTCCATTCAGCCACTCTCTCTCTGCTATGGCCCACTGCATAGTCTCCTCCATCCTGGAGCTTTGCAGCGTTTTGCCATTTCTGGCCCTGCATACCTTACCTCCCTCCCTCCTGTTTCCCTTCTTTCTATATCTATATTTCACTCCATTGTTCTCTTTCGCTCATCAAATCTCATTGTTTCACTCATTCTCTCTCTTCCTCGTTTCAGTGTGAATGTGATTGTGCGTTCTCATTCCACAGATTCAGCCAGACTGCTCGATATAGGATTGCATTGTAGTGCAGTTTTCCGTATTGTAATTTTGATTGTATTTCAGATTTTCTCTCTATGTGAGCTTCTCATTGTTGAAGAGGCTTGCATGGCTCAAAGAACCTATGAGCTATGCCAGAGGATAGGTTATTATACTAGATAGAGAACTACTATGTTATTCATCTGAACCTATGTTGGAGATTGGATGTTGGGTTGAAAGATTTGTTGCTACAGTAGAAAGCACAACGCTCCATAGTCCATTAAAGACGGCTCCTGCAGGTCACTCATAATCAAATCAAACTTTATTTGTCACATGCGCCGAATACAACAAGTGTAGACCTTACCGTGAAATGCTTACTTACAATCCCTTAAAACCTTTTCTCAATAGGGGGTGCTGTTTTCACTTTGTAAAAATTTCGTTCCCAAATTAAACTGCCTCGTACTCAATTCTTGCTCGTACAATATGCATATTATTATTACTATTGGATAGAAAACACTCTCTAGTTTCTAAAACCGTTTGAATTATATCTGTGAGTCAAACAGAACTCAAGTTGGAGCAAACTTCCTGTCAGGAAGTGAGAAATCTGAAATCAGGCAGTCTGTTCTAGGGTCAGTTTATTAATTTGCATGTCTTCTATTGGTCGACATGCACTGCATACGCCTTCCCCTAGATGTCAGCAAGTAGTGAGAATTGGAATGGAGTTGCTAGGCAGATCTGAGGCCATATAAAGGGTCTGGGTACGTGGGGTACACTCTTTTCAACATTCGCCATAATGCAAGACAGACCTCAGGATGGCGTTCTGGAAAGCTCTCGTTATAGGCCTTAGATATATCCGGCTCTGATTTTATTCGATATAGGTGTTAAAGACATCATAATGTAGTTATTTTAAACCGAGTTATATCAGTTTATATCAGTATATTGCGATTTTCGGATATTTCTTTGTGCTGCGTTATAGTGAGTTGGGCACGTCTTCGCCACATGGCTAATGTTTACTGCTAATTCCAAAGTTGAAGGCGACAATCTACAACCGAGCAACGATTCTTCTGGACAAAGGACAACTTGCCCAAGATTCTGATGGAAGCTCATCAAAAAGTAAGAGCTATTTATGATGTTAATTCGTTGTTCTGTTGAAAAATGTCAAACTACTATTCCGCCATTAACTTTTTATGGCTGCAGGGGCAGTATTGAGTAGCTCTGATTAAAGGTGCCCATTTCAAACGGCCTCGTACTCAATTCTTGCTCGTACAATATGCATATTATTATTACTATTGGATAGAAAACACTCTCTAGTTTCTAAAACCGTTTGAATTATATCTGTGAGTCAAACAGAACTCATTTGGCACAAACTTCCTGACCAGGAAGTGGAAAGTCTGAAATCGATGCTCTGTTCTACTTCCTGCCTATACATGGGCATGATACGTAAGAGTCTACGTGCACTTCATAGACCTTCCCCTGGATGTCAAGAGGCTGTGAGAGAAGAAATGTAGTGTTTATCTTGGTCTGAAGTTGAATACAAGCTCTTTGTATGACGTGTCCCTCATTTCCGGTACTCTTGGGAGCGCGAGGTGGACAGTGGGATTGCCTTCTGTTTAGCTGCCGTTATGGACGACCAATATCTCCGGCTTTGATTTTATTTGATACATGTGACCATATCATCGTAAAGTATGTTTTTTCAATATAGTTTAATCAGATTATTGACATTTTTTCGGGAGTTTTGCCGTGTTCCGTTCTCTGACTTTGTTGACGATGGAGAGATCCGTGCCACTTGGCTAGTGCGCGTGCTAATTGAAGAGGGAAAGTTGCCGTTCTAAATCCAAACAACGATTGTTCTTGACAAAGGACACCTTGTCCAACATTCTGATGGAAGATCAGCAAAAGTAAGAAACATTTTATGATGCTATTTCATATATCTGTCGTACATGTGAACTAGTCGTGGGCGCCCAACGTTTGGGTACTCTAGCTATACCGAAGCTGCATATCGTAATGAAGTTATTTTTAGAATTCTAACACTGCGATTTCATTAAGAACTAATGGATCTATCATTTCCTATACAACATGTATTTTTTAGTTATGTTTATGAATAGCTATTTGGTCAGAATATGTGTGTCAGAAAAAGTGTCAGAAAATCCGGACGTAGTGGGAAAAAGTAGCTAAGTTAGCACAATGTGTAACCATTGATTTCAGCTCTAAATATGCACATTTTCGAACAAAACATAAGTGTATGTATAACCTGATGTTATAGGACTGTCATCTGAGGAAGAAAATCAAGGTTAGTCAAAAATTATATATCTTTTGCTTGTTTGTTACGATCGCTTACTTTTGCTACTGGGAAATTGCTTGTGTTTTTGGCTATTGTGGTAAGCTAATATAACGCTATATTGTGTTTTCGCTGTAAAACACTTGATAAATCGGAAATATTGGCTGGAGTCACAAGATGCCTGTCTTTCAATTGCTGTACACTATGTATTTTTCAGAAATGTTTTAGGAGTATTTAGGAATTTGGCGTTGGTGTCTAATTATTCTGTCTGCTTTCGGTGCAATTTCTGATTGTAGCTGCAATGTAAACTATGATTTATACCTGAAATATGCACATTTTTCGAACAAAACATAGATTTATTGAATAACATGTTATAAGACTGTCATCTGATGAAGTTGTTTGTTGGTTAGTTTGGTTGGTTCTTGGTTAGTTAGGTTGGCTTTGTGCATGCTACCTGTGCTGTGAAAAATGTCTGTCCTTTTTTGTATTTGGTGGTGAGCTAACATAAATATACGTGGTGTTTTCGCTGTAAAACATTTTAAAAATCGGACATGTTGGCTGGATTCACAAGATGTGTACCTTTCATATGCTGTATTGGACTTGTTAATGTGTGAAAGTTAAATATTTAAAAAATATATATTTTTTAATTTCGCGCCCTGCACTTGAGCTGGCTGTTGTCATAAGTGTACCGACGTCGGGCTTGCAGCCATAAGAAGTTAATTTCGGTGCGGTCTCGCTTTAACGCACGCTGTATGTCGTAGTAACGTTAATTTTAAAAATCTAACACAGAGGTTGCATTAAGAACTAATGTATCTTTCATTTGCTGTCCAACCTGTATTTTTTAGTCAAGTTTATGATTAGTTACTGATTAGATTAGGTGCCTCTCCCAAGATTTCTCCCGACATTTTGTTGGCAGCTTGGCTACTATTCTCATTGTATAACCACGATTTGTGCCGCTAAATATGCACATTTTCGAACAAACTCTATATGTATTGTGTAATATGATGTTATAGGACTGTCATCTGAAGAAGTTTGAGAAGGTTAGTGAAAAAATTAATATCTTTTGCTGGTTTATTCGTTATCGCTATTGTTGGCTTGAATCAATGCTGTTGTGTGGTTGGCTATTGTAGTAAGCTAATATAATGCTATATTGTGTTTTCGCTGTAAAACACTTAAAAAATCTGAAATATTGACTGGATTCACAAGATCTTTGTCTTTCATTTGCTGTACGCTGTGTATTTTTCATAAATGTTTTATGATGAGTATTTAGGTAATTCACGTTGCTCTCTGTAGTTATTCTAGTTGCTTTGGTGAGAGTTGTGATGGTGGCTGCAATGTAAAACTATGATTTATACCTGAAATATGCACATTTTTCTAACAAAACATATGCTATACAATAAATATGTTATCAGACTGTCATCTGATGAAGTTGTTTCTTGGTTAGTGACTATTTATATCTTTATTTGGTCGAAATTGTGATAGCTACCTATGCAGGAAAAAAATGGTGGGAAAAAAAAAGTTGTGTCTTTTGCTATCGTGGTTAGCTAATAGAAATACATATTGTGTTTTCCCTGTAAAACATTTAAAAAAATCAGAAATGATGGCTGGATTCACAAGATGTGTATCTTTCATCTGGTGTCTTGGACTTGTGATTTAATGATATTTAGATGCTAGTATTTACTTGTGGCGCTATGCTAGGCTATGCTAGTCAGCTTTTTTACTGATGAGGGTGCTCCCGGATCCGGGATTGTGACCAAGTAGAACCAACAGTGTAGTTCAAGAAGAGTTAAGAAAATATTTACCAAATAAACTAAATGAAAAAATTATAAAAAGTAACACAACAACGAGGCTATGTATAGGGGGTACTGGTACTGAGTCAGTGTGCGGAGGTACAGGTTAGTTGAGGTCATTTGTACATGTAGGTAGGGCTGAAGTGACTAGGAATAGATAATAAACAGCAAGTAGCAGAAGTGTACAAAATAAATGGAAGGGGGGGGTGTCAATGTAAAAATGTAAATAGTCCGGTGGCCATTTGATTAATTGTTCAGCAGTCTTATGGCTTGGGGGTAGAAGCTGTTAAGTAACCTTTTGGTCCTAGACTTCGGTACCGCTTGCCGTGCGGTAGCAGAGAAAACAGTCCATGACTTGGGTGACAGGAGCCACTGATCATTTTATGGGCTTTCCTCTGATACCGCATATTATATAGGTACTGGATGGCAGGAAGCTTGGCTCCAGTGATGTACTGGGCCATACGCACTACCCTCTGTAGCGCCTTACGGTCAGATGCCGAGCAGTTGCCATACATGTACTAGGCGGTGATTAAACTGGTCAGGATGCTCTCGATGGTTGAGCTGAATAACTTTTTTAGGATCTGGGGACCCATGACAAATCTTTTCAGTCTCCTGAGGGGATAAAGGTTTTGTCGTGCCCTCTTCACGACTGTCTTAGTGTGTTTGGACCGTGATAGTTTTTTGGTGATGTGGACACCAAGGAATTTGAAACTCTCGACCCGCTCCACTACAGCCCCGTTAATGTGAATGGGGGCCTGTTTGGCCTGCCTTTTCCTGTAGTCCATGATCAGTTCCTTTGTTTTGTTCACATTGAGGGAGAGGTTGTTGTTCTGGCACAACACTGACAGTTCTCTGACCTCCTCGAAAAAGGCTGTCTCATCACTGTCGGTGATCAGGCCTAATACTGTTGTGTCGTCAGCAAACGTAATAATGGTGTTGGAGTCGTGTTCGGCCTCACAGTCATGGGTGAACAGGGATTACAGGAGGGGACTAAGTACACACCCCTGAAGGGCCCCAGTGTTGAGGATCAACTTGGCAGACGTATTGTTGCCTACCCTTACCACCTGTGTGCGGCCCGTCAGGAAGTCCAGGATCCACTTGCAGAGGGAGGTGTTTAGTCCCAGGGTCCTTAGCTTAGTGATGAGCTTCGTGGGCACTATGGTGTTGAATGCTGATATGTAGTCAATGAACAGCAATCTCACATAGGTGTTCCTTTTGTCCAGGTGAGAAAGGGCAGTGTGGAGTGTGATTAAGATTGCATAATCTGTGGATCTGTTGGGGCAGTATGCGAATTGGAGTGGATCTAGGGTATCCAGGAGGATGCTGTTGATATTAACCATGACCACCCTTTCAAAGCACTTCATCTCTACTGACGTGAGGGCTACGGGGCGGTAATCATTTAGGCAGGTTACCTTCACTTCCTTGGGCACATGGACTATGGTGGTCTGCTTGAAACATGTAGGTATTACAGACTCTGTCAGGGAGAGGTTGAAAATGTCAGTGAAGACACTTGCCAGTTGGTCTGCGCATGCTTTGAGTACGCGTCCTGGTAATAAGTCTGGCACCGCGGCTTTGTGAATGTTGACCTGTTTAAAGGTTTTGCTCACATCGGCTACCGAAAGCGTTATCACACAGTCATCCAGAACATCTGGTGCTCTCGTGCATGCTTCAGTGTTGCTTGCCTCAAAGCGAGCATAAAAGGCATTTGTGCTTGTTTGGCTGCAACGAGTTATCGGTTCAACGAGTTATCGGTCATTTATCATTCATAATGGGTATTCATAATGAAGGAGTTTGCTGTGGTGGAGGAGAGAATATGCATAAGATCTTCACATCACAAGGATATTTACACGCTTCAGACAGTGTGCATTTGGAGAGGCCTTCTCTCAATCGTCAGACTGGCTTCTTGTGAAGTTTTTGATGTATCCTTGATGTAACCACGGGGCTAAGAGCTATCCTGACACTCCATTTTGCTTTTTCTCATATTGGTTGCATCAAGCTGCCGTGTAAAAAAAAAAAATCCCAAATAAATAAAAAGTCTATATTAAATTATTGAACTCCATCTCACATGAGCTTCGAGAGCTTTTTGTCACTGTCTGATAGTCTAGGCCCTAATGCCATCTCAGGAGTTCAAGGCCAGTAAAAAGGAATATTATTTATGGAGCTGAAAGCCAGTGTGTCTGAGAAGAACGAATGTCACTCTTGGGGGATGCAGTCACAACCAGAATGTAAACAAGAGACCGTATGAGGGCCTCCGTTAGCATTAGCATCACATAGCTCACTGTTTGGAGCAGTCTGTGCATTCTGTCAGACATTACAATGCAGTTTCTGGAAGCCTTGCAGGCACAGACATCAAAGCTTTTGTTGGCCTGTTCTTCTTGCAGGCCCCTTCTGTATATGAAGATGTTGAGAGATTGAGGTGCAGTTGAATATTCAGTTGTGTAATATGCAACGTTAAGCATGCAAGGAAATTGAGCCTTGCTACCGTGTACTTTGCTGCGAGCTTCAAGATATCATACATACAGCTTCAGATGTTTTAAGTAATCACTGTCGTCATCAAACTTATGAGTTGTTCAACTGAAACAGGAGTCAGCCTCAATTGATTTAGCAGGAAAAATACAACTAATTGATCTCTGCTGTTTTTTAATTTTTTTTATCAGGAGTGGATTTGAAAACAGTGTCAAATTACCCCCAAAAAATATCATGCTTTGCGCCTCAGAAGACAGTATGTAGGCCACAGAATAAGACATTTGGAGTCCAAAAGAACATCAGATTCCCTTAATGCTATAAATGTGGCGTCAAGGAAAGGTAAAGTTGCTGAGCTTTGCTACACTGACACAGGAAAATGTCTCAAGAGACATTGGTAGAAATGCAGGACGGAGCACATCAACAATGACTCACAGCTTTCCACGTTGCAGCTTTCCATGTTGCAGCGTTCCATTCCGCTTACATACAGTGCCTTGCAAAATAATTCATTCCCTTGCCGTTTTTCCTATTTTGTTGCATTACAACCTGTAATTTAAATGGGTTTTTATTTGGATTTCATGAGATGAACATACACAAAATAATCCAAATTGGTGAAGTGAAATGAAAATAATTACTTGTTTTAAAATATTAGAACAAAAAAAAATGGAAAAGTTGTGCATGCATATGTATTCACCCCCTTTGCTATGAAGCCCCTAAATAAGATCTGGTGCAACCAATTACCTTCAGCAGTCACATAATTAGTTAAACAAAGTCCACCTGTGTGTCATCTAATTGTCACATGATCTGTCACATGATCTCAGTATATATACACCTGTTCTGAAAGGCCCCAGGGTCTGCAACACCACTAAGAAAGGGGCCCCACCAAGCAAGTGGCACCATGAAGACCAAGGAGCTCTCCAAACAGGTCAGGGACAAAGTTGTGGAGAAGTAGAGATCAAGGTTGGGTTATAAAAAAATATCCGGGAACTTTGAACATCCCACAGAGCACCATTAAATTCATTATTAAAAAATTTAAAGAATATGGCACCACAACAAACCTGCCAAGAGAGGGCCGCCCACCAAAACTCACAGACCAGGCAAGGAGGGCATTAATCAGAGGCAACAAAGAGACCAAAGATAACCCTGAAGGAGCTGCAAAGCTCCACAGCGGAGATTGGAGTATCTGTCCATAGGAACACTTTAAGCCGCACACTCCACAGAGCTGGGATTTATGGAAGAGTGGCCAGAAAAAAGCCATTGCTTAAAGAAAAAAATACGTTTCGTGTTTGCCAAAAGGCATGTGGGAGACTCCCCAAACATACGGAAGAAGGTACTCTGGTCAGATCAGACTAAAATTGAATTTTTGGCCATCAAGGAAAACGCTATGTCTGGCGCAAACCCAACATCTCCCATCACCCCGAGAACACCATCTCCACAGTGAAGCATGGTGGTGGCAGCATCATGCTGTGGGGATGTTTTTCCATCGGCAGGGACTGGGAAACTGGTCAGAATTGAAGGATGGAGCCAAATATAGGAAAATTCTTGAGGAAAACTGTTTGTCTTCCAGAGATTTGAGACTGGGACGGAGGTTCACCTTCCAGAAGGACAATGACCCTAAGCATACTGTTAAAGCAACACTTGAGTGGATTAAGGGGAAACATTTAAATGTCTTGGAATGGCCTAGTCAAAGCCCAGACCTCAATCCAACTGAGAATCTGTGGTATGACTTCGAAGATTGCTGTTCACCAGCAGAACCCATCCAACTTGATGGAGCTGGAGCAGTTTTGCCTTTAAGAATGGGCAAAAATCCCAGTGAATAGATGTGCCAAACATATAGAGACATACCCCAAGAGACTTGCAGCTGTAATTGCTGCAAAAGATTAATCTACAAAGTATTGACTTTGGGGGGGGGGGGGTGAATAGTTATGCACTCTCATGTTCAGTTTTTCGTCTTATTTCTTGTTGGTTTTACACCAAAAAATTATTTTGTATCTTCAAAGTGGTAGGCATGTTGTGTAAATCAAATGATACAACCCCCCCCCCAAAAAATCTATTTTAACCTGTTTGGGCTGCAGGGGGAGTATTGAGTAGCCAGATAAAAGGTGCCCATTTCAAACGGCCTCGTACTCAATTCTTGCTCGTACAATATGCATATTATTATTACTATTGGATAGAAAACACTATCTAGTTTCTAAAACCGTTTGAATTATTTCTCTGAGTGAAACAGAACTCATTCTGCAGCACATTTCCTGACCAGGAAGTGGAAAGTCTGAAATCGATGCTCTGTTCTACTTCCTGCCTATACATGGGCATGATACGTAAGAGTCTACGTGCACTTCATACACCTTCCCCTGGATGTCAAGAGGCGGTGAGAGAAGAAATTTCGTGTTTATCTTGGTCTGAGGTGGAATAAAAGCTCTTTGTATGACGTGACCGTCCATTTTCTGTTTTCTGGAGCGCGCGAAAGGGGACATGGATTTGCCTTCTGTTTAGCTGTCGTTATGGACGACTAATATCTCCGGCTATGATTTTATTTGATACATGTGACCATATCATCGTAAAGTATGTTTTTCAATATAGTTTCATCAGATTATTGAAAATTTTTCGGGAGTTTTGCCGTGTTCCGTTCTCTTCCGTTTGTTGACTTGGAGAGCTTTGTGCCACTTGGCAAGTGCGCGTGCTAAATCGAGAGGGAAAATGAACGTTCTAAATCCAAACAACGACTGTTCTTGACAAAGGACACCTTCTACAACATTCTGATGGAAGATCACCAAAAGTAAGAAACATTTTATGATGCTAATTCATATATCTGTCGTGCATGTGAATTAGTCGTGGGCGCCCAACTTTGGGGTACTCAGCTATACCGAAGCTGGATGTCGTAATGAAGTTATTTTTTAGAATTCTAACACTGCGATTTCATTAATAACTAATGGATCTATCATTTCCTATACAACATGTATTTTTTACTTATGTTTATGAATAGCTATTTGGTCAGAATATGTGTGTCAGAAAAATATCGTTGCTGTTTAGACGTTGTGGAAAAAGTAGCTAAGTTAGCACAATGTGTAACCACTGATTTCAGCTCTAAATATGCACATTTTCGAACAAAACATAAGTGTATGTATAACCTGATGTTATAGGACTGTCATCTGATGAAGAAAATCAAGGTTAGTCAAAAATTATATATCTTTTGCTTGTTTGTTACGATCGCTAACTTTTGCTACTGGGAAATTGCTTGTGTTTTTGGCTATTGTGGTAAGCTAATATAACGCTCTATTGTGTTTTCGCTGTAAAACACTTGATAGCTAATAGATTTACATATTGTGTCTTCCCTGTAAAACATTTTAAAAATCAGACATGTTGGCTGGATTCACAATATGTGTACCTTTCATATGCTGTATTGGACTTGTTAATGTGTGAAAGTTAAATATTTTAAAAATATATATTTTGAATTTCGCGCCCTGCACTTTGAGCTGGCTGTTGTCATAAGTGTACCGGTGTCGGGCTGCAGCCATAAGAAGTTAATTGATTGTGAGGCAAAAACATAGGAAAAATGCCAAGGGGGTGAATACTTTCGCAAGCCACTGTATTGTTTGTGGACTAGCTCTGCGTCAATACCATCATCCCAGAACTGCTACAAGACAAACTCTCCCAGTTGAACGTGTCCAGCTCCATCAGTCAGTGGATCACTGACTTCCTGACCAACAGAACGCGACACGTGAAGCTGGGAAAACACTTTTCGGACTCTCTATCCCTCAGCACAGGAGCGCCGCAAGGATGCGTGCTCTCACCTCTACTCTACTCACTCTATATCAATGACCACACCTCCAACAATGCCTCTGTCAAAGTACTCAAGATTCCAGGTGACACCCCTCTGGTTGGTCTCATCACCGACGGTGATAAGTCCATGTACCGTGGAGAGGTTGCCTGCCTGGTGGTCTTGTGCAGTCGCAAGTAACCTGGAACTCAACACATACAAAACCGTGGTGATGGTGGTTGACTTCAGAAATCGTCCACCACCATCTCTCCCCCTGGAGATTGACGGCTCAGCTGTTAGCGCGGCTAAAGCATGCAGAATCCTGGGACCATCATCTCCCATATCCTTAACCACTCATGGGCACCAGGTAGCATGGAGGGAAGGAGCGTTTATTCTGACATAACCGGTCCTCTCACTTGAACAAAGTAGGTTTTAGCACTCCTATTTGTGTTACATAGTTTATTAACTTTTATAGGAGAGTAACAGTAAACCACAATGACAACACACTGCAAAACAACTTGAGATGTGTGTTATGTATTCTATGTTTTATGTATTCTATGTTTTATAATTCATAAAACACAGCCTTTAAAAGACATGTGCAGTTTATGGATTTCCACATGGACACACTGAAGTATACATTAGTGCAACAGTTTGTCAGCTAAAATCAGCAAGCAATATTTCATCAATAAAAGCAAGACAATTAGGCCTAGTTGACACATGTACTGTACTGTTACTAATGTGTTTTGCTTTTAGCAAACTGTTCTCCCGGGCCATTCCTATACCTTTTACACAAACAGTTATGCAACTATCCATGTGCGTCTTTACAATTTCATTTGGAGGTTATTTTTTTATACAGTTAAGTCACAGGATGTACAGTACACTACAGGTCAAAAGTTGTAGAACATCTACTCATTCATTCATTAACATCTACTCATTCATATATGGAGCAATTGCTGGCTGCTTTTCCTTCCCTCTGCGGTTTGACTCATCCCAAACCATCTCAATGTGGTTGAGGTCGGGGGACTGTGGAGGCCAGGTCATCTGATGCAGCACTCCATCACTCTCCTTGTTGGTAAAATAGCCCTTACACAGCCTGGAGGTGTGTTGGGTCATTATCCTGTTGAAAAACAAATCAAAGTCCCACTAAGCTCAAACCAGATGGGATGGCGTATCACTGCAGAATGCTGTGGTAGCCGTGATGGTTAAGTGTACATTGAATTCTAAATAAATCACAGACAGTGTCACCAGCAAAACATTCCCACACCATAAAACCGCCTCTTCCATGCTTTATGGTGGAAAATACACATGCAGAGATCATCCGTTCACCCACACCACGTCTCACAAAGACACGGCGGTTGGAACCAAAAATCACAAATTTGGACTCCAGACCAAAGGACACATTTCCACCGGTCTGATGTCCATTGCTCGTGTTTCTTGGCCCGAGCAAGTCTCTTCTGCTTATTGATGTCCTTTAGTAGTGGTTTCTTTGCAGCAATTTGACCATGAAGGCCTGATTCACACAGTCTCCTCTGAACAGTTGATGTTGAGATGTCTGTTACTTGAACTCTGTAAAGAATTTATTTGGGCTGCAATTTCTGAGGCTGGTAACTCTAATGAACTTATCCTCTGCAGCAGAGGTAACTCTGGGTCTTCCATTCCTGTGGCGGTCATGAGAGCCAGTTTCATCATAATGCTTGATGGATTTTGCGACTGCACTTGAAGAAACTTTTAAAGTTCTTGAAAGTTTCTGGATTGACTGACCTTCATGTCTAAAAGTAAGGATGGACTGTAATTTCTCTTTGCTTATTTGAGCATGGACTTGCTCTTTTACCAAATAGGGCTATCTTCTGTATACTGCCCCTACCTTGTCACAACACAACGGATTGGCTCGAACGCATTAAGAAGGAAAGAAAGCACATCTGTTAATTGAAATGCATTCCAGGTGACTACCTCATGAAGCTGGTTGAGAGAATGCCAAGTGTGTGCAAAGCTGTTATCAAGGCAAATGGTGGATATTTGAAGAATCTCAAATATAAAATACATTTTGATTTTACACTTTTTGTTACTACATTATTCCATATGTGTTATTTCATAGTTTTGATGTCTTTACAATTATTCTACAATGTAGAAAATAGTAAATATAAAGAAAAACCCTTGAATGAGTAGATGGACATTACCGGTCAAAAGTTTAGAACAATAATGTATAGCAAAAACCTGATGTTATGACATTATGAATTCTTCCCACTCATTTTCAATGAGGCAACCATCAAATATTGAGTGATTCATGCTAAATGATTTCACCCTTGCACCCTCTCTCAAGTGTGGAAGCAGATCAACGGCAAAAATAACTATTATAATGATGGCATTGACACAACCCCCTTAAGTAAGTATCAATGAGAGGAAGGCTTTCTCCGTCTACTTCGATGGGCTCATCCATGATTCTCTTTACATGCTAATGTACGAAGCCACTGGACCGAGAAGTGGAGCCATTTGCAATGTTTGCAATTAAAATATTTATATTTTCTTTCCTCGCCGTGAAAGGTAGTATGTATTGAAATGGCTGAGGCATCCATAGATTCGCTGAGCTATGATGTTTGCGATGAACTGAAGACGAGAGGCAATATTGCCATCAACATATTAATACACAACAGATCTGTGGAGCTGTTCAAGCGTTAAGTCCAATCAGAGGCATCGTATACCACCACGCCGGTTCCCTAAATGACTCCATTCCTTATTTGCTGCTGTGAGGTTCTGTCATTTTAATTAGTTTTGTTGGACTTGCAGACTTTGTTTTTCCCTTATGAAGTATTATTAAGCCCAGGCAATCCATCATTCTCACCAGCAATGCCTTTTATCCATGATGAGTACAGTAGAATATTTCTCAAATATGATGTGGAGTCAGTTCATTTCATAATGAAGTTTGCATTTGACTCATTGATGACACGTGTGGGTTACAATGTAAAACACAAATGCAGTGTTCCTGGATGGTGTTTCATATAGACAAGGAGACAAATAGATAAGGCACTGAGTAAATATTGTTGTTTACAATGACAATGGGCACTATTTATGAAGTAAACTCTCATAACTTTGCCTATGTATGCCTATTAAATAATTTAATGCATACCGCATATGGGGCATACCAACATGAATAAGCTTAGCCCACTTAAATTGATAAATGCAACAACAATAACTATGTTTTTTTTCTTCCAAATTACACATTGAGACACTCAGAACGCATATATAATCTAGAATTAAATAAATTATAAAACTAAGGCATTTTAAAGATGCTTTTCGTATGTTACCTTTAATGTTTGGCAAAAATGCCCACTTTACTCATGTGTTTGTGTCCCAAACTTTACCACAACTGTAATTTGTCAACCAGAGGACATAGTCACATTTTGATGTGACATCACTGGATATGGGGTTTTATACCAGCAATAAATCAATGCTCTGAAAGGGGAAAACAAAGGAAATAAACTCATAAATCATTTTGGCGAACGAGCATCAATACATTTTACGACTCCTGTCTCCTCCATTCAACATCTATATACATTACATACCCACTGTTTGTTCCCATCTCAAACATCAGCACATTTCAATCTTAGCCTACCTATCAGTTGAATAAGCTTTACTGTACCTCATATCACAAGTTAAGGCAGTAATAGCATGGACCACCACAGTTGCATTTTTCAACTGTGAAAATCTTGAGTATGAGACTAAACAGTGCAGTATTAATATCTTTAATTCAGTCCACTGTTCAGTACCTCATACAGTAGGTACCCATAGAGAATCAAAGCCTCACTACAAACCATTGTATTCTGGATGTTTATGTTTCTACTATCTTCAACTCAGGCCACTATTCAGTACCTCATAGGTACCTATAACTAGGATCTATATCTTAGCCTTAGCGCTGTGTTTTGTTGTATCTTATCATACAGGAGTAGTGTGTTTGTGAATAATTGAAGGACCAGGCCATTTCCTATGCATGTGAGCAGGGTATTTTCAGGGGTACAGTGGGGAGAAGTCAATGGGGCCATATCCTGGAACAGATTGCGCTGAGTATACCGCGTACCGAGCTATCTGCCAGCATAAGCACATTCAATAGTTAGTGGCATGGCTGTTGGCCTCCTTTTCCTTTGATAAAAACTGGCTTTTGTTTTCCTCGATCAGATCAAAGTAAAGTGCTTTAATCAAAAGCTTTTTTAAGGCCATTATTCATTATAATCCTGTCGGAAGTCATTCATTTTAAGAGGAATCGATTTCAATTGGAAGTAAATGTATTTAATTATAAGATATGCAGTGTGAGGCTAGGATTGTAATGTGTAGTATTCACCTAAAGGCTTTATAATAATATAATGTATAACAATTTTCTCCTTCGCGAATACCATCAACATGGATCAAACATCTCCCAATTATTTGTTTGTTAGCATACGGTTTAGGAGCTAATGAACTATTAATAAGTATAATTTGACAGGTCAATGCCATTAATTGGTTTGACTTCTTCTTTTTGCTTTAGGATAGGCCATCGATATGGTTAGAGGACTTTTCATTGGATCTGTCGGATTATGGAATCTGTGAGCGCACAGGCAGTGCCATTAAGGCCATCTCCATTTTAAGGTAGTACATTTTCTTCTTCTACTACTTGTATGAGTTGGCAAACAAACTGAAAGGTTGTACACTGCCACCTGGAGTGTGTTGTTTGAACAGGTATAAAGCAAAGGTTGGAGATTTACTGCCACCTGCAGTTTTGGAATGCTTACTCACAAGTATAATTCATTGGCTGATCCCTCCTGATGACCCGGATGGAATTATGTGATCCTTTATTAACCCACAGGAAGTCCCACCCAGTTGACTACTTCAAAATGGTGAAAGTCCTCAATGGTGCTGCCCAATCCTAAATGGATCTTTTGGGCCCTAGAGTCCTCTATCATTCTCTATAGGATAGGCCTATAGCCAGTCAATGAGATTCGAATGCCAAACAAAAGTTTCTTTAGGGCAATGTCAACAACGAAGCTACGATGAAGAGATGAACACCATAAGACTGCATTGACATCTTATAAATATCCTTATATATTTTTTCCCATAACTTGACATGCATTAAGCTTACAATCTAAGTGAAGGGCAAATCCATAATGGTGTTGACAGGATATGATTAAATCGAGAATACATTGTCAGTCACAGTTGTAAGGGAAGCGTTAGGGTATAAGTAATACATTGTCAGTCACAGTTGTAAGGGAAGCGTTAGGGTATAAGTAATACATTGCACGCTGTATAGTATGACTGATAAGACTTCAACACGATATTGATGTTGAAGATCGGCAGACTGGCGGTAACACTTTATCTTGGAACCTGTTTCCATCATAACACCTTTAACACATTTTAGCATCATAGGAGTATGTTTGTGCTGTAATTTTGCCACAGCATCATAGAAGGATGTTTGAGTTGTCATTTTACCACAGTATCATAAGAGGATGTTTGTGCTGTCATTTTACCACAGCATCGTAGGAAAATGTTAATGCTGTCATTTTATCAAATCAAATCAAATGTATTGATATAGCCCTTCTTACATCAGCTGATATCTCAAAGTGCTGTACAGAAACCCAGCCTAAAACCCCAAACAGCAAGCAATGCAGGTGTATCACAGCATCATAGGAGGATGTTTGTGCTGTTATTGTATCACAGCATCATAGGAGGATGTTTTTGCTATCGTTTTATCACAGCATCATAGGAGGATGTTTTTGCTATCGTTTTATCACAGCATCATAGGAGGATGTTTTTGCTATCGTTTTATCACAGCATCATAGGAGGATGTCTGTGCTGTCATTTTATCACACCACATGTGTTGCAATGTGTGTTTTGAATCTCAAAGAAACACATTCTGAAATGTCACACTGTAACAGAAAAGAGTCACATCACCACTTCCAACTTGAAAGAGTCAAAGTGTCATGAGATCAAATCTGATAAAGGAATAATCTATGATCCATGAACAATCCCTTTTCAACCAGCTACAGTATATACAGGTATATACTGCTATCATACTCAGCCCTGCTGAATTCACTGACCCAAACAGAGTGCAGTCCCTGTGTTAGCTGCAAAAAGATAGCAATGAAATACATGCGTGCTCTGAAAGCCCCCTGCGCAATACATGTTCATGAATGAAACATTAACTTTATACGGCAGCCTGGTCTCATAGACTGGACATAAAATAGTAAATGTATATCCGGGACACTTAAGTGAGTATGATATGTTATGTTTGATATGGTTACAGACAGAATAAAGTTTCATCACGGACAACTTTACAACTACTTACTACTTTTTAGCTACTTTGAAATGACTTGGTATGTTAGCTAACGCTTCCCCTAAACCTAACCTTAACCCTAACCCCTAGACTAGCTAAGATGAGCCCCCTAGCTAATGTTAGCATTAGCTAACATCAGCCACAACAAATTGGAATTCGTAACATATCATACGTTTTGCATATTCATAACATATTGTACGAAATGGATGATGGACATCCACAAAGTCATACATACAAACATACCATACTAATTGGAGAGTTGCAGATTTACATTTACTATGTTACATCTACCCCTGAGTCTAGGTTGTATGCAGTGGTGCATTCCAAACTATAGAACACTGCAGCTGTTCATTTGCCTGCGTTCCCTTTGTACTTCCACCCAGCGGTCCGAGTGACCATTACATGAAATAATGTAAAGAGGACTGTCGAGGACCATGGTTGAGGCGTGTGCTGAGCCTGTATTTTTATATGTCCTAATGGGTCATAGTGCATTAAGAGGACCAAGGAAGCGGGATGTCCTCATTGGACTAAGTCCATGTAGGATCCTGTAAAAGCTTTATGAGTTTGACCTTGATGTAGGCCATATGTAGAGCAAAAACACTGGAACCACAACGTAAACGTCCAACTCCGCAAAAACTGGTTCAATCAATGTTGCTTCCACATAATTTCAACTAAAAATGACGTTGAATGAACTGAAAGTCAATGTAAATTTTACCCAACTTTAAACCAAAATCCAATGACATGGTGACATATTTTGTTGAGTTCACGTTAGTTGACAACTCACGTTGAAATGACGTCTGTGCTCAGTGGGACATTCATTTCTTTGTGCAAGCACAGGTTAAGTACTGTGAAGGAACTGTTCTGTACAACCACTACAGTATACAGTATGCAGACTGCTCAGATGACAAAAAGTTTTTTATGCTATCAAAAGTTGCCTTCATCCCAAAAGAGTTGCAACTAATCAGAAACAAAGTACCACAGGGAATTACGTTGACTCCATAAAGGAATTTGGAGTGGTGTGATGTGAAAGATTAATATTACAAGTTACGGTGCCGTTTCAGATTCAGCATGTAAGTATGTTGAAACCAGAAAGTTCTGGTGTTGCCATCCCTGGTTAATGTTTGCACAATAATTCATGAGAGCATAGCAACGTTCTCACTGCTCTCCTCGTTTAGCAACGCCTTGCATGAAAACGACATAAATAGCAAAGAGTAATGCGAGCAAATTTACTTAAGTTGTTATTCAGGGGAAAACTATATTTTGCCTTTTCCCCTTCATACCTTTCCACCATGCGCCTTATCTCCTTTCTGCAGTGTTTGCCGTTTTTGTTCTTCCAATGTCATGCTACAATTCATCCACAATCTGCCTCTGTTGTCCACAACAAATCACCATTCCCCTCTTTTTGTCTTTGTGACCACAAACTGTCTGTTTCTTATTCAGGCTCTCAAGCCCTTCGCCACATTGTCCTCTCTCAGCCATTCTCTCCCCTCCGTCTGCCCCCTGTTATTTATGGAAAGCAAAACTACAGAGGCAGGGAGAATGAACCTCGTGCTACGCACGTAGCCAAACCGCCCAGGCGGGCACTGCCAAGGGAAGATTGTGTACAGCCCATGTCACCAACAGGAGCCTTCTGCCACCCTTTACCGCCCCTACCAACTCGCCCTCAACCCTCCAGCATTACTAACAATGTTTACATGTGGGGACAAAAGGTTATAGGAGGAAAGAGTGAAGGAGGCAACGATGGCTGCCATATTGGCATGTTGATCAATTCACCGTCACCTTGTCAGTAATCTCCCTGTGCTCGTTCATGTACGGACACATTTGAGCAAGGTGGGGGGCAAAATAAAATACATGTAAACGTAACTGGAGTCATTTGTCAAGACACATTGCAGTGGGGCGGTGTGGTCGTCAAAAGATCGTCAAAAGGGGTATGTGTCGTCTTCCCTCTCATTGATTAAACGACAATTGAAAAATTAAATAAAAGGATTACTGGCTTCTGCAGGGGACTGATTTCTCATTATTTTTCAAATCCCTTCCACAAGATCCAATACTAAAAGAATATTCTGCCTGTCTTCCATTTAGAACCCCCTTCGCTGTGTTTTGATTTATAATTCATTTTGGCAGGTTGAAATTTGCATCTTTCATGATCTAGTATTTTTTAAGCATCCACAAAGAGTTTTTGCTGCATGCTTCACACCTGTCCCCCAAAGAGCAGCTTACCGCAGTCTAGGCTGAGAAATCCAAGCAGAGTTGACTCCATTTCCTATCCCTTCGCTATCCTGAGGTAGCTGTCAAACTGTTAGCCTTGTTACTATGCTGCTCCCATGGGCCCAGCTGCAATCCATTATAACGGGGGCGAGCTAATGCTCTATGGAAGCCTGTCCTGGCACCCTACCATTGATTTGCTGCAGGTGTAGGGTGACTGTGTTGTGAAACCGAGGAGAGAGTTGCCCGTCTTCCAAGGTCAGGAGAGCTGAAATCAGGATATAACCCTCCCCAGCTGGGTAGAGTCCAGGATATAACCCTCCCCAGCTGGGTAGAGTCCAGGATATAACTTTCCCCAACTGGGTAGAGACCAGGATATAACCCTCCCCAGCTGGGTAGAGACCAGGATGTAACCCTCCCCAGCTGGGTAGAGTCCAGGATATAACTCTCCCCAGCTGGGCAGAGACCAGAATATAACCCTCCCCAGCTGGGTAGAAACCAGGATATAACTTTCCAAACCCAACTGGGTAGGGTCCAGGATATACCCCTCCCCAGTTTGTTAGAGACCAAGATATAACCCTCCCCAGCTGGGTAGAGACCAGGATATAACTATCCCCAGCTGGGTAGAGACCAGGATATAACCCTCCCCAGCTGGGTAGAGTCCAGGATATAACCCTCCCCAGCTGGATAGAGTCCAGGATATAACCCTCCCCAGCTGGATAGAGTCCAGGATATAACCCTCCCCAGCTGGGTAGAGTCCAGGATATAACCCTCCCCAGCTGGGTAGAGTCCAGGACATAACCCTCCCCAGCTTGGTAGAGACCAGGATATAACCCTCCCCAACTAGGTAGAGACCAGGATATAACTCTCCCAAGCTGGGTAGAGACCAGGGAAACAGAGTGCACCAAACTTTACCTCAATGCTTGGTTACCCATGAAACCAATTTACATAAATATCCCCTTGTGACTTCTCCGACAAAAGGCAGGCAACACGTCAGACCGAGCAGACAGAGGCTTGATGATGACCAGTATTGAATTAGGGCTGTTAATGGTTTGTTTTCCAGTATACTGCGAAACAGTGGTGATGTGAGAGAGAGAGAGTAGGGAAACTATATTTTCATAGGAACTGTAACTAACATAATACAATTACAATCCCCATCGTCCAACCGCACAGCAAATTATTTACTACTGGTCCACAAATAACCATATTGGGGGAGAGAGATTGGGCTGCCATCCGTCAACACTCTGGCAATGTACTTTTCGCAGCGGCCAAATCCTGAATCACGTGGAAAGGGGGGCGACAGATGTTGTGTTCAGAGGGCATCCACCGACCCGTTTCCCCTCCTGTTCTGCTTCCTCCTCGCTCCCTGCATTTGGGATGTAGCAACTAGCAACATAAGTCCATCCATGAATCCTTCAATAGGTATGTTTACATGCACACAATAATACTCAGATTCATATAATTGTTCAATTAAAACATTGACATGCTATGCAAGAAACATTTTTTCTTAACAATCCTGTTTACATGGAAACATTTGAAATCAGGCTACCTGTTGGGACATTGATCAATGCAGAAAATTGGAAATCAAAATAAACGTTATATCACAGCAACCATGTTATTTTTGGGAAGCTTATTTGATTCTGAGTTGACATATACATTTTGTATGTGAAAACAATTTCTACAGTTTTTCTGATCTCGCTTCATTTGTGCAAAAGAGGGAGGCTGGCGCTTCTGGTGCTAACACACACAGATCAAATACACTGCTGCAACTCTGATTAAGGTGTTAACATGTCCAAATAATTTGAAAGATTGCTCAGAAATCCTGCGTATGCTTACTTCAATTTTGACCTTACGCTGATTAAGATAAGCAGCGTAAGGTGTTTACATGACTATCGCCATACTCGGCCTACTGCCATAATCAGTATAATATCAAATGATTAGTATCCATGTAAACGTGCTCAATGTAATATTTGAGTTTATAGGGCCTATGCATGCGATAATGAGAGATATTGGCCAACCATGTCTGAGACAAGGCAATAAAGCATTGCAGTCCAAGCTGCTGAGGCTCCCTGGAGCGTGGTGGTGGTAGTGTTGTCTCCTAACCTCAAGGACTCGGGCTTAATGCCGTTTCCATGGATCAGAGAGAAGGAGGTACTCTGTTTCCAATCCACGGTAAGGTTCATTGGATCCCACCTGCCAAAGACGACCAGCCCCATGATCACTCATTCTCAACAACCCATTAGGCTACTCTGTGTAACTGCCTTCCAATCCAACAGCAGGCGTTTATTGAGCCACAGCCCTGATGCTTGGCTAATTGGATAGGCTCTGTTGTCTCTGTACTTCCAGACATGTACTAGCTGTTTACATGATTGAGTGTGTATACCCACTCTCCTATCACAAGGTTGCTGGCTTTTCACACCCCACTCTCCCAGTCCAAGACTGGAACGAGGAGTCTAGGACCCCCAAAGGTGGCTAGTCAGCTGCCTGGAAGGCCTCAACGTTTGGTAAAAAGGATTGGCTTCTTTTTCATTCCTGCTAGAAGCAATGATGTGGCCATTCCACAGGCATTTAGGGGTTTCTGTAGCCAGTGTAGTAAGAAGATTAAAACATCTGGGCGACTGGACAGGACATGACACAGTACAGCCCCATCCTATAGCAGAGGCAACAAATGGGAGCCATGTCCAGTTCAGTGGACGGGTGAGACAGTTTGATTGAACAGTTATGTTTTCCTAGTGACTTTGGGGGCCCAGAAAAAAGGGGGAGCGGGGCCTGACGGAGAACAGCTGTTTGCAGTGTAGACAGGTATTCATGGGAATCATCCTGAATGATCACATAACTATTTGCAGAGACATAAGCCTGTGGCAAAAATCCTTCTGAATTTTCTATTTGCATAATCTAAGTCAAAGATACGTGCAAATAAAGATACGTCCCTTACCTCCAGATTCACTCAAGTCAACCGAACACAATCTGTTGTGGCTAGGTATGTCACAGCTGTACACTTTTATGCATGAAAATGTGGATCTGAAAAGATGCGTCGGTACATAACATATTATATCATGCATGTATATCCCAGTAACAATGCATGCATTCAACATGAGGCAATTCATTCCAGACAAGGATGATCTAGGGATAAAGCTGGTTCATCTGCTCATTACCCTGCTCTGGTTGCACCATGCGGGAGCAGCTGACTGACTTGTCGCCGTTACAGCACTTTGCATTGGCTTCTCGGTTCAGTCATTTGGGCTTGGGCTGCCATGGGCCACACTAACGTTTTTAATAATACTTCCAGTTAGAACCCAATTGGTGAAGCCCAACTTCTGACAGCCGTGGTGAAGCTATAACTCATGAAAAATAAGAGGGGAGGCAGGGAGAAAGCCCACATGTAATTATGAGTGTGCAATGCATGATGCCACTTGGCTCACGCCCACGCTCGTTGATTGCCATCGTCACACACCTCAAGACAACAGGCCTAGGTGTGTGTGTGTGTGTATGTGTGTGGGGGCCCGGCCATATGGTACATTATCGTGACCTTTAGCAGTAATTTTCTCCCTGCTATTGTGCATGAGGACAAAAATAACACAAAAACACACCATCTGCTGCATGAATTAACTATATCATTGCATTTTCCTAAATGACAATGGATGATTATTATTAGTAGTAGTAGTAAAATACTGTATTAGTAAAATTTGTATGATATTATATATGTCATTTCTTGTGGTGGTATGCATGGGGGTGATTAGAATAATGAATCCATTTAATCAAACCATACCTGTGATGTGAGTTCCAGTGTTGAATAATGAATCTATTTAATCAAACCATACCTGTGATGTGAGTTCCAGTGTTGAATAATGAATCTATTTAATCAAACTATACCTGTGATGTGAGTTCCAGTGTTGAATAATGAATCTCTTTAATCAAACTATACCTGTGATGTGAGTTCCAGTGTTGAATAATGAATCTCTTTAATCAAACTATACCTGTGATGTGAGTTCCACTGTTGAATAATGAATCTCTTTAATCAAACTATACCTGTGATGTGAGTTCCAGTGTTGAATAATGAATCTCTTTAATCAAACTATACCTGTGATGTGAGTTCCACTGTTGAATAATGCATCTCTTTAATCAAACTATACCTGTGATGTGAGTTCCAGTGTTGAATAATGAATCTATTTAATCAAACTATACCTGTGATGTGAGTTCCAGTGTTGTACGTGTTAGAAAAATGCTGCATCCATGTAGGTGTTCTGAGGATACAATGTTGGATTACCCAAAATATGTTTTATGTTATAATATGCTTTGTCAGAAGACTGATTTTGGTCTTAAGATTTCATGTTAGGTGTAGAGACTGTTGAAAATGACATTGACAAACTGGGAAATCAAAGAAGCGCTGATTTTACCTGGAGCATGTTTTACAAAAAACACATCTCATCTCTAATATAAAAATGAGTTTGAGGGGCACACATTAGATTTTTTTTGACCTAATTCCTTTAAATGGTCATGTAATCTATTCTGCTGGAACTAGAAAGCAGGATCTAAATTGTTCTCAAAAAGAGTAAATGTCCCCTCTCCATGAGTCATTATGAGTAGTCACTGCAATGCTTTCAATGGCAGTACAAAGCAGGACAAATTCATCATTTACATGTTACCTGCCTCTGAAAGTGGGAATCCTAAGTATGATAGGTTAATATTTCTTTCCCCCAAATGAACGGTATTTTCAAGGTCTAGCCTGGACTGAAAACAGTTGGCACATTATTTCCCAATATTTTAGGAAATGTCTGCTACTAAGCATGCAGTAGATAGTAGGCTGAAAGTAATTTAGGAGGATTTATCAATCTAATGCCTCCTTGTATAAATCAGTGTGAACCCCATTTCACATTTCAAACAACCAATAGGAAATTACAATGAGAGCTTCCATATTCAGCTCAATTGGGGTAGTCTCTTGAAGGAACTAACTATAGAATCCAAGTCTCTGCAAATCCATTCAACAGACAAATGGATTACACTGTTTGACTTTCCAGGGGTTCAGAGGACGTAGGATTCCTCAAAGAAGGGGATTGTGTGTGTGGGAGTAGGAGAATGGGAATTTGAGGGTGGAGACAATATGGTGGAAATCCATGAGTTAGCAAATAATCCCATTCTCCTTCAGCACAATGTATGAGCCACAGGCAGCGCTCAGAAGGCTTTAGCCTTGAGTCAGAGATAGTTACTCCTCTGTTAGCATGTCCAGTGATTAAAAGCTACTTAAAACCTCTTATGGCTGCAAGCCCGAGGTCGGTACACCTATGACAACATCCAGCTCAAAGTGCAGGGCGCGAAATTCAAAAAATTTTTTTTTTTTAAATATTTAACTTTCACACATTAACAAGTCCAATACAGCATATGAAAGGTACACATCTTGTGAATCAAGCCAACATGTCCGATTTTTAAAATGTTTTACAGGGAAGACAAAATATGTAAATCTATTAGCTAACCACGTTAGCAAAAGACACCACTTTTCTAACTCCATCAGTTTCTTACTCCATCAGGTGCTATCACCAATTCGGCCAAATAAAGATATTGATAGCCACTAACCAAGAAAAAACCTCATCAGATGACAGTCTGATAACATATTTATTGTATAGGATAGGTTTTGTTAGAAAAATGTGCATATTTCAGGTAGAAATCATAGTTTACAATTGCACCCACCATCACAACTCGACTAGAATAAATACACAGAGCAACGTGTATTACCTAATTACTAATCATAAAACATTTCTTAAAAATACACAGCTCACAGCAATGGAAAGACACAGATCTTGTGAATTCAGACAATATTTCAGATGTTCTAAGTGTTTTACAGCGAAAACACAATAAATCGTTATATTAGCATACCACATGTGCAAACGTTACCCGAGCATTGATTCAAGCCAAAGAGAGCGATAACGTAATCATCGCCAAAATATATTAATTTTTTCACTAACCTTCTCAGAATTCTTCCGATGACACTCCTGTAACATCATATTACAACATACATATAGAGTTTGTTCGAAAATGTGCATATTTAGCCACAAAAAAATGTGGTTATACAATGACAATACTAGCAAAACTAGCCTGAAAATGTCGGGCGCCATCTTTAACAGTGATCTTGTCTCATGCATAACTATTCATAAACTTGACTAAAAAAATATAAGTTGGACAGCTATCGAAAGACAAATTAGTTCTTAATGCAATCGCTGAATTACATTTCTAAAATTATCCTTACTGTGCAATACAGGGTTCGCCAAGCGAAGCTATAACAAAAAAAATGGCGGAATATGCGTTTAAAATTTTTCGACAGAACAACGATTTATCATCTTAAATATTTCTTACTATGAGGTGATCTTCCATCAGAATCTTGGGCAATGTATCCTTTCTTGGGTCTAATCTTCTTTTGGTCGAAAGATGTCCTCTTGTCCGTCGAAATGCCCACTAACGTTCGACCGGGACCCCGAAACGTGCCCGGCGCTTCAAAGTGCAACACAAAGCAATGCCTCAAAATCGCACTAAACGGATATAAATTGCTATAAAACGGTTTAAATTAACTACCTTATGATGTTTTTAACACCTATAACGAGTAAAAACATGACCGGCGATATATTACTGGCTAAACCCAAGCTTGGAAAGAGAGCAGGTCCGACGTCCATCGTGCGTCAGGCGCAGCAGGAAAAGAACGGTACATCCGGTCTTTGGCCTTTTATGCAGGCCCTGATTGCGCAATCGACTCCATTCAAATTGTCACCTCTTACTGACATCTAGAGGAAGGCGTGGGCAGTGTTTGTATCCTCATAGCATTTACAGGGACTTTAAAACTGACCTGGGACCAGAGTCCAAGATTTCTGAAATCTCACTCCATATCAGGAAAAGTGCTGTAGAATGAGTTCTGTTCCACTCAGAGACATAATTCAAACGGCTATAGAAACTAGAGAGTGTTTTCTATCCAATAATAACAATAATATGCATATTGTACGAGCAAGAATTGCGTACGAGGCCGTTTGAAATGGGCACCTTAAACAGAGCTACTCAATACTGCCCCTGCAGCCATAAAAAGTTAAAGTGCCTGTGGTATCTTTGTGGAAGGAGGCCCCCACTCACAAAATGTTTAAAGGCCAGTGCTGTCAAAAACAAGACTTCCCTGTGTTTTAAATGTCCACACTATTGGGTTGGAATAATGATGTGAAAATTATGTTAATGTCCTTTTAGTGTAGGAGCTGTTTGAAAAGGCCACCTAAAATTTCAGCCTGTTTCGGTCTTCCATGGTGACATCACTATGCTGTAAATTAGTTAATAGACCAATAAGAAAGAGAGCTCCAAACCTCACTGCCAATTCCCCTCCCAAATCAGACCACTCCCAGACAGTTCTAGCAAAATTCTTGCCTGAGAAATTTCTCTTTACTGAGAAGCAATTTTTGTTTCTTTTTGACCCTTTTAATTGAAAACAATTACAGTAAGTTACTTAATTGTTACCCAGAAATGATTTGAGAAAAAAAGGCTGCATTTTGACTTTTAAAGTGACACGTTACAGTACCTCCCATGAAAGGGCAAAATACAAGTCAAATATGATCTATCTTTCACTTCCATCTTTATTAATTTACCACATTGCTTCCAAAATGTTTTTTTCTTTATACTTTTCTTTAAATATAATTTTAAAACATATAATCCACCTGCAGTGAAGACACTAAACTATCCAAGACCCCACAGTCCCCTCCAACCCGAAAACCTTCCCCTCATCCCCTCCATATCCTCCATATCCCCCTCAATCCCCCCTATCTCCACCTTTTCAACTGTAACATTTTCATTATCTGCTTCACAAAACCAATACTAGCTAGCATGCTAAACGTCTGGAGCATGGCTATTTAAACACCAGACATCTTAGTTTCTCATCTTGTTTTTTTACTTATTTAGTGCTGCTTCACATGTCGAGTGGGAAAACGAGATTGACATTTATGAGTTAACTTGTAAAGGCTCATTATTTTAATGCTTCCATGCTGTTTAATTATTTCATAAGTCATATTTTTGGCCCTGACTATGTGAAAATGAATTGAGAATGAATTGCAACACAGCTAGCTAGCAATATTGAAGAAAAAAACTATGTTATCCAGACATACATGTAATCCTTGCCTTTGGGCTGCTAAAAAGAGGTCTCTGTAAAATTATAACATCTTTCCTGATTCGCCTGTTTATGGACTGTATTGGCACTCAAAAGCTTTGAAATGCTGAGGCCAATTACATTAACTGACACAATTCTTGCAAACGACAGAGTTCCCATCATTGGAAAGCTCAAAGACTAAGATGACTGGTCTTAATTAAATAAAGCTTTTGTCTTCCTCTATAATACAATTACAATTGTCCATTACAATGGTTCATTTGCTAAATGTGTTCCCTCTTGATTATAGATGTATAGAATGTGAACTAATGGTTGCAACTCTTTCTCAGTCATTCCAATAATCTTGTACCTGTTTGTTTTCTTGTTTCTTGTTAAGTACTCCAAGTGTACTTCTCTTCATAACATATAGTGAGATTAACAATATTATATCAATTTTTATTAACTTTAATTAAGAGTCCATTGTGCAGAGATTAACCAACTAACACTTAGCCCCTTGATGAGAACTCTAAATCTAAGTTCCTCTGCCTAGGCGTTGCTGAAGCATGCTAGATCTTACAACGCCTGAATAGGTATTTTATGTATCAACAAACCACATCATATGTTATAGCAATCTGTCAGTCGATGACACAGTCGATGATGTGGCACGCAATCATTGGTTGATGCATGCTAAGTCTGAACAGGGTAACGCAACCTAATCTTCCATGGCTTATTGTAAGTAGAACAGGTGAAATCCTCTTTAGCCAAATTTTGATGAAATAAGCAATACTGCTAACATATTCTAGTATACAGTACAATGCCTACCCAAGGACTGTTCTAGTTTGAAAACAGATCGGATTAACCAATGATGAAATGAGGATAGTATCTAACAGCTCCACTGCAGTCCTTGGTGACAAATCAACAGCATCACATCTAAGCTGTATCCCTTCAGTTAAATCCCAGGTTGGTGAACAAGCTAAATAACTTGCATGTCAGTTACAATACAATGTTGTTACAAGGAATAAGTGTACATCAGTGATATCACATACGATGCTTGCACTTCTTGAGATGATGATGATGATGAATTAAACAGGTACTTTCCACTTTCTACAATATTGACAATAACAATCCTTATGATGTTAATCACACGCCTCATGTATTCCACTGTACATTGAGTTTATTGATTAAATGTGCCAGTCATGACGGTGAAATTGAATTATGGCCACATTGACAGACAGACATTGACAGACTATTGGAGTCTGTTGTTGCAAAGTGTTCTCCTCCATCTCCTGTAAGCACCTCTAGAGACTCACTGCTCAAATCACTGCAAACATGACAACAGTTATATCCATAAGCATAGCAGGGAAAGTAATGGAGGATGAGAAGTGTACTTTAATCTTCATTGGGCGTTAGATGAGATTAATCTTCAGCCTGGCAGACCTGGTGATTTCACCCAGTAATGAGACCATGTGGTTCCCTGATTTGCTGATTCGCCATTGGTCTGGGCTCAAAACCTGTTCCAAGCACTTGGCCAGAGCATGCTACATCCAGCAGCTGCTCCACTTCACATTTTCTAAGTTTGCTGAGTGACCTAGCCCTGTCAAAAAACTGGGTTTCACTGTTGTTTCTGTGCTGGGATTTTGATTCTCTACTGACATTCTCTGGAGGTAGCAGTCCTGTCCAACCACATTCCTGATTCAGATTCAAATGCGGAAATGGATTGCTAGAACTGAAGGTCAAAAAGGTCAATGCTAGCCAAATGTCAACATCTCTCAGTGGGGTCTATAGATCAAGGGTTTTGTTTAGGCTGGTCAGACAGACAGACCGATACTAACCACAAAGATACTGGTCTTCCTTTGGTCTCAGCAGGGCTCTGCAACGGTGGCACGGCCACTTAACATCCCGCTCCCCCCACACAGGTGGAGTCCCCCATGGGGAGTGTTCTGTGCCCGCCACCGTTTTCTGAACCTGTTCATTCAAATCAAATCAAATACTATTGGTCACAAACACATATTTAGCAGATGTTATTGCGGGTGTAGCGAAATGCTTGTGTTCCTAGCTCCAACAGTGCAATAGTATGTAACAATTCACAACAGTACAAACAAATCTAAAAGTAAAATAATGGAATTAAGAAATATATCGATATTAGGACGAGCAATGTCGGACTGGCATTGACTAAAATACAGTAGAATAGAATACAGTATATACATATGAAATGAGTAAAGCAGTATTTAAACTTTATTAACTTCTTCTGGCTGCAAGCCCGACGTCGGTACACTTATGACAACAGCCAGCTCAAGTGCAGGGCGAGAAATTCAAAATATATATTTTTAAAATATTTAACTTTCACACATTAACAAGTCCAATACAGCATATGAAAGGTACACATCTTGTGAATCCAGCCAACATGTCCGATTTTTTAAATGTTTTACAGCGAAAACACCACGTATATTTATGTTAGCTCACCACCAAATACAAAAAAGGACAGACATTTTTCACAGCACAGGTAGCATGCACAAAGCCAACCTAACTAACCAAGAACCAACCAAACTAACTAACAAACAACTTCATCAGATGACAGTCTTATAACATGTTATTCAATAAATCTATGTTTTGTTCGAAAAATGTGCATATTTCAGGTATAAATCATAGTTTACATTGCAGCTACAATCAGAAATTGCACCGAAAGCAGACAGAATAATTAGACACCAACGCCAAATAACTAAATACTCATCATAAAACATTTCTGAAAAATACATAGTGTACAGCAAATGAAAGACAGGCATCTTGTGATTCCAGACAATATTTCCGATTTATCAAGTGTTTTACAGCGAAAACACAATATAGCGTTATATTAGCTTACCACAATAGCCAAAAACACAAGCCCTTCCCCAGCAGTAAAAGTTAGCGATCGTAACAAACCAGTAAAAGATATATAATTTTTGACTAACCTTGATATTCTTCATCAGATGACAGTCCTATAACATCAGGTTATACATACACTTATGTTTTGTTCGAAAATGTGCATATTTAGAGCTGAAATCAATGGTTATACATTGTGCTAACTTAGCTACTTTTTCCCACAACGCCCGGATTTTTTCCGGACACTTTTTCTGACACACATATTCTGACCAAATAGCTATTCATAAACATAACTAAAACATACATGTTGTATAGGAAATGATAGATCCATTAGTTCTTAATGAAATCGCAGTGTTAGAATTCTAAAAAATAACTTCATTACGACATCCAGCTTCGGTATAGCTAGAGTACCCAAAAGTTGGGCGCCCACGACTAGTTCACATGTACGACAGATATATGAAATAGCATCATAAAATGTTTCTTACTTTTGCTGATCTTTCATCAGAATGGTGGACAAGGGGTCCTTTGTCAAGAACAATCGTTGTTTGGATTTAGAATGGCCACTTTCCCTCTCGATTTAGCAAGCACACTAGCCAAGTGGCGCGAATCTCTCCATCGTCAACAAAGTCAGAGAACGGAACACGGCAAAACTCCCGAAAAAATGTCAATAATCTGATTAAACTATATTGAAAAAACATACTTTACGATGATATGGTCACATCTATCAAATAAAATCAAAGCCGGATATAGTAGTCGCCTATAACGGCAGCTAAACAGAAGGCAAATCCAGGTCCCTTGACGCGCTCTCCAGGAAACAGGAAATGGGGGACACGTCATACAAAGAGCTTGTATTCCACTTCAGACCAAGATAAACACTAAATTTCTTCTCTCACCGCCTCTTGACATCCAGGGGAAGGTCTATGAAGTGCATGTATACTAATACGTATCATGCCCATTTATAGGCAGGAAGTAGAACGGAGCCTCGATTTCAGACTTTCCACTTCCTGGTCAGGAAGTTTGTGCCAAATGAGTTCTGTTTGACTCACAGATATAATTCAAACGGTTTTAGAAACTAGAGAGTGTTTTCTATCCAATAGTAATAATAATATGCATATTGTACGAGCAAGAATTGAGTACGAGGCCGTTTGAAATGGGCACCTTTTATCTGGCTACTCAATACTCCCCCTGCAGCCCAAACAGGTTAAAGTGACCAGTGATTCCATGTTTATGTCTACAGGGCAGAAGCCTCTAAGGTGCAGGGTTGAGTAACCGGTTGCTAGCCGGCTTGTGATGGCTATTTAATAGTGTGATGGCCTTGAGATAGAAGCTGTTTTTCAGTCTCTCGGTCCCAGCTTTGATGCACCTGTACTGACCTCGCATTATAGATGGTAGCAGGGTGAACAGGCCGTGGCTCGGGTGGTTGATGTTCTTGATTATCTTTTTGGCCTTCCTGTACCACCGGGTGCTGTAGCTGTCCTGGAGGGCAGGTGGTGTGCCCCCGGTGGTGCATTGGGCAGACTGCACCACCCTCTGGAGAGCCCTGCGTTTGCGGGCGGTGCAGTTGCCATACCAGGCGATGATACAGCCAGACAGGATGCTCTCAATTGTGCATCTGTAAAAGTTTGTGAGGGTCTTAGGGGCCAAGCCGCATTTCCTCAGCCTTCTGAAATTGAAGCGGCACTGTTGCACCTTCTTCACCACACTGTCTGTGTGGGTGGACCATTTCAGATTGTCAGTGATGTGTACGCCGAGGAACTTGAAGCTTTTCACTTTCTCCACTGCTGTCCCATTGATGTGGATAGGGGACGCTCCCTCTGCTGTTTCCTGAAGTCCATGATAAGCTCCTTCGTTTTGTTGACTTTGAGGGAGAGGTTATTTTCCTGGCACCACTCCGCCAGGGCCCTCACCAACTCCCTGTAGGCTGTCTTGTCGTTGTTCGTAATCAGGTCTACTACTGTTGTGTCATCTGCAAACTTGATGATTGAGTTGGAGGCGTGCATGGCCACGCAGTCATGGGTGAACAGGGAGTAGAGGAGGGGGCTGAGCACACACCCTTGTGGGGCCCCTGTGTTGAGGATCAGCGAAGTGCAGGTGTTGTTTCCTACCTTCACCACCTGGGGGGCGGCCAGTCAGGATTTCCAGGACCCAGTTGGACAGGGCGGGATTCAGACCCAGATTCCCGAGCTTAATGATGAGATTGAAGGGTACCATGGTGTTGAATGCTGAGCTATAGTCAATGAACAGCATTTTTACATAGGTTTTCCTCTTGTCCAGATGGGATAGGGCATTGTGCAGTGCGATGGTGATTGCATCATCTGTGGATCTATTGGGGCGGTATGCAAATTGATCTGGGTCTAGGGTGCCAGGTAATGTAGAGGTGATATGATCCTTAATTGTTAAGGATCGGCGTCCCGTCAACGGGACAGTTGTAAATCATGCAGCGCCTTATGTCAAGATAGCAGATTTTAGAGAAACAACAAATGTCGGTACATATAAGTGTCTTATATTGGCTGAAAGCTTAAATTCTTGTTAATATAACTGCACTGTCCAATTTACAGTAGCTATTACTGTGAAAAAAATGTCATGCTATTGTTTGAGGAGAGCTCCTAACAACAAAACACTTTTCACCGCGATTTGATAAATTCACCTCTGAAGGTGAAATGTGTACTTACATTCTGAAATCTTGCTCTGATTTATCATCCAAAGGGTCCCAGAGATAACATGAAGTGTCGTTTTGTTAGATAAAATCCTTTTTCATAACCTAAAAGGTCCATATAGCATGCACAATCAATTTTGTATTTTCACTCGTTCAATTTGCAAAGAAAGGAATCTACGAAAATCAAACGTTGTTTCAACGAGTCAAATCACATTCGTATGTATTCGTCATACTAGAACGTAACAAAATGTCACTATATCATTAGGGGTGTAGTATATCCTATAGGACACCATATTTGGTCAGAGAGCGAGGCCTTCATGGCACACCGATGACGCGGGCGGTCATCACTTGAACGACTGTCACTTTGTCAAATAAGCTCCAATCGAGGTCAAACAAAGCTAGCTAGATAGCCAATGAGCTGGGCCTTACGGGGGTATCCATGTATACCATGTATATGTTGTAAAAAGTAGCTAATAACCTTGTATGACAGCATGCCTTTTCATTTTGGACAAAAAATTATAAGAGTATTCAGAGTTATGAAGTTATGAAAACTGGTTGTTTTGCAAATGTTGAACTTATAATATGGCTACTAGTACTTGGAAAGCTAAATCAAAGTCCAAGTATACAGATGTGACGATATTCTTGCAGAAAAATGTAATATGAATGTGAATGTCTCTTTCACGATTTGCCCAAATGTACCTGGGGACTTCACACTAAAAGTCATGTAGTTCACTCATACTTCAAGTTAACCATCTGAAACTTTGCACATACACTGCTGTCATCTTGTGGACACAAAACACAATACTGCAAAGTTGCTTTGGAGCTAGAAGCAGAGCAGCCATGTCTGTGGGTGCCATCTCCTGAATATTCAGACAGAATTGCTGCAGAGGTACATTCATATATATCTACCAAGCTGAAGTACACCGAATGTTACTTAAAAACTACTGGAAAATGCAACCGCAGGGTAACATGAATGGAGATGTTGTCTTTGTTCTATAAATGCTTCAGCCGTGGCATTTTACATTTTTTACATTTAAGTCATTTAGCAGACGCTCTTATCCAGAGCGACTTACAAGTACATACATTCATACTTTTTTGTAGCATACATGGCCATGACATGGAACAGGTAAATGGGCCACTTGTCTTTACAATAAAAGGTAAGAAATGGGGTTTCTGTTAAGTGATGCAGATTTACGACATAAAATGAGATAGGAAGCAACAGCTTTCTACACTGCATGTGAACTGATTCAGTTAAGAAGCTTTTTAGGGCTAGGCGTCCCGCTAGCGGTGAAACTTCCTGTGACAACCTCTGGTGACAACTTCCGGTGACAACTTCCGGTGATACTGGAGGGTGCGCAATTCAAATAAATAATCATACAAATAATGGATATTAAACATGTAGGTACATCTTATATCGGTTGAAAGCTTAAATTCTTGTTAATCTAACTGCACTGTCATTTACAGTGGATATTACAGTGAAAGCATGCCATGCGATTGTTTGAGGACGGCGCCCCACATCAAAATATTTTCCCCCCGGCACAGGTTTAATAAATTCACAAATAGCGATTAAATATTCACTTAATTTTTGAAAATCTTCCTCTGATATGTCATCCAAAGGGGCCCAGCTACAACATGTAGCGTCGTTTGATTAGATAAAATCCTTCTTTATATCCCAAAAAGTCAGTTTAGTTGGCACCATCGATTTGAGTAATCCACTTGTTCAACATGCAGAGAAGGGAATCTTAAAATCTACCCCTAAACTTTGTTTCAACAAGTCAAAATACATTTGTATTTACTTTATTTGTATGTTCAATAGGAAACCGATTTTAGCAGTTGCGTCCTGTCTTCATGTCACGCGCAAACACACATTTCCAAAACTGTGTCCCTGTACTAAAACTGATATTTCTTATTTGTTTTGGAAGTTACAAGCCTGAAACATTGAACATAGACTGCTGACACCCTGTGGAAGCCATAGGGATTGCATCCCGGGAGCTAATTTTCAGTATGCCCTTATACATGCCATTGTAAGAGCAAGGTCTCTCTCCAAATAATTCTGGTTGGTTTTTCTTTGGATTTTCTCCTACCATATCTATTGTGTTATATTCTCCTACATTATTTTAACATTTCTACAATCTTCAAAGTGTTTTATTTTTCAATGGTACCAATTATATGCATATCCTGGTTTTAGGGCCTGAGCAACAGGCAGTTTACTTTGGGCACGTCATTCAGGCGGAAATTGAGAAAAAAGGGGCCTAGCCCTAAGAAGTTTAAGCAGGCATCTTGAGTGGTATTGGATTGTTACAACTAAATAAATTAGGCAAATCATTCATAACTGGTAAACCACCTGTAAGTGAGCAATATAAAGGACTTGAATCTTTATGCATGCAAACTGTGATGTTTGTTTGTTTGTTGTATGCTGATGACTATTTAAGAGCAAAACTAATAATTTATAACAATTAACACTTAGGCATTGTTCCAGTATGTAAAAATTGTTTCAAGAACATGTTTTACATTTGGCCATCATTCAAGCTAACACATTTGATTGTAAGTTTTGTACTTCTTTGGGAACACATTCCCTGCAGACAAGACCATCTGTAACTAAAGTTAAATGGTGCGATCCACACAAGGTTAAGTTCTGTTTGCAGCTAATGAGACAGACAAATGGGAATTGAACCGCAATGTGGGGATGCTAGTGATCGGCCCTCTATAACAATCTATAACAATGGGTCTATACAGCCCATGAACAACCACAACTTTTTATCTTAAACATAAAATGCTTCATCAAACAGTCAAGCTTTTGATTCAGCTTAGCAGTACTTCAAATAAATACAGCGGAAAAATAATGGTGGCCTATGTTGTTATAGAAAAATAAAAGGTGGCTCTCAGTGTGGATTTTGTTCTCTATTGCTGCCAATGCCAAAGCCGACTGTAGCACTCCCCCTCTGAGAGCGTATACTTCCCACCACCGGCCTTATTATCTCCTCCATCTTGTCCCTGCACACAAAGTGACCTAGTTCCCCATCTAATGAAAGCAGCACTCCCCTCTTTCATCAAAGTAGTACATGCAAGGTTATCTGACCTCAACACCACCAAGAAAACATTTGGACAGTGTCCAAGTGAAGTATATACAGAACTGGAAATAAACACTTCTTTGCAAGGGTTCGCCGAGACAGATTATCAAGTACCAGGCTGCGGTAGTTAAAATGGTGGGTATCGTCTCATGATTTACTGGTTAAGTAAACACGCAAGATGGCTGTCAAGTTAATCGAGTCACTCTATTTCCTTATTTATTTCATCTTTGGATGTATTAATTATTGGCCCTGATTTATTTAAACTGTGTAAGGAATCAATTCACACTGCTGCTAAAACGTAAATTTTAATGGCCAAATAGACCGTTACTTCTACATGCAGACAGGACATGAATCAAACGACATTGTGCCAATTAAACAAAGCGAAATGTTCACTTGATCACTCAAAGTTTTTTATCATTTTCCCCCACCCCCTTTTGAAAGACAGCAGGACTGACTGCTGCCAACGTCTCAATTAGTCATGGCTGTTTTCCCAACGAGGTTTCCTCACTTTATAATTAACCATCAGATGAAAAGAGCTTGTCTGATGGTCATCTCCAACATCCTCTGTGACATTTTGCTATGCTCTCTATCAAGTCAAGGGCCAATTTACAGAATGCAAATGATTTGGAGGTTGGCTGGCGCAAACTGCTATCTGAACAGGCCTTGAATAGAACAGGTGAAACAAAATGAAGATTACTAGTATTCATTCATTGACAACACATGAGAATGTGGCTTAATCATACATCATTACAACTACGAATTTGACCATAGATTACATAATAGTGATTGCAATCAATCTGGAGCAAGAATATTCTTTGCCATATTTACTATGCACATGTCTTGCATTTGTCACCAAGTTACTGCAGTGTAAATGCATAGTCCAGTTGTAATTACTGTACTTAACCAAATGGTCTTCTCCTAACTCAATCAGCTTTTCCAGGTATGCTATTTCAATAGTCAAGAAGCAATGGTGTTTTCATTTACAAACTAGCCAGTCATATGAACACTCCTTGTAACCAGCTGCTTCAGGCTATTCTGGATGATCCATTGTTTCCTGAGAAAATCTTATACAATGTGAAGACTGGTTACGTTAAGTAATGAAGTGAATACATGTACAACGACATATTCTTCCATTTACCTTATGGGTTTATTTACCTAATTCAACAGTGTTCATGGCTACACTACAGTTAAAAGGTTTCAATCTCATCACCAACATGTGACTATTCAGCCATAAATATAGTTGGGCAAAAACAAGGGGGAAATAACTGTGACTGAAGACAATTATGGTGCATCTACGTGGTCAGTTTAAATGCAATAGTCCGCCTGGAATAGGTCTTATAGCTATAATTAAAGGATCCAGACAGCTCCTCAGGAAGTCCAACAAAAAGGGGTGTATTATCAGCAAGCTTGTTGTTGCTGTACATACAGTATGGGTAGACACCCAGCACAATGTTACATATTACACTAATATTGTTCCTCTGTAATAAGACACATCATTATAATGTATCTACTGTACATTAACTCAGTATATAATTAGCCTTTGCGTTTGTACTTAAAGTGTCTTTGCCAATACTTTCTGATCTAAAAGATGAAGCATCTCAGAGAAGGTATTCACCAGAGACCGAGAAACTGTCCTAAGTATTATACCGGATGTATCAAACCAAAATGTTGAGCAATTTGGTTTCCCAATGTCAATGGTCCTTATGGAGAGACAAATTGTACGAGTCATAAATAAGAGTTTGGAGGACGCTCCATGAGATGGAGGATAACTTCTGTCCCTGTTTGATGCCTATAGTGCTGAAGGACCTTTTGATCTATATTTAGAGTGTCTTGCCCTTCACACACTCACACTCCCTCACTCACACTCCTCTAATTATCTGAGGCACAGTTGGCTTGCAGTACGGCGCCAATTGGATGCACCGTTACTCTGTGCCGATGGAGCGAAGAGTTCACTTTGCAGTCAGGACGAGAAAAAAGGCACAAAAACTATTTTCTCAAAAAAGGAAATCTCAGGTCACAAGCCCAAACATCTGGGTTTAATGAAGAGAACTACGGAGGGGTGTGAGAGGAAAAATAAATATATGCCTCTGTTGTTAGAGCGTCTGCTGTCTGGTGCTCGGGCTGCTCACGTCTCAAGGCTATCGTCAACCTCTTAAGTGTATTCTTTAATGACCTCTGATACCTTTTAAAGTCCCATTTTCTCCACAATGAAGACCATTAAAAGATTCTTACCCAGAAAATAGGACTGGCTTGAGAGGCATAGTGCATGTGTTAACAATAACAAAGTTTGCCGCATTAAAGATCCAAAGGTATGAAAACCAGATCCACATACTTAAACATAGTCATCTCCTACTGGAGGCTAAATCGAAAAAGTTGAAATTATACATCTCATCAGGGGAAAGTGCATTAATGTTTATCTCTTTCTTAGCATTCCAATGAGTTGTGACAGCAACATGGCACTATGCTCTATCAACTGCTAAGCACTGATTAACTTCTTTGGGGTAGGGTCAGTATTTTCACGTCTGGATGAAAAGCGTGCCCAGAGTAAACTGCCTGCTAATCAAGCCCAGATCCTAGGATATGCATATTATACATATATGTGGATAGAAAACACTCTGAACTTTCTAAAACTGTTTGAATGATGTCTGTGAGTATAACAGAACTCATATGGCAGGCAAAAACCTGAGAAAAAATCCAACCAGGAAGTGGGAAATCTGAGGTTTGTAGGTTTTTAACTCTTTGCTTATCCAAGATACATTGGAAATGGGATCATGTTGCATTTCCTAAGGCTTCCACTAGATGTCAACAGTCTTTAGAACCTTGTTTGATGCTTCTACTGTGAAGTGGGGGCGAATGAGAGGAGATTGAGTAAGGTCTCTCCCAGAGTGCCACGAGCTGACCATGCGCTGACCATGCGCGTTCATGTGAGAGTTAGCTGCGTTCCATCGCATTTCTGAAGACAAAGGAATTCTCCGGTTGGAACATTATTGAAGATTTATGTTAAAAACATCCTAAAGATTGATTCTATACATCGTTTGACATGTTTCTACGGACAGTAACAGAACTTTTTGGACTTTTCGTCCGTACTTTCCGCTGGACTTGCACGCGCGTCGTGAGTTTAGATTGTGTACTGAATGCGGGAACAACAAGGAGGAATTTGGACATAAATGATGGACATTATCGAACAACACAAACATTTATTGTGGAACTGGGAATCCTGGGAGTGCATTCTGATGAAGATCATCAAAGGTAAGTTCATATTTATACTGCTATTTCTGACTTATGTTGACTCCAACATAGCGGAAATCTCTTTGGGTTGATTTGTCATCTGAGGGCCGTACTCAGATTATTGCATGGTTTGCTTTTTCCATAAAGATTTTTTGAAATCTGACACAGCGGCAGCATTAAGGAGAAGTGGATCTAAAATTCCATGTATAACACTTGTATTTTCATCAACATTAATGTTGACTATTTCTGTAAATTAATGTGGCTCTCTGCAAAATCTCTGGATGTTTTGGAACTACTGAACATAACGCGCCAATGTAAACTGAGATTTTTGGATAGAAATATGAACTTTACCGAACAAAACATACATGTATTGTGTAACATGAAGTCCTATGAGTGTCATCTGATGAAGATCATCAAAGGTTAGTGATTAATTTGATCTATATTTCTGCTTTTTGTGACTCCTCTCTTTGGCTGGAAAAATGGCTGTGTTTTTCTGTGAATAGGCACTCACCTAACATAATCGTTTGGTTTGCTTTCGTCGTAAACCCTATTTGAAATCGGACACTGTGGCTGGATTTACAACAAGTGTATCTTTAAAATGGTGTAAAATACATGTATGTTTGAGGAATTTTAATTATGGGATTTCTGTTGTTTTTAATTTGGCGCCCTGCAGTTTCACTGGCTGTTGACGAGGTGAGACGCTACCATCCCACATACCCTAGAGAGGTTAAGTAGGTAACAACACATCCGCCTAGGTAACAACACATCCACCACGCTGATCCTCAACACAGGGGCCCCTCAGGGATGCGTGCTCAGTTCCCTCCTATACTCCCTGTTCACTCATGACTGCACGCCAGGCACGACTCCAACACCATTAAGTTTGCCGATGACACAACAGTGTCACAACAGCCTGATCACCGACAACGACGAGACAGCCTATAGTGAGGAGGTCAGAGACCTGGCCGTGTGGTGCCAGGACAACAACCTCTCCCTCAACGTGATCAAGACAAAGGAGATGACTGTGGACTACAAGAAAAAGAGGACCGAGCATGCCCCCATTCTCATCAACTGGGCTGTAGTGGAGCAGATTGAAAGCTTCAAGTCCACATCACCAACAAACTAACATGGTCCAAGCACACCAAGACAGTCGTGAAGAGGTCACGACAAAACCTATTCCCCCTCAAGAGACTGAAAAGATTTGGCATGGGTCCTCAGATCCTCAAAAGGTTCTACAGATGCACCATCGAGCGCATCCTGATTGATTGTATCACTGCTTGGTATGGCAACTGCTCGGCCTCCAACCGCAAGGCACTACAGAGGGTAGTGCGTACGGCCCAGTACACCACTGGGGCCAAGCTTCCTGCCATCCAGGACCTCTACACTAGGCGGTGTCAGAGGAAGGCCCTAAAAATTGTCAAAGACTCCAGCCACCCTAGTCATAGACAGTTTTTTCTGCTACACCACAGCAAGCCGTACCAGAGCGCCAAGTCTAGGTCCAAGAGGCTTCTAAACAGCTTCTACCCCCAAGCCATAAGACTCCTGAACATCGAATCAAATGGCTACCCAGACTATTTGCAATGCCCCCCCCCCCTATTTTACACCGCTGCTACTCTCTGTTGTTATCATCTATGCACAGTCACTTTAATAACTCTACCTACATGTACATATTACCTCAACAGGTGACCCCGCACATTGACTCTGCACGGGTACCCCCCTGTGTGTAGTCTCACTATTGTTATTTTACTGCTGGTCTTTAATTACTTGTTACTTTTATTTCTCATTCTTACTTTTATTTTTTTTGAAACTGCATTGTTAGTTAGGGGCTCGTAAGTAAGCAGTGCACTGTAAGGTCTGTTGTATTCTGTGAATTTGATTTGAAGTACTCTGTAATTTGGTGCTTTTTTCTACAGTCACAATACATGAACATGCAAAGTCGACCCTATTGTCATCCAATAACTTTTTCCCTACGATCTATCAAGGAATGGGATGCTGAATCAAATACTTTTTCCTCTCTCTCTCTCCCACCATCACTGTTTAACAGTTTGGTACAACCATCCATCTGCTGTTCATGTGTCAAAGATTTCCCCCCCCAACCAACTTTAAATATTTCCCTTCTTGTTCTTTCAACAATAGCTTAGAACCACTTGGAAATAATGAAGTCTCAGTGGGCTGACATAAAGGAGGAAGTGATCAAATATGGCCTTGAGCCAAGCGCCTTTGTAGATGTTTTTTGTTTTGCCATTGATCCGGGGTGGAAACACCCGAAGGAATAGATCATTTATGCATGTTTTATAACTGCTGAAAGGAAGCAAGTCACAGGCAATAATGGGGTAGGACTGGAGTCACACCACCACCACCGAAAGAGTCGGAGCCAGACCTTGGAGGGGGGGGGGGGGTCTATGGAGTGCCTCAAGGCTTAAGCCTTGTGTTGTCGTAAGGGTTAAAAAGGACCCGCCACTATGTTTAACAGCATAGAAAACCCCCTAAATTGTATTTTTTCAATGTGAAATTTGATGACTTTTCCTAGAATGACCCCAACATTAGAAAAAGTGAAACATCGCCTTTGTTCATATTTCCATGAACACTGTAAACCACCATGGTACAAAGACTGTCTTAGGGTAATTTTTGACCCCGCAGTTATAAAATAATTTACACACCACAAAAACCACACACACACACACACACACACACACACACAAACACACACTGACAAATTGAGAGTATGTGTGCTACAGCTCCTGAAGAGGAAGATCACCATGGTTGGCACAGTTAGAAAGAAAATGCCCGAGCTCCCCCCTGCACTCCTCGCAACAAGGGGGAGAGAGGCCTTCTCATCAAAGTTTGCCTTCACCCCCACCGCCACTCTAGTTTGTTACCTCCCAAAGAGGAATGCACAAAACGGCTGAGATCAGTGATCGTGAGGACATGAAGCCAGCCATCATCCTGGTCTACAACCACAACAAAGGAGGACAACCTGGACAAGGTGATTGGAACTTACAGCTGCAGGAGGATGACTGCCCGCTGGCCCCTAGTTATCTTCCATAACATCCTTGATGTGTCATCATACAATGCCTTTGTGATATGGAACAAGATCAACCCTACCTGGATGCCTGATAAGCGGAACAAGAGGATGGTGTTCCTGGAGCAGCTGGGAAAGGCACTTGTAACCCCACACATTCAAAGTAGGGAGTGCCTTTCCCGCACAGCAGCCTCTGCAGTGCTTGTGAAAGCTGTTCAGAGGGATGAATCTTGTCCTGATCCACCTGAGGCTGCAGCTGAAGCAGGCAAGAGGAGGAGATGCCAATTCTGCCCCCCAAAGAAGGACTGTAAACAAATACTATGTGCTGCACATGTGAGAAATACATCTGCAAAGTCCCTGCACACACACTTGCATACTGTCAAACATGTGCTAATTAGAGTTGATTGATTTATGTTCTTCACGTTTTTGTTTTGTATCTGTCATGACTTCTGCCGAAGTCAGCTCCTCTCCTTGTTCGGGCGGTGTTCGGGGATCGACGTCACCGGCTTTCTAGCCATCGCCGCTCCATTTTTCATATATCCATTTGTCTTGTCTTGTTTCCATACACACCTGGTTTTCATTTCCCCAATCAATCTACTTGTATTTAACCCTCTGGTTCCCATCATGTTTTGTGTGTAATTGTTTTCATGTTATGTGGTGTTAGTTTACACGCTTTGCTTTTATGTTCCGTTATTTGAGAGCGTTTGATTCATGTAGTGCTCTCGTTGTTTGGAACTATAATAAAAGTGTGCCTGTTCATTATAATCTGCTCTCCTGCACTTGACTTCGCCTCCAATACACCATCCTGACAGTATCTATTATCTTATTTGATTCTTATTTATTGTTGTTGTTTATACACCTTGTGGGTGGGAGCAATGGTTAAAAAAATGGGAGAAGACTAGTATTTTGTAGTTGAATTCCTCATTGTACAGTATATAAGAATATATCACTAAGACTGTTATTGTTTACCTTCAATAAAATGCATTCAAAACTACTCTCTGCACATTTCAGCTACTTTTTTAGGCTATACAAGTATATCTTTTGCTAAAAAAATTGTTTACACCTATGTGTAAGAGAGGAAGATCACCAATAAAAGTAATAATAATAAACATCTACTTTAGTAAAGAAAACAATTAAGACAGGTGTGTTGTAATAAAAACGAGTGATTAAATGCAGTCTTTCTGCATTGTGAAAAGGGAAGACCCAGATATTCACAAAGTTTTTAATGAATGACAGGTTGTTTCTTCATGCAAAATAGATTTGGGGTTTAACATTCAATTAAGCTGCTTCATTTTACGGGTTTAGTGAAGGCGGGTCATTTTTTACCCTTAGGACAACGAGAGTATACAGAATGTTAAGACTACACAAGGGTTAAGTCTAGTAGAGGTTTCTGACTGTGTACTGTGCAGTAATTGGCGAGATAATGTACACCTCAACCTAGCCAAGCCTCTGTCGTCAGTTTGCACACGAATGGACTGGGCATATCAATGGAAGAACTTCAGAGATAGCCGTACTTATCAATTGTACTTGAAAGACAACTTTCAAGATGTTGGCTCCCTTTTGAATACAACGCAACAGCCTGGTCCCTAATTTTAGCCAAATTCTGCATTCCTCTCCTCATCCAAAAATGCAAAACCTGATAGTGGTTGGTTTCCCCATCTACTGTAGCTGCTGAATGAAGATGGCGTCAGGGTTGGAACAGAAAATAGGTTGTGCACAGAATAACATTTTGGGTCACTCTCTGTTATCATGTGCCGTGAGTGGGTTTAGGAGGGTTGAATAGTACTCTATGTGTGGTGTGGCAGAGGCAATCATTCCACATACTATGCAGCAGAATAAAAATGCATGCATTGCTATAGCAGTGCATGAAGGGAACCATCTATTTTTTTCAATCTCTTCTTCTCCTTGTCTTGACATTGTCACCTGAATCCGCTGCTAAAAAGGGAATATGTTTCCCCCACTGTATGCAACACAAACATGTAGAAAATGAGTTGGGTTTGAAGTCCATTCATGCAGAGCTAGTGGTCCTCTTTAGCTCAGTTGGTAGAGCATCATGCAATGCAATGCCAGGATAGTGGGTTTGATTACCGGGACCACCCCTATGTAAAATGTATGCACACATGACTAAATCCATTTGGATAAAAGCATCTGCTAAATGGCATATATTTATTATTCTATCAAATTCATTTCTCTTGAGTGGTTTTAGAAATAATGCCTCTTACCATGTTCACATCTTTTAAATAATTCAACTTAGTAAAGTGTTGTGAATGGGCACAATTTCTACCACAGGTAAAGTGTGTGTGCTTGAGTGTGTGATTACGTCCTTTGGAGCAGTGAGCTACGTAGGGAGTCACTACACAAGACTGTACTTTAGAGGCATTTTGTTAAGTATGTGATGACTCCCAGTAGTCCAAATATCCCAGCAAAATGTACACTGAGTATACTAAACATTACAAACACCTTCCTAATATTGAGTTGCTCCCCCAATGTTTTGTATGCTCAAATCATATCCTCTTCTCCTTCCCATTATCCAACCTGTGGATGAAACCCATTTCACATAATGTAGCTCACTATAGATTTTCACTCTTTGTAGCCTTACTCATGTTTTAGGTGTGCCAGGTCACCCGTGATACAAGTCAGTATTCGACGTCCATCCATGTCTGCGGACGTCAGGAGATGACGTGGAAACCGGCCACTAGGGGGAAACAATGAGTTACCTTTGGGTTTTCCAAGAACATTGTGGACGGGGATGAACATTATGGACGGGGATGGCAGATGGGCATAAGCGTCGGCCTCTGATTCTGAAGGTTGCAAGTTCAAATAATAGAAAGTTGTTTTTGAGATAGTTTTAAGCCTATCCCCAACATTTACCTATACCTAAACATTTTGGAGTTTATGCCTAACCTTAAGAACTTGGAGTTAATGCCTGAACTTAACCTTAAACTTAAATTTAACGTTTGGAACAACTTCGAAATTTCACGTTTGAGAAACATGTATGAAATGGCTAATTCTGACGAGAGGCTGTGAGAGCTGGTAGTTGTAGGTACCTTACATGTCCCTTTTCAAAAAGCTACTGGACATCTATTCAAAAACATGTTGCATGCAGAATCATAGAGCGTATGAATTCAACCCTATACATTAATTCAAATACAGTGCCTTGCAAAAGAATTCACCCCCTTGGCGTTTTCCTTTTCTGTTGCGTTACAACCTGTAATTTAAATGGATTTTTATCTGGAGTCCAAATTGGTGAAGTGACATGAAAAAAATTACTTGTCTCAAAATTCTACAAAATCAAAAATGGAAAAGTGGTTGCATGCATATGTATTCACCCTCTTTGCTATGAAGCCCCTAAATAAGATCTGGTGCCACCAATTACCTTCAGAAGTCACATAATTAGTTCAATAACGTCCACCTGTGTACAATTTAAGTGTCACATGATCTGTCACATGATCTCAGTATATCACATGATCCCTGTTCAGAAAGGCCCCAGAGTCTGCAACACCACTAAGAAAGGGGCACCACCAAGTAAGCAGCACCATGAAGACCAAGGAGCTCTCCAAACAGGTCAGGGACAAAGTTGTGGAAAAGTACAGATCAGTGTTGGGTTATAAAAAAATATCCGAAACTTTGAACATCCCACGGAGAACCATGAAATCCATTATAAAAAAATTGGAAGATTATGGCACCACAACAAACCTGCCAAAAGAGGGCCGCCCACCAAAATTCACAGACCAGGCAAGGAGGGCATTAATCAGAGAGGCAACAAAGAGACAAAAGATAACCTTGAAGGAGCTGCAAAGCTCCACAGCGGAGATTGGAGTATCTGACCATAGGACCACTTTAAGCCGTACACTCCACACAGCTGGGCTTTACAAAAGAGTGTCCAGAAAAAAATCCATTACTTAAAGAAAAAAATAAGTAAACACGTTTTGTGTTCGGCCAAAGGCATGTGGTAGACTCCCCAAACATATGGAAGAAGGTACTCTGGTCTGATTTAGCTTTTTGGCAATCAAGGAAAACGCTATGTCTGGCGCAAACCCAACACCTCTCATCACCCCAAGAATACCATCCCCACAGTGAACCATGGCGGTTGGAGCATCATGCTGTGGGGATGTTTTTCATCGGCAGTGACTTTGAAACTGGTCAGAATTGAAGGAATGATATATGGCACTAAATACAGGGAAATTCTTGAGGGAAACCTGTTTGTCTTCCAAAGAGGGTAACCTTCCAGCAGGACAATGACCCTAAGCATACTGCTAAAGCAACACTTGAGTGGTTTAAGGGGAAACATTTAAATGTCTTGGAATGGCCTAGTCAAAGCCCAGACCTCAATCCAATTGAGAATATGTGGTATGACTTAAAACTTCTTTGGGCTGCAAGCCCTAAGTCGGGATCAATATGACAACAGCCAGTCCAAGTGCAGGGCGCCAAATTCAAAAACCATAAATCTCATAATTAAAATTCCTCAAACATACATGTGTCTTATATCATTTTAAAGGTAATCTTGTTGTTAATCCCACCAAACTGTCCGATTTCAAATAGGCTTTTCAGCGAAAGCACTACAAACGATTATGTTAGGTCACCACAAAACTAAAAATAATCATAGCATTTTTCCCAGCTAAAGATAGCATCACAAAAACCAGAATAGAGATAAAATGATTCACTAACCTTCGATTATTGTCATCAGATGACACTCATAGGACTTCATGTTACACCATACATGTGTTTTTTGTTTGATTCAATTCATATTTATATCAAAAAATCTGAGTTTACATTGAGGCTACAAGAATCACTAAATGCAAAAACATCAAGTGACTTTGCATAGCCCGTCGTTTCAACATGAATACTCATCATAAATATAGATGATAATACAAGTTATACACATTGAGTTATAGATATACCTCTCCTTAATGCAACCGCAATGTCAGATTTTTAAAAAACTTTAAGGAAAAATAACTGCACGCTATAATCTGAGACAGCGCTCAAATTAGCATGTCACAGCTAACAAAGATAGCGTCACTATAAACAACAAAATATATTATAAATATTTCATTACCTTTGTTGGTTTCGATCAGAAGGCTTAGCAGAAACTCCAGGTGCACAATAAATGTTTGTTTTGTTCGAAAAAATCCGTTATTTATGTCCAATTGTTAGCGCGTTTGGTAAACATATCCAAACGCTAATTCTGGTCAGCTTCATATCGGACAAAAACTTCAAAATGTGATATTACCGGTCGAAGAAACATTTCAAACTAAGTACTGAATCAATCATTAGGATGTCTTTAACATATAGCTTCAATAAAGTTCCAACCGGAATATTCCTTCTGTCTGCGTGAGCCATGGAACGGCAGTGGCTTGCATGAAGAAAACGCATGATCAGGAAATGGGTGCTTGATGGTCACCTGACTGATTCTGCTCTCATTATCTCCCAGAACACCATAGAGGTCTCACTGGAATTTCTATTTATTGCTGACATCTAGTGGAACCCCTAGGCAGTGCAACTTCAGCCATACGTCATTTGGAATTCTTTTGGGACTCTGTTGAATACAGACAATCTCAGATTTCTGACTTCCGGTTTGATTTCAACTCAGGATTTTGCCTGCCAATATGAGTTCTGTTAATCTCAGAGAAATAATTCAAACAGTTTTAGAAACTTTGGAGTGTTTTCTATCCAATATTAATAATAATATGCAAATATTAGGAACTATGACTAAGGAACAGGCCGTTTGAAATGGGCACCTTTCATCCAAGCTACTCAATACTGCCCCTGCAGCCATAAAAGGTTAAAGATTGCTGTACACCAGCGGAACCCATCCAACTTGAAGGAGCTGGAGCAGTTTTGCCTTGAAGAAAGGCCAAATAGAGCTTCAAGTTCATCCAAGAGACTTGCAGCTGTATTTGCTGCAAAAGGTGGCTCTACAAAGTATTGACTTTGTTAGGGGTGAATAGTTATGTACGCTCAAGTTTTCAGTTTTTTTGTCTTATTTCTTGTTTGCTTCACAATAAAAAATATATCTTCAGTGGTAGGCATGTTGTGTAAATCTAATGATCTATTAAAATCTATTATATTTCCAGGTAGTAAGGCAACAAAATAGGGAAAATGCCAAGGGGGTGAATACTTTCGCAAGCCACTGTAAACGTTAAAGATTAAGTAGGCTATACATGCTCACTGCAGAGCGCAGATGCGCTGGATAGTAACGATGGTTAAGCAGAGGTATTACATCCCCTATTGAAATTCCAGGAGAGTTCCTCCTAAGCCTCAGACAATCACAGACAAGCTCCTGTTGAATAATTGAACTACTTGACTCGCCAACTGTTCTCATTCAGTGTCTCCCACTCACTTCCTCTTCCTCTGTCTTCATGGTTTCACTCCAGACCTCCTGGCAGAGATTAAGGGGTGTGTATTAAACAAGCGCTGACAGAACTGACAGACCGACACCTTATAATGTCCACCAAGACCACCGATCTGATCCAAAAACACACCAAAAGAGCTTTGTTTCCATGCTGACAGGTTTTTGACAGGGCAAGATGTTTCTCACAATCACACACACAACTCCCCCCTCCACCAAACCTCCCGCCCCACCACACACAGAGGTCCCTGTCTGAGCCAGTGTGATATACAACCCCTCTTTTTTCCTTTCAGTATGGATGGGAGCCATCATGTGGCTAGTGGACCCAGAACTGGGCATAAAGTCTCCCCATGAAGGTCCCCCGTCATCCAATATTCGATCATCAGCAAAGCCCAGGGCCCGGGGATTTTACAGTATTGCAAGCTCATTGATTTATAATTCACAGCTGTGCTGGCAACCAAGGGTAGGAATTACACATGTTGACAATAGCAGCCACGCTTGTACTAGAGGAAGTAAAGGTCATCATTTAGATGCCGTGACAAAGGGGGGGCATTAGTGTCTTGTGTGCATCCAATTCCACTAGAGGAAAGGTGCATCCATTGTGTTGTAGACATGTTCGTTTAATCTTTGTCAACTGTAAGGTGTCTGTTCGTTAATTTGATTCAGCATACTGTTCCATCCCCATTTAGCACAGCAGTGTGTATATGTATGTACTCTGACAACACATTTGCTGTACACCATATGTATTATATATATATATTATATTGTTTATCTTATTCTCATAAGCCTGTTGGGTGTTTCAGTTGTTCTAGAATAGGGATTGGATCTGTCCATCAAGAACCCTGAACCCCCCAACCACACACACACACACACTAAGCATTCATTGTGAGACTCTTGATATGTGGCTGACTTGTCATATAACAACCCACCAGCGAACGGCAGGCTGCTGCTATAGCACAGGATTACTTCCTTCAGCAAAACACCCATCTCTTTGAACGATGAAATCACCTCTTGAGAGAGCTACCACTTGACAATAAAACCTCCAGCATCTGTCTGAATGGGAGAGATGGGGAGCTTTCTCGGTTAAGCATGTTTCTCGGTACAGCAGTATCACAGTGGCACGGGGCTAATGATTCCCTCACCCCACTGACAGCTAGACTCAGATTAAATGGAAAAAAAGAGAAGGGAAATCTGCAAGAGCTTAAAAGAGCAAGTGACACAGTTCACGCTACAGACTGAAAATTAGAGTGGAGGTGGGAGAAGATAGTTCCATGCTGCATATCAAGAAACTAAAATTAATGCAAAAAAAAAGTCTTTAATGTCAATGTCGAGGTAATTTGGGGTGCAAATATACTATATGTCTTCATTATTTACTGACTCATTAACAAACTGCATGGGAAACTATGTAGTACCAGAGGTGAAAAGTTTGGATTTCATAACATACTGTAGGTATGGAAACATTTACATGAATTTAATGTACAGTGCCGATAAAAAGTATTTGCCCCTTTCTAATTTTCTCTACGTTTGCATATTTTGAATACTGAATGTTCTTCAACCCAAACCTAATATTAAATAAATGTAACCTGAGTAAACAAATAACAACAATTACATACTTATTTCATAAACAAAGTTATGCAACACCCAATGACCCTGTGTGAAAAAGAATTGCCCCGTTATACTCAATAACTGGTTGTGCCACCTTTAGCTGCAATGACTGCAAACAAAAATGACCTGTAGTTGTTGATCAGTCTCTCATGTCACTGTGGAGTAATTGTGGCCTACTGTTCCATGCAAAACTATTGTAACTCAGCGAAATTTGTGGGATTTAAAGCATGAACTGCTCGTTTCAAGTCCTGCCACATGTTAATTTGGGATTAGGTGTGTATTTTCGGTGTGCATGTTAAAATGTATACAATCCAAGTCTGACCTGAAGAAAGCTCTGTCTTTATTTATGCACTGTAGAAAGAAGGTGAGGTAAGTTGTGTGACTGTGTGTATGCGAACGTGAAAGTTACATGAGTACCAATCATAATTTCTATGGTGAACCGGCGATACAACAACCTAATGCCCCCTAGAGCTTTGAGGCAGGATCTTATCTCTAAACTCCTCAAAGGGGGCTCTCTCTCTCTCTCTCCTCTTACCTCTCTCTAGGGGCTCTCTCCTCTTCCTTCTCTCTAAGTGCTCTCTTGGTGCTCTCTCATTCTTGACTGCTGGTATGAGGTTCTTACTGTGCAATGCAGTGTTTTGTTTTCGCCAGGCATAACGGGACCCATTTCATACAAAAAGTTATACTTTGAATCATCTGTACATAGAACACAATTGTTGATGATCATCCAGGTGCTTTTTGGAAAACTTGAGTCAACTTTTTGGATGACATGGGTCCCATTATGCCTGCCAAAAACCAAACACTGCATTGCACAGTAAGAACCGCAAACCAACAGTCAAGCATGATGGTGGTAGTGTGATGCTTTGGGGACCGCAGGACGTGACTGCCGAGTGCTGAAGAGAGTAGTGTGTAAAAATAGTCTGTCCTCGGTTGAAACACTCACTACCGAGTTCCAAACTGCCTCTGGAAGCAACGTCAGCAACTGTTAGTCCCAAAACCTTAATAAAATGGGTTTCCATGGCCAAGCAGCAGCACACAAGCCTAAGATCACCATGCACAATGCCAAGCATCGGATGGAGTGGTATAAAGCTCGCCGCCATGGGACTTTGGAGCAGTGGAAATGCGTTATCTGGAGTGATGAATCACGCTTCACCATCTGGCAGTCAGTACAGGAGAACTCTACCTGCCCCAATGCATAGTGCCAACTGTAACATTTGGTGGAGGAGGAATAATGGTCTGGGGCTCTTTTTCATGGTTTGGCCTTGGCTCCTTAGCTCCAGTGAAGGGAAATCTTAACACTACAGCATACAATGACATTCTAGAGGATTCTGTGCTTCCAACTTTGTGGCAAGGCCCTTTCCTGTTTCAGCTTGACAATGCCCCCGTTTACAAAGCCAGGTCCATACAGAAATGGTGTGTCGAGATCGGAGTGGAAGAACTTGACCTGCACAAAGCCCTGATCTCAACCCCATTGAACACCTTTGGGATGAATTGGAACGTAAACTGCGAGCCAGGCCTAATCACCCAACATCAGTGCCCGACCTCATTAATGCTCTTGTGGCTGAATGGAAGCAAGTACCCGCAGCAATATTCCAACATCTAGTGGAAAGGCTTCCCAGAAGAGTGGAGGCTGTTGTAGCAGCAAAGGGGGGACCAATTCCATATTAATGCCCATGATGTTCGACGAGCAGGTGTCCACATACTTTTGGCAATGTAGTGTATTTTCGGTGTACATATTAGGACAGGCAAAATTGTATACAATCCAAGAATAACCTGAAGAAAGCTCCCTCTGTATTTATGCACCGTAGAAAGAAGGTGGGGTAAGTTGTGTGTCTGTGTGTAATGTGCATGAAAGTTACATGACTACCAATCATCATTTCTATGGTGAACCAGCGATACAACAAACTAATGCCCCCTAGAGCTTTGAGGCAGGATCTTATCTCAAACTCCTCAAAGACCTAGGGGCTCTTGTCACGATCGTCAAAGGGACTGAGAGAGGACCAAGGCGCAGCGCGTGGAAAGTACATCTTCTCTTTATTAGAAGAAGGAAAAAACCGAAACAAAAACAACAAACAGACGAACGTGAAGCTAAGCAAGAACTAAGTGCATACATGCAACATAGAACATCGACATAGACAATTCCCCACAAACAGCTAAAGCCTATGGTTGCCTTAAATATGGCTCCCAATCAGAGACAACAATAACCAGCTGTCTCTAATTGAGACCCAATTCAGGCAACCATAGACTTTCCTAGATACCTACACTCAACCATAGACACAGCTAGACTTCTATACTAAACATGAACCCAACTACTCTGATAAACCCCCTAAACTTTACAACCACCCTAGACACTACAAAAAACACATACATTCCCCATGTCACACCCTGACCTAACTAAAATAATAAAGAAAACAAAGAATACTAAGGCCAGGGCGTGACAGCTCTCTCTCTTCTCTTCCCTCTCTCTAGGTGCTCTCTCTTCTTCCCTCTCTCTAAGGGCTCTCTCTCTTCTCTTCCCTCTCTCTAGGTGCTCTCTCTTCTTCCCTCTCTCTAGGGGCTCTCTCTCTCCTCTTCCCTCTCTCTAGGTGCTCTCTCTAAGGGCTCTCGCTCTCCTCGTCCCTCTCTCTAAGGGATCTCTCTCTCCTCTTCCCTCTCTCTAGTGTCTCTCTCTCCTCATCCCTCTCTCTAGGGTCTCTCTCTCTCTCCTCGCCCCTCTCTCTAAGGGTTCTCTCTCTCTCCTATTTTCTCTCTCTAGGGACTCTCTCTCTCTCTCCTCTTCCCTCTCTCTAGGGTTCTCTTCCCTCTTCTCACAGGCTCTCTCTCTCTCACTCTTCCCTCTCTCACAGAAAGAAAGCATATGGCTCTTCAATGAGTAATTTCCACATGGTGGATGAAACCCTTGAACGGGACATAACCTAGCAGTTGTATTGGAGCTGGTGGAGAGTTTCAAGTTCCTCTGTGTCCACACCACTAAGGAATGAATGTGCTCCACACACACGCACACAGTTGTGAAGTGGGCATGACAGTGCCTTGTCCCCCTCAGGAGGTTGAAAAGATTTGGCATGGGCCCACAGATACTCAAAAGGTTATACAGCTGCACCATTGAGAGCATCTTGATTGGCTGCACCACCGCTTGGTACTGCAAGGCACCCAACCACAAGGCAGTGAGTATGGCCCAGTACATCACTGGGTCAGAGCTCCTTGCCATCCAAGACCTCTATTCCAGGCGATGTCAAAGGACGGCCCTAAAAAATGTCAGACTCAAGCCACCCAAGTCATAGACTGTTCTCTCTGCTACCGCACGGCAAGCGGTACCGGAGCACCAAGTCTGGAACCAACAGGACCCTGAACAGCTTCTACTCCCAAGCCATAAAACTGCTAAACAAAACTGCTAAATAGCTAATCAAATGCCTACACAGACTACCTGCATTGACCCTTTTTTAACTAACTCCCTTGCTCTGACTCTATATATGCACCCACACACACACACACACTGACACCCCAACACACATATACACACTACTTAGGCCCACACACACATAACATGCACACATGCATACTGGCACAACACACACTCACACACTGCTGCTGCCACAGCTCAGTCTATTATCTATCCTGTTGCCTGGTCACTTTACCCCTACCTAGATGTACATAGCTACCTCAATTACCTCGTACCCCTGCACATCGACTCAGTAATGGTACTCCCTGTATACAGTATAGCTAATTGTATTACCTCGTACTCCTGCACATCCACTCCTCAGTACTGGTACTGCCTGTATATAACCATGTTATTACCTCGTACCCTGCACATCGACTCAGTACAGGTACTCCCTGTATATAACCATGGTATTACCTCGTAACCCTGCACATCCACTCAGTACTGGTACTCCCTGTATATAGCCATGTTATTACCTTGTAACCCTGCACATCCACTCAGTACTGGTATTCCCTGTATATATCCATGTTATTACCTTGTAACCCTACACATCCACTCAGTACTGGTACTCCCTGTATATAGCCATGGTATTACCTCGTAACCATGCACATCCCTTCAGTACTGGTACTCCCTGTATATAGCCATGGTATTACCTCATAACCCTGCACATCCCTTCAGTACTGGTACTCCCTGTATATAGCCATGGTATTACCTCGTAACCATGCACATCCCTTCAGTACTGGTACTCCCTGTATATAGCCATGGTATTACCTCGTAACCATGCACATCCCTTCAGTACTGGTACTCCCTGTATATAGCCATGGTATTACCTCGTAACCCTGCACATCCCTTCAGTACTGGTACTCCCTGTATATAGCCATGGTATTACCTCGTAACCCTGCACATCCCTTCAGTACTGGTACTCTGTATACACATTTTATACAGTAGCCATGTTTTTTTTACTTGTTGTTATTCATTATTCACGGTGTATTTATTACTCATGTCACAATTTCGATTTTATCTTTTTTTTCTTTAACTCTGCATTGTTGGAAAAGGACCCGTAAGTAAGTATTTCACTGTTAATCTACACCTGTTGTTTACGAAGCATGTGACAAATAACATTTTATTTTATCTCATGAGCCAAGACATAAGACAGTAATTTTGCTACCCAAGCGTCAGTGGCCAATCTACGTGTTGAGAGTCTTCAAGGCATGCAGAAACCCCACATTCTGTTTCCACAACTCGTTGTTAAAGCAGACACAAATGCACGACTTGGTCTACTGCTCTGACAGTACAGGCCTGAAGGGACTGAGGATCAATGGCTTGAACTAATAAGACCAGACCCAATGTCCTAATGTTCTGTTATTATTTCGAGTTGGTCTTTTCTTATTTGTCCATGTCCAATAATTGGATTTGTGTCTGAATCGTCAAAATTATCATGCAAATTGTCTGTGCAAATTTGAAAAGCCTTTCTTCGATTAACAAAAAGGAAACATTTGACTCTAGAATCAAGTTTACAAGTCAGGATTAGACCTTTGCTAATACTCACCCACTCAACTCTAATCCACTGTGCTGACGAAGTCAACATACCAGGACACAAATTACTCCATAACAGGCTTACCAGGACAACATTGCTAACCAGCACAACATGGCTTATTAGGACAACAAATGCTGCAAGGAGTTATATTCAACTGGCTCCCCACACACAGCACTTTTGTAACCGTCGAAAGAGCAAAGTGGTCAATACTCTAAATACCTACCTGGCTTCATTGCTGAATAACTGGGGCAGAGAGAAAGAGGGGGGAGGTGGCAAAGTCGTCGTGAGGACACCTCAAAGTGGCTGATGAAGGCAAAACACACAATCGATGGCCCTGCCATTACTCCCTTATCATTCTTATCAGGTTTTACAATATAGGCAGATTATTTCAGTTTAGAAATACAGTTGAAGTCGGAAGTTTACATACACTTAGGTTGGAGTCATTAAAACTCATTTTTCAACCACTCTGCAAATTTCTTGTTAACAAACTATAGTTTTGGCAAGTTGGTTAGGACATCTGCTTTGTGCATGACACAAGTCATTTTTCCAACAATTGTTTACAGACAGATTATTTAATTTATAATTCAGTGTATCACAATTCCAGTGGGTCAGAAGTATACATACACTAAGTTGACTGTGCCTTTAAACAGCTTGGAAAATTCCAGAGAATTATGGCATGGCTTTATAAGCATCTGATAGGCTAATTAACATAATTTGAGTCAATTGGAGGTGTACCTGTGGATGTATTTCAAGGCCTACCTTCAAACTCAGTACCTCTTTGCTTGACATCATGGGAAAATCAAAAGAAATCAGCCAAGACCTCAGAAACAAATTGTAGACATCCACAAGTCTGGTTCATCATTGGGAGCAATTTCCAAACACCTGTAGGTACCACGTTCATCTGTACAAACAATAGTACGCAAGTATAAACACCATGGGACCACGCAGCCATCATACCGCTCAGGAAGGAGACACGTTCTGTCTCCTAGAGATGAACGTACTTTGGTGCGAAAAGTGCAAATAAATCCCAGTCCTATATCGACATAACCTGAAAGGCCGCTCAGCAAGGAAGAAACCACTACTACAAAACTGCCATAAAAAAGCCAGACTACGGTTGCAACTGCACATGGGGACAAAGATCGTACTTTTTGGAGAAATGTCCTCTGGTCTGATGAAACAAAAGTAGAACTGTTTGGCCATAATGACCATCGCTATGTTTGGAGGAAAAAGGGTGATGCTTGCAAGCCGAAGAACACTATCCCAACCGTGAAGCACGGGGATGGCAGCATCATGTTGTGGGGGTGTGTCACGGTCGTTCTCCTCCTTGTCTGAGGAGGTGCATGGATCGGACCAATACGCAGCGTGATACGAATACATCTTTTTTATTAGTGAAGATGAAACACGAAACGAAACAACAAAACAACAAACGACCGTGAAGCTACAAACGTTAGTGCGGCCTTCCTGAGCGGTATGATGGCTGCGTGGTCCCATGGTGTTTATACTTGCGTACTATTGTTTGTACAGATGAACGTGGTACCTACAGGTGTTTGGAAATTGCTCCCAATGATGAACCAGACTTGTGGATGTCTACAATTTGTTTCTGAGGTCTTGGCTGATTTCTTTTGATTTTCCCATGATGTCAAGCAAAGAGGTACAAGCTACAAATGTTAAACATAGACAATTACCCACAAACACCTAAAGCCTATGGCTGCCTTAAATATGGCTCCCAATCAGAGACAACAATAAACAGCTGTCTCTGATTGAGAACCAAACCAGGCAACCATAGACTTTCCTAAACACCTACACTGAACACAACCCCATACATACTACAAAAACCCCTAAACAATACACACACCCTAAACTAGACAAAACACACAAACATCCCCCATGTCACACCCTGACCTAACTAAACTAATAAAGAAAATCAATATAACAAAGGCCAGGGTGTGACAGTACCCCCCCCCAAAGGTGCGGACTCCGGCCGCAAAACCTGACACAGAAGGGGAGGGTCCGGGTGGGCCTTCCTATGGTGGCGGCTCGGGTGTGGGACGTGGACCCCCCTCCACCATAGTCACTACCCGCTTTGGTGGCGCCTCTGGAACGGCGAGTCCCGGACTGAATACCATCCCATAGGGCGCCACTGGACGGAGGGGCAGCTCCGGACTGAGGGGCAGCTCCGGACTGAGGGGCAGCTCATGACTGGCAGATGGCTCTGGCGGATCCTGGCTGACTGGCTCTGGCGGATCCTGGCTGGCTGGCTCTGGCGGATCCTGGCTGGCTGGCTCTGGCGGATCCTGGCTGGCTGGCTCTGGCTGGTCCTGGCTGGCTGACGGCTCTGGCTGGTCCTGGCTGGCTGACGGCTCTGGCTGGTCATGGCTGGCTGACGGCTCTGGCTGGTCATGGCTGGCTGACGGCTCTGGCTGGTCATGGCTGGCGGACGGCTCTGGCTGGTCATGGCTGGCGGACGGCTCTGGCTGATCCTGGCTGGCGGACGGCTCTGGCTGATCCTGTCTGGCGGACGGCTCTGGCTGATCCTGTCTGGCGGACGGCTCTGGCTGATCCTGTCTGGCGGACGGCTCTGGCCGATCCTGTCTGGCGGACGGCTCTGGCCTATCCTGTCTGGCGGACGGCTCTGGCTGATCCTGTCTGGCGGACGGCTCTGGCTGATCCTATCTGGCGGACGGCTCTGGCTGATCCTGTCTGGCGGACGGCTCTGGCTGATCCTGTCTGGCGGACGGCTCTAGCGGCTCGGGACAGACGGGCAGCTCTGACGGCTCGGGACAGACGGGCAGCTCTGACGGCTCGGGACAGACGGGCAGCTCTGACGGCTCGGGACAGACGGGCAGCTCTGACGGCTCGGGACAGACGGGCAGCTCTGACGGCGCGGGACAGACGGGCAGCTCTGACGGCTCGGGACAGACGGGCAGCTCTGACGGCTCTGGGCAGACGGACAGTGCAGGCGGCACTGGGCAGACGGCAGACTCTGGCCGGCTGAGGCGCACAGTAGGCCTGGTGCGTGGTACCGGAACTGGAGGTACCGGGCTGAGGACACGCACCTCAAGGCTAGTGCGGGGAGAAGGAACAGGGCATACTGGACCCTGGAGACGCACATTAGGCCTAGTGCGTGGTGCCGGAACTGGTGGTACCGGGCTGGGGACACGCACCTCAAGGCTAGTGCGGGGAGCAGCAACAGGACGCACAGGACTCTGGAGACGCACAGGAGGCTTGGTGCGTGGTGTAGGCACTGGTGGTAATGGTCTGGAGACACGCACCACGGGGCTAGTGCGTGGAGGAGGAACAGGGCTCTGGAGACGCACAGGAAGCCTGATGCGTGGTGTAGGCACTGGTGGTACTGGGCTGGGGCGAGGAGGTGGCGCCGGAAATACCGGACCGTGCAGGCGTACTGGCTCCCTTGAGCACTGAGCCTGCCCAACCTTACCTGGCTGTATGCTCCCCATCGCCCGACCAGTGCGGGGAGGTGGAATAACCCGCACCGGGCTATGTAGGCGAACCGGGGACACCATGCGTAAGGCTGGTGCCATGTAAGCCGGCCCGAGGAGACGCACTGGAGACCAGACGCGTTGAGCCGGCTTCATGGCACCTGGCTCAATACTCAATCTAGCCCGGCCGATACGAGGAGCTGGTATGTACCGCACCGGGCTATGCACACGTACAGGAGACACCATGCGCTCTACTGCGTAACACGGTGTCTGCCCGTACTCTCGCTCTCCACGGTAAGTACAGGGAGTAGGCGCAGGTCTCCTACCTGACTTCGCCACACTCCCTTTTAGCCCCCACCCAAGAATTTTTTTGGGCTGACTCACAGGCTTCCTACCGCGTCGTCGTGCTGCCTCCATTCGCCGGTATCCCTCCTCGCACTGCGCCAGAGAATCCCAGGCGGGCTCCGGCATTCGCCCTGGGTCGATCGCCCACCTGTCGATCTCCTCCCACGTAGTGTAGCCCAGATCCTGCTCCCATTGCCATAAATCCTGTGTAGGTGGGTCCTGTTGTTGTTTCACACGCTGCTTGGTCCTGGGTTGGTGGGTAATTCTGTCACGGTCGTTCTCCTCCTCGTCTGAGGAGGTGCATGGATCGGACCAATACGCAGCGTGATACGAATACATCTTTTTTATTAGTGAAGATGAAACACGAAACGAAACACTTTGACAAACTAACAAAACAACAAACGACCGTGAAGCTACAAACGTTAGTGCATACACAAGCTACAAACGTTAAACATAGACAATTACCCACAAACACCTAAAGCCCATGGCTGCCTTAAATATGGCTCCCAATCAGAGACAACAATAAACAGCTGTCTCTGATTGAGAACCAAACCAGGCAACCATAGACTTTCCTAAACACCTACACTGAACACAACCCCATACATACTACAAAAACCCCTAAACAATACACACACCCTAAACTAGACAAAACACACAAACATCCCCCATGTCACACCCTGACCTAACTAAACTAATAAAGAAAATCAATATAACAAAGGCCAGGGTGTGACAGGGTGCTTTTCTGCAGGAGGGACTGGTGCACTTCACAAAATAGATGGCATCATGAGGCAGGAAAATTGAAGCAACATCTCAAGACATCAGGAAGTTAAAGCTTGGTCACAAATGGGTCTTCCAAATGGACAATGACCCCAAGCATACATCCAAAGTTGTGGCAAAATGGCTTAAGCACAACAAGTCAAGGTATTGGAGTGGCCATTACAAAGCCCTGACCTCAATCCCATAGAACATTTGTGGGCAGAACTGAAAAAGTGTGTGCGAGCAAGGAGGTTTACAAACCTGATTCAGTTACACGAGCTCTGTCAGGAGGAATGGGCCAAAATTCACCCAACTTATTGTGGGAAGCTTGTGGAAGGCTACCCGAAATGTTTGACCCAAGTTAAACAATTTAAAGGCAATGCTACCAAATACTAATTGAGTGTATGTAAACTTATCACCCACTGGGAATGTGATGAAAGAAATAAAAGCTGAAATAAATCATTCTCTACTATTTTTCTGACATGTTGTTAAAATAAAGTAGTGATCCTAACTGACCTAAGACGGGGAATTTTTACTACGATTTAATGTCAGGAATTGTGAAAAACTGAGTTTAAATGTATTTGGCTAAGGTGTATGTAAACTTCCGACGTCAATGTAAGAAATGGGTTGTTATTTCCATGCTGGGATGATTGGTGCTAAAATGTCTTAATGACATTTAGGATACAAACTGTGCCTTTTATATAGACCTTTTAAACTGCCAAAACAATAACATGTTCTGCAGCAATGGATGTTCCCCAGTAAACATCCGGTGCTGCAGCACGCCATAATTGCTAACTAGCTAGTTAGTTGGCTAGCTAACACAAAATGATAAATTCGTACTTCTTGATCCGACACAAAAATGTAACATTAATTATATACACACATTGACTTGTTTGCTACCAGATCCACTCAACAAAATCATCAGACAAGATACATTTCTCTCGCGACAGCCAACAATATAAATAAACGACATTTTTCTAGCATACGAGTGCAGTGTTTGACGGCCACATTTTATACATCAAAGTTAGCTAGCAGCAGTAATTACCCCACTCTCTCCCCCTTCACTAATCTGTCTGCTCCCTCCTTAACGCAACTATATTTTACATACGTTTTTTGCTCACTTAGTTTCAATTAAGACACATACTGTAGTTTTAATGAACCGGTAGCTTGTGCTAGGCATGTATTATCGTTCTCACATTATGAGACCAAGCTAGTGGTCCACCTTGTGGTGATAATGTTGAACTGCATATTAAATACACCAGGATTCACATGAAGCAAACAAATTGCAACTATTTCAAGCAACATGTATTTTGAAATTAAATCAAATTAACCTTAATATTACTTTCTACACCCTCTTGACAGTGAGATTTGCTAATAATGTCTCTCTCCTGAGCATGTCATCCTTAAGGCCTACTTTCATTACAAGGGTAGGGCTTGCTCTAATCCATTTCATGATGGCATGTCCAGTAGCTGTAGAAGTCAAATCTGGTAGCCTTTAATTTGGTTACCCTCATTAATTGTCTAATGAAAAAAAAAACACACACACACTGATCTTGTCCATATCAATCCAGCCATTTATTTTTATTATCAAATTATTAACACAGACAACTTATCAGATGTGTGAGTGCTTTTCCTATTTCTAATAGTATCATTTCAAATGCAGAAAACGTCTCTGTAAAATGTAAACAATGTGTGAGGATTTGTGAATCCTGTTTCAGCATACAAATGACAAGCCACATGTACAAGTGCCAAAACTAATCCCATCATATGTCTGCATTGGACGTGCCCATGAGGCCAATACTAATCCCATCATATGTCTGCATTGGGCGTGCCCACGAGGCCAATACTAATCCCATCATATGTCTGCATTGGGCGTGCCCACGAGGCCAATACTAATCCCATCATATGTCTGCATTGGGCGTGCCCACGAGGCCAATACTAATCCCATCATATGTCTGCATTGGACGTGCCCATGAGGCCAATACTAATCCAATCATATGTCTGCATTGGGAATGCATGCCATAAATAATCTCACATCCACTGTAACCAAAAGGGTAGACCACGTATAGTGGTGGCAAGAGAAAAAATCCCCTGGAAAGTGACCACAGTGAAGGGTAACTTTTACATTGGCTGCAAAGACGCTGTGTAATGTAGGAGTGCCATCCCTGTATGGCTGACCAGGCCAGGACACAAACCCTAGTCAAATTACACGTGTAGCTAGCATGCCAACAACTGGAGAACAATGAGTGTAGCAGAATTAAGCAAATCGGTGAGCAAAATCGCAGGAGGAGATCCTCCAGAGCCGAGATGCTTACAGTATTAAAAAAATATACATTCATGATAGACAGGAGGAGACACTATTTCAAGTCTCAAGGGGAATGACATCACAGGGCTACTAGAACTCAACTGTAGCTCACCTCTGCTACACTCACACCCCTTTCACCTCTTCCTATGCCACCGACAGTATAACTCAGCCACCGACTGTGATCTGAGTCAATGTAGCAGAATTAAATACCCACAAAATTAATAATGTGGGTGCAAGATTGACTCAGTTGACACAATCTGCTTTGCTGGCTGCTGATATTAATGAGGAGGTCAGTGAGTGTAGCAGAGGGGTGAGTGTGTTGAGGTTGATGTGGAGAAGGAAGAAGTCAGTGAGTGTAGCAGAGGGGTGAGTGTGTTGAGGTTGATGTGGAGAAGGAGGAAGTCAGTGAGTGTAGCAGAGGGGTGAGTGTGTCGAGGTTGGTGTGGAGAAGGAGGAGGTCAGGGAGTGTAACAGAGGGGTGAGTGTGTTGAGGTTGATGTGGAGAAGGAGGAGGTCAGTGAGTGGAGCAGAGGGGTGATTGTGTTGAGGTTGATGTGGAGAAGGAGGAGGTCAGTGAGTGAGCAGAGGGGTGATTGTGTTGAGGTTGATGAGAAGGAGGAGGTCAGTGAGTGTAGCAGAGGGGTGAGTGTGTTGAGGTTGATGTGGAGAAGGAGGAGGTCAGTGAGTGTAGCAGAGGGGTGAGTGTGTTGAGGTTGATGAGAAGGAGGAGGTCAGTGAGTGTAGCAGAGGGATGAGTGTGTAGCACATGTGAGCTAGTTCACAGGTGAGTGCTATTCTCTTGAGACCTGAGACCTAAAGAACTGTTATCATAGCCCAACCAAGATCATGTTTTGGAATGATAATGAATGGTGCTTTGTGGGTATGAAGTGTTGTTGTGGACAGGGGATCCTAGGTCGGCCATACAGGGATTGTTACACCCACACCAATGATCAAGGACACCAGCTGCAGCTGCAAATCTGTGCAATACCATCAAAATGAGAGTAAGTGAAAAATGAGAGTGAGTGATAACCAAATAAAACAGACACACAGGAAATGTTTAATGACCAAAAAATACACCATACTTAATTCAAAGAATCAACACTTTATTTAAAATCATACAAAGAACGCCTATGTAGATGGTTAGTGTGTTTCGACATTCATCTTACTCCAAAACAAGAGATGATTGAATAGTTAAATGATGTGTCTAATACAAAAAATAAACAGAATGTCTGTGTTGGGCTGGAAATGTCACGACTCCCACCGAAGGTGGCTCCTCTTCCTGTTCTGGCGGCGCTCGGCGGTCGTCGTCACCGGTCTACTAGCTGCCACCGATCCCTTTTTCCCTTTTCTGTTGGTTTTGTCTTATTGGTTACACCTGTTTCTTGTTTAGGTTTTAGTTGGGCTATTTAAGCCGGTATGCCCGCCTGCTCTTTGTGCGGGCTTATTTTTCCTCTGTTCATGTTTGTGGTTGTGCGATTTCCTTTGTTTTTCCTCCGGACAGGTTGGGTCCTGGTTTTGGGCCGGTCTTGTTATTTGCGCCTGGTGTTTTGGCGTGACCATTTTCCCCCGGAATAAAACAATGTTCTTTACCCTCTCCTTCCTGCGCCTGACTCCGCACCCACTACGCATAGATTGCATGACAGGAACAGAAACCTGCAAGCCAAGTAGCTCGATCTCTACGAGCAAGGTTGGCCATACATGTTCTAGGTATATGCATTGTTACTTTTAACATAATTTTTGTGGTCCTACAACCAATTCTAACAGTAAACCAGTACCATATATAACCCATTGGTGATATGAACTGCAGTCTCTCCAGGACTAGGGACTTTCTTTGGGACCTTCATCCACAAACACGGTTTAGCAGCTTCACAGGTCTCTGTATCTGAGATTAGGAAAAACAGAAATTAGACCAGGACTTGCTTCATTATTCTCAAGTGATATAACATTTTATATTTCGTTGCAATTGAGTTTTGTCATTGTCATAGTTCTCTCTTTGGGACGGGACATCTGTTAATTAGCTAGTTAGCTTAGCTACTTGCTAGGTAGCTGACATGTTTTTAGCAGTTCAAGCTAATGTTTGTGTAATTAAAAAAACGAATATTTGATGGCTGTCGATCCTACTTATATGTAGCTAGCCAGCTACCTGACATTACCTAGAATAGACGTACCCGTCTGCTACACATCATCCTGGCGCTTTCACCTCCATTTTAAATGTTCCCCGGACAAAAGGACTATCCCACCCATGAATACTATGGTCAAAAATGCAAATTTTGACCTTGAGAAAACATCTAGACTAAGTTAGCTTAGCTAGCTAGCTGTTTACAGCCGTGACGGAACAGCTGTTGTGTACAAATGCACCGGAAGTTCTTTGGAGGTCCAGGGTTCACTTCCGCTCCTCCTAAAAAATATGTTAAAAAGGTCTATAAGTGGAAGGTCTCATAACCTTCAATTCCTCTATGTTTGATATTCTATTCTACAACAAAAAAGCACATTGAATCTCATATTTGTTCTAAATTCACATATTTGTTGCACCAGTCAGTCCCCTCCAATATAACTGCAGCTAATGGCATATTATAATAATCTTTGATGTGTTCAAAGCCAAATGTTACCCTCTCTCTGTTCTCCTTCTGCAAACATAATAGTCCTTAAGTAAACGTGCTGTCAGGTTGGCATTTCAGTGCTATTGTTGGAATTCAATATGTGTGAGAAGCCAAGCTGTGGCAGACTGATAGTGTCACAACACCTTACTGTGGCCTCCCACGCCTCGTGGTGGCATACTGGGCTTGTGTTGAGCCTGAGAAGACCTGGACAGATATTAAAGGCATCAAACCTCAGTTCAAGGTCAAACCTGGGGTGCCTTCACTTAAGTCAGACAGACAACCTGAGGTAATTGGATCTTCTGTTTTTCATGGATTGAGGCCAACAGATGTCTATTCTCCCCCTTTCCATCACAACTGCCATTTGGCACAAAGTCCTCTCACCCCGCGCTCACCCCTCTGACTCTTACTAAAGCTTCATGTCGACACAAGCGAGAGAAGCAAAGGGGACTTTGCTGGAGGTGGCCCTCAGATGCTAGTCCCCACAGCTCACTCAAAGGTCATGCTCGAAAGTGACATAGGTGGCAAGGTCAGTGTCAATGGAAGTCGTCCACGATCTGTCCTCAAGCCTCAACCTCTCCCTGTGTGCTCTTCCAAGATGGATTTGCGCTGCCACCAGTGGTCACTCTGCCACCCACCACAGAAGCAGGGAACAGAGGATGCGGCCCCGCCATGCCCTCACTGGCGACATTGTGCCGTGCGACAAGGGCACCGTGCTGGGTTCATGCCCTGAATAGTAAAACGTTTCCTTTTGATTATTATTTTTGGTGGAAAAACTGCAAACCCCCACTACCTTTAGCAGCACTGGTGCTACAAACTAGAGATGCTCCATTTCACAAACCACTGTTTGGCTGACTTTGATGGGATTCAATGAGTTGGAGGGTAATTGGAAGGAGTGGTGTCCATGATGATGGGAGTTTTACAATGCTGATGAGTAAACATATTCCATAAATGGCCCAGCTGTCGTAGTGTATGGTGTTTTGCTTTATCAGGAAATTAGGGGGAGGGGGTCCTTAACAGCTTCTACCCCAAAGCCATAAGACTGCTGAACAATTAATCAAATGGCCAACAGATTATTTACATGTACAATCATTTGTTTATTTACACTGCTGCTACTCACTGCCTATTATCTATTCATAGTCACTTCACCCCTACCTGCATGTACAAATTACCTCAACTAACCTGTGCCCCCGCACATTGACTCAGTACCGGTACCCCCTGTATATTGCCTCGTTACTGTTATTTTATTCTGTTACTTTTTAATTTTGTTTGTTTGGTAAATATTTTCTTAACTCTTTCTTGAACTGCACTGTTGGTTAAGGGCTTAAACATTGGTTAATTAAACATGTCACAGTAAAGTCTACACATGTTTTATTTTATTGATTTGATATGTGGAAGCATGTGGCTAAGTAAAGCCTGAAATGTATTTATAATCAGCCTGAAATTGATTTATCAGCGGTGCATCTATCAGCCTGTCAGATATTGAATATTCACCCAAGGAATACTTTTAACAAGAAAGGGTAGAGGAGAAAGCGTGTTCAAGCCCAAATCAAATTCATTTTTGAAAGCAGATGGAAGACGGTCATTCATGTTTGCGCTAGACATGCCAACAAGACACAGCCTTTGTCTATTTTCATAATGACCTGTGTTATTCTTTCGCCAAGCCACAGTATGACAATGCCATTCAGGTTCCTCACTGTACCCGACAAAGGTCATCGTGTTAAAAAAAACTGAAACCCAATGTTGACAGAACTGCGAGCATTGATTTTCCTATTCCTTAATGGATTGTCTAAAAATATGCCGCTGTGCTCGGGCCACGTCTTCCCTTTCATACAGTTCAACCGCGCTACTTCCGACAGAGAAATTATGTGCTTAACCTCCTTTAATGCTGGAATTTTTGCTTCTACAGCCTGGATAATAACATGACGATGCTAATGTTACAGTAATGTCCTGTAGAGAGCTTTTAGACAGTTGGGAAGGAGGCCTGAAGTATTGACATTTTAAGATGGTGGCATTTTAGAATACTACAGTTAATTACCCTGGGCTGAAAGAAGATTGTTTAATGTCCACTTAAAGGCTGAGTACCCTATGCATCTCAGAGGCCTGCATAGAGCATGTTCTGGTAGAATTTCTGAGACTAATTCAATTGAAATTTCTCCTCAACATCAATGCATAGTTAGCTTCTAATGGCTAGCCAACGTTGAATATGACCATCTCTAGAGCGGAAGTGGACCTTCTTATTGATCACTGAAGGTCTGACAAGTCTCCTTGATGTATGAGTAGTCCATAGCTACTCTACCCATGATACTCCGATCCGTATAAGCACATCTTACACGTCCTGTATTAGCTGGGGTATAAAATCTTAATCTTAAGGGGTAAAAATACAATATATTGTCAAATTTTGTTATTGAATATGTTTGGATAATGACAAAACCATTCAAAAGAACCCTCTGCTTCTGTCTGCATACACATGTTGGGTAAATTGTGAAGTAATATTGGCTATAAACTAGACTAAACAAATTCCTAATATAAATATTAGGCATAATTCACAACTAAGCAGAACATGTGTCATCTGTGTGGGTCCAAAAGGCATGAGATGATTGAAAATGATTTATTATAGTTAGAAGCAGGTATGTCAGTCATATTTCAGCTGCCTAGTTACGTGCATGCATACTGATTCAAACCGTAGCTGTAGGCAATAAATCAAAAGCACAGCCTTTTTGCCATCAAAGTTGTTTTCTTCTCTAATGTCTACCCCCTGTGAATGTGCTGTCTACAATTCAGAGTAATCACTGGGAAAATAAAAATGCCTTCTATTCGCCTTCCATACTATAATTCAGTGGATGCATAATCCAAGTGAAATGGTAGACCAAGTCTCTGACTCCTCCCTCAGCCACCATCAGACAGCATATATTCCTTTTACAAGGGTTGGGCAAACACACTCAAACAAGCATACACACACACACACACACACACACACACACACACACACACACACACACACACACACACACACACACACACACACACACACACACACACACACACACACACACACACACACACACACATACACACACTCAAACAAGCATACACACACTCAAACAAGCATACACACACTCAAACAAGCATACACACACACACACACAAGCATACACACACAAGCATACACACACACAAATATATATATATATACACACACACACACACACACACACACTCAAACAAGCACACTCAAACAAGCATAAACAGAAACATATACACACAGACACAAACATCTACACACACACAAACATGTACACACACACACACTCAGACGCACACATACCTGGACTAAATCGTTTAGCAGATTCAAAATGCTGTGAAAGCAAAATCGGTGTTGCTAATCCACAGTGAAAAGCAGTACAAGGCTGAATGAGGTCCAAATCAGAGATTCCCTTCACCATGTAACCCCGGATCAGAGTCTGTGCGTCAGTGCGGACATGGTTAACACTCAATAAAACATCAAAGAGGATGAAGCTCACAGCTCTGGACACATACAACCACACACTGAATACACACACACACACACACACACACACACACACACACACACACACACACACACACACACACACACACACACACACACACACACACACACACACACACACACACACACACACACACACACACACACACACACACACACACACATTAAATGCACATCTGCCATAATGCTCATTAGATTACACCTATATCTGGACCAGACAAACGAATAGATGAAAAGCCAACATTCTCTTTCATGAGTAATTCCAATACCAGAGCTTTGTCACTTTAATCTCTGAACCATTAGGACAGGCACCATCCTATATACATCAACCAGCTAGCTATAAATTACAGATAAGAATTAGCCAGTCCTATTTCACCCTTTCCTGCCCGTTCCACTCCCTCTACCCACCCTGTCGATGTCTCGCAAGAGGAGACACTTTTTACATTTTCATTTCTAGAGGCAGAGGGATTTATTGGACACCGCTTTGCATATTACATGAGGAGGCTGCATCATATTCATCCTCCACGGCAGGTGCAGGGCTTGACAGGCACAGGCTATTTATTATTCAATTATTTTAAATATTTCAGGGCAGACAGGATGCACATGCAATCATAAATACTTCAGCCTGTTCCTACAAAGGGGCACTTGTCCGGTGTTGACAGGGAGGTGCTGTAGATTCACTACAATGATGCTGCAGTTATATTTATAAACCCCTATTTTATATCCCTCCATCATCCTATGAATCATTTTATCCTCATTTACATACAAGGACCATGAGGAGAGAAAACACATGCTTATCATCTACATGTTTCATCACCTTATCAGCTTAGCGTGACCAAAGATGGGCATGACAGTAAGACAGGAAAGATGCAGAACTATTATGTGGGGCATGTAAGACATTTGGGCAGCTTTCGAAACAACTAAAACATTTTGTTTGCCGTCTGCTGCGATAAAGGGAAAAACATCCCTTAATATGCAGAGTAGCTGTGCAGTCGCGACTCAGAGGCAGGTGGTGAACAAAACGTAATCCCATGTCCCAAAGATACGGCCCCTACAAAGACGAAGACAAACACCAGTGGTAATTATGCCCTTCCATCCAGCATTCCTGCTGGAAGCCACCATACAGAAACAGAGACCCCAGAGATAAACTGCTTTGCACACCGGCATCTTTTACTTTCCAACATTCCCCCCCATACCACCCCCTCAATACCCCCCATACCACCCCCTCAACACCCCCCATAACACCCCTCAACAGCCCTCTACCCTCTCATCCATAGATCAAAATATCCCTCCTAGAAAAAAGCAATCATCTTCCCACCGTGCATCAGAATACGGCATGAAGAAAATGAATCGCAGAAAGGCGTTATCGCAACTTTTCACGTCGTAATAGTGCCAGTAAACAGTCTGGAGATTAGTGAAACACATACCTTTCCGTCTGCTTCTTCTCTCTCTTTTCATCTGCTGCTGAGTGTTGCCGTTACCTAATCTGAGCAGTAGCTGGCTGGCTGGCTGATACACCGGGAGAGTGAAGATAGGTCCTTACCTTGACATGCCATCCAGGATCCTATAGTCCACAAGATTAGCTGACTGAAGCTGAGAGCTGCTCCTCCCAAAAATAAAATTATGCTGCCCAATTCCCCCTGGAACAGGAGCCTCTGAATTCAAAATTCCGTAAAACGTTATTTTTCCTCCTCTGAAGGATGTCCTTCACTGCTGTGTGCTCCTACTGCCTTTATTTCCCAGGTTGTGCTGTATCTTTTCTGTTGTGTCCCCCCTGGTATTCCACCTTATTAAACCCAAACACTGATTGGATCTTCAGCCTCCCGTGTTGCAGGCAGGCAGCGATGAAGTGCGAGATCCACAGATGGAGAACACTCCTAGTGCGCACTGGCTCCCCCGAAAGTGACTACAGGCAGTCTGTGCTCTCCACACCTAAAAAACGGGAGCTGTCCTCTGTTCAGCCCAGCATGGGGGGGGGGGGGTCCCCCAGAGTGCAAACTTTGACACCTCTCACCACCCGATAGGAGTTAGTAGTGGATAGCAAACTATTCTTGTAATTTATTTCCCTCTATTTCCTCCTTAGATTTTTTCCCTCTCCAATGTACCTTATTTTGTAGCTCTACTCTCTAGAACGCTGTCTCAGAGACTGGATGCTGAGAAGTGCCGGAATGAAAGCTGCTCTCTCTCTTTCTCTCTCTCCCCTCCCTCGCTCTCTTTCTCTCAGTCTCTCTCTCGCTCACACACTCCCCTTCCTGCCTCACACTGCATCTCCCATCCCCTTGTTTTCTCTCCCTTCCTCTCTCTCTCCTCCCTCTCCCGCTCACTCCCAGGTCTGTTGTCTGACAATTACAGCGTTGGCATTCACAGTCATGTCAGATAGAAAGGTTGGCTGCCTGCACTCCTTAGGAATCCTTAGGGATACAAATAATGGTCAGATAAATATGGAAAAGAAAATAGAGTGAGTAAAGAAACAACATGACATCAAATCAAGGAATGAGGAAGTGTAAACCTCTGACTACATCATATTTGTTTCTTTATTAACTGATAAATAGCCTGCCTCCCTTCAGCATGGGGCTTTTCCATTTATCTTTTTTTGCAAACTCCTTATAGTGTATCGGGTCAGGAGTTGATGTTGGCCAAATGTTAAGATGGATTGAAGATGTAGATGAAAATAGCAGCAGCAACAGACCAGTCTTCTGCATCGAGGCAAGGACAATCCAAGCGCTATAGCAAACTGTGGAATTATACAATTAGCAGCCGAAACAAAATTGCCAGCAGTTCCCTCATACACACAGAATATTACCCTGGACGCGGAAGCTGATTTAGAGACAATATGCACAACATTTAGAAACAAATTTAGAGACAATATGCACAATATTTAGAAACAAAAGAAATCTGTCCCTGGAACATTTCAAGTGGAGCAGCTGCATGTATCTAACCTGTCTTTAGACTTTAAATAACTAAAGGAACGTTCAGGCATTATCAGTTTGTCATGTGCTAGGCATAGTGATAGTATATGAGGGATATTTTTACAAACCAAGCATGAATAATGACTGATGATTATCACCTCAGGAATTAATTGCTGGTAATTTGTTTTACTACTTTCAGTTTCCTTATCACACAATCTTGCTTGCCTAACATTTGTCCCAAAACACTCCAGTGACTGGTGCTCTTATACCTGTGTAGTAATGATCATGTAGTAATTAGATCATGTTTTATGTAGATTGTGATAACAGCGAGTAGCATGACCTTGATCTCTATAAGACCCCAGGAAAAATAGCTGCTGCTTCTTCAACAGCGAATGGGATATCCCAATAAAATGCTAAACCTCACACCTGCGTCTGGTCGTCTAACTATGAAGTTGAAGGATGAAGAACCTTCAGCCTGTCCACAGATCTTCCTTTCCATCATCACCACTACACTCCTGTTGTTCACAATGATGGCTCCTTTCTTCCCTGTTGAACCATATACTCTGATAGTAAGGACTATGTTAGAACTGTGTTACATTGCACCAATGATAAATAAGAACGTTCTACAGCGTTATAGAATGGGACGTCAAAGCAATCAAAGTGAAAACATAACCCCCTTTTATCTAATTGATATGCATAACAACCCAGCAGAGAAATGGCTAGATGTAGGCAATACAATGACATTGGAGTCCAAGTTAAAAGGAGAACAGTCAGACCTAAGACAGTGCTCCGTGTGGACTACAGTGGTCGCTCTACAGTGTCCGCCTGATGCGGTACAGCTTGCAGATAAGCCTTCGGGCTTAGATACCAGCACATGCCTCTCCGCATCTCATTATCCAGGTGGTGCCATTTCCAACACAACTCTCCACGGTCCAAACCTACATTCAAAACAGCAGCGGCATGCACGCATAGTCAAGTTGCTTCGCTAATTACTTATATCCAGGGCATCCAATTACATGATCGTTATACATACAGTAATTTGTCTGTTTATCTTTTAAAAAATCAAGTATCTGGCAAAACCGGTTAAGTATGTAGAAAATAAGAAGTACTGCCAGCCACATTATTACATAGAGCCTTGATGACATACTGGAGATGAATTCCAACCTTGCCTGTACAATTTTCCTGGAATTGTAAGTGATAGCTTTACAGGAATCAGGCAACACTTACCCTGTAAGGCTTTCTTCACAGGAACATTGGTGTGTACTCATAATACTGCTTCACCATTACATCTTCCAGTATTTTACATATCATACAGACATGGTAAATAACAGGCTAATGGGAACAGCAGGATAAAAGTGTGGCCAATTGGCCACAAGAAGGACATTGTTGTCACGCCCTGGCCTTAGTTATCTTTATTTTCTGTAATATTTTGGTTAGGTCAGGGTGTGACAGGGGGGATGTTTGTGTTTTTGTCTTGTCTTGGGTGGTTGTAGTGTCTAGGGGGTTTTGTTAGAGTGTATGGGTTAGTGTTGAGTGTAGGTTTCTAGGTATGTCTATGGTTGCCTGAATGGTTCTCAATCAGAGACAGCTGTCATTCATTTGTCTCTGATTGGGAGCCATATTTAAGGCAGCCATAGGCAATGGGCTGTTGTGGGTAATTGTCTATGTCATTGTGTAGTGTTTAGTGTCAGCACGATTTGTTTAAATAGCTTCACGATCGTCAGTTTGTTGTTTTTGTTTCGTCGTTATAATTAAAAAGAATGTATTTTTCACACGCTGCGTTTTGGTCCTCTCTTCCACGTCAAGACGATCGTGACAGAATTACCCACCAGAACGGGACCAAGCAGCGTGTCAAGCGGCAGCAGGAACATACACAGGATTTATGGCAATGGGAGCAGGATCTGGACTATACTACGTGGGAGGAGATCGACAGGTGGGCGATCGACCCAGGGCGAATGCTGGAGCCCGCCTGGGATTCTCTGGAACAGTGCGAGGAGGGATACCGGCGAATGGAGGCAGCACGACGACGCGGTAGGAAGCCTGTGAGTCAGCCCCAAAAAATTATTGGGGGGGCTACAAGGGAGTGTGGCGAAGTCAGGTAGGAGACCTGCGCCAACTCCCCGAGCTTACCGTGGAGCGCGAAAGTATGGGCAGACACCGTGTTATGCGGTAGAGCGCACGGTGTCTCCTGTACATGTGCATAGCCCGGTGCGGGTTATTCCACCTCCCCGCACTGGCAGGGCTAGATTGGGCATTGAGCCAGGTGCCATGAAGCCGGCTCAACGCGTCTGGTCTCCAGAGCGTCTCCTCGGGCCGGCATACATGGCACCAGCCTTACGCATGGTGTCCCCGGTTCGCCTACACAGCCCAGTGCGGGTTATTCCACCTCCCCGCACTGGTCGGGCTACGGGGAGCATACAACCAGGTAAGGTTGGGCAGGCTCAGTGCTCAAGGGAGCCAGTACACCTGCACGGTCCGGTATTTCCGGCGCCACCTCCCCGCCCCAGCCCAGTACCACCAGTGCCTACACCACGCACCAGGCTTCCTATGCGTCTCCAGAGCCCTGTTTCTCCTCCACGCACTAGCCCTGTGGTGCGTGTCTCCAGCCTATTACCACCAGTGCCTACACCACGCACCAAGCCTCCTGTGCGTCTCCAGAGTCCTGTGCATCCTGTTGCTGCTCCCCGCACTAGCCCTGAGATGCGTGTCCCCAGCCCGGTACCACCAGTTCCGGCACCACGCACTAGGCCTAATGTGCGTCTCCAGGGTCCAGTATGCCCTGTTCCTTCTCCCCGCACTAGCCCTGAGAGGCGTGTCCCCAGCCCGGCACCACGCACTAGGCCTAATGTGCGTCTCCAGGGTCCAGTATGCCCTGTTCCTTCTCCCCGCACTAGCCTTCAGGTGCGTGTCCCCAGCCCGGTACCTCCAGTTCCGGTACCACGCACCAAGCCTCCTGTGCGTCTCCGGAGCCCTGTATGCACTGTTCCTTCTCCCCGCACTCGCCCTGAGGTGCGTGCCCTCAGCCCGGTACCACCAGTTCCGGTACCACGCACCAGGCCTATAGTGTGCCTCGTGAATTCAGTGTGCCCTGTTCCTGCTCCCCGCATTAGCCTTGAGGTGCGTGTCTCCAGTCCGGTACCACCAGTTCCGGCACCACGCACCAGGCCTACTGTGTGCCTCAGCAGGTCAGAGTCGGCCGTCTGCCCAACGCCGCCTGCACTGCTCGTCTGCCCAACGCCGCCTGAGCTGCTCGTCTGCCCAGCGCCGTCTGAGCCATCCGCCTGCCCAGCGCCGTCTGAGCCATCCGCCTGCCCAGCGCCGTCTGAGCCATCCGCCTGCCCAGCGCCGTCTGAGCCATCCGCCTGCCCAGCGCCGTCTGAGCCATCCGTCTGCCCAGCGCCGTCTGAGCCATCCGTCTGTCCCGAGCCATTAGAGCCGCCCGTCTGTCCTGAGCCGTTCGTCAGCCAGGATCTGCCAGAGCCTACCGCCAGCCAGGATCCGCCAGAGCCTACCGCCAGCCAGGATCCGCCAGAGCCGCCAGCCAGCCAGGATCCGCCAGAGCCTACCGCCAGCCAGGATCCGCCAGAGCCTACCGCCAGCCAGGATCCGCCAGAGCCGCCAGCCAGCCAGGATCCGCCAGAGCCTACCGCCAGCCAGGATCCGCCAAAGCCTACCGCCAGCCAGGATCCGCCAGAGCCTACCGCCAGCCAGGATCCGCCAAAGCCTACCGCCAGCCAGGATCCGCCAGAGCCTACCGCCAGCCAGGAGCCGCCAGCCAGCCAGGATCCGCCAGAGCTGCCAGCCAGCCAGGATCCGCCAGAGCCGCCAGTCAGCCAGGATCTGCCAGAGCCACCAAAGCGGGTATTAACTATGGTGGAGTGGGGGCCACGTCCCGCACCCGAGCTGCCGCCGTAGGAAGGCCCACCCGGACCCTCCCCTTCTGTGTCAGGTTTTGCGGCCAGAGTCCGCACCTTTGGGGGGGGGGGGGGGGGGGGGGGGGTACTGTCACACCCTGGCCTTAGTTATCTTTATTTTCTGTAATATTTTGGTTAGGTCAGGGTGTGACAGGGGGGATGTTTGTGTTTTTGTCTTGTCTTGGGTGGTTATAGTGTCTAGGGGGTTTTGTTAGAGTGTATGGGTTAGTGTTGAGTGTAGGTTTCTAGGTATGTCTATGGTTGCCTGAATGGTTCTCAATCAGAGACAGCTGTCATTCATTTGTCTCTGATTGGGAGCCATATTTAAGGCAGCCATAGGCATTGGGCTGTTGTGGGTAATTGTCTATGTCATTGTGTAGTGTTTAGTGTCAGCACGATTTGTTTAAATAGCTTCACGATCGTCAGTTTGTTGTTTTTGTTTCGTTGTTATAATTAAAAAGAATGTATTTTTCACACGCTGCGTTTTGGTCCTCTCTTCCACGTCAAGACGATCGTGACAATTGTGTTGGGTTTGCTCATTGGCAACAAGAGGAATAGGTTTTGTCAGTTACATGTAGGCACCTGTTCTAGACGTTATCCACAATCACTGCGTTGCCTCCTTTGTTAACCATTCACGCTATGGGTCTGTTTGTCTTGTCTGTGTTGTCAGCCCTAAGGGTCTCACTGATTATACCTAGGGATTTCCACTAAGTGCTTGTCTGACACTTTTGCCTCAAGGAACATGAAATGGCTTGTCTCCACCCCATTGATCAACAGTGGAATTGATACTGACACATGTTAAGGCATAGCTAATTAGGGTAGCATGGCTCATTAAGCATAAAAAAATCTCACTTTTAAAAGTTCATATTCTGTTAACTCATACCCAAATAATGTTGTTGACTTGCCCTATACACGTATGTGACCAAAGCATACATTGGAAGAAAAACCCCCCACTTAAATCACCCCATCTCAAATTTTTAACTCAAACAGACCGTTTAAAAAATGATTGCTATTTCCTCATAGAGGATGTCTACTGACATGCATATTTTTTTTATGACCGTTATACGCCCACACCATTTCAACACAAAAAAGTAGCTTTTTCACCTCTACGGGATCGGTTCCCCCCCGCGGGACGGTTGAGCTAACGTGCGCTAATGTGATTAGCATGACATTGTAAGTAACAAGAACATTTCCCAAGACATAGACATATCTGATATGGGCAGAAAGCTTAAATTCTTGTTAATCTAGCTGCACTGTCCAATTTACAGTAGCTATTACAGTGAAAGAATACCATGCTATTGTCTGAGGAGAGTGCACAGTTATGTTATTGAAAATGTAACAATAAATCAATTAGGCACATTTGGGGGGGCAGACTTGACACAACACTTTGAACAGTAATGCAATGGTCCATTGGATCAGTAAAAACTTAGCACATACACTGCTGTCATCTAGTGGCCAAAATCTAAATTGCGCCTAAATTGCAATAATGCATTCTGGCCTTTCTCTTGCATTTAAATTCAGATAAAAATATTTTAAAAACAATTTTTTTCTTTTGTATTATCTTTTAACAGATGTAATGTGTTATATTCTCCTGCATTAATTTTACATTTACACATTCCTTTCAAGTGGTATCAATAATATGCATATCCTTGCTTCAGGTTCTGAGCTACAGGCAGTTAGATTTAGGTATGTCATTTTAGGCGAAAATTTAAAAAAAAAAGGGTCCGATCCTTAACCTACTTACTGTAAATTACCTTTTTCCTTTTTGAAAGGAAAACTATTTCACTCATATAGTAATTAATTATAGGTCAAATCTGGGAACAGTTACTTTAATATACAGCTATGCACCTCTGGTTCAGACAAAGAGAGAGGGGATTAGCAGACAGAAACAGATCTATGAATTAATAAATGTATGCCAAGCTTCATGAAGTTTAATTTATGAACTCAGGGAACTTTTGAACACCAGACTCTTTACATGGCAGAAAAGATTCCCCAGATTCTACCCTGCTGGTCTGTCTAAGTTTCAAAATTGAGGTCGGTCCCCCAAGTGTCGCAGTGCCTTAGCATCTCAGCACTAGAGGTGTCACTACAGACACCCTGGTTCGAATCCGGGCTGTACACAACCTGCCATGATTGGGAGTCCCATTGGGCTGCACACAATTGGCCCAGCATTGTCAGGGTTTGGCCGGTGTAGGACATCATTGTAAATAAGAATTTGTTCTTAACTGACTTGCCTAGTTAAATCATTTAAAATACACAGCATACTACCCCAATTTCCATCTGGGTGAATCATAATACATTTATGGCTGGTTTCCAGGAGACATATTAAGTCTAGTCTTGGAATAAAAAGCATGCTCAATGGAGAATCTCAATTGAAAGAGCTTTTTAGTCCAGAACTACATTTAAGCTGTGTCCATGAAACCAGCACATCCATGAAAGAAGCACATCCTTTCCTGTCATGTGCCTTCCTTGTTGAATGATGTGCCAAGGACTTTTCATATGATGAGTGGAGTTTCACCATTGTGCTGGAGAAGTAATAAGTCTGCTAATTAATTAACATGGACTAAACGAGAGGTGATAAATGCAGGCTTATGAAAGAAGAAATGTTTCTCAGAGAAAATCATGTTCTTTCCCTTGACAGCTCTTGTGAGGGCAAAGACTCTATTCTTTTGGACTCTTGTTTTGCTGAAAGACTGGTGGAATGTAGGCCTACTGTACAATGTAAACGGGATATTTAGCTAATTCTTCCAATGGTGTACCCCCAAGGCAGCTTCAAAGAAAAGTAAGTTATAGATCTGCTGCATTTCTGCTTGACCAAAACACAATAAATATTTTATGTATATCACCAATATTTGCATGCATTTAGAGTACCAGTCAAAAGTTTGGACACACCTACTCTTTCAAGGGTTTTTCTTTATTTGTACAATTTTCTACATTGTAGAATAATAGTGAAGACATCACAACTATGAAATAACACATATGGAATCATGTATTAACCAAAAGTGTTAAACAATTCAAAATCCACTTGAGATTTTAGATTCTTCAATGTAGCCAACCTTTGCCTTGATGGCAGCTTTGCACACTCTTGGCATTCTCTAAACCAGCTTCACCTGGAATGCTTTTCCAATAGTCTTGAAGGAGTTCCCACACATGTTGAGCACTTGTTGGCTGCTTTTCCTTCAATCTCTGGTCCAACACATCCCAAACCATCTCAATTGGGTTGGGGTCGGGTGATTGTGGAGGCCAGGTCATCTGATGCAGCACTCTATCAATCTCCTTCTTCGTCAAAAAGCCCTTAAACAGCCTGGAGGAGTGTTGGGTTATTGTCCTATTGAAAAACAAATGATAGTACCACTAAGCGCAAACAAGATGAGATGGCGTATGGCTGCAGAATGCTGTCCACAGCTCTTAGCCATTTCCTTCTGGAGGATGAAGGAATTCACCACAGCAATGTCAATGAAATTATAGAAAAATGTCTTGTACCATTTCATTGTCTTGTAGAGAACATTGTAGTAGCCAATCAGTGCATCTGACAGGTCCACACCTCCCATGCCCTTGTTGTAGTCCTTGATAGCTGAAGGAATGGGGACATTTTTGGTGGTCCATGCCCGAGTAGCGCCCTTCACACGCCTGACAACGTGATCTCCGCTGAAGGACTTGTGGATAGTGGAGCACTCTGGTATCCAGTGCTTTCTGATGAAGATCATAAAAGGTAAGGGAATATTTATGATGTAATTTCGTATTTCTGTTGACTCCAATCAACAGAGAAATTTTATTTTTTATCTGAGCGCCATCTCAGATTATTGCATGGTGTGCTTTTTACGTAAAGTTTTTTTGAAATCTGACACAGCGGTTGCATTAAGAACAAGTGTATCTTTAATTCTATGTAAAATATGTGTCTTTCAAAGTTCATGATGAGTATTTATGTTATTTGACGTGGCTCTCTGCAATTTCTCTGGATATTTTGGAGGCATTTCTCAACATGGCGCCAATGTAAACCGAGATTTGTGGATATAAATATGCACATTATCGAACAAAACATAAATGTATTGTGTAACATGATGTCCTATGAGTGTCATCTGATGAAGATCATAAAAGGTTAGTGATTAATTTTATCTCTATTTCTGCTTTTTGTGACTACTATCTTTTGCTGGGGAAATGGCTGTGTTTCTCTGTGGCTATGTACTGACCTAACATAATTGTTTGGTGTGCTTTCCCCGTAAATACTTTTTGAAATCAGACATGTTGGCTGGATTCACAACATGTGTAGCTTTAATTTGGTGTCTTTCATGTGTGATTTCATGAAAGATAGATTTTTATAGTAATATATTTGAATTTGGCGCGCTACATTTTTTCTGGCTTTTGGCCAAGCGGGACGCTACCGTCCCACATATCCCAGAGAAGTTAAGGCAGGGTGTCTATTTGAAGAATCTCAAATATAACATATTAACATATTTTGATTTGTTTAACACTTTTTTGGGTTACTACATTATTCCATATGTATTTTTTCATAGTTTTGACGTCTTCACTATTATTCTACAATGTAGAAAATAGTAAAAATAAATAAAAACCCTTGAATGCGTAGGTGTTCTAAAACTCTTGACCGGTAGTGTATATCACTATAATGATGGATTAATAATGTTGCATAGCAGACAAAACCTCCATTAAATAGATGAGCGCACCAACATCTATTCTCTGAGATAGTATTTTGTTTGTGAATTAACTGGTTGACATATTTCTCTCCAGTGGCTCCAACGACGGTTGGCATTCATCGAGAACAATGGCCTACTAGTATTTAACTAACAGCTTCTGAAATCCAACGTTCACGGAAAATTCCTGTTTCCTCGTAAATTGACCAGACTTGGTGATAACAGAGGTAAACATAAAAATTGCTACTTCAAACCAGATAAAATAGGGCCAGATATGGTGATTCTGATATGGTACTTCTAGTAAGGAGGAAAGCATTCTCTGAAAGAAACATTGAACCATCTTGCATTTTATCCAGGTGCTAACAAACTGGGGACCTCTACACATTGCCTAGAAAAACGACTGCAGCAGCATCAGGCTTTGAGGAAAGCTCTGAAATTCATCGTTGATGGGAGGGTGCCCGACAGTTATGCTAATACCATTTTTTCATCCAGGAGACCCTAATTAGCTGAAGCGAATCGTATCTGGTTTAGGAAGAGCGACAGAGAAAATAGGTCTCATTTGCGTTATGGTATGTTTGTGGCCTCCGCTCTCATTTTACCCCTCTACTTTTATAACGAAGCAACCGAAACAGACAAATAATATAATATGGTGCTCCTGTAATTGGCTTGGCATTCAGATTTTTATGAATTCATAAGGAGGCGGGGGCGACTAAGTAGTCAGATGAACATTTGTCTCACTATTGATGCGGTCATGCTTTTGGTGTAGTTTATCACGAGATATGTCCCTATGTTTTGGGTTCGGTTTCTAACATGCAAGCTATTGTGCTCACTAGCTACTGGCACTGGAATAGGTTGACTGAATGTCAGCTGTGAGGGTTTATTCCTCAATCTGCCAACACACTTTTCACATCATTTGATAAGGTAAATTGAACATACAGTGGAACAGGGATTTGTAAAACATTGCAGAATCGGAATAAATACATGCTCCTAAGAAATGAAATATCAATCCTGCCTGACATGGAAGATCCTACAGATTCAAGTAATTGGAGGACCAAGAATCCTAATCCCTGGTGTTATACTATCACATATTAAGTCCATTATACTGGAATTTTCACATGATATGGCTTGAATTCAACTAGTGCTAAACTGGCTGTGTTAAGCCTGTCAAAACAATGAATTCAGCCCTCAAATTTCATCAACATTTTTATTTGTATCAAAGGATTGTGTTAAAATTATTACATTAATAATTGATCATTTGCGACCAATTTTCTGATAATTTGCAGCAACACCTTATCACATTGACGTGTTATACAGTGGCCAAAAATAAATGTCTTTCACCTTTGATAATGTCTTTCGCCTATAGAGGGAACTCAGAATGTCATATTTAATCTAAGCAGTGGCTAACTGCTTTCAAAAATTGTCTTTCATAATCATCCTCACACGGGGGACCAACGCATGTCGGGGCTATTACTTACACAGCGTGAAAAGATACTTGTTTCTAAAGGGATATTTCGTTAATTTTCAACCTTGGGTAATGTCTAAAGTCTGGCTGTGTCCATGTTATACTGAATTACTAGACATTTTTGCATGAAAAATTAATTGGTTGCTCATTCAGGCAGTGAAAATCCAATCTCAAATGTCCTTTAAAAAAAAGAACACGAAATGTTTTCTACAGCTTTCTAATAGCAGCATAAGACCAAAGTCAATGAACTCAAAGCTCATCAATGGCATTGCAATTTTCCCACACTAGGGCAAAGGATGGTTAAATTACTGTTATCTAAATGTCATTGTGTTACACTGACCCGGACCTGGCTCCAGCAATGACTGATCACAACACACTGGAAACCTCTTGAGCAAAATTTCCATATTGCATACCTGAGTGGCACAGTGGATTTGGTTTGTAATCAACAGTGTTATTGTTGAAAGAGAAAAAGCGCTCACATCTAACATAATGGACCATAAGCAGAGCTATTGTTCTTGGATTTATTACTACTGTACATTGTATTTTAGTTACAATGTATATACACACATCACATTTATCTATACACTGGATTCTTGATATAGTTTACTCAAATATCTACTGCTGTACATATCATTCTTAGCTGATCTTGTGTAAATTGGTTTTCCTTGTGTACATATACAGTACCAGTCAAAAGTTTGGACACACCTTCTCATTCAAGGGTTTTTCTTTATTATTACTATGTTCTACATTGTAGAATAATAGTGAAGACATCACAACCATGAAATAACACATATGGAATCATGTAGTAACCAAAAAAGTGTTAACAAATATATAACAAATATTTTATATTTTTTAAAGTAGCCACCCTTTGCCTTGAAGACAGCGTTGCACACTCTTGGTATTATCTCAACCAGCTTCACCTCGAATTTCCAACAGTCTTAAAGGATCAGTTGTTATCTGCTTTTCCTTCACTCTGTGGTCCAACTCATCCCAAACCATCTCAACTGGTTTGAGGTCGGGGGATTGTGGAGGCCAAGTCATCTGATGCAGCACTCCATCACTCTCCTTCTTGGTCAAATAGACCTTAAACAGCCTGTTGAAAAACAAACAATAGTCACACTAAGCGCAAACCAGATGGGATGGCGTATCACTGCAGAATGCTGTGGTAGCCATGCTGGTTAAGTATGCCTTGAATTCTAAATAAATCACAGACAGTGTCACCAGCATGGCACCCCCACACCATCACACCTCCTCCTCAATGCTTCACGGTGGGAAGCACACATGCAGAGATCATTCGTTCACGTACTCTGCGTCTCACAAAGACACAGTGGGTGGAACCAAAAATCTCAAATTTGTACTCATCAGACCAGATTTCCACCGGTCTAAAGTCCATTGCTCGTGTTTCTTTTCCCAAGCAAGTCTCTTCTTCTTATTGGTGTCCTTTAGTAGTGGTTTCTTTGCAGCAATTTGACCATGAAGGCCTGATTCACGCAGTCTCCTCTGAACATTTGAACTGTGAAGCATTTATTTGGGCTGCAATTTCTGAGGCTGGTAACTCTAATGAACTTATCCTCTGCAGCATAGATAACTCTGGGTCTTCCTTTCCTGTGGCGGTCTTCATGAAAGCCAGTTTCATCATTGCGCTGGATGGTTTTTGCGACTGCACTTTCAAGAGACTTTCAAAGTTCTTAACATTTTCCGTATTGACTGACTTTCATGTCTTAAAGTAATGATGGACCATCGTTTCTCTTTGCTTATTTGAGCTTTTCTTGCCATAACATGTACTTGGTCTTTTACCAAAAAGGGCAATCTGCTGTATACCACCCTGACCTTGTCACAACACAACTGATTGGCTCAAACACATTAAGGAAAGAAATTCCACAAGACACACCTGTCAAATGAAATGCATTCCAGGTGACTACCTCATGAATCTGGTTGAGAGAATGCCAAGAGTGTGAAAAGCTGTCATCAAGGCAAAGGGTGGCAAAGAATTGTTTTCCTTACATTTTACTGCATTGTAATGAATGAAGTAATGAAAATAAGAGGCATATTTAGTGAGTGAAGTTTAAGGTCACATTAACCAGCTCAGTCATATTACGATTATCAGACGCTGCAAAGGCTTCTGAGACTTTGGCTCAGCTGTCATAGAAGTTGACTTGAGTACAGCATGCCCAGTTAAACCAAATCTACCCCCAGCATTTCAATTCATTTTGTAATGCTGTAGATTTTAAACATTTTGTAATGCTCTAGAATTTAAACAAGGCAGTTGGGCTGCCCACACATAGTTATTATTCCAATCCCCAGTGGAATATTATTCCAATCCTCAGTGCAGCTCCAGAATAACATATTGGTATTACACTTCCATAATACAATACATCTCATAATAACCTTAAGACCCATGCACCCAAGGTTGTGAAATAATGAGAATTACAGATAACCACAATATCCAGGCAACAATACAGATGTGGTTGCATTTCAGAAGTCATCAAGGACCCCCTAACCTCTCAGTGGACTCTCTTTGGGTTTGAAAAAACAGACAATAAAAAGAGACATATTGATGATGTCACAAAAAGCTGTGGTGATTCAACGGTGGATCAGAAAAATGCCTCAATCTTTAACTGACAAACATACTCTTAATATAAGATGTTTATTAATATATAAACGTATAAAGTCTTGTAACAGAACTTATTGAAGAAAATGTTGCCGGTTTGCACCATGGTTTCATATAATACCATTTCTAATGTTCTGTCAAAATACTAAAATGAATGAGACCACCTAATACTGCCGTGAGTCATTGCTTAGTTTGTGAAAAAGGGCTAAAGTGTCGAACAGGAATAGTGTTGTCTGCTAAACAAGTGAATAATGAAGATTAAGGTCTAAAAGACATTAAACACCATGTCAAATACTCTCTCTGCATCATTGAATTAATCAACATGTTCATGAATGAAAATGATGATCAATTGCATTGCACAGATCGACTTTACTGGCTGATTATTCTAACTGTCAAACTGCAGTTAGAATGAAATATTGTTTAATTTACTTGCGATGCTTGCGGGGCTGTTGTTACAGTGTACCGTGTCTCTACACTTGTTTCGCTCCAATGTTATGCTAGTCATCCTGAAAAAAAGGGGGTTGCCAAACCCGGAAAGAGACACCCTGTATTGTGTCAGGTGTAATGTTTCATTAAAACCGTCCTGCATTCTCATTTTCACTGTATTACCGTCAGTTGGTGGCATAGGACAGCCTACAGGAGAAGCTTGGCATTATTTATTCTGACTTATTAACCGCACACCAGTCAAGGAAAGGGATCAATAAAATAAACTGTTGTAGAAAGCACTTCATATTAACACTGTTAGTGTTTGTTGAAGACTGGTATGGGCTGACCATGCTGTAAAGAGGAATTGAAGTTGAATCAGGTTCACCTTCACAGCACTAGCTTAACCTTAATCTGTATTGGTGTTGGAATATAATGATCAAGTCAGATGGACCACTTTCGTGTGAAACAGATCATATAGTGTGTGATTAAAGACTATTCCCTTTATAGTGGACTACTTTGGACCAGGGGGCCTCATTTATAAACGTTGCGTGCATTTCACACTAAATTTCTGCGTACGACATTTCTGAAAAGTCTACAAAAATAATGAGATTTATAAACTTGGCGCACGCCATACATACCTGTGGTAAAACTCAACTCTCTCCTGGACACAATTTCCTTCCCACCTTCTTTTTGATAATTCCCAAGGGAAAGGTTTGTAAAAAAAAAAAAAACACATACAACTACACATATACAGTAACACACAGAAACAGCACATCCTCCATTTACAGCGCTTTTGGAAAGTATTCAGGCCCCTTGACTTTTTCCACATTTTGATAAGTTGCAGCGTTATTTTAAAATGGATTAAATATGTATTTTTCCTCAGCAAACTGAACACAGGTTTTTAGAAATTTTTGCCAATTTATAAAAAACTAAAACCAGAAAAACCTTATTTACATAAGTATTCAGACCCTTTGCTACGAGACTCAAAATTGAGCTCAGGTGCATCCTGTTTCCATTAGTCATCCTTGAGATGTTTCTACAACTTCATTGGAATCCACCTGTGGTAAATTCAGTTGATTGGACATGATTTGGAAAGGCACACACCTGTCTATATAAGGTCCCACAGTTGACAGTGCATGTCAGAGCAAAAAACTAAGCCATGAGGTCAAAGGAATTGTCCGTAGAGTTCCGAGACAGGATTGTGTTGAGGCACAGATCTGGGGAAGGGTACCAAAAAATGTCTGCAGCATTGAAGGTCCCCAAGAACACAGTGGCCTCCATCATGATTAAAACCTGCTCCAGAGCGCTCAGGATCTCAGTCTGGGGCGAAGGTTCACCTTCCAACAGGACAACGATCCTAAGCACACAGCCAAGACAAGGCAGGAGTGGCTTCGGGACAAGTCTCTGAATGTCCTTGAGTGGCCCAGCTAGAGCCCGGACTTGAACCCAATCTAACATCTCTGGAGAAACCTGAAAATAGCTGTGCAGCGACACTCCCAATCCAACCTGACAGAGCTTGAGAGGATCTGCAGAGAAGAATGGGAGAAACTCCCCAAATACAGGTGTGCCAAGCTTGTAGAGTAATACCCAAGAAGACTCAAGACTGTAATCTCTGCAAATGGTGCTTCAACAAAGTACTGAGTAAAGGGTCTGAATACTTATGTAAATGTGATATCAGTTTTTTATTTTTAATACATTTGCAAAAAAAATCTAAAAACAGTTTTTGCTTTGTCATTATGGGGTATTGTGTGCAGATTGATGAGTGGAAAAAAACAATTTAATTCATTTGAGAAGAAGGCTGTAAGGTAACAAAAACATCAAGGGGTCTGAATACTTTCAGAATGCACTGTAATTAATCTCATAGGACTAATAGTACTGTAGAGTTATTTTTACTTGTGCACAATTTAGCTGGGTCACCCCATCCTGCCCCTAGGGGTCCACCACCCTGCAGCGCCCCAACCTAACACACCCCACTTAGCTTTAGGATCTTAGTGAAACATTCATTATTGGTTTTGGGTGTTAGGCCAAGGCCAAGGCCAGAGTTACAACCAACAGCACGGCAGAGCCCCAGGGCCAGGACTGAGCAGCCCAGCAGCTAGGCATTGCCTAAATGACGTGGGCATGTTTTCAATACAGACTCCTTTCGTCGTACAGTATTCCATATAAGGCATCCAGACCTTATGAAAGTTTCACAGTATAACCATAACCGTCTAATAAATCAGACCTAGTGATACATAACTTGACATTTCTGCCATCCATTGTGACATTGTGGGAGGATAACCAACTTTCCAATTAATGGCAATGCATTTTCTAGCCGCTATAAATGCTTGATTACACAGTTTCTTCTGATAACAGTCTCCAGTATCAACATTTCCAAGCAAACAAATATAGGTAGAATCTGTAGACATCGTCGTGTCTTTGGCATCGTTAAAAGTGAAGACTATTATTTTATCAAATCAATTCTCTCTAATTAATATTACATGATTAAACTAATCATGTAAATGTAATTAACTAGGAAATCGGGGCACGAAGGAAAATCCTCAGATTACAAAGTTATAATTTTCCTAATATAACTATATCATTTTCCTAATATAACCTAATATAACTAATATAATTTTCCTAATATCTGATCAATTAGTCTTCTAATTAATGAATTATTCTTTACCTCACGTTAGTCTCATTCCAAACGTTGTAAATTGTTGGTTATCCTCACGAACCCAGTCTTTACTACACTGCTCAAAAAAATAAAGGGAACACTTAAACAACACAATGTAACTCCAAGTCAATCACACTTCTGTGAAATCAAACTGTCCACTTAGGAAGCAACACTGATTGACAATAAATTTCACATGCTGTTGTGCAAATGGAATAGACAAAAGGTGGAAATTATAGGCAATTAGCAAGACACCCCCAATAAAGGAGTGGTTCTGCAGGTGGTGACCACAGACCACTTCTCAGTTCCTATGCTTCCTGGCTGATGTTTTGGTCACTTTTGAATGCTGGCGGTGCTTTCACTCTAGTGGTAGCATGAGACGGAGTCTACAACCCACACAAGTGGCTCAGGTAGTGCAGTTCATCCAGGATGGCACATCAATGCGAGCTGTGGCAAAAAGGTTTGCTGTGTCTGTCAGCGTAGTGTCCAGAGCATGGAGGCGCTACCAGGAGACAGGCCAGTACATCAGGAGACGTGGAGGAGGCCGTAGGAGGGCAACAACCCAGCAGCAGGACCACTACCTCCGCCTTTGTTTTGTCTTTATTTAGTATGGTCAGGGCGTGAGTTGGGGTGGGCAGTCTATGTTTGTATTTCTATGTTTTGCTATTTCTGTGTTTGGCCTGATATGGTTCTCAATCAGAGGCAGCTGTCAATCGTTGTCCCTGATTGGGAACCATATTTAGGTAGCCTGTTTTGTGTTGGGTTTTGTGGGTGGTTGTCCAGTCTTTGTGTGTCTGCACCAGATAGAACTGTTTCGGTTTTCACGTTTGTTGTTTTGTATTTTGGAAGTGTTCAGTTTATTGTCTTTTATTAAACATGATGAACACTAATCACGCTGCGCTTTGGTCCTCTCCTTCTTCCACCGACGAAAGCCGTTACACAAGGGTCCCAGCTACAACATGAATGGTCGTTTTGTTCAATAAAATCTGTCTTTATATAGCCGACAGTTTTAGAAACGTCAGAGTGTTTTCTATTTCTATATGCCTATACTGGCTTCTAGGCCTGAGTAACAGGCAGTTTACTTTGGGCACGTCAAACAGGCAGAAATTCAGGATACTGCCACCTAGCCCTAAGAAGTTTTTCAAGGGAATACAATTCTCTCACATTAAAGGTTTAACATAACATTACATCATTTCACAAATAGTTTCATCTTTACTCATTCATTTTATACAAGAATTAGATGCAAACCCCATAATTGCGAAATGTACACATTCAGAGATATAGTTATGTGTGTTTCCTGTCCACTCTGAGGTCACCAAATGAAACACACTCGTCATACCCGTCCCTTAAGTGTCCACAGACCACTCCCACCTTCTCACAAGTGGACATTTTGTATCAAATTCCCATTTTGGGGATTTAGGAGTTCGCCAGGTGAAATCCTTTGTTTTCTCTATGTGTCTCTCTTTCTGCATGGCCAGGGGGAGAGAGTCTCCGCCTTTTACACATCCAGCAGAGGAATGACATTTCTGAATGCATGTTATTCAGTTTCACTGGCATATATAGTATGTTCTATGGATGGTCTTCAACTGCAGTAATTTATGTCTGAGATTATTTGAACATGACTGGGCATTCAAACATATCAATATTCATTAATCGTCATCAATAGATTATACCAGGTCTTCCTCACATTTTTGTTTTACATGTTGTGTGATCAGGAAAAGCCTCTTTTAACCGTTGATACATTTTGGAAATCAACTTTGGAGGTTTGTCAGACTGCGTTAAAATAGTTTCAATCTTTGAAGCATCTGGATTGTCCAGTGTTTGTTGCACAGAGAAAATAAAGTGACAGTTTGCTCTGTCACAGACTGGTCTTCCTTGGCTGCCTGACCCTGCTGAGACCCCAGTCACCATCTGATCCTGTTAAGATGAGGCATGATAAAGAATTACCTTGGTATACATTTATACATGATATTATCCAAGAATATAATCAATGGTTCAATAATTGAAATGACCATTATTCCCAGATCCCAGACTGTAGCTTTAATCTGCTGTCCTGTTGCTACTGTAGGTCTACCCATCAATTCAATATGGAACTTTGTATCATTCACTGATATTGTTAATATACAGCAAAATTCACGTGAGCTCTGTAGACTGGTCTTCCCTGGCTGTCTGACACTGCTGGGACACCTGTCACCATCTGATCCTGCTAAGGCATGATGCGCATAGTGTTGTGTACTGACTGGCACTATGACAGTGAAGCCTGCAGAACTATTTATTAGGAACTGTGTCAGTGTGAAATGTAGGGAATTAGCCAAGGAAACTGACAGCTCAATAATGTTACATTGCTATTCTGACTAATACAAACTCACATTGCACGGAAAAAAAGTCCTAATATCAGCCTTCAAACATTTGGCTGCTGGTTTCATCATTTGATTCAGGTCTAGTGTGATTGTGGCAAAAATACCTTGCCAACTAGATAACATTAGCCAACTTTTGGCCAGCTTAGCGAAAGCTAGCCAAGTTCATTTACTTCTGTTGAAACGGGACAAAGCTAAGTCTGAAAAACATTTCCATACAAACAACAGCTTTTAGATTGCGATATTAGGTGGTTATTAATACCATCTGACAGATAGTTAGAGGCTAGAGCTGAACTGGCTGTGGTAGCTACTAGCTAGCTAATTAAGTCACCTCAGCCGAGAGGGGATGAAACATTAGCTAACTTTACATGTCAGTAAGTTAGCTACGCTACTAGCTCAACACTGGGAATAAACACTCGTTTTTTTATGTTAAGTTCAACAGCAGTTACCTTGCCAGCTATATCAGTCAACTAAAGAATAGCCCGTTTCTGCTCTGCTTGTTTTTACAACTCGGAGAAAGAGAGCAAAACATACACACTGACAGCAAGCAGCTGTCTATGTTCAACTCTCCTGTGCCTTTCCAGACAGCTCTTTAGAAGCTTTGCCTTCACACAGATTGTTCGCCCGCTCTCCTAAATCCAGCCAAACGCAACATCCAAACAGCCTACCCGACCGCTCTGATACGTCATGGTCCTAAAGCACACCCTTCGCCGCATTTTGTATCACAGTGCAATAATAAAACTGGGTGGATGACAGTGCAAGTTGAGCCCCTGATGTTTTGCTTCTACTTTTCCTCAACCTAAATATGATTGACTGCCCACGAATTCTGAAACATTGTCTAAGGCAGGCAACAGCAACAAAAAATGCAATTTCAGAACTTAAAGTAACTTACTAAGGCCTACTTCAATGTAAAAGATCAAGTGTATATTTGACTGTATACTGGTATTATAAATCGCGCTGCCTATGATATTTCATATAGCCTATCTATTTACTAGGCTACCACGTCCAATTAAATAAGAGATGCAGATGTTAATTTGTTGTATGACTCCTTTCGGGAATATGAATACGGCCAGAAAAGGTGCAATGGTTATAAAAAATAACATGTGAAAAATATATCTATGTCTAATTATTTTAGATTTAAAAAAAATTTAAAACACAGATTTTCGCTCTTGTCGCTAACCTAACGGCAAATGGCTGCATTCTTGGTAATACGTTTTTAGTTTTTTATGATTAAGCTTTTCATCATATCATATCATACCGATTTGCACAAAATAATTACTTGCCAGCTTGCAATACAATATTTCAACCACTAGCATATGTGTGTATGCATGGTCTAAAGTTTACGGGGAGGTGAGCACATTCTCAGGTCAAGTATAATTTTTATAAATGCCAACTTTTGCGTGAAAACTGGTGCACACACATTTTGGGTATATTTTGTTTGTACCAACGGTTTATAAATGAGTCTTGCAATATATATTAGGAATAGGGTGCCATTTGAGATGCACCCCACCACCACTCAACTTCCGTCACAGTCATCTTGGCGACATTGTTCAAAGAACACAAAAGCTGTGTGGCAGTAAATAAATAATGATTTATAGTGGTGTACCACATTCTATCCTGTCTACATTTTTTTCTGAAATGGAGCTCAACCCTGATTTATTAGGCTACAGTACATACACTACCTGTGTATTATTAAGGGAAAATAATTGAAGAAAATGGCAAAACAGTAACCATGAAGAGGGAGGAGGTTCCACACATTCCTACACTTCCTTATGGTAATAGGAAGTCTGTTTTAATTGGCTTAGGCGTAGGTAGGTGAGGTTGCACTCCCCTCAGGGTTTTGTGGGTGGATTAGCAGGAGCTGGATTGCCACTTCGGGGTGCTATAATGAGCATGTGTACTTTGCGACACTTAGGGGAGAATCCAGACTAAATCAATTTGAAAAGGCAGCCTTGCCCTTGTCATTCATGTGGCTTAGACATCACAAGCTCTTGCACCATGCAATTACCGTTGAATGAAATAAATCTTAAATATACTGTATCTGTTAATAGTCATTTGGATGCAAATCATGTTGGTTATTGAGAAGTGGTTTACATTCCTTATAATCAGACTGTTACTTTAATCTGAAGTGAGTTTGTACACACATACAGTTCTTTGACAGGAATGTAGTGGCTCCATAACTAAGTCCCTTGTTATCCTTGAATTTGCAATGCATTTCACCCCAGAAGAGCCATGCAGTTTGATGAGCAAGCTCTCTGGTTTGGGTTCTAGAACAGGAAGTTCTATTTGATGCCTTGTCCACTGAAATGCAGAGTATGGTGTTTTATATACATCCTGGCTTGCCTTTTGACAACAGTTTTATCTGCTTTAGCTATAAATACAGTAGGTTACTCATCTTCTGATTAAGGAATGTCAGTTAATTATGCATTAGTTTAAATATGTTAGGAATTAAAATAGAAGATAATATTGTCACATAGATCATAACCAAGATTAAACTTTCACCTGTGTCCCCCCCCCCCCAACCATTTGAATGGTTATGCATATTCAGTATGGTGCTCAGTGATGAGATGATGTAAGAAGTTATGTCTCATATTATGTCCAGTAGGACCATAATCACCACATCATCAGAGACACCACACAGGGTTTCCTTTTATCCACATGTCAAGATCCTCAAAGGTACTTTAAACTGTCTGGGTACACCCTCATAGCTAGCACATTTTCCATTTCTATGCACTTCATGGTCTGTTTGATGTTATTCATGAGCTGCAACTGAAAGTAACTGCATGAGGACTGAATGCGGCTTTGAATACAAAGTGCTGGCTGTCGTGCTCGAGGACTGTATGCGTACCTGGTCTTAATAATGAATTTGAATAACATGTTGCCTATCGGTTACTATAATATATGCCATTTAGCAGACACTTTTATCCAAAGTGACTTACAGCCAGGCGTGCATGCATTTTACATACGGTTTGTCCTGAGAAACAAACCCACTATCCTGGCATTGCAAGCGCCATGCTTTACCAACTGCGCTACGGAGGACCACTATTACTGTCCAACTCTTTAGTTCTTCCATGAAGTGGGCAGGGGAGGTGTGGGTCTTTCAGCTATCTTTTAAGTGGTAATTAGAGTGTTTGTTGAATTTTTTCTGGCATGTAATTGTGATTCTTTCAGTCAAGTGAGAAAGGCTTACGTCCAATACAGTTCACGGATAATGTGCAAAGCCTATGTTTTCAATTACAGAAGATTTTGAAGAAAAAAAAAAGATTTTTATTGGCCTGTGATGTGATATCACTTTTTTGCTTTCCTATTGTGAACTGGCCATGAAAACCACTTGGGATGTTGTAGAGACAGCGTTGTTTACTGTTTGCTTGAAAATATGTAGTGACGTTCTATGGCCTGGGTTCTTCATTTTTATTCCACAGTTCACGCTTATTCAACTCTGTCCCCACGCTTGTCAAATTAACTCCAGAAATTGGACCTGGATATAGATTTTTCAGGGTTGGTTTAGTTTTGAAAGCATTCTGTTGTTGGATGGTTTCACTCTGGCCCTGGAAGATGCTGTCAAGGGTTGTTAAAGAGAAATTCCAAACACAAGCCCAGATCAAAACCGTCTACGAGATGTTGTCTAACACATTTCCCACTGGCCTCAGTGTGGGTGGAATACATTACGATTCTATGGTATATTACAGTATGTGAGTTTGTTACTGCATAGAACATAGATTGATTAAATATATGACTGTGGTGCTTTCTAATGTGGTTCTTCATGTATTTGAATGTATTTGGTTAAAATACTCAAAGATTTGGATACATTTTGCTATCTTACAATTTTACAGCTCTCTCAACTATACTTTGATGGTCCTGGTTTGGAAGACAACATAAACAGACAAACCACAAAATATATTATTCCACTATAATAACTGCAATATGCCTACTCAAATCCATGAGGACCTGCCTGACTGAATTATAACTTCCGTGTCTGTTAATTGCTTGTTACTGAACATTCATAGCTCTTCACCTGTAGCTAAATAATCATATGAAAACCCTACAATGTCTACAAGTCTACAATGTACACATCCAACCAAAATAAGTATTTCTCAAGACTACTTTTACTATCCTCCAAGAGTTGCTGGTTATGCTTCTCACCTCCAGCTAAATAAACAGAGCTTGAAGAAGTAACACATTCACAGCAGGGTGTACTGGGATTATTCAATATCTCTTCTATTACCTGGATAATGACAAGTAGATCTTTCCATAACCTGTTTTTTGTTTTTGCAAACTTTAGGAGGCCCAACAATGTGACATGAATTCATGGTTTGTGGCCCTTGCAAGATTAATGTCTCTTGAATGGAAAACATTAGGTCCAAGATAAAGCAAGACACCAAGTTAATGAAAATAAGCACAAATAGCACAGACATAATTCAAGTTAAGGTATTTGATGTGCAGCATGTTTGAGTACGGCCAAGTCTAAACCATGGCTGTTGTTCACACAGTGACTGGTGCAGAGGAGTACATCAATGCTTTTTTCCTCTCCTCTTTGCTACAGTTGGCAAGTCTACGTCTGCTCAGAGCTCCGCGAGGTGGACTCATGTCTGCATTCCCTCACACATGAGGCTTATGTGTACCCACTAACCCCTTCCACATTCATTGCTCCCTAGCTTTTGTTTACGAAATTGCCTGTTGGGTGATATGAGAATTCCCAGTCCCACCCTTTGGCCCCCTCTGTAAACATTTCCGAATCTGCTCTGCGCCATTGTTGCTGGCATCAAAGTGCAAGATGGTCCTAAGACACAGTCCCTGTCAACATACTGTATCATCACAAAGCTGCTTATATCTGGCTGGAGATTAATTTGGGCTGGGTTCGCAATGGACCTTGAGGCGACCATATTGTCCTTTATGACACTGGAGGCCCAGTAGGGCAGCAGACTGGGGGATTGTTGGGCCAGCCATAATGTTAGTTGAATTCCCCTCACAAATGTCTCATAATTATGATTGTGTGCCCCACTGCTTTATGGGATATGGCTTCCAATAACAGCTTGGAGAGGATAGAGGAGGAACGATCTGGGACGTTCCACCAGTGCTGCGTTCCCATTTTAAATCACAGTCCTCACATCAAAGGTACTCAAAGACTGTCTCCCTGGTCAAAGTAAACAAATAAACAAATACTTGTAGGGCAACCAATCAGAAGTGATGATTCTCTCATACTCACAAGTTGGGCTGTTGTTGAGCCTATTGGAACAGTAGTTTAATTGTTGATGTAGACTAAGGTTAGATAAGTTTGAAGTGGGACTGAAAAGCTGTGTATGTATTAGGGACGTGTTCTAAAGTAGCATCTTTTCAGCTGCCGTTTCTTCTGCACAACTTCATTATTAAATTGTATTGCTTTCAGATGTTCTGGCATGTTAAACAGTGATATATGTTTCATCAGGACATATCTTAAATACCGGCCTTTTTCTTATCATGGTCTTAAAAATTGACAATAGGCATTTTCCACTAAAACATAAGAGAAGTATGTGGGATTACATCTTTTGATGTTCTGATAATGGAAGGTGAGGTTGTGGCTTTCTACATATCCTCTCACCACCACACATTTTAATGAGGTCTCGTTGGACTGACAGCCTGAATAGAACTGACTGGACTGACAGCCTGAATAGGTCAGTCAGATGTTAGTGAGAGCTGCACAGAGATCTTGCTCGGATAACATATTTCATACAAAACTAGGCCAAGGAAGCCAGGAATACTCCTGAGGAATCACAGATGCAGCTTTTTATCCTCCAAAATGTAGTCCTACCTGTCAAAAGGTAGACTCATGCTCTCTTACCGAGCACTCAGTTTAGAAAGCTGCAGACCACTATACTCAGCCTGTGTGAACGATCAGTCTGTAAAAAATGGCACCATAAAAAGGCAACACTTAAAGCTACGTTCCACAGTCTTTATTGGGTGGGGTGGATACAGTATATGTTAGGGTGGATTAGGGCTGCTACTGCTTAAAGTTGATCTAATAAAAAAATATGCCTAACCTATTTATCTGTGTCTATGTGGTGAAAGCTTAGAGGTTTGAATCAAATTGTCTTATGCATGAGAAAACAGCACAAGCTCATAAGGTTCCTGTTAGTGCTGCGTGATTAACTGAAATGTCGGTTATTTTTCATTTTTTAAAGAAGTCATTTCGTTTGTTTTTTTCTTCTTCTGTAATCTTGATGTTAAGTTACTATTCTACATAGTTTAGCGTGGAAAATATGTTAATTAACTATAATGACCATAATCCACTGCGCACTTGTTGGCTTCTTTAACTTCACTCTGTGGTCCAACTCATCCCAAACCATCTCAATTGGGTTGAGGTCAGGTGATTGTGGTCAAATAGCCCTTGCACAGCCTGGAGGGTCATTGTCCTGCTGGTTAACAGTACCTTGAATTCTAAATAAATCACCAACAGTGTCACCGGCAAAACACTCCCACACCATCACACCTCCTCCTCTATGCTTCTCGGTGGGAACCACAGATGCGGAGATCATCCGTTGACCTACTCTGCGTCTCACAAAGACACAGCGGTTTGAACCAAAAATCTCACATTTGGACTCATCAGACCAAGGGACTGATTTCCACCGGTCTAATGTCCATTGCTCGTGTTTCTTGGCCCTAGCAAGTCTCTTCTCCTTATTGGTGTCCTTTAGTAGTGGTTTCTTTGCAGCAATTTGACCATGAAGGCCTGATTCACGCAGTCTCCTCTGAAGCATTTATTTGGTCTGCAATTTGAGGTGCAGTTAACTCTAATGAACTTATCCTCTGCAGCAGAGGTAAAGCTGGGTCTTCCTTTCCTGTGGCGGTCTTCATGATAGCCAGTTTCATCATAGCGCTTGATGTTTTTTTCGACTGCATGTTCAAAGTTCTTGAAATTTTCCGTATTGACTGACCTTCATGTCTTAAAGTAATGATGGACTGTCGTTTCTCTTTGCTCATTTGAGGTGTTCTTGACATAATATGGACTTGGTCTTTTACCAAATAGGGGTATCGTCTGTATACCACCCTTACCTTGTCACAACACAACTGATTGGCTGAAACGCATTAAGAATGAAAGAAATATCAAAAATTAACAAGGCACACATGTTAATTGAAATGCATTCCAGGTGACTACCTCATGAAGCTGGTTGAGAGAATGCCAAGAGTATGCAAAGCTGTCATCAAGGCAAAGGGTGGCTACTTTAAAGAATCTCAAATATAACATTTATTTTGATTTGTTTAACACTTTTTTGGTTTCTACATGATTCCATATGTGTTATTACATAGTTTTGATGTCTTCACTATTATTCTACAATGTACCCAGGATTTTTTTAACCTTTATTTAACTTGGCAAGTCAGTTAATAACAAATTTATATTTTCAATGATGGCCTAGGAACAGTGGGTTAACTGCCTTGTTCAGGAACAGAACAACATATTTTTTACCTTGTCAGCTCGGGGATTCAATCTTGCAACCTTTCGGTTACTAGTCCAACGCTCTAACCACTAGGCTACCTGCGCCCCAGGTAGCCTAGTGGAATGAGTAGGTGTGTCCAAATTTTGGTCTGGTACTGTATATCACTCACGTGGAGAGGAACACATTTAAGTATGCTATCTTTTAGTTATTTTATTTCCATACAATTTTCAAAAATTCACTGTGTGGTCAATTCGAATAGTACATAATTGAATTGCATGAATGGGATTACTTTTATTGTGTACAGAGCAAACTAACATATCTACACGGACAACAAATTTCCAAGAATGGCTAAATTTAAATATACTGTAATTTCATAAGCTGTATACATCCATATGTATTTATACATCCCTGGCTATGATTATAACATCATATAATTGGTACCATGAATGTGAGCTATATGGAAGAATTAGTTACATGGCTTGTAGGAAGGTATACTTATTGCTATAGGGTACTGATACAGTCACAATTCTTTTAGCAAGCCTTATTCAAAGTGACAGCACTTGAAATCCCTCTCCGTTCCATTAAATATGAACTAATTAATCTGCTCAACACATGGAAATGAGTGAGAGATTTGGTGGAAGACCTACATATTAAAATGTCCTGGATTGCCGGTCTTAATCAAAGTTTATGTAGACGTTAATTAATGTTGATGAAGTGCACTCTCAAAGTTATGGGCGAGGTGAAGCTACAATGAACCATGATGTTTTGATGGGATAATATCTTCAGCTTAGTTAACATACAATTCTGCACACCAAGACCTACAGTATGTCAACTGGTATAATTGCAATGTCGTTTCAGAGAAGCGGCCTTGCTAACATGTTGTTAATCCAGCTTTGACATGACACTTTTTGTATACAGCTGCACAAAAGTTGTCTGTCAGAGAAAGTCCATGTCCTCAGCAGGTAGCCTAGTGGTTAAGAGCCAGTAACCGAAGGTCTTTGGTTTGAATCCCCGAGCCAACTAGGTGACAAATCTGTCCATTTGCCCTTGAGCAAGGCACTTAACCCTAATTGAGCCTGTAAGTCGCTCAGGATAAGAGCATCTGCTAAATTACCCCCCAAAAATTGTAAACTTCTGGACACCGATTTCTCAACAATGAAGTACTTGAATATTCAAAGAATTTGTATTCAATTGAATGTTCATTCTAAATACTCAATGACAAACCAAACCACATCCATTACCCCTTTATAAAAGATATGACCAAGGGACAAAAAAAGATATGACCAATCACAAATCAAACAAGACCGTTTCTGACCTCTGAAAGCACTGCAGTCAAAGTTACGTGTTAGGAACTGTGTGGCGTGTCTAATCCAAGAAGTCATCCCCTTGTCACTCATGGTCCGGCCAGCTCTACTTCTTCTTCTTCTCTGATATAATGGCACTCGCACTAATTTAATGTGCATGCTGCCACCTGCTATACGGGTAGCGAACTGGAGAAAATAATGTGAATGGAAAATCAAACAACATTATACAAAAACAAAAATACATAAATCCATTTAAAAAACTCCTACTCCTACAGGCTCAGGGACCTGGCAGGGGGTCATCTTCTGTCAGTATTCCCAGCAAAGTTTCAGCTGTTAATTCCTGAATACCAAAAAACCTTGCAGCCACTGATACAATTGTGTACAGCATCTTGACATTACAATGAATCACCTGCGCAATAAACACCACAAAATCCACCTTCTTCTCTATCAATGTGTCCATCTCTACTGATATACGTGATGGCTTTTCATAAGAATAGCACCACAGGCTATAACATAGCCAACACTTGAACTAATCTTGTCCTCTGAGACGTCTTCATAAAGCCAGCTTTGCTTTGCTTTTTTAGCATTGTTATTCTTTTTGATCATTCCCCAGGTTCACGTATAGCCTCACTTTAGGATAAATGAAGAGTAATACTTATAGACATACCTGGTGGATGTACGTTGTCTAGAGTCATACCTGCAACCAATAACACACAAACAATTTATTCAAACGGACCAATAAACTCACAGTTTCTAATCACATAATTACTGCAATTCCCGTAATAGAGGCAGGTATGACTCTGGAGAATAAACCTCCACAGTCACAGTGAACAATTAATCCAAATTATAATTTTGTTCTAATTTCTGCAGTTATTATGCTTGAGTTCAGTACACTGTCAACTCGATTTTGCACCAACACTAAACTTATTCCACAAAAAAACTAAAACAACCAAAATACCCCTGTCAATACCTACATGGGGATTTAATTTAGTCCACAACACCACAATACACCCCAATGTTTATCGCAGTTGGCTGTCGATACCCTGGCTAAAGACAATTTTGTGTCATTGTTATTCACACGACGGTCCACGACCTCTCAATCGATGGCCTCAGTCAGAGCCCTCTCTGTGATGTCCTTTTGAGCTGAGCCAATGACCTTTGTGCAGGTGCATCTTCATTTGTTGCCTGTCTCTCAGTATCTGCCTTGCAAAGGTCACCTTTGCTGAATGGAAAGGCACTGCAATGTAGTGCTCAACTAATGCAGCATTCATAACCAAGTGGGAAGGTGGTATTTACCTCATACCACTGTGAAAAATCCACCTGAATAACCCTCCAACTAGAATTTATAGGGGGAAAATTACATTTACATTTAAGTCATTTAGCAGACGCTCTTATCCAGAGCGACTTACAAATTGGAAAGTTCATACATATTCATCCTGGTCCCCCCGTGGGGAATGAACCCACAACCCTGGCGTTGCAAGCGCCATGCTCTACCAACTGAGCCACACGGGACCAGGTGTACTTTTCAGCAGTTAAATGCAACAGCAAAACATTATTTACAAAATAAATATATTAATATTGTTTATGAACACTATAATTTGTTTTAAAGTGTCATGGATTCCCCCAGTACTGCTGCTCATTCCGTGCACCAGCTCCGGAGTTCTACGTCACTGGCCTCTAGGCGTCACTGAACTGTTTCATTACGCACACCTGGTTCCCTTTCCCCCCTGATTAGTAACTGTATATATGTGCCATCTGTTCACAATTGTCTGGTCGGTTATTGTTCCCATGTCCGTTGGTCTTGTGAGTACCTGTGCTTTGTTGTTTGGTCTTTCATTCTGCACGTATTGTGTACTCGTCATTACGGGTCTCGTCCTGTGTATTGTTGTACACATGTTACTATGGGTCTCGTCACGTATATTTGAGGTTTTACCTCGCTCTTTTGTTTGTGTTACATCCCTGTGTTTTTGTGCACGTGTTTGTTTTGGGCTTCGTCCCAGTGCCTTTCATGGCATGTTGTATTTTTGGGTGGAGTATTAAAACCCCCCCTATTACGTATTCCTGTGCCTGTCTCCAATTTATACAACGTGACAACAAGCATGATAGCTGTACTTTTAGTTTACTGTTGACACAGCTTGTTGGCCATTAGACAATCTGTGTTTCTCAATGAGTTCAAAGCCAGTGAATGTATCCAGCTGGTATTTACAACTTCACATCTTGTAATTACCACCTTCCCACTTGGTTGTGGACGCAGCAAAAGACTCAACCAGAGGTTCAGGTAGGTTTTCAGGTCATTCTTTTTGCTCTTTTGAATGTTGGCTCTTACAGGGCTATTCATTTGTTTGCATTTGTCAATTCATTTTTAATTGTTCATTTTAACTAGGCACGCCAGTTAAGAACAAATTCTTATTTACTATGACGGCCAAACCCGGATGATGCTGGGCCAATTGTGCACCGCACTATGGGACTCCCTATCATGGCTGGATGTGATACAGCCTAGATTCAAACCAGGGACTGTAGTGACGCCTCTTGCACTGAGATGCAGTGCCTTAGAATGCTGCGCCACTCAGCATAAGCTTATGTTGACACCGTATGTTTGTCCTATCAATGCAGTATTATTCACCAGTTCGTGATTTATGCACGCTTGTTACAATATTGTTATGAGCAGAGCATAGTGCAGAACTTTATTAGTGTTTTTGTGTTGCTATTTTCCCTTGAACTTTACTTATGTTCATCCCAGACCATATGGACAATATTGATTGCCTCATGCAGGCTACTAATCCACTGACATGTGGATTAGCAATAGGTCATCAGAATGTAAATGTTCAAGGTTAAACTGGTTAGTATAAAATTATAACCACGAAGTTACTGTAGCATGTATAGATCAATATTCCTAGAATACGCCTTTAAAATGACTGTCGTATACTGCTGTATAACAAGTACAAAATAATATTTGAAGTATGTCATTTATGGAACTAAAGTAAAGTTATTCCACCCACCACATTCCTAGTTTGACATCAACTGAAGAGGAAGCAGACATGTATGTGGCAGGACTATATGCACGCATCACACAAGCCTCATCTTGAGTGAAACATTGCATATAACATTTCAATGTAATCCCTCTGTGTTCCCTGCAGATAGCAACATGTGAATTGAATGAGGATGAGAGTATTTTCAGTAAAAAGTGAACCCAAGGCGCCAGTACACTGGGAGCATACTGAATGTTAGGTGGGAACTCAAAGACGGAGGGCTCTATCTTAACAAACACAGCGCAATGGTAAATCTTAGCACTATAGGTTCAGTGGGTGTCAGAAGTATTTGAGCTATTATCACAACAGGAGTTATGGGCGCAGTAGCTAGAGGTGGCCCAAGGGGCTAGGTTTAGAAGAATAAACAAGTTGTCGGTGTGTCGGGGCTCGACCCCTCACTGGCCAATGGGAACGTGCTCCATAGCTAAATATGTGGTTGCTTCAAGTTGCGTATTTACTGTATTTTATGTATCAAGTTGTCATAAAATCCAATTTGAATGTTAGTCAGTTATATCCTAGTTTGTTAAGTAGCCTACAGACACAAAGTAATGTATGTAGGCTTATCCCATCTTCGCAAAATATGTTGAACGTGTTTGTAGATATTGTATATGGTTGAACATAGCATTCACACTATTATATACTGTATGTTTGAGTTATGGACATTTCAAACATTGTCAATAAGCAATATTACATTCACTATTGATAAGACTTAAAAAGAGAATAATTCTAATAAAAATGAAATGTTTTAAATAGGCTGTCTAAATACAGTTAAAGGCACCATAATTCTCCCAGTGGGCATATAATATTAAAGTAAACTATGGACTTCATGTACTCACTGTTTTGCTGCTACTAAACTTGATATTTTATTAAAGCTTTGGGGACAATTTTTTTTCAAAGCAGTCTCACAAATCAAACCTTTATTGATAGGCTGCTATTTTTTGACTGCATTGGGCAGGACAAAAACTATTGGGGGGGGGGGGGGGGGGGGCTATTGGTTTTTAATGAAATGAAAAACAAGCAATCAGTTTGTTAAAACAACATGTCCAAGATGGGGTCATAAGGATGATATCATAAATCGCATCTCTTGTTCCATGGCACTGTGTGCACACCTAGGCCTAAATGTCTTTGAGCATTACATTTGTACATCTCCAGAATACTAGGCTTCTGTCAATTGTAACGTTGCCTTTGTGCGAGGCACAAAAAAAAAAACTGTCGTTGATATGGCTTTTTTAATTTGTCATTTTAATTTTATGTTTTTACATTTATTTAACTAGGCAAGTCAGTTAACAACAAATTATTATAGGACTGAATAGTTTGGAGGAGTGTGGCTTTGGTAATAGGACGATTATCAAATATGGCCTACTGGGGATTGATAGACTAAAATGGGGATGAATAGCCTACTAAAATGAAGTATGTGAATTGCGACTCATGAAAAAGCATTGATGCAAGACCTTCCACAATATTTCAAGGCCCTCTCAGTAGAAAGCCCCTCTATTCATATGCTACTTGGCTAATGCATGGCCAGGAAAAAAAGACGCACCTATGCGAAAGCTGCTAAACCAGCCTTGATTTAGGGGAGGGTAGGTTTTGCTTGGTTTTCAATCAAATTAAACTAAATGGGGCGTAACTAATCGTTTCTATATAGAGATTCACCGGCACTAAAGGTACATCTCTAGTTCAATGGGCACTGTGTGTCATGGCTGTGATTCCGCTCTCAAAATCTTTGCCAATCAACTGCGTTACCATTAATTTAAGACCTGCCTTTGGTTGGTTTTAACTTCCTTTAGCCCTGCATGAAATTGTCACATTAAGCACACACCTCAAATATTGACACCCCTCCCCCCTGGGGCGAGCGAGCTGATGTTAGACAGGTAAATTGCCAAATCTCGAGTAAGGGGTGGAAAATGCCAGTGCGACAGTTTTGAAATTACTACATTTTAAGCTAACGTGCGTTTGACACTGGCACCTCCTTAACACCAGCTGAAAATAGAGCCATGAATGCTTTCTAGGCCATTTCACCAGCATTTTGACTTAAAGAGACTATTAAAGGAAAATATGAATTGTACTAAAAACTATTGAAACCTTACTGTATCTGGGGAAGCTAAAGGCTCACTTGAGTTATTTATGTTTCTCCAGAAATATGTTTCTTGCATCAAAAGCTGTTAAACAAAATATGAGAATTTCCATGTAAAAGGACCCAAGTGCATAGGAGCATGTCACATGAAAGCTAAGAGAATATATTTTGTCATAGGTAAAGGCATTGATTTCTGGATAAACAGATGGAAACGGGGTCTAAGAAAATAACTACCAGAAAAAGTCTTAAAAGGTATCAGAAATGCAGGGGTGGCAGGTAGCCTAGTGGTTAGTGCATTGGACTAGTAACCGAAAGGTTGCAAGATTGAATCCCTGAGCTGACAAGTTAAAAATCTGTCGTTCTGCCCCTGAACAAGGCAGTTAACCCACTGTTCCTAGGCTGACATTGAAAATAATAAAATGTTCATAGCTTACTTGCCTAGACAATAAATACAGTACCAGTCAAGAGTTAACGCCTACTCATGTTCACTATTTTCTACATGGTAGAATAATACTGAAGACATCAAAACTATGAAATAACACATATGGAATCATGTAGTAATACAAGAGTTAAACAAATCAAAATATATTTTATATTTGAGATTCTTAAAGTAGCCTACCTGTGCCTTGATGACAGCTTTGCTGACTCAACCAGCTTCATGAGGTAGTCACCTGGAATGCATTTCAATTAACAAGTGTGCCTTGTTAAAAGTTAATTTGTGGCATTTCTTTCCTCAATGTGTTTGAGCCAATCAGTTGTGTTGTGACAAGATAGGGGTGGTATTTGGCCCTATTTGGTAAAAGACCAAGTCCATATTATGGCAAGAACAGCTCAAAAAGACAAACAGAAATGATAGTCCTTTACTTTAAGACATGAAGTCAACTTTGAAAGTTTCTTCAAGTGCATTAGCAAAAACCATCAAGACATATGATGAAACTGGCTCTGAGGACCAACACAGGAAAGGAAGACCCAGAGTTACCTCTGCTGAAGAGGATAAGTTCATTGGAGTTACCAGCCTCAGAATAAATGCTTCACAGAGTTCAAGTAACAGACACATCTCAACATCAACTGTTCAGATGAGACTGTGAATCAGGCCTTCGTGGTCGAATTGCTATAAAGAAACCACTACTAAAGGACACCAATAAGAGATTTGCTTGTGCCAAGAAACATGAGCAATGGACATTAGACGGGTGGAAATCTGTCCTTTGGTCTGAGTCCAAATTTGAGATTTTTGGTTCCAACCGCCGTGTCTTTGTGAGACGCAGAGTAGGTGAAAGGATGATCTCCGCATGTGTGGTTCCCCCCTGTGACGCATGGAGGTGTGGGGGTGCTTTGCTGGTGACACTGATTTATTTAGAAGGAGTGATACGCCATTCCATCTGGTTTGTGCTTAGTGGGACAATCATTTGTTTTTCAACAGGACAATGACCCAAAACACACCTCCAGGCTTGTACAGTTATACACTGTACCGGCAGGATAGAACAGGAGCCTCTGATAAGACAAGGGGTAGCAGTCTTTTTGTAAACCGCTGGTGCACGATTTTTAAGGAAGCCTCAAGGTTTTGCTCGCCTGAGGTAGTATCTCATGATAAGCTGTTGACCATACTATTTACCAAGAATTTTCATGTATTCTTCGTAGCTATCTATTTACCACAACATACCGATGCTGCCACTAAGACTCCAATCAATGAGCTGTATACGGCCATAAGCAAACAGGAAAACGCTCATCCAGAGGCGGCGCTCCTAGTGGCCAGGGACTTCAATGCAGGGAAACTTAAATCTGTTTAACCTCATTTCTACCAGCATGTTAAATGTGCAACCAGAGGGAAAAAAATTATAGTGCACCTTTACTCCACACACAGAGACGTGTACAAAGCTCTCCCTCGTCCTCCATTTTGCAAATCTGACCATAATTCTATCCTAATTCCTGCTTAGAATCAAAAACTAAAGCAGGACCTACCAGTGACTCGGTCAAAAAAAATGTGTCAGATGAAGCAGATGCTAAGCTACAGGACTGTTTTGCTAGCACAGACTGGAAAATGTTCTTGGATTCTTCCGACGGCATTGAGGAGTACACCACATCAGTCACTGGCTTCATCAAGAAGTGCGTCAAGGACGTCGTCCCCACAGTGATTGTACGTACATACCCCAACCAGAAGCCATGGATTACAGGCAACATCTGAGCTAAAGGGTAGAGCTGCCGCTTTAAAGGATCTGCCACTTTAAAATGGGAATGGAAATACTATGGTTTATAACACCAGCTAAGTGTAAATCGTCATATTGGCATTGAGTCACTGGCAGGAAAGAACATTTTGGAACTCCCAAAAATGTCTGAATTTACAGACTAACTGCGAGTCTGAGAATAAGTTTATTACAGAGAATGAAATTATGTTGGGGAGCCAATAAACCTACTGAAGCCATTCATGTTTGAGCCGATCGTTGCCCCAGATCAGAGTTTGTTCTCGTAGCAGTAACAACAGAAACATGCTGCCTGAAACACCTCAGCTAGAGGGTCGGCGTAGGCAAACACAAACTGGTGTGAGTGGGGATGCTGCCAGGTAATGGCTAGAGTAGGAGTGTGTTGTAGGTGATACAGCACGAAATCCCAGCGGATGGTGGCTGTATTACATCATCAGGTTCCTGTCAGTCTGTCTAGGTGGCGATGTATTTATTGGACATGTTACTAATCCTTATGAAGGACTTCCTGGCAGAAGAGGTTACTTGACCAGTCAGCAGCCGATATGCCAGTTAAATAATTGGTGAAGTGTTGCTTGATTATTCATTGTTTTTAAGGTTAATGTCAGTAGTGGGTAGGTACTCATATATATACTATAACTGTGTTTATCATCAGTGCTGTTTGGCGCATTGGTAACACATTTACCTTTAGATTAGACAACCAGAGTTCGAATCGCAGACGGCATCCTGATTATGAATACATTGTGATTTAGGTTCGGTATCAGACTAACTTTTCTTCTGATTTTGTTTGCAGAGCGTACAGGCTGGCAGTTTATCGCCAGTTCACCCTATGGGCACGAGAGACTTGGACAAGGTGTACAGCGTCTCACACCTGAAGTTAACAACTTTTATCCCAAAGCCATAAGACTGCTGAACAATTAATCAAATGGCTACCTGGACATAGACCACCACCCCCTTTTTTTTACACCACTGCTACTCGCTGTTTATTTTTGCATGGTCACTTTACCCCAACCTACATGTACAATTTACCTCAACTAACCTGTACCCCCCCCTCACATTGACTCAATATCTGTACCCCTTGTATATAGCCTCATTGTTATTTTATTGTGTCACTTTTTTTTGTTTAGTAAATCTTTTCTTAACCAACAATGCAGTTCAGAAAATAAGAGTTAAGGGCTCGTAAGTAAGCAGTTCACTGTAACCTCTACACCCATTGTATTCAGGTGTATAATTTGATTTGAATCCATCCTTCTATAATAAGAAGGTGCCTTGTTGCTTTTTTTGTGGGACTGAAAAAAATGTGTGAAACGTAAAATTAAGTTATTAACCGGTTCCCATGCATTTGAAATTAAGGTTATGTTCCAGAACCGTATAGATGACTTTAGTTCCCAGTTCTGATCCTTTTCCCACTTGAAACCACCAGGTTCCCGTGACCTTATTCATGTGTAAAGGTGGTGGAATTATGAGGGAATTAAATCAAGTTCAGGATACGGCATATCTGAAGACGCACCACCACTACACCTTAATTTATTAGATCTCCACCCAGAACAAATAACGGGTGAATAGCATGCTATTCTCATGCTTAAATTGAAGGTCAGAATACACATAGAGGAAAGGGGGGGTCATTACATTCCATTTATGCATGCTTAAGTGAATTTAAATCATTATGTTTTTTGGGGGGCTAAATCAGGTGTTTAAGTGTTGGTCAAAAGCCTTAAACTGTAGCTCAACACACAGTTTCTGAATAATGTCAATATGTACAATGCAAGTATGACGTCCACAGAGTAAAGAATAGTGGATGGATGCACACAAGGAGGCTTTCCCAAAAGTTTGACTACCACAAGGACATAAACCAAACCATTTTCATTAGTTGTATATGGATCCTATACAGAATACATCATAGACATTGCTGTTGGCCCTTGGTTATCAGGCTCACACAGCCATAGGATGCTACCCAGGGAAGAAAATTATTACGTTATGACTTAGTGGGTTTCCATCGTGACCGAGCTCCATGGTAACGTGCAGGGTTAAATGCTGACATTGGAGCCAAGGAGTGTACAAGCTGGGAGCAGGTTTCCATGAAATATGCGTCCATGTCGGAACCCAGATCAAATGCAAAATGTCTGTAATAGGCTGATGAGCTCGTCCTCCATGTTGGGACTGTGAACCAATATCATTGGTTGGTGGAAGAGTCCCAAGAGAATGTTTAGTAACAGATCTACTCTGGAGAGCCCTTTCGGGCATCCTTCCCTCTTGTGAAATGCACTAGTTACTTACATCCTCGTTCTCCTATTTCTGTCCAAGTACAAGCAAGGCTTTCCTACCTGGGTGGACTATTTCATAGAACGATGAGGCATTTGTGCCTGCTGTGGTTCTGTCTGCTAGCAATGATGAACAAATACTAACACCTCTGTACTTTATGACCTACCTGCTGTCATGTATTAGTCTGATTAAGAACAGGTTGGAAATGTTTAAATTGTGAATGGATGTATTGTCCTCAGCCAACAAGAGACTGACAGTTTCTATCCAGGCATGATGCCTAAGAAATATTTGGGAACTCCCTTCATTTCAAATAATGATGCCCTTCAGATAATTACATTATAAGGCAAACACTGGTCCTTCAAATATCCTAAACATTTACTGAACAAAAATATAAACGCATCATGTAAAGTGTTGGTCCCATGTTTCATGAGCTGAAATAAAAAATTGGTGTGCACAAATTTGTTTACATCACTGTTAGTGAACATTTCTCCTTTGCCAAGATATTCCATCCACCTGACAGGTGTGGCATATCAAGAAGCTGATTAAACAACATGATCTTTACACAGGTGCACTTTGTGCTGGGGGCAATAAAAGGCCACTAAAATGTTCAGTTTTATCACACAATACAATGCCACAGATGTCTCAAGTTTGGAGAGAGTGTGAAATTGGCATGCTGACTGCAGGAATGTCTACCAGAGCTGTTGCCAGATCATTTGAATGTTAATTTCTCTGCCATAAGCCGCCTCTAACGTCCTTTCAGAGAATGTGGCAGTACATCCAACTGGCCTCACAACCACAGACCACATGTAACCACGCCAGCCCTCCACATCCAGCTTCTTCACCTGCGGGATCGTCTGAGACCAGCCACCTGGACAGTTGATGAAACTGAGGAGTGTTTCTGTCTGTATTAAAGCCCTTTTGTGGGGAAATACTCATTCTGATTGGCTGGGCATCGCCAGTTGGTGGACCTGGCTCCCAAGTGGGTGGGCTTAGCCCTCCCAGGCCCAGTCATGTGAAATCCATAGATTAGGGTCTAATGAATTGATTTCAATTGACTTATTTCCTTATACTGTATGAACTGTAACTCAGTAAAATCATTGAAATTGTTGCAAGTTTATATTTATGTTAAAGATATCCTTCTCTTTAATGCAACCGCTGTGTCAGATTTCAAAAAGCTTTACGGAAAAAGCACACTATGCAATAATCAGAGAGCAGCGCTCAGAGACCAAAACAAGCCATACAGAAGTCAGAAATAGCATTATAAATATTCACTTACCTTTGATGATCTTAATCGGAATGTACTCCCAGGAAACCCAGTTCCACAATAAATGTTTGTTTTGTTCGATAAAGTCCATCATTTATGTCCAAATACCTCCTTTTTGTTTGCGCGTTTAGTTCACAAATCCAAATTCAAGAGGCGCAGGCACTTAGTCCAGATAAAAAGTCAAAAAAGTTATATTACAGTTCGTAGAAACATGTCAAACGATGTATAGAATCAATCTTTAGGATGTTTTTAACATAAATCTTCAATAATATTCCAACCGGACAATTCCTTTGTCTTTAGAAAGGAAAAGGAACGCTGCTAACTCTCACGGGTGCGCGCCTGACTGAGCTCATGGCATTCTGCCAGACAACTGACTCAAACAGCTCTTATTCTCTCCCCCTCACAGTAGAAGCCTGAAACAAGGTTCTAAAGACTGTTGACATCTAGTGGAAGCCTTAGGAAGTGCAATCGGACCAATTTTACACTGTATAGTGGATAGGCAAAGACTTGAAAACCTACAAACCTCAGATTTCCCACTTCCTGGTTGGATTTCTTCTCAGGTTTTTGCCTGCCATATGAGTTCTGTTATACTAACAGACATCATTCAAACAGTTTTAGAAAGTTCAGAGTGTTTTCCATCCAAATCTACTAATAATATGCATATCTTAGCTTCTGGGCCTGAGTAGCAGGCAGTTTACTCTGGGCAGGCAGATGCTAAACTACAGTATTGTTTTGCTAGCACAGACTGGAATATGTTTCAGGATTCTTCCAATGGCATTCAGGAGTACACCAGATGGCTTTATCAATAAGTGCACTGGCTTTATCAATAAGTGCATCGAGGACGTCATCCCCAAAGTGACTGTACGTACATACCCCAACCAGAAGCCATGGATTACAGGCAAACATTCACACTGAACTATAGGTCAGAGCTGCCGCTTTCAAGGCGCGGGACTCTAACCCGGAAGCTTATAAGAAATCTCTCTATGCCCTCCAACACATCAAACAGGGACAGCATCAATACAGGACTAAGATCTAATCAAACTACACCGGATCCGACACTCGTCGGATGTGGCAGGGCTTGCAAACTATTACGGACTACTAAGGGAAGCACATCCGAGAGCTGCCCAGTCACACGAGCATACCAGACGATGTAAATAACTTCTATGCTCGCTTCGAGGCAAGTAACACTGAAACATGAATGAGAGCATCAGCTGTTCCGGACAACTGTGTGATCACGCCCTCCGCAGCCGATGTGAGTAAGAACTTAAAACAGGTCAGGCCGTAGGGACAGACGGATTACCAGGACGGGTACTCCGAGCATGCGCTGATAACTGGCAAGTGTCTTCACTGATATTTTCAACCTCTCCCTATCTGAGTCTATAATACCAAAATGTTTCAAGCAGACCACCATAGTCCCTGTGCCCAAGAACACTAAGGTAACCTGCCTAAATGACCACATGACCGGTAGCACTCACGTACGTCTGTAGTCATGAAATGCTTTGAAAGGCAGGTCATGGCTCACATCAACACCAGTTATCCCAGAAACCCAAGACCCACATGCTGCTACTCTCTGTTATTATCTATGCATAGTCACTTTAATAACTCTACCTACATGTGCATATTACCTCAATTACCTCGACACCAGTGCCCCCGCACATTGACTCTGTACCAGTACCCCCTGTATATAGCCCTTTTATTATTTGATATTCGTATCTCTTACTTTTTTATAGGTATTTTTTAAACTGCATTGTTGGTTAAGGGCTTGTAAGTAAGCATTTCACTGTAAGGTTATTGTATTTGGCGCATGTGACAAATAAAATTTGATTTGATTTGAGGAAATCAGAATTCATTAGGCCCTAATCTATGGATTTCACATGACTGGGAATACAGATATGCATTTTTTGGACACAGATACCTTAAAAGATATGGGCCTCACAACGAGCCTCAGGATCTCCTCACAGATTTTTTTGCATTCAAATTACCATCGATAAGATGCAATTGTGTTCTTTGTCCATAGTTTATGCCTGCCCATACCATAACCCCACCGCCACCATGGGGCACTCTGTTCACAATGTTGACATCAGCAAACCGCTCACCCACAAGACGCCATACACTTAGTCTGTGGTTGTGAGGCCGGTTGGACGTACTGCCAAATTCTCTAAAACGACATTGGTAGAGAAATTAACATTGAATTCTCCAGCCACAGCTCTGGTGGACAGTCCTACACTCAACATGCCAACCGCATGCTCCCTCAACTTGAGACATATGTGGCGTTGTGTAGGGAACTGCACATTTTAGAACGGCCTCTTATTTTCCTCAGCACAAGGTGCACTTGTGTAATGATCATGCTGTTTAATCAGCTTCTTGATATGCCACACCTGTAAGGTGGATGGATTATCTTGGCAAAGAAGAAATGTTCACTAACAGGGATGTTAACAAATTTGCGCACAACATTTTAGATATTTTTTTTTTTTTGTGCGTATGGAGAATTTCTGGGGACATTTATTTCAGCTCATGAAACATGGGACCAACACTTTACATGTTTTGTTTAATATTTTTGTTCAGTGTGTTCATAGTCAAGGAAGACAAACTTATGCAGTATCAGAATCCATGAAGGTAGTTTCATACAAATGAAAGCAAATCTACACCTCATCTCCATGACTGGATTTGATAAAAAGGTGTGTAACCCCATTTGCTTTACTTCAGCATGCCAAAGCAAATCTTTAAGAGACCGGTGCTCTCCATGATAATCTAATGTGATTTCTCAACACTGCCATGTTTCCTGGAAACCCAATGCATACCCTTCATTTGAATACCAACCCTGAAAATAGCCCATTAGAAGAGCGGGTGAAATGAGAAGCAAAGGCTCATGGGATATGCTTAATAAATGCAATCCACCCCTATGATGGAATAGATCTTTGTGGCTAGGAGGGCAGATAAACCGCTTGTTTTCTACGTGATGAATTAGGATTCAGGATTAGGATTCATCAAAATCAAATTATTAACATCAACAAAAGGGAGGAAATTAGGGTTTTATGAGAAAGGTGGCTCTAAAGAGTGGGATCACATGAAACAACATTATCTGGCTCTCTATACTATCATGTGAATTTCACCTTGATTAAAGGGTCTTCTATAAGTGCCTGAGACTGCTCAAGGTAAATGCTTGCACATGATTAAACAAAGAATGCAGGAATTCAATCTGAAGTCCAACTTAATTAGATGCTGGAGAGTACTTGGAGTGCCTCAGGTCGATTTAAATGAGAACTGGAAAAAATGAAAGTCACTTCAAATGAGAGCAGTGAATGTCACACTTTTCAACAATATTGCGTCACGAATCTTAGAATATGCTTGGGCTTTTCAAAATTAAATGTAATGTTTTCAAATTCATCCATTTGTTGTACAGATGGATATTTTACTGATCAATACCGAACCTGAACTGACGTCAACACTCTTGACCGGTCTTGTGCACTGCAAAACAAAACAAAATTGGATTTATATATAAAGCCCTTTTTACATCAGCAGATGTCAAAGTGCTTATACAGACAAACTCAGCCTAAAACAGCAAGCAATGCAGATGTAGAAGCATGGTGGCTAGGAAAAACTCCCTAGCGAAAGACAGGAACCTAGGAAGTAACCTATAGAGGAACCAAGCTCTGAGGGGTGGACAGTCCTCTTCTGGATGTGCCGGGTGGAGATTATAAGAGTACATGGCTATTAAGGCCTTCAAAAACGTTCATAGATGACCAGCAGGGTCAAATAATAAGCAAAAGGCAAATTTCCTTGCCGTGATGTCCACAATAATCAATAATTACATGTGGCATGATGGATATTTTAATGGTAGATTAGCAATCATTGTTTTAAAATCCAATAATGTTGTGGGTCCATCAGACCTGCAAACATTGGGTGAATAACAAAAACACCACAAGGGTTAAACCCTGATTCATTTACACATAGTGGTCATCTGCTTAATACAGTCGATATATGCCACTTCAAAAGTAAATTAATCACAGTCACTGTAAATATTTGACTTTGGTGTTGTCATCTCGTCAAACACGAGTCCTGCCTGTTTTAAATTGCTCTTGTCATTGAGAAGATAATTTGCTAGTATGTATACAGTATCTTAGTGTTATCAAATAATAGAAAATATGCAGGTTTAAGTTACGCAAATATAAAAATTTGATTTCATACTCAATTTAAAGATAACAGTACACTGTCATCATGGTTCCTGCAACTGCTATCTCTACCTACTGTAAGCAGCCTTGCCCCCGTTGTTTCACGCTTCTCTGGGCTTCTCGTGAATGAGGCAAATCAGTGTGGCTTTATACAGAACCTGTTGATGGACCACAAATCACTCTATCTGCAGAGAGCTGCAGGAGATCTTGGCAGCAAGGGCTTGAAAATAGTATTAAATATGGCCGTGTGAAATGTCAGTTTGCACACATCATTGAGCAATCCCTGTGAGCACCCTCCAACCCCCTCCCCGGCCCGACAGCTCTGAGCACAGGGGGAGCTAAACACGTTAATCTGCAGTGGGAGACATTTGAACACTTGCTTGATGGGAGGTGGGTTTTGGAATTTACAGTCAATTGTGTGCGGGACTGAAGACATCACACAGCACGGTTCCAGTCAGGGTCCACTCTTCCCGGTTGGAGAGATTCTGAAGAGCGACATCAATGGCTGCAGGGAAAAGAGAAACAACGGCAACAAAATGATTTGCAAATGTAGTGGGAGAAGAATTGTACACGTGTTTGTAATAAAAAGGGTTATTTTGGACAGTACAGAGTACAGTTGTAGGATCTTAATTTGATCACCCTATAGCAGGATAAAATTCGTAGTGTATTCAGTAGCGATGCGTGGGTAAAATCACTAGGGGAAGCCAAGTTCCCCCCACCCTCTCCCCCAGCAAAAGAAATAAACAATTATTACAACCTACACTACATGTGTTGTTATAATTGCATTGTTTGCTGTTAATTCATATGCCTTGCAGCCGTGATATATAGGCCTAAAGGCCGAGACAATAAGAAGACAATGACAGAATAAATTCAACCACACCATTGTTTTATCACAATACCAGATAGCAACCTCTGTCTGGTGACAGTTACATGACCTAACCGTTAAGCAAGTTAATGTTTCCGACATTTTCAGACCACTAAACAACTATTGATTTAGAACCACAGAGATTTACCGCAAGTTGCAAAGACATCAGGAGCTGCAGCACCATTTCAACATCATCAAATCACCTCTGCTTAGTCTAATACAGAGACAACCAAAAACAATTTAGTCCAATCAACATAAGCTAAATATGATTTGGATTTCTGTTTGCACGCACACGCGCGCGAGAAACTCCAATGCCATCCTCCTCTCTTTCATGTTAACATAATGGTCTACCACTCTGTCATACATTACACACTTTTACTTACTTCCTTTCATGGAAACGTTAGCTAGTTAACATTAGCCTTCTACATCTAGCTGCTTTACATATTGAACTTACAAATCAAATTGTATTTGTCACATGCGTTGAATACAACAGGCTTCCCTTGACACCTTACAGTGAAATGCTTACTTACGGTGAAATGCCATCTTCTCAGGCCAGGGGCACAACAATGTATGAATTAATGTTTGGATCAGAATCGATGTTATAATCATTGTTCAGTATGGAGAATTACGTTAAACCACATGTCCAAATCCTTATCTCCATCTACATGTATGGCTAATTTAGGAATGACAATTTTAGCGAACTAGCCACCAGTGGACAACATAAATTCAAGTTGTTTCTCTTAATGACACATGCTCTCAAAGAGATTTGATAGGAGAGACGTCAAATCCAAGCTGGCTTAATCTCCATTTTGAAATTTCAGACTTTATTTTGTCTTCACGAAAAATGGCCATTCATTATAATCCTCATAATAATTTACATTTCCTATTGCATCAGGATTATTTTCCTTCTGAAGCAAATTGGCTCAGATTAAGATTGTACATATGTATGTCATCGCTACAGTATAGGCTCTATGATATATAAATCAACTTAGAGATGTTATAAGACAACTGTATGATCCAGTTGGCTGGTCAGTGTTGAAATACCGCCACCTACCATAGACCGTGTACTGGATGTATTAGAATCACAACATCCACAGTTTGGTTGAATAAATCACAATTTCCAGGTAACAAAGGTAAAATGAATTGCACTTAACATAGTTCTTCTGAATCCAAATATTTGTCCAAACTATCACTGACTGTTAGTAACCAGTAACCACCACCATACATCAAATGGTATTTTTATATGACATACAGAATAAGAAGTTAATAGCCGAGGTCTTTTATTCTTTCGATTTCACAAATACTAGACTATTGTGTGGGCCTGCTTATTATGTCCTCATGATAAATGCACACAATATAATAAGAATTGTTGGATAGTGCGTGTTCCATTCTTTACCTCATTCATCACGTCATAGTGTGGATTCAGCAATGTTATTTTTTATCCCTCTCCTGTATTTTCATGGCAAAGTAATTATACCTTAAGTGCGGCCCGACTAAGAATACATCCCAAATGGCACCCTATTCCCTATACAGTGCACCATTTTTGTCAAATGTAGTGCCTTATAGGGAATATGATGCCATTTGGGATGCAGGCTAAATGCAGAGAGTGTAGTCGTCGCCTAATTTCCTTGCCCTCCTGGTGTAATGCAATGCGGGTAACGTCTTGTATTTAGTTAGCCCCTTTTTGTTGCAAAGCCCGTTGTACTTCACAGCTGGGCCCCACTGATTTGCATGGCGAGAGATGAAATGGATGTTTGCCGCCACCTCATTCTGTCGTTATCAGCATTTATTTTCGCCTGTTCAATCAAGCCTTATCTGAGCGGGCTGCTGTCTTGTAATGACAATAAAAAATGTACAAGCACAAACAAACACACCCACTCGACTTCATTTGAACTTTCCACATGAGCTTAGTAATTTGCAGAGTTTCAAAAGTTGGAATTACAACAAGAACGTTCACAGTTCTCTCCGTGGTGCACTACTGTATGTGAGGACAAGTGAAGGTGTCCCTTGTAGCTAGCGAGTGTGTAACAGTCAGTTGGTTAAAATCACCAGAGTCTTATGTGGCATGATGTTCATTCATGGAGCTATTGAGAGAGAAACTATTTGTCATTATTGAGCTCATGGATAGATGCATGTTGATGGTCCATCTTCAAAGCCTCAACATGGAATTAAGTCATGTGTGTCCTCATTCATTATTTACCACATCTGAGATGCTTATTATTCAATTTATCTGAGATCAACTCCCATGATACTCAATCCTGCTTGCGATACATATGTGAGAAACACGATGTAATTTTCCAGCGTAAGCATTGTTCCTGGTAGGTATGTTAGGAACATAGTTTTGTCCAGCATATACATTTTTTTCAATTCAAACGCATAGCTCTGATGGTAGTGTTGAGGGCTCTCAATCATCCCAGTGTGCTTGATACAAGATTCGCAAGACCAGTCAATCAGTGAATAATTTAAATGCCGCCAGGATTCTTGTTTGGCTCCCTTGGACATGAAGCCCTCAATACATTTGAATATATTTTCACCCTCAACATATTGGTTACTGCATCTTGCCCATATCAGAGGTGTCTGGGGCAGGTGTGGAGATTGACGGCAAAGACGGATTTAAACCTTCTCTACTTTAAACACGTGACCTATAGCCTATACTTCAAGATTAAAGGGATAGTTCACCAAAAATTCTAATATCAGATTTTCCACCAATTGAGCGAGTTGCTATTCCCTGAAGCATGATCCTCCTCATTCAGACTGATCTAAGAGTTGTGCAGTCCCTCTTAACTATTTCAATTGCTTGACATGTACCAGCTGCAACTGTTCCAATCTAGCAGGAAAATATAAATTACTGACACCCAATTAATGGAAATGAACAGCCCAAAGGTAGTGGACATAGAATGGTGAATTTTCTGAAAATGATTGAAGTTAATTAATAATTATTTCCCACATTTGAGTTAAGAGCTAAAATATTATTCTTGGGGATCTCAAGAAAATCATTAGAATTTGTGCCTTTGCCTCTTCAGTCTATTGTCACGTGCACTAGTGCCACTGATTGAGTACCAGGAGAAAGATGATTATCTCCCAAGGAAAATCAGATATTAACGCTATGGAAAAAGCCTTTTTAATGCAACTCCACTACAGTAGCTTTCCCCATTTAACAATGAGCCTGTTGTGCTTTCTATTATCATTGTAAATATACCGAGCATTTCTCATTGACCGTGGCAGTTCTGCACTACGTGCTGCTTTCTCTGCTCTGTTGTCTGGCTAATGCTTGTTCCGCACAGTCAAAAATCTGCCGGTTTGCAGATGTCTCATGTTTCTGGGGAATGAGAGGGAATGACAGTGGGGGCAATCCTAAGTGATGTCACATTTGTTTGTCGCCACAGGAACCACAAGAACAACAAAGTTGACAGCAAAGCATGGTGGTGCTATAGATACATTAAAGAGCATCAGGGTGAGAAGAGTATAAATTCAAGCTGGCCATTAACGTACAGATGGTGATCCAGAGATATAGACAACAGTGGGAGATGAACGGAAGGTGCAGAGTGCAGATACATATGATGTGGTAAGCAGTGTGTAAATTAATCCAGAGGGGGCTTTTGGCATTACTAGTCAAGTGCTGAGTTCTTTGTTTTCCACTTGCTCACACAGCCTGTGGAAAAGAGGGTGACTAGTCAAATTTCACAGGGTATGTGAACGAAGCACCCCTGTCCTATTTATTTGACCCAGATCTGCTGATGCAGTCCTCTTTCCTCCCTCTTCTTCTGTCTAGGACCATTTATTATTCAAATCATTCCTTCCAATTCCCTCTTTCGTGTTCTGCATGCCGATTGGCTGTGCATTACATTATTCTGAGCCCACCAAGATTTGGGCAACATCAAAATAGGACACCATTTTATAATTTGGTGGGCTGACATTCTAATTCCGCACTGCTAACATGCTTAACAGAGGTTAACATACTCGCATATTGTCAGTTTGTACTGTTCAATTGACCAGGCCCGGTTTCCCAACAGCGTCTAAAGGCTAAGTTAATCTTAGAACCACAATGAACACAGCCTTAAGATTCTTTTGGGAAACTGGGCCCAATGATCTAAGGCCACAGCGGCGGCCTCGGGGGTAGGAAAAGGGAGCTTCTATTAAATGGGAACCTGCTAAAGTACATTCTGCTTGCATGAAATTCATGCACATATTCAGCTAGTTTCCCCTACTCTGTAAAAACTTAGAAGGTTTCCCTTATTTGCAAAGAGGTCAAGCAAGTCCACCTGGAGCCTCTCCAATCGCTATCCAATCCTCATTGACGTGATTGGTTTACTCACCTGTCAACACCTATCATTGGCTCACTGGGCAAATAAGTCTACCTACGGTACCACTGCATGGCAACTGTGTTATAGCTGTTAGCCTGAGCTAATGCTAGAGTAAGGTATTTCTTAAATTGACTGTGTAAATTGCATTTTTATATATTTTTATTTAACCTTTATTTAACCAGGTAGGCTAGTTGAGAACAAGTTCTAATTTACAACTGCGACCTGGCCAAGATAAAGCAAAGCAATTCGACACATACAACAACACAGAGTTACACATGGAATAAACAAACATACAGTCAATAATACAGTAGACAAAGTATATATACAGTGTGTGCAAATGAGGTAAAATAAGGGAGGTACAGCAATAAATAGGCCATGGTGGCGAAGTAATTACAATATACAATTTAAACACTGGAGAGATAGATGTGCAGAAGATGAATGTGCAAGTAGAGATACTGGGGCGTAAAGGAGCAAGATAAATAAATAAATAAATACAGTATGTGGATGAGGTAGTTGGATGGGCTAATAACAGATGGGCTATGTACAGGTGCAGTGATCTGTAAGCTGCTCTGACAGCTGGTGCTTAAAGATAGTGAGGGAGATATGAGTCTCCAGCTTCAGTGATTTTTGCAGTTCGTTCCAGTCATTGGCAGCAGAGAACTGTAAGGAAAGGCGGCCAAAGAGGAATTGGCCTTGGGGGTGACCAGTGAGATACACCTACTGAAGCGTGTGCTCCAGGTGGGTGCTGCTATGGTGACCAGTGAGCTGAGATAAGGCGAGGCTTTACCTAGCAAAGACTTGTAGATGACCTGGAGCCAGTGGGTTTGGCGGCGAGTATGAAGCGAGGGCTAGCCAACGAGAGCATACAGGTCGCAGTGGTGGGTAATATATGGGCTTTGGTGACAAAACGAATGGCACTGTGATATACTGCATCCAATTTGTTGAGTAGAGTGTTGGAGGCTATTTTGTAAATGAGATCGCCGCAGTCGAGGATCGGTAGGATGGTCAGTTTTATGAGGGTATGTTTGGCAGCAGGAGTGAAGGATGCTTTGCTGCGAAATAGGAAGCCGATTCTAGATTTCATTTTGGATTGGAGATGCTTAATGTGAGTCTGGAAGGAGAGTTTACAGTCTAGCCAGACACCTAGGTATTTGAAGATGTCCACATATTCGTCCAGTAATCGTCCAGTGTAGTGATGTGTAGTGTGGACGGGTGGGCAGGTGCAGGAAGTGATCGGTTGAAGAGCATGCATTTAGTTTTACTTGCATTTAAGAGGAGTTGGAGGCCACGGAAGGAGAGTTGTATGGCATTGAAGCTCGTCTGGATCTTAGTTAACACAGTGTCCAATGAAGGGCCAGAAGTATACAGAATGGTGTCGTCTGCGTAGAGTGGTTCAGAAAATCACCAGCAGCAAGAGCGACATCATTGACGTATACATAGAAAAGAGTCGGCCCGAGAATTGAACCCTGTGGCACCCCCGTAGAGACTGCCAGAGGTCCGGACAACAGGCCCTCCGATTTGACACACTGAACTTTGTCTGAAAAGTAGTTTGTGAACCAGGCGAGGCAGTCATTTGAGAAACCAAGGCTGTTGAGTCTGCCGATAAGAATGTGGTGATTGACAGAGTTGAAAGCCTTGGCCAGGTCTATGAATGAGCCTGCACAGTATTGTCTCTTACGTATGGTGGTTATGATATCATTTAGGACCTTGAGCGTGGCTGAGGTGCACCCATGACCAGCTCTGAAACCGGATTGCACAGCGGAGAATGTACGGTGGGATTCGAAATGGTTGGTAATCTGTTTGTAAACTTGGCAGGATAGGATAGATATAGGTCTGTAGCAGTTTGGGTCTAGAGTGTCTCCCCCTTTGAAGAGAGGGATGACCGCGGCAGCTTTCCAATCTTTGGGAATCTCAGACGATACAAAAGAGGTTGAACAGGCTAGTAATAGGGGTTGCAACAATTTCGGCAGATAATTTTAGAAAGAGAGGATCCAGATTGTCTAGCCTGGCTGATTTGTAGGGGTCCAGATTTTGCAACTCTTTCAGAACATCAGCTATCTGGATTTGGGTGAAGGAGAAATGGGGGAGGCTTGGGCGAGTTGCTGTGGTGGGTGCAGGGCAGTTGACTGGGGTAGGGGTAGCCAGGTGGAAAGCATGGCCAGCCGTAGAAAAATGCTTATTGAAATTCTCAATTATAGTGGATTTATCGGTGGTGACAGTGTTTCCTAGCCACAGTGCACTGGGCAGCTGGGAGGAGGTGCTCTTATTCTCCATGGACTTTACAATGCCCCAGAACTTTTTTGAGTTTGTGCTACAGGATGCAAATTTCTGTTTGAAAAAGCTAGCCTTCCTAACTGCCTGCGTACATTGGTTCCTAACTTCCCTGAAAAGTTGCATATCACGGGGTCTATTCGATGCTAATGCAGAATGCCACAGGATATTTTTGTGCTGGTCAAGAGCAGTCAGATCTGGAGAGAACCAAGGGCTATATCTGTTCCTGGTTCAAAATTTTTTGAATGGGGCATGCTTATTTAAGATGGTGAGGAAGGCACTTTCAAAGAATAACCAGGCATCCTCTACTGACGGGATGAGGTCAATATCCTTCCAGGATACCCGGGCCAGGTCGATTAGAAAGGCCTGCTCGCTGAAGTGTTTTAGGGAGCGTTTGTCAGTGATGAGGGGTGGTCGTTTGACCGCAAACCCATTACGGATGCAGGCAATGAGGCAGTGATTGCTGAGATCTTGGTTGAAAACAGCAGAGATGTGTTTGGAGGGCAAGTTGGTTAGGATGATATTTATGAGGGTGCCCATGTTTACGGATTTGGGGTTGTACCTGGTAGTTTCATTGATAATTTGTGTGAGATTGAGGGCATCAAGCTTAGATTGTAGGATGGCCTGTCCCAGTTTAGGTCACGTAGCAGCACGAGCTCTGAAGATAGATGGGGGGCAATCAATTCACATATGGTGTCCAGGGCACAGCTGGGGGCAGAGGGTGGTCTATAGCAAGCGGCAACGGTGAGAGACTTGTTTCTGGAAAGGTGGATTTTAAAAGTAGAATCTCGGATTGTTTGGGTACAGACCTGGATAGTAAGACAGAACTCTGCAGGCTATCTCTGCAGTAGATTGCAACACCGCCCCCTTTGGCAGTTCTATCTTGTCAGAAAAGGTTATAGTTAGGGATGGAAATTTCAGAGTTTTTGGTGGTCTTCCTAAACCAGGATTCAGACACGGCTAGGACATCCGGGTTGGCAGAGTGTGCTAAAGCAGTGAATAAAACTAACTTAGGGAGGAGGCTTCTAATGTTAACATGCAAGAAACCAAGGCTTTTACGGTTACAGAAGTCAACAAATGAGAGCACCTGGGGAATAGGAGTGGAACTAGGCACTGCAGGGCCTGGATTAACCTCTACATCACCAGAGGAACAGAGGAGGAGTAGGATAAGGGTATGGCTATAAGGCTATAAGAACTGGTTGTCTATTACGTTCGGAACAGAGTAAAAGGAGCAGGTTTCTGGGCGCAATAGAATAGATTCAAGGCATAATGTACAGACATAGGTAGGCATTGATGGGACTTAGTTGGGAGTTCAGATGTGAAATCTTTGCTGAGGGGCATTTAAAGTGATCCACATCAGTTCATTATGCCAGGCGCAGACTACACAACTTTAAAATCCTAACATCGCCTTTCCTATAGTTTTTTTGTCTTGCCAACGTAGTGGTGAACACACTAAACGATGTAGCACAGGGTGTCACACACAAGATTCTTCACTTGGTCTTGAGGACTTTCCATACCACCACGCTGTCTCACCAAAACAACAATGTGGTGATTTAATTAGATTTAATGTAGCTACAACGAGCTGTGGCTCAAAGCAGCCTCATAAATGTTTTCAGTCAGACATTCATGCTTGCCATACAGAGTTGAAATATCTTGCCAATACATTTTGAATTGAATAACATTTTGTGTAAAGAGCTTGTCAGAGCTGTAACGATTTGACACTTTTGCAAGTATACACACATACTAGTAGTAGTCATCGCTCCTGAGAGTCTACACATTCTGGGTGATGCGATACAATGTCATCATCTCACTGGCTTCTTCTCTGGCGAGCTCTCATTGGCTATTACTGATCATCGTTCTCAAATCTTGTCGATGCACACCTTACACTACAAGAGCATTGAAGATTTTGTACCAATAAAATCAAACGTTTGAAAATATCGTGACGTCTGGGACTGCTCAAAGAGGGGATCGGTAGACCTCAGATTGCGTCTCTGACTCACTCACATTAAACGAGCGCCGGTGACAGCCGTGCGCCCCGAGTAGTCAACGACATGGAGATTGTCTCCAATCTCAAAAACTTTGCTAAATCGGGACAAAATCATGTAGTGTACACCAGGCTGTATGGAACCAGGGGTGGCAGATAGCCTAGTGGTTAGAGAGTTGGACCAGTAACTGTAAGGTTGCTAGATCGAATCCCTGAGCTGACAAGGTAAAAATATGTTGTTCAGGACCCTGAACAAGGCAGTTCACCCACTATTCCTAGGCCGTCATTGTAAACAAGAAATTGTTTCTAACTGATTGCCTAGTAAAATAAAAAAATTGAGACCATCTTACGAGAAGACAAAGAATAATAGGGTCCTAATATCATTGAGGGATGTTCTCCAACATTCCACATGGTTTAGAACATTCATTCAGAGGGGCCCCAACCTTCCAACTGTGGGTCCCTCCTTTTTTAAAGGGACTGTAAATAGTAGAATGCACAAGGGGCATTCTTTTGAAATTGGGTAGTGCATCATCAGTTCCTCTTGTCATGTTAGTCATTGCATACATTAGAGATATTTATAACTTGTCAGAAATGTCCGGATCAATTAGCCCATATCAGTTAACATTTTTTATTCAGGATTTTTAGCCCTCAGGTATTATTTTTTGTCACTCAAATATCAAATGAATACACGTTAGACATGGCAAAATGTATAGAATTGTAAGAAAATGTCTTTTAAAACTGAAACCAACCAATGCTTTCTCCCACTAAGACCTCCACTGTTGACTGTTTGTGGTTTTCTGCTTAGTTTTCTCTCATTCCTTTCCTATTGTCCCAAGATACCTACTAAAAGTAATGCTGAAATGTGCACCTGCCAGGATCAATAACTAGATCCTGCCACAGGGAAACAAACAGCGAGGCTGCTGGGAGCTATGTGGTTTCCTGTTTCTGTTGGCGAGTCAGTTAAGCACTAAATGACCCCTACGATCTACAGTAATAAGGCAAGCACCAGCATCTAATTGCCTTTAATACATCACAATTATGACAGTAATTGTTTCTGACGGTTGATTGCATTTTTCCAAGCTGTAAAGATATTTCAGAACCCAAAACAATAAAAAGTGATATTTTCACCATTAAAAAGGAGTGATTAAAGCCATCCATTTTTGTTTCTAGTCGAGGGGACCCGCTTGAGGTACCGCCACTAACAGGTGCGAGCATCAACACTATGGCATAATTGTCACATAATTCCACCCTTGACTTCATACCTACTGCAATCTGGGCTGAGAAGTAGTCATAAGGGTAGGATTTAGCCTGTCAATTGCCTCTTTAGTCATTATTCAGAATCACTTATCTGTAAACACTCGCGCAAAAGGCCCTCTTCTGCAGGATTGGAGTATTGTGGTATAAAACAGTTATACAATTAATATTTCTCAGTTAGGTTTATCAGCATTAGGGCACCTTGACTGCTCTTTACTACTAACATCACAGATGTTAAATGTATTAACTGTGAGTTTGAAATGAGTTGACCACTCCTTACCTGTAGGTATCATGGCCTATATACAGTACATCATAATGATGGACAACCTATTTATATGAAGATATTGTTCATGTTCAAGTCCAGAGGAGTTGCTGAGCATTCTGATTGGCTTTCAGGTTTTGACTCAAACATCCATAGGCAAAACGAGTTTGTTGAAGACTGGTATAGTATCGAACAGGACTGAAGTAGGACAATCGTGTGAATGCATTCCCGAAGAAAACAAAAGATGATCTCTTTTTTTCCCTCACCCCCAAAACAATCATTCAAACGTAAATGTTTCATCAAAATGTCGTCATATAGGAACAGGAACTCTGCCTCTGTTGCAGTTGCCTTGATGATAACATTTGTCAAAGCACCCACCATTGATTTCAGCACATAATTGTCTTGCTTGCATCGCCAAGGCCATTCTCAGGTTTTATTGGAACTCCATTACCAAGTCATGAGTGTATTATGACTGAATAATATTCTCCCCATCATCAAGGTCTGTTTGATTGATTAATCATTCAAATTCAATTTCCATTATATTGTGTTTACAGATGGCAGGTAAATTGTTCATAAATATTTATAATTTCATGATTGTCACCCACGTATACATTTGATAACCATAACAAGTTTGCTCTACCCAGCAAAATGTTTGTTGGGGTCTAAGAATGTTTGCAAAGGCTTTGAAATAAGTGCAGAACCTCAATCGGTCTAGTTTTATACATCGGCATTGAGGGAATATTCTGTTTACTGTCCCGGAACATTCTGAAAACACGTTGGTGTTATTGTAGCTGGGCAGTCATGTACAACATCTTAAACGTTTTATATTGTTTTTATATCTTCTTTTTTTACAGTTTCCAGTCGGCACTCTCACAATGGTTATGGAGAGCTCTGCCAATAAAAGAAAGCCATTTAAACATTTTAAAAAAGCAACCAGCAACCAAGAAATAGATAGCAACATGGAACAGCTGTGGATGGATACATGTCGGGAATAATATGCAATTAGGTGATGGCATTTTCTCTCAGTCATGACATTCCAGTGCACATGTCCTTTTGTTACTCTCATTAATATGCATATGCCACCTGTGCCATCGAAACATTTGCTGGAGAAAATGTAACTGGGGACGTAGTATTGAAGCAATGTGAGTGCTTAGAAAAGATACGCCATGTTTGGGGATTGGGATTGGAGAGTTTATCAGTCCCTGCATATATTTTGTATTACACGAGATTAAATCATTTTGGAATATGAGAACAATATACATCAAAGCTCCTTGCAAAGCAGGCTCTCATTGTATTTGAAGAATTTTAGATTCCTTCTTTTGATGTGCCTCTCAAAGCCACACTGAGCTCTGTTCACTGTCTCCCATGTGCTTTCCAAGGGCTTAAATCAGAGCTAGAAGTCTTCCCCAGAATAACACTTTGACACAAAGTTAGAAACCCAGATTATGTTCAATGTCAGTGATAATAGTGCCTGTTGGTGCGGAGTGAATTCCTAATGCAGGAACATCAAACTAGTAATATTCTGTGCTTCTCTCTCTGGTTTTTCAACTTCCACTTACATGGGAATTGCTTCACTCCACAGTGTAAAAATGCTACCATTCACTCCTCTGGCTCTCTTCTCTGCTTTGACTGCTCATTGATGGGGCTATGGATACATTTGTGTTTGCAGGCAGAGTGCATTTTTGCAGTATCATAATAAGAGGGTTATAGGTTCTTCATTCCAGCTCACCCACTGAGAGACAAGCTGCCATGGGATGTTCCTCCAGGATAGTTCAAGCTCCCCAGAGTAGCATATGATGTGCAACATCTGAAGAAGCTACTATAAGAGCACGTCCTATCCCACTAGCCTGGATTTTGAGTCATCATGGTGCAGTGTGAATTAGGACGAATATTTTTTTCTCTCTATGTACCCACTTCAGCCAGAACTTGGTTGACCTGGTCAATGAGGCACTATGTGAGTCTGGCCCTCTGGGAGTCAATGGTATTTTGCATGGCCTTGAACCTGATCCATAGGTTACTGTTCTGCCTGCAGCATGGTGTTGTCATGGACCATGTCGTTGATGCTATCCATGCCCCCCCCCCCATATGCTTACCCTGAGATCAGAGATAGCCCATAGGACTCTGGTAATTATAGTAGATATCAGGCCAATACAATTATACACTGTTATACCTCCCCTACGCTTGCCCTGAAACCAGAGGGACCAGAGATGTGTGTAGGTCATAGAGAAATATAGCCTGAAATCCCCACTAAATATCACTCCTTTTCACTTTTGTTTCAGCTATGTTCAGTTGGATTCCAGGCTTACAGAAATACAGACTCAATGGATGCACGGGCAGCGGTTAGTACATTTTAAAAGTTATATGGATCCATGTTATGGTCCCGTGTGGCTCAGTTGATAGAATTTTGCACTTGCAACGCCAGGGTTGTGGGTTCAACTCCCATGGGGGAAAAGCACAAAAATGTGTGCGCGCACTCGTGTAAGTTGCTCTGTGTAAGAGTATCTACTATATTACTAAAATGTATCAGAAGCAAGAAGCCCCTTTAAGATCTGAAGCAAGCAGCCCCTTTAAGATCTAAAGGAATACTGTTTGAGTGAGGATCTCTGGCAAGGATGTAGAGCAGTGCTGGAAATAGTGTGCCATCTATGTTGTGTGAACTTCAAATCTGTTTGAATGGTTTTGGTATTTGGACATGTCGATTTTGGTGAGAAAGGGACAGTTCATTTGTCATTCTGGCATAAAGTAAGAGACTTAGGGCAGCAAAGTTGGTGTTGTTCGCACACAATGCTAAATCTCTCCGGTGTCCCTCTGTGGTCCCACTAAAACTTAACCAAGTAAACTAACAATGAAAGTAATGGAATACACAATAATAGCTGTTTTCTAGCTCCTAAACAACAGTGTTTTCTTTTGGTGTAGAGGAGACACACCAAGAACTCGGGAACACTTTGAAGTAAATGTGGGGATAGAATTGTTACGCCAGCTCGAAGATAATAAATGTCAACGGACCTCTCACCAGGGCCTGCTATGCTTCATTGCCTCATTGCCATGAAAATACAGCATGACAAAGTACCCATTGATACGAGATGATGGCATAAAATACTGGCAACCAGGCCTTCTCCAAGGCCAGAAGCACAGAGAGGCGCATTTACTAAAGAATAATTTTCATACCAGGAGTATCTCTAAAGGGCTGCATACACCGGGAGCTGTTTTAGAGCAATTTGATAATAAGCCATACTTACAGTGATGTCAACACTGTCTTTTTTTTCAGTTTCATTAAAGCTATTATGGCTGAATCGAACAGCTAAACTAGGGGAAAAAGTAGACCTCAAAGCTCCCAAGGCATTCGTTTATTAGATTTGGGAGCGTTATAATTTGGGAGAAGGTTGTATTTTTTTCAAGGCGGGTATAAAAATTTCACAGCTTAGCTGTTGCCTATGGTGTGTTGACTGCGATGCTCCAATTGCACTCAGCCATAATACAATAACAATCTAAAAGTGTGTTTGGGCTACACTTGTAATAATCCTTTTGTTTATCTTCTATCTAAAAAGCTTTTGATGCCGTCTTTGACGCCCATAGACCTGTCTCTGACGTCCTGGCGCTCATGGACCTGTCTGACTGGTTGAGTTGAAAAATAAACATTTTAATGTATTTATTTCTTGTTTATGACTCTTTCTAAATCTGTTGTGAACAGCTGTTACTCATTCTTGGTCCTAGCCATCTTGATATAGTGGAGTGTTTACAGCATTGTGTTACAAGGCTATCAAGATCAATATCAATCAGACTGCCAGTCACAGCTTGACAGGTTACTCTAAACAGCAACCCCCCTTGTGTGGTTGTGTACCTACATACCTATATATACAAAAGTATGTGGACACCCCTTCAAATTAGTGGATTTGGCTATTTCAGCCACACCCAGCCACATGCTGCTGACAGGTGTATAAAATCGAGCACACAGTCATGCGATCTCCATAGACAAACATTGGCAGAAGAATTGCCTTACTGAAGGGCTCAGTGACTGTCAACGTGGCACCGTCATAGGATGCCACCTTTCCAACAAGTCAGTTAGTCAAATTTCTGCCATGCAAGAGCTGCCACTGTCAACTGTAAGCACTGTTATTGAGAAGTGGAAACGTCTAGGAGCAGCAAATGCTGTCTTCGGTTGCAACACTCGCTAGTTCCAAATTGCCTCGAGAAGCAACGTCAGCACAATAACTGTTTGTCGGGAGCTTCGTGAAATGGGTTTCCATGGCCGAGCAGCCGCACACAAGTCTAAGATCAGCATGCACAATGCCAATTGTCGGCTGGAGTGGTGTAAAGCTTGGACTCTGGAGCAGTGAAAACGCGTTCTCTGGAGGGATGAATCGCACTTCAGCATCTGGCAGTCCGATGGACAAATCTGGATTTGGCGGATGCCAGGAGATCACTACCTGCCCAATGCATGGTGCCAACTGTAAAGTTTGATGGAGGAGGAATAACGGTCTGGGGCTATTTTTCAAGGTTCTGGATAGGCCCCTTAGTTCCAGTGAAAGGAAATCTTAGGGATAGCACCCTTTTTCCCCCACTCTGGTTGTAATTCCGATAGTGTCCACAAGATGGCAGCAGTGCGTGTTCAACGTTTCAGACGGATAACTTGAAAAATGAGTGGACAACAACACTTTTAGTATGAAGTCCCCAGGTACATTTGGGCAAATCGTGAAGCAGACATTCGCATTCATATACATTTTTTCTGCAAGAATATCGTCAAATCTGTATACGTGGACTTTGATTTAGCTTTCCAAGTACTAGTAGCCATATTATAAGTTCAACATTTGCAAAACAACCAGTTTTCATAACTTCATAACTCTGAATCTCCTTATTTTTGTCCAAAATGAAAAGGCATGCTGTCGTACAAGGTTCGACATTTTATGACATATATGTTTTCCAGATACTCCCGTAAAGCCCAGCTCATTGGCTATCTAACTAGCTTTGTTTGAACCTGATTGGTGCTTATTTGACAAAGATAAAGTTGTTCAAGTGATGGCCGCCCGCGTAATCGGCGTGCCATGAAGGCATCGCTCTCTGACCAAATATGGTGTCCTATAGCATATACTACACCCCTAACAAAATAGTGAAGTCTTGTTACCTTCTAGGATCTCTGAGGAATAGATACGAACGTGATTTGACTCGTTCAAACAACGTTTAGGGTGAGATTTTCACAGATTCCTTTCTTTGCAAATTGAATGAGTGGAAATACAAAATCGATCGTGCGTGCTATATAGACCTTTTAAGGATATGAAAAATGATTTTATCTAACAAAACAAGACTTCATGTTGTCTCTGGGACCTTTGGAAGATAAATCAGAGCAAGATTTCAGAATGTAAGTACACATTTTTCCTTCAGAGGTTAATTTATCAAACCTATCTTGTTGAAAAAACTGTTTTGTTGTTAGGAGCTCTCCTCAAACAATATCATGCCATTTTTTCGCAGTAATAGCTACTGTAAATTGGACAGTGCAGTTAGTGCAGACAAGAATTTAAGCTTTCAGCCGATATAAGACACTTCTATGTACCGGCATTTGTTCTAAAATCTGCGATCTTGATATAACGTGCTGCATGATTTACAACTGTCCCATTGACGGAACGCCGATCCTTAAATTAATGACATTCAAGACGATTCTATGCTTCAAACTTTGTGGCAACAGTTTGGCGAAGGCCCTTTCCTGTTTCAGCATGACAATGCCCCCATGCACAAAGTGAGGTCCATACAAAAATGGTTTGTTTAGATCGGTGTGGAAGAACTTGACTGGGCTCCACAGAGCACTGACCTCAATACCATCGAACACCTTCGGGATGAATTGTAATGCCGACTGCGAGCCAGGCCTAGTCGCCCAACATCAGTGCCCAACCTCACTAATGCTCTTGTGGCTGAATGGAAGCAAGTCCCCGCAGCAATGTTCCAACACCTAGTGGAGTGCCTTCCCAGAAGAGCGGAGGCTGTTATAGCAGCAAAGCACCAACTCCATATTAATGCCCATGATTTTGGAATGAGATGTTCGACGAGCAGTGTCCACATACTTTTGGTCATGTAGTGTATGTTATTATTCTGTACATTTCAGGAAAACTATATTGTAAACATTGACACATGCCAAGCAGGTGACATTTAGTTAGCAGAGCCAAGTAAGAACACTTTTGCATAAAGCCTCCACATACAATGTGTACAATACATACACGTTATTTACACATTGAAACGGCAAAAGTTGGTGCGGACAGAAATTATGGTCAAATTGAGGCTGTGTTATTCTTCGGTTTTCACTTTCATTTTTTAATGAACAATTTTCTATTTGAGCGGTAAGACATTGTCAACTGAACATACTGCAGCGTAATAATTTACTTTCATGTGATAGTGTGCTTACTTTTTTATCATCTGACAGCAAGCCTTTTGCAGTTCTGACAAGATACAAGGGGAAAGAGTGGGAGCAATGAGATGAGCAGCTGCCCAGTAGCTAGGCAACCTTAGAGAGCAGCACTGCATCAGGACTTTAAGAAGTGTTTGGTATCTTCCAGACTGCTTAAAGATCTACTTAGTTTGATTTCGAGTTGATGAGAAGCAAGGTTATTATAATAAATGAAAATTAAAACAATATTTAATAAAATAATTAACAAACCTGTTTGAAAAACTACAACTTTATTGAAACTATTTTTGACTCCAAAACAAAATTAAAAACCATCATGATGATCAGTTTTAGTTTTTTTCTAATAGGGTGTACAAGCTTCTGACTCTGGCTGGTCACTTTGAGATTGATTAAAGGTAGACTCAGCACCACAGATATTGGGTGCGTTTCAGTGGTAAGGCTAAAGCAACCAACTGTTGACGAAAGTCAAGAAGTGAAGTCGGGGGGGGGGGGGGGGGCATTAGCGACAGCCAAAAGTCGGACACTAATGTGGTTTTCAAACAGCAAGGCTCAGATCAACATGACAGTGTTGCCATTGTTATAAAAGGTTTTATTTATAATGTTGAAATACACACGTATCTAAAGCCCCATCACACACACTATCACACAAACTGTAATCATATAATATTATGAGTTAGTATGAGTACATCAGTTAGTGAGAGAGCCTCATCACATTTATTTGTATATATCCACTGTACAAATCAATCGAGACATTGGATCCTGTTTCAGTCATGTCTTTGGTCACGTTCATGCGGTTCAAACATAAACAGCTTTGACAATAGAGCAGTCATTTGCAGTCAACTTCATGACATTTGATCACATGATTTGTCACATACAACAACACAGAGTTACACATGAAATAAACAAACAAACATACAGTCAATAATACAGTAGAAAAAGTCTATATACAGTGTGTGCAAATGAGGTAAGATAAGGGAGGTAAGGCAATAAACAGGCCATGGTGGCGAAGTAATTACAAAATAGCAATTAAACACTGGAATGGTAGATGTGCGAAGATGAATGTGCAAGTGGAGATCCTGGGGTGCAAAGGAGCAAGATAAATACAGTATGGGGATGAGGTACTTGGATGGGCTATTTAAAGATGTTCCAGTGATCTGTGAGCTGCTCTGAAAGCTGGTGCTTAAAGATAGTGAGGGAGATATGAGTCTCCAGCTTCAGTGATTTTTGCAGTTCGTTTCAGTCATTGGCAGCAAAGAACTGGAAGGAAAGGCGGCCAAAGGAAGAACTGGCTTTGGGGGTGACCAGTGAGATATACATGCTGGAGCGCGTGCTATGGGTGGGTGCTGCTATGGTGACCAGTGAGCTGAGATAAGGCGGGGCTTTACCTAGCAGAGACTTGTAGATGACCTGGAGCCAGTGGGTTTGGCGATGAGTATGAAGCGAGGGCCAGCCAACGAGAGCATACAGGTCGCAGTGGTGGGTGGTATATGGGGCTTTGGTGAGCTTTGGTGACGAAACGGCGATAGACTGCATCCAATTTGTTGGAGGGTATTTTGTAAATGACATCGCCGAAGTCGAGGATCGGTAGGATGGTCAGTTTTATGAGGGTATGTTTTGCAGCATGAGTGAAGGATGCTTTGTTGCGAAATAGGTAGCCGATTCTAGATTTAATTTTGGATTGGAGATGCTGAATGTGAGTCTGGAAGGAGAGTTTAGTCTAGCCAGACACCTAGGTATTTGAAGTTGTCCACCTATTCTAAGTCAGAACCGTCCAGAGTAGTGATGCTGGACAGGTGGGCAGGTGTGGGCAGCGATCGGTTGAAGAGCATGCACTTAGTTTTACTTGCATTTAAGAGCAGTTGGAGTCCACGGAAGGAGAGTTGTATGGCATTGAAGCTCGTCTCGAGGTTAGTTAACACAGTGTCCAAAGAAGGGCCAGAGGTATACAGGATGGTGTCGTCTGCATAGAGGTGGATCAGAGAATCACCAGCAGCAAGAGCGACATCATTGATGTATCAAGAGAAAAGAGTCGGCCCGAGAATTGAACCCTGTGGCACCCCCGTAGAGACTGCCAGAGGTCCGGACAACATGCCCCCCAATTTGACACACTGAACTCTATCAGAGAAGTAGTTGGTGAACCAGGTGAGGCAGTCATTTGAGAAACCAAGGCTGTTGAGTCTGCCGATAAGAATGTGGTGATTGACAGAGTCGAAAGCCTTGGTCAGGTCGATGAATACGGGTGCAAAGTAATGTCTCTTATCGATGGCGGTTATGATATCGTTTAGGACCTTGAGCGTGGCTGAGGTGCACCCATGACCAGCTCTGAAACCAGATTGCATAGCGGAGAAAATGCACGGAACCAAAAAGGGTTTTTCAAAGGGTTCTCATATGAGGACAGCCGAAGAACCCTTTTAGGTTCCAGGTAGCACCTTTTTTTCTAAGAGTGTAGGAGACCAAGCTTCCTGCCATCCAGGACCTCTATACCAGGCGGTGTCAGAGGAAGGCCCTAAAAATGTCCAAATACTCCAGCCACCCTAGTCATAGACTGTTCTCCCTGCTACCGCACGGCAAGCGGTACCGGAGTGCCAAGTCTAGGTGCAAAAGGCTTCTTAACAGCTTCTACCCCCAAGCCATAAGACTCCTGAAATGCTAATTAAATGGCTACCTGGACTATTTGCATTAGTCCGGGTAGCCCCCCCCCTCCCATTTTAGCACTCACCTCTGTCATCATGAAGTGCTTGGAGAGGCTAGTCAAATATCATATCACCTCACCTGTCACACTAGACCCACTTCAATTTGCTTACAGCCCCAATAGGTCCACAGACCATGCAATAACGATAACACTGCACACTGCCCTATCCCATCTGGACAAGAGGAATACCATGTAAGAATGCTGTTCATTGACTATAGCCCAGCATTCAACACCCTCCAAGCTCATCATTAAGCTAGAGGCCCTGGGTCTCAACCCCGCCCTGTGCAATTGGGTCCTGGACTTCCTGACGGGCCGCCCCCCAGGTGGTGAAGTTAGGAAACAACATCTCCACTTCGCTGATCCTCAACACTGGGGCCCCACAAGGGTGCGTGCTCAGCCCCCTCCTGTACTCCCTGTTCACACATGACACAACTTTACACCTTCTCCACTGCTGCCCCGTCGATGTGGATAGGGAGGTGCTCCCTCTGCTGTTTCCTGAAGTCTACGATCATCTCCTTTGTTTTGTTGATGTTGAGCGAGAGGTTGTTTTGCTGACACCACACTCTGAGTGCCCTCACCTCCTCCCTGTAGGCTGTCTCGTCATTGTAGGTAATCAAGCCTACTACTGTTGCCTGCAAACTTGAAAGTAACCTCAGGAGGCTGTAGGAATTTGGCTTGTCACCTAAAACCGTGACAAACGTTTACAGGCCAAAAAGATCATCAAGGACAACAACCTCCCGAGCCACTGCCTGTTCACCCCGCTACCATCCAGAAGGCAAGGTCAGTACAGGTGCATCAAAGCTGGGACCGAGAGACTGAAAAACAGCTTTAATCTCAAAGCCATCAGACTGTTAAACAGCCATCACTAACACAGAGGCTAAATAAATGAATGGATTAAATAAATGGATCACTCGTCACTTTAGTAATGCCACTTTAATAATGTTTACATGTCTTTCATGACGCATCTCATGTATATACTGTATTTTATACCATCTATTGCATCTTGGATATGCCGCTCTGTCATTGCTCATCCATATATTTATACTTATATATTCTTATTCCATTCCTTTACTTAGATTTGTGTGTATTAGGTAGTTGTTGTGGAACCGTTAGCTTACATGTTAGATATTGCTGCACTGTCGGAACTAGAAGTACAAGCATTTCGCTACACTCGCAATAACATCTGCTAGCCATATGTATGTGACCAATAAAATGTTATTTGATTACCCATGCATAGTCACTTTACCTACATGTATATATTACCTTGACTAACCTGTGCCCCCGCACATTGACTCTGTAGCGGTTTCCCCTGTATATAGCTTCGCTACTGTTGTTTTATTGTTGCTCTTTAAATATTTTTTTCTTTCTATGATCTTATTTTTTATCTAAATGTTTTTATTTGAGTAAATACTTTCTTAACACTTATTTTTCTTACTGCATTGTTGGTTAAGGGCTTGTAAGTAAGCATTCCACTGTAAGATCTAAACCTGTTGTATTCGTTGCATGTGACAAATAACATTCGATTTGATTTGACTAGAGTAAGTGCCTTATGTGATGGACAAACTCTGTGAATTATCTCTGTCCCATTGATCTCAATCAATCAATCAAGTTTATTTTATATAGCCCTTCGTACATCAGCTAATATCTCGAAGTGCTGTACAGAAACCCAGCCTAAAACCCCAAACAGCTAGCAATGCAGGTGTAGAAGCACGGTGGCTAGGAAAAACTCCCTAGAAAGGCCAAAACCTAGGAAGAAACCTAGAGAGGAACCAGGTTATGAGGGGTGGCCAGTCCTCTTCTGGCTGTGCCGGGTGGAGATTATAACAGAACTATGCCAAGATGTTCAAAAATGTTCATAAGTGACAAGCATGGTCAAATAATAATCATGAATAATTTTCAGTTGGCTTTTCATAGCCGATCATTAAGAGTTGAAAAACAACAGGTCTGGGACAGGTGGCGGTTCCATAACCGCAGGCAGAACAGTTGAAACTGGAATAGCAGCAAGGCCAGGCGGACTGGGGACAGCAAGGAGTCATCATGCCCGGTAGTCCTGACGTATGGTCCTAGGGCTCAGGTCCTCCGAGAGAAAGAAAGAGAGAAGGAGAAAATTAGAGAGAGCCAAGATTTTCAAAATGTTCATAAATGACAAGCATGGTCAAATAATAATCAGGAATAAATGTCAGTTGGCTTTTCATAGCCGATCATTAAGAGTTGAAAACAGCAGGTCTGGGACAGGTAGGGGTTCCATAACCGCAGGCAGAACAGTTGAAACTGGAATAGCAGCAAGGCCAGGCGGACTGGGGACAGCAAGGAGTCATCATGCCCGGTAGTCCTGACGTATGGTCCTAGGGCTCAGGTTCTCAGAGAGAGAGAAAGAAAGAGAGAATGAGAGAATTAGAGAGAGCATACTTAAATTCACACAGGACACTGGATAAGACAGGAGAAGTACTCCAGGTATAACCAACTGACCCTAGCCCCCCGACACATAAACTACTGCAGCATAAATACTGGAGGCTGAGACAGGAGCGGTCAGGAGACACTGTGGCCCCATCCGAAGATACCCCCGGACAGGGCCAAACAGGAAGGATATAACCCCACCCACTTTGCCAAAGCACAGCCCCCGCACCACTAGAGGGATATCTTCAACCACCAACTTACAATCCTGAGACAAGGCCGAGTATAGCCCACAAAGATCTCCACCACAGCACAAACCAAGGGGGGGCGCCAACCCAGACAGGAAGATCACGTCAGTAACTCAACCCACTCAAGTGACGCACCCCTCCTAGGGACGGCATGAAAGAGCACCAGTAAGCCAGTGACTCAGCCCCTGTAATAGGGTTAGAGGCAGAGAATCCCAGTGGAATCCTTCCTTCCTCTGAAAGGAACTCTTCAGCGATTTAAATGGAAATTACTGGTATACCTTAAGACATATGGTGGAAAATCCCAATGGCCCATGCCTCCACCAATCCAATGTTTTTAGATGTGTGGGAAGTAGTGAACAAGTACACATTTCTGGAGAAAGGATAGGGTGCTTCCCAATGATCTATGTCATCTCTGTCAATTAGTCTGATTTCTTAAGTGACCAGAATGTGAGGACCATGATTTCAAATTGATGATGGTTCTCTAGCTTGGTGGGATGTGTCAGTAATATCAATTGTATTCCCATAAAAAAATGTATCATCCACTGAACCTCTGACACACATTTGGCAAAACGCCAGAGATTAGTGAACTGAGGACAGTTAATATAATATAGTAATATATGCCATTTAGCAGACCCTTTTACAGTTATTCCAACATGAAGACATGGGACTACTTGATAACACAAAGCATACCACCATCCAATGTTCCAATGGGGAGAACATGTGTAGCCTTCGTCACAACTCCTGGCTATGGTTCTATTTTGAAGTGCGTCTTTGTTCTAAGTATATTCAAGGACCCATCACAAATACCTTTGGCAAAGGACTGTGCCCGTTGACTGTTTGCAGGCCAGATAAAAGCAAAGCAGTGTGACTCACCTGTGGTTCGCTTGTCCCTTTGCTTTTATGGGTTGATCGCCCACACACACCATGTGGGATCGAAGCATCCTCAAACGTGCGGAAAAGGGAGAAAGAGAGAGAAAGGGAGCTTTATAAAGAGGGGGAAAGAGGATGGTGGGGGCAGTGATGAGCATTATGCCAGCGTGGGCACTCGAGTGGTATATTTTTCCCAACATTTTGTCAATTGTTCCTTTTAGTGCTTCAGACATTTCATACTGTTTGTGTTGCGCGGCTGTCTCTATTCTGAATTGGTCCGTGCTATCATGCCTATTTACTCTGTTCCATCTGCCTGCTCAATCCATGATCAATCCAACCAGGCGATTTTATAAACTTGATCTCCGCTGTTAAAAAGTATCTAGACATTATCCCCCAATTCTTTTAGACTGGAATTTGGTTTTCAACATCAGAGATTTGTATAAACCTTGCTGTCTGTCTCTCTGACCTTTGCAACATTGTTTCAATATTCAAATTAGATCTCCACTGTCCCATTGAGGACTACGGTGTCAGGATGAGACAGACATCTTTTCTCAGCCAGACAAAATCATGAAAAAAATCATAATTTTTATGGATGTATACAAAGACATTTCAATTGAAAAACAGGTCAAACAAAACGAAATGTGTCTAGTTTAAAGTGACCAGTGTTCAATGACTATGTACTTAGGGCAGCAGTCTCTACGGTGCAGGGTAGAGTACCAGTTGGTAGCCGGCTAGTAACAGTGACTAAGGTGCATGGCAATGGAACATTTAGAATGAACGACTGGGTCACGTCTACAGATATTGAACAAAAAGACTTTGCGACCGGGTCGCGACTCTGGCAACCTAACAGATACAATTAACGATCAGCCGGCTTGGGTAGCAACCAGTGATGTGTATAAACCCTGGATGACTGACAGGGGGTGTTGCAATGAAGCCATCGCGCAGCCATTTTGGTACTCCTCCATAAAAAAAAATATATTGGGAGCTATAGAAATGCATTTATTAATGTCTACATATTTTTTTGACATGCTTATTCTATTACAGACATTGTAGAACAATAGTGAATACATCAAAACTATGAAACAACACATATGGAATCATGTAGTAATCAAAAAAGTGTTAAACAAATCAAAAAATATATTATATTTGAGATAGTCCTATTTGGTAAAAGACCAAGTCCATATTATGCCAAGAACAACTCAAAAAAGCAAAGAAACTACAGTCCATCATTATTTGAAGACATGAAGATAGGTCAATGCAGAAATTTCAAATTTCAGGTGCAGTTGAAAAAACCAAAGCTCTATGATGAAACTGGCTCTCATGAGGACTGCCACAGGAAAGGAAGACCCAAACTTACCTCTGCTGCAGAGGATAAGTTCATTAGAGTTAACTGCACCTCAGATTGCAGCACAAATAAATGCTTCACAGAGTTCAAGTAAAAAACACATCTGAACATCAACTGTTCAGAGAACACTGCGTGAATCAGGCCTTCATGGTCGAATTGCTGGAAAGAAACCAGTACTAACATACATCAATAATAAGAAGAGACTTGACTGGGCCAAGAAACACAAACAATGGACATTAGACTCGTGGAAATCTGTCCTTTTGTCTGATGAGTCCAAATTTGAGATTTTTGGTTCTAACCACCGTGTCTTTGTGACACGCAGAGTAGGTGAACAGATGATCTCTGCGTGTGTGGTTCCCACCGTGAAGCATGGAGGAGGAGGTGTGATGGTGTGGGGGTGCTTTGCTGGTGACACTGTCAGTGATTTATTTAGAAGTCAAGGCACACTTAATCAATATGGCTACCACAGCATTCTGAAGTGATACGCCATCCTATCTGGTTTGCGCTTAGTGGGACTATCATTTGTTTTTCAACAGGACAATGATCCAACACACCTCCAGCCTGTGTAAGGGCTATTTGACCAAGAAGGAGAGTGATGGAGTGCTGCATCAGATGACCTGGCCCCCACAATCACCCAACCTCAACCCAATTTAGATGGAATGGAATGAGTTGGACTGCAGAGTGGAAAGCAGCCAACAAGTGCTCAGCATATGTGGTAACTCGTCCAAGACTGTTGGAAAAGCATTCCAGCAAGAGACCAGGACCACGCCATGTCCAGCACCATACCACCCTGCATCCCACTGCTGGCTTGCTTCTGAAGCTAAGCAAGGTTGGTCCTGGTTGGTCCCTAGATAGGAGACCAGCTGCTGGGAGTGGTGTTGGAGGGCCAGTAGGAGGCACTATTTCCTCAGGTCTAAAAAAATATCAGTGATTGGGGACACTGCCATGTGTACGGTGCTGTCTTTTGGATGGGAGGTTTAACGGGTGTCCTGACTCTCTGTGGTCACGAAAGATTCCATGGCACTAATCGTAAGAGTAGGGGTGTTAACCTTTCTGTCCTGGCTAAATTCCCAAGCTGTCCCGCATACCATCATGGTCACCTAAACATCCCCAGCTTACAATAGGCTCATTCATCCCCTCCTCTCCCCTGTAACTATGCCGCAGGTCGTTGCTGTAAATGAGAATGTGTTCTCAGTCAACTTACCAGGTAAAATTAAAAAATAACTCCTCATGAAGCTGGTTGAGATAATGCCAAGAGTGTGCAAGCTGTCATCAAGGCAAAGGGTGGCTACTTTGAAGGATATAAAATATATTTTGATTTGTTTAACACATGATTCCATATTTGATATTTCACTGTTTTGATATCTTCACCATTATTCTACAATACATAAAATAGTAAAAAAAAATAAAAAAAATACTTAAATGAGTGGTTGTGTCCAAACGTTTGACTGGCACTGTATTTATTTATATTTATATATATATATATATATATATATATATATATATATATCACAGTTGAAGTTGGAAGTTTACATACACTTAGGTTGGAGTCATTAAAACTAGTTTTTCAACCACTTCACAAATGTCTTGTTATCAAATTACAGTTTTGGCAAGTCGTTTAGGACATCTACTTTGTGCATGACACAAGTAATTATTCCAACAATTGTTTACAGACAGATTACTTCACTTATAATTCACTGTATCACAATTCCAGTGGGTCAGAAGTTTACATACACTAAGTTGACAGCTTGGAAAATTCCAGAAAATTATGTCATGGCCTTAGAAGCTTCTGATAGGCTAATTGACATCATTTGAGTAAATTGGAGGTATACCTGTGGATGTATTTCAAGGCCTACCTTCGAACTCAGTGTCTCTTTGCTTGACATCATGGGAAAATCTAAAGAAATCAGCCAAGACTGTAGAAAAATTGTAGACCTCCACAAGTCTGGATCATCCTTGGGAGCAAATTCCAAACGCCTGAAGGTACCACGTTCATCTGTACAAACAATAGTACGCAAGTACAAACACCATGAGACCAGCAGCCGTCATACCGCTCAGGAAGGAGACCCGTTCTGTCTCCTAGAGATTAATGTACTTTGGTGCAAAAAGTGCAAATCAATCCCAGAACAACAGCAAGGGACCTTGTGAAGATGCTGGAGGAAACAGGTACAAAAGTATCTATATCCACATAACCTGAAAGACCGCTCAGCAAGGAAGAAGCCACTGCTCTAAAACCGCCATTAAAAAAGACAGACTACGGTTTGCAACTGCACATGGGGAAAAAGATCGTACTTTTTGGGGAAATGTCCTCCAGTCTGATGAAACAAAAACAGCACTGTTTGGCCATAATGACCATTGTTATGTTTGGAGGAAAAAGGGGCATGCTTGCAAGCCAAAGAACACCATCCTAACCATGAAGCTCGCGGGTGGTAGCATCATGTTGTGGGGGTGCTTTGCTGCAGGAGGGACTGGTGCACTTCACAAAATAGATGGCATCATGAGGTGGAAAATTATGTGGATATATTGAAGCAACATCTCAAGACATCAGTCAGGAAGTTAAAGCTTGGTCGCAAATGGGTCTTCCAAATGGACAATGACCCCAAGCATACTTCCAAAGTTGTGACAAAATGGCTTAAGGACAACAAAGTCAAGGTATTGGAGTGGCCATCACAAAGCCCTGACCTCAATCCCATAGAACATTTGTGGGCAGAACTGCAAAAGTGTGTACGAGCAAGGAGGCATACAAACCTGACTTAGTTACACCAGCTCTGTCAGGAGGAATGGGTCAAAATTCACCCAACTTGTTGTGGAAGGCTACCCAAAACGTTTGACCCAAGTTAAACAATTTAAAGGCAATGCTACCAAATACTAATTGAGTGTAGGTATACTTCTGACCCACTGGGAATGTGATGAAATAAATAAAAGCTGAAATAAATCTTTCTCTCCACTATTATTCTGACATTTCACATTCTTAAAATAAATTGGTGATCCCAACTGGCCTAAGACACGGAATTTTTATTAGGATTAATTGTCAGGAATTGTGAAACTGAGGTTAAATGTATTTGGCTAAGGTGTATGTAAACTTCCGACTTCAACTATATATCTTGTCGAAGCATGAAATAGTATTAATAAATTCATCAAAACAACGCCTCATTTGGCTGCGTCATCAATTATTTCCAAGGTAATATTCAGAACATTTGCCTTAATCCCTTTCATAATAAAGCAAGGGATGCTCTAATCAACACGGCATATTAATTATGATGCATGGATATGAGCAGACAGTGAGGGAAAATGTGTCTTTCATTGGGAAAGAAATACATATGTGTGTTCAAATCAATATTTCAGTTTTTTTACAAGTCAAATCTTACAAAAGAATTGCATCAACCATATGATCTCTACATATCATGTAACGCAGCACTTTACCTCTAACTAACTAACACATTCAGGGTGGCCAGCAGAGATAGTTGGGATGGGCTTAGGGACAAGTGGTAGTGAAGTTGCTGGGAGGACGGGAAAAATGACGGTCAAAGATAAAAGTAAAAAATAAAGAAAAATAACCCCCAAAAAATATATATGTTTAATTGACACTAAAAAGGTATGTTGATACTTGTACACGCGTACACATGAGTACATACATTCAAACATTTGCACGTACATACACACATTTTAAAAGTGCCACGCATGCACACACAAACACATACAGTTAGCCTTGTGGAGGGGGAACTGTTGTGGGATCTTGGATGGTTGGTGGCCTGGCGGTTGGGAGCTTGGGCCGGTGGTCGAGAGGTCGCTGGTTAGGGTACCCGATTAGACTGGGTGGGGGATCTGTCCTTGTGCCCCCGGATGGGGCGCTTGACCCTGGTTGCTCCTGTAGGTCGCTCTGGATGGAGTGTCTGCTAGATGACTGAATGTAATGTAAATGTTGAGCGGCTACACTGTAGGTAGTTTGTATGTTTTAAAATTCAATTAATAAATAAAAAGCAGATTGAGGGTAAAACAATAATATGCTTAATAATGATTTCATCATATCGCTCGAAACCTGGAACTTAAATGATGCAATTCAGTGGTAAGAGACCTTAATTCAAGTGTGCAACAAAAACAACTAACGGGATGGATCATATTCTCAGTGATTTCATATCTTCAAATGTGCCAGGGCAGCCATTCCTATTTCTGTCTGCTTTTGGCGTATGCTATGTTTTACAGTAACCCCTCCCAAAGGAATGATAGACTCAACATATTTGCATGTGAACGCTGGAAACTCAAACGTGACAACAAAAATAGAATAGAAGCATAGCATGAGACGACAGGGGCAATCACCTCAATACATTCAATATTGAATAGGTGTGTCAGAGTTATAGAAGGTAGAATGCAACAAGAAAAGGACTATGCTTTGTATTGAAGTTTAGCCATGTTGCACTGACTTGACTGATACTGTGTTGAGGCTTTTGGTGGACTTTCAGAACCTTAAAATCCATATCAACACAGGTCATACGGGATTTAAGACTACCTCTGTTTTCTGTTTAGGTTTTTAGGTTGACACTTCCGTATTAAGTCCTGGCACATACTGTACCCCAACTTAAACCAACACACTAGAACTGTAGAAACTCTATGTCTAGGTGATTGAATAAATACCAAACAGCATGATGGAAGGCATGGACAGGAATGAAAACCGTGTGTCCAGATCCCTATGCATTGAAATTCCTTTTTCATTTTCCTCTTTATCTTTGATATTCCAAGTCCATGATAATGCATGGCAGTGTGCCTCTGTGCATCATCCCAGGGTCTCTGGATGCAAACACAGGATCTTTGGATGCAAACACAGAGGCAGAGCTGACATTCTTTAATAATGCATGGGATCTGAGGTGCCATTCTAGTGGCAGGGTTGTCATTCACCAGGAAACACACCCATACACCTCCAGCCACGCAGACAGAGTAGACTTAAGCAGGGTGGGTTTGAAAGGAGATAAGTAGCAGTGAAGTATGTATGGCAGGAGCTATTTAACTAGAAAAAAGTTGGGAGCATCCAGTGTTTTGCCCCAAATGGTGTTAAAATAGACAGCCAAAGGTGTGGTGTATAGCTATGGAACATTATGCAGTATTTGAATCTTTGCAGATTTATTCAAAGATGTGTAATGATCATATCTCGTTGACTGACCCACCACAGTTCTTTGCGAACTCAAAAAGTTTTTTTGTGGTAACATTCTACGTCTTTCACTTCCACTTCTGAATGACTCTAATATGGACACCATGCAGTTGGGTATAATGTTGAGTGGCTACATAACAGTCCATAGAGGTCAATAACTTAAAATATTTCAATTAAAAATAAAATATTAGACAATAAATAACTATTATTTGGAATTTCTGGTATGACTCATGTTCTAGTAGCCTACAGATCATTCAGTCGATATTCACAAGGCCATTGGCTTGTATTCAAGAGACAAGGACGACAAGCGATATATTCTCATAAATCTGGAGTCTGTTAAATTTACTGGAAATGTGTTTTTTAAGAAAAATTATATTCACAGTGTAAAATCGACAGATTCCTTGACGGTTCAGAATTGAAGAAAGACATTGCTGTGTTTTATAATTCTGACATTAGCTTAGTTAATACATTTCAAATTTCCACCCAACAAACATATTGTTCCATAGAAGCAACATTCTGTACATGTGGTGGTCACTGACTTTCCCAGGCCCTGTGAAAATGTGATGGTGCTGGTAAAATGATGTGATGATAGTGTCTATACCAGTGGCTGAGTGTGTGGTTCCACTGTGTGTGGTTCCACTATCCCAGATGGCCAACCCTACACAAGTCAGAACAAGCAAACCCTTCAACCAGCATGAGGCTTCACCAGACAGCCGTTGTCTTACCAGCCAAGGTCACTGTCAGAGGAAGACAGTTTAATATCTCCAGTGCTGACAGCTGCAATTTAATTGTTACCTTGTGAAATAGATATCACAAATTTGAGAAAGGGACATAGCTTGGGCTTGATCTTGACAGATCTCTTCAAAGTCTCACAACTCCTTGGGCTTGGACTCTCCTAACTTTTGTGAATTTTGAGAATGGGGTACAGATTTCTTGCAAGGTCATTACAGAGATAACCAAATGAAATTCAATAAAACCTGTCGTATGCAGCAGTGCACACACTGGCAAGGGTTTTGAGACTTATGCCAGTGAGATAAAAAGGTAGCTACACGATATGAAATCAGGCCAGAGTTTTTGTTTTCAGCTGTGTCCCTGAAAGGCTTGCCAAGAAGCGTTACTGTTTACAGTTGGATTGATCAGTACGCAGGTATGATTTTCCACCTCATAGGTTACAGCTTTATTCTCCTCAAACAAGTTCTCTTTGTGTTGGGCAAAAAACTAAACAAAGTGTTCCGTCAACAAAAGATGTACCCTGTAAAATGTTCTACCAGGGGAAAAAGTCTTATTTTAACCTAGATTTCAAACAAAAATTGGATGGTTGATCTGACGTCAACTTCTCAAAATGGGCTCATTGTGCTGTCCTCAGTGACGTCTTCAGCAGTTGCACTTACGTAAGTAGTTAAGAGAATCCTTGTGTAAGAGACATTTGCAGCAGTTCCCGCCAAATCAACTGCCTCATTCCCATTGAATGAGATTTATTAAATAAACCAACTTATGTTGGTCGAATCTCCACAGAATAATTTTGTGTTAAAACAAAAATATACATTACTTCTTCTAAGCTAGGTTCTAGAAAGTAAAAATGTTGTCAGGTGTCTTTTTAAAAACAAATTATGGTCAGAAATGGTCAATATCTAAGAAAGCCAACAATAGGTCCAACTCTGTACTATAATCAGACATCGAAGCTGATTGAATCTCAATGAGGTCCATCAATTCCTCGTGTCTGTCAAATGATCATGTTGTATTCAACATTGTATTCTGTATCCCACAGGTGCGCCGCAGGTCATGGATGTATCACTTATGATTGATAGCGTTGACTTGGCTGTCTGTGTGTTTCTACTAATAGGTTTCAAGTGGCTGTTTGACAGGCTCAAGACACTGACAGGAATATAAATAAATACCTCATAGAAAATAGACTTGTTAATTATCATCATTTTCATGAGCCACACAGTGATAAACTGCATTTGTAGACTTCTAGACTTGCAAATCATTAACCTCATTACAATCTCATAGGTTCGACTGTCTTATGGTCAAACCAAATATACAGTACCCTAAATCATGAGCAGATGATTTCACACAACCCACCCATTTCGCACAATACACAGACAATTGTGTTGATGATGGCGTGTTTAGAGATTGCATACATCATTTTATGCATTTATGCATTTGTCATTTTAAGGAGGTAATGTGGGTGTGCAGAAAATCCCTCTACACATGTTGAACATCGAGTACAGTGCCTTCAGAAAGTATTCACACCCCTTTACTTTTCCCACATTTTGCGGTCTTACAATGTGGGCTTAAAATGTTGTTAATTGTCTTTTTTTCCAAAGATCTATCCAAAATAATCTGTAATGTCAAACTGGGAGAAAAATTCTAACATTTGTAAAAACTTGTAAAACACATATCTTTATTAGATCAGTTCCTGCACATTTGTGGCCTGCTGGAGGTCATTTTGCAGGGCTCTGGCAGTGCTCCTCCTTGCACAAAGGCGGAGGTAGCGGTCCTGCTGCTGGGTTGTTGCCCTCCTACGGCCTCCTCCACGTCTCCTGATGTACTGGCCTGTCTCCTGGTAGCGCCTCCATGCTCTGGACACTACGCTGACAGACACAGCAAACCTTTTTGCCACAGCTCGCATTGATGTGCCATCCTGGATGAGCTGCACTACCTGAGCCACTTGTGTGGGTTGTTGACTCCGCCTCATGCTACCACTAGAGTGAGAGCACCGCCAGCATTCAAAAGTGACCAAAACATCAGCCAGGAAGCATAGGAAGAGAAGTGGTCTGTGGTCACCACCTGCAGAATCACTCCTTTTTTGGGGGTGTCTTGCTAATTGCCTATAATTTCCACCTTTTGTCTATTCCATTTGCACAACAGCATGTGAAATTTATTGTCAATCAGTGTTGCTTCCTAAGTGGACAGTTTGATTTCACAGAAGTGTGATTGACTTGGAGTTACATTGTGTTGTTTAAGTGTTCCCTTTATTTTTTTGAGCAGTGTATGTTAGAATCACCCTTTGCATTGATTACAGCTGTGAGTCTTTCTGGGTAAGTCTCTAAGAGCTTTTCACACCTGGATTGTGCAACATTTGCCCATTATTCTTTAAAAAATTCTTCAAACTGTCAAATTGGTAGTTGATCATTGCAAGACAACCATTTTTCAGGTGTTGCCATAGATTTTCAACTGTAACTCTACCACTCAGTATCATTCACTGTCTTCTTGGTAAGCAACTCCAGTGTAGATTTGGCTTTGTGTTTTAGGTTATTGTCCCGCTGAAAGGTGAATTCATCTTGTCTGGTGGAAAGCAGACTGAACCAGATTTTCTTCTTCGATTTTGCATATGCTTTGTGCCATTTCAATAATTTTTTATCCTGAAAAACTCTGCAGTCCTTAAAGATAACAAGCATACCCATAACATGATGCAGCCACCATTATGCTTGAAAATATGGAGAGTGGTACTCAGTAATGTGTTGTATTGGATTTGCCCGAAACATAACACTTCATATTCAGGAAAAAAAGTGAATTGTTTTGACACTTTTTTTGCATTATTACTTTAGTGCCTTCTTGCAAACAGTATCCATGTGTTTTTATTATGGGGTATTGTGTGTAGGTCAGTGACAAAAAAAACTACATTTAATCCATTTTAAATTCAGAATGTAACAACAAAATGTGGAAAAGGTCAAGTGGTGTAAATACTTTCTGAAGGTACTGTATATGGCTCACCTGTGGTTGTCCAATTCAGCTGGAATTCTGAATAAACTGGACACCATCAGTTCCTTTAACTTTCAAATACTCGGTTTTGTGTGTAAAGTCAAGTCAGTGACAAAGTTATATGATAGAAATACTGATCACACCGAATTAACTGTGTATATTATTCTAATTGCATGTGACCTTGTGTTGTTTAAAAAAACAAATGTAATTATTGAATGAATTAACTGTGTATTGTTTTGATGATCTCACTGAATTAACTATGTATTTTATATTGACTGTTTATATGTTCATTTTCGATGCTCTGCATCATTTGCATAAAATATGTAGTCCGCAGTTTTAATATTAATTGCGAATATGACTAAATTGCCTCTTCCTACAGCAGTACACCTTTATACTGGGGCTATCTCTGTGTGACTTAAGAAAGCATGGACGCCTCTTGCTGTTTCACGCACCAATCAAACTGTTCAGCCCTTCATGAAAGACACTGAAGATCATTCAAATGATCCTTATCATTTACCGTTTCTCTGGCTCATTCTTAACAGAGATGGAGAAAGGGTAACAATGGTGAACTGTTTGGCACTGAACTGACAGGCAGACCTTTGATTTCTAATTGTGATACAGATCATAAGTGGTGTGCAGTGCACTCTTGGGAATGTGCTTTCTGTTTGCCTTGACTCTCAAAGTATAGGGCAATGGGTTTTCTGTTTTTCTCTGTACTGTAAGGCTTAGGGGATAAAAATGATAGGAATCAGTGACATTTGGAGTCTCTAGATCCATTAAAAGGTGAGCGAGAATGAAATATGCAGCGAAAGATAGCTTGCAGAGAGAGGACTGTCACACATGACTGCAGCCACCAAGGCTGACTGTCCCTCCCCACGGCCCACTACCACTACATTTCATGAAGTACTTTAAAACAGACAAAACTGATGAGTCTACAATCCTGATCCCAAACTTTTCTGTAATGACGTCAGGATCTGACAATCAGACTTGTCTGGCAATATCAATTATATTACCAAAGCATTGTAAAACCAACATGACACTTCACTGCAAAGATTTGGGAAGGCAACTGTGGTGTGGTACAAAATAACTTGTAGCTGTACTGTTGGTGTTGTGAGTGGCTTGTCTGATACACTAATATTAGGTGAATATTAGACTGGAGGTATACAGTACCAGTCAAAAGTTTGGACACACCTACTCATTCAAGGGCTTTTTAAAATTTTACATCAAAACTATGAAATATCACTTATAGAATCATGTAGTAACCAAAAAAGTGTTTTTCAATTTTCACCTAAAATGACATACCCAAATCTAACTGCCTGTAGCTCGGGACCTGAAGCAAGGATATGCACATTATTGATATCATTTGAAAGGAAACACTTTGAAGTTTGTGGAAATGTGAAATTAATGTAGGATAATATATGACATTATACCTGATAAAAGATAATATGAACGAAAAACATGTATTCTCCATTTTTTTTCTCATCATCTTTGAAATGCAAGAGAAAGGCCATACATTGATAGGATCCTAGGTGTAATTTAGATGTTGTCCACAACATGGCAGCAGTGTGTGTGCAAAATGTCAGACTGATCCAGTGAATAATTACATCACTACACAATATTTTGTATCAAGTCTGCCAGGAGTTTGACTGAATGTGCTGAATTGGTCAATTTATACATTTTCAAGTACATAAATGTAGACAACATACAAAATGCCATGGTAATAAAAATGTAAGTTAACTCACTCCCAGGAATGTCATACATGATGGATAATTAGCTTCCTTACAGAAAAGACACTAACCTTCACACATCTAGATGGCCGGGCGTGGTGGGTGTGGAGCCAGAGATAGCAGTGGGGTCAAACTGTAGAACCCAGTTTTTTCAAACAAAACTACACTTCATTTTATCTCTGGGACCCTCAGGATGACAAATAAGAGCCACATTACTGAATGTAGGTACATTATTTACCTTCAGTAGTGAATGTATCAAACCAGTTGCTGTGATAAAAGTGTTTGGTTGTTGTGCACTATCCTCAAACAATAGCATGGTATTTTTTGCTGTAAAAGCTACTGTATATTGGACATTGCAGTTAGATTAACAGGACAGTAAACTTTCTGCCCATATAAGACATGTCTATGTCCCGGAAAGTTGGCTGTTAAACTTTTTATTTTTTATTCTCCACTTTCGTGGTATCCAATTGGTAGTTAGTCTTGTCCCATCGCTGCAACTCCTGTGCGGACTCGAGAGAGGCGAAGGTCGAGAGCCGTGCGTCCTCCAAAAATCTAACTCTGGGTCTTCCTTTCCTGTGGTGGACCTCATGAGCTAGTTTCATCATGGCGCTTGATGGTTTTAGCGACTGCATTTGAAGAAACTTTCAAAATTCTTGAAATGTTCCTGATTGACTGACCTTCATGTCTTAAAGTAATGATGGACTGTTGTTTCTCTTTGCTTATTTGATCTGTTCTTGCAATAATATGGACTTGGACTTTCACCAAATAGGGCTGTCTTCTGTATACCACCCCTACCATGTCACAACACAACTGATTGGCTCAAACGCATTAAGAAGGAAATAAATTCCATAAATTAACTTTTAACAAGGCACACATGTTAATTGAAATGCATTCCAGGTGAGTACCTCATGAAGTTGATTGAGAGAATGCCAAGAATGTGCAAAGCTGTCATCAAGGCAAAGGGTGGCTACTTTGAAGAATCTCAATATATTGTTTAACAATTTTTTGTTCCTGCATGATTCCATATGTGTTATTACATAGTTTTGATGTCTTCACTATTATTCTACAATGTACTGTAGAAAATAGTACAAATTTTCTACAGTACATTCTACAGAAAACCCTTGAATGAGTAGGTGTGTTCAAACTTTTGACTAGTACTGTATGTTAACCTAAACGCATAAGGCCTAAATCTAAATACCAGTTTTTTAAATCTATCCCAGATATGTTTATGACTACATTGGGCTTCTGAGTGGTGCAGTGGTCTAAGGCACTGCATCTCAGTGCTAGAGACGTCACTACAGACTCTGGTTCGATTCCAGGCTGTATCACAACCGGCCGTGATTAGGAGTCCCATAGGGCGGTGCACAATTGGCCCAGCGTCATCCGGGTTAGGGTTTGGCCGAGGTAGGCCGTCATTGTAAATAAGAATTTGTTCTTAACCGACTTGCCTAGTTAAATAAAAAAATATACCATGTAACTACACAGTCATGACTACATGTAACAGTCATGACTACATGTAACTACACAGTCATGACTCATATAATGGCCATTTACTTAAAATCTAGCATCACTTGATGTAACATCAACTTAATGTTAGGTGTTGGCATTTAATATACAGAAAATATTGTCTTCTGAATGACAAGAGTCTTAAATACAGAAGTGGAGGATTGATAAGAGAAAAGTTAATTGGGTTACAAGCGATGCAGAAGAGATGGAGCGAGAGAATCGTCTCCCTTCGATTGTCGAGGTGACACAAAGATTACATGCAGAAAAGATGACACTGAGTCACCATGCGGAAAAGTGTCAACGCAAGCCGGTCCCGACGTCAATAATAACAAGGATTTGTTCCTGCTTACCCAAGGATCCCTGCCACATAACAACAACATTTCAAAAGACTAGGCCGGCTTGTCATTGTAATTCATCTCGAGTGCATATCAGAAATAATAACTATATCCTTGGAAGGAATTTGATTTTGTCAACGCTGTATAATATACAATACATGCACTCCAGTCTTCACACCTTACATGTCATATACACTTCAAATATACAGTACACAGTTTAGAGACATACTGTATTGTACATTAATTTTCACATGGGCAAGTGTGAATTATTATTCTTAATGTGGAGTTCAGGAGGCATTGTCAACCCATATTACACTTTAGTGCTTCTTGTTTACTTTAAGTTTCCACAATTTTCTATTTCAGACGCAGCTGGAGACTGAGATAGCTAGACAGCCCTCACGGATCTCAATTCCTCTTCTTAAACCCTCCAGGCACTTTGTAAAACAGAGCAAGAAAGCGAACAATGGGCTGAATCATCCAATTCATGCATGCACAGTAGCAACGCTGAGCCATGTCACATGTCATTTTCTGTAGGAACCAAAGCAGAGTTGTCAAATATCAATGGTTTAAGCAGGACATCAGAGGTGGTGGATTTTTCCCTGAAAACATTTCACTATCCTATCATCAATACATCATAGGTTGAGTGAGAGTTTTATGTTTCAAAGCCATCATGTAGGTCAGTGTTTCCCAACCCTGGTCCTTGAGTACCCCCAACAGTACGCATTGTTGTTGTAGCCTTGGACAAACACACCTCATTGAGGCTTGATGATTAGTTTACAAGTTTAATCAGGTGTGCTTGTCCAGGGTCACAATAAAAATGTGTACTGTTGGGGCTACTGGAGGACCAGGGTTGGGAAACACTGGTGTAGACGTCCACTATGTCTTTGTGTTAGTCTATGTCTACATATTCCATCTTCACTTTCAATTTATAGACATCAATACAAATGTAAATTTCTTTCGACCCAGAACATTTTCAGAAAACAAATATAGAAAAACAAACACCAGCAATGAAGTTTGTTTTTCCTCTAGTAGCTGTATGTTTACTTGAGACTTCCCTGCAACTAACAGAACTGAACTCATGAATAAAACGTTTATGAGTTGAACATCCTTTATGATCGGTGGATTTCAGATCTAAGGAATACTTTGACAAAGAGTAGAGTGATTTTCTACAAAGAAAGGAGCCATTGATATTTCCACTGCTGTTCACTATTTTCTGTGTATGTGTCCACTGCTTACTACTAGTTATATTTTGTTAACATGGAAAATGGATGCAGTTCATATCAAGCTTTACCTCATCCTTACAAGAATCATATAACTAATAGCAATTACACTGAACAGAAATATAAATGCAACATGCAACAATTCATATAAGGAAATCAGTAAATTTAAATTAATTAATCAGGCCCTAATCTATGAATTTCACATGACCGGGAATATACAAATGCATCTGTTTGTCACAGATACCCTTAAAAAAGTGTGTGACCACCATTTGCCTCACGCAACGCGACATCTCCTTTTCGTGGAATTGATCAGGCTGTAGTTTGTAGCCTGTGAAATGTTGTCCCACTTCTCTTCAATGGCTGTGTGAAGATGCTGGATATTAGCCGGAACTGGAACACGCTGTCGTACACATCGATCCAGAGCGTCCCAAACATGCTCAATGGGTGACATGTCTGGTGAGTATGCAGGTCATGTAAGAACTGGGACATTTTTTGCTTTCAGGAACAGTGTACAGATCCTTGTGACATGGGACCATGCATTATCATGCTGAAACATGAGGTGATGGTGGCGGATGACTGGAACGAGTATGGGCCTCAGGATCTCGTCACGGAATCGCTGTGCATTCAAATTGCCATTCATAAAATGCAATTGTGTTCATTGTCTGTAGCTTATGCCTGCCCATACCATAATCCCACCACCACCATGGGGCATTCTGTTCACAACGTTGACATCAGCAAACCCACACGCCGCCATACAAGCTTTGAAGAGCACACTTCTTCAGCGTTCCAGTAGCCATTGAAGGTGAGCATTTACCCACTGAAGGCGGTTATGATGCAGAACTACAGTCAGGTCAAGGTCCTGGTGAGGACGACGAGCACTCAGATGAGCTTCCCTAAGATGGTTTTTGACAGTTTGTGCAAAAATTATTCAGTTGTGCAAACCCACAATTCCATCAGCTGTCCGGGTGGCTGGTCTCAGACGATTCCGCAGGTGAAGGGCTGTCGTGGTTACACGTGGTCTGCGGTTGTGATGCCAGTTGTAGGTACTACCAAATTCGCTAAAACTACGTGGAGGAGGCTTATGGTAGAGAAATTAACATTAAAATTCTCCAGGCGACGGCTCTGGGGGACATTGTGTTACAAAACTGCACACTTTAGAGTTGCCTTTTATTGTCCACAGCACAAGATGCACCTGTGTAATGTACCCAAAGTATTAGACTTTAAAACAAATCATCCAGCGATCATACACTGTTTACCAGGTGGCAGGGCTACCGACGTTAAGGCTAATCTGAAGATGGTGCTGGCTAAAGATAAAACTGGCGAGTGTAGAGACTATAGGATATTGTTATCCACGTCGGCACCAACGATGTTAGGATGAAACAGTCAGAGGTCACCAAGCGCAACATAGCTTCAGCGTGTAAATCAGCCAGAAAGATGTGTCGGCATCGAGTAATTGTCTCTGGCCCCCTCCTAGTTAGGGGGAGTGATGAGCTCTACAGCAGAGTCTCACAACTCAATCGCTGGTTGAAAACTGTTGTTTTCTGCCCCTCCCAAAAGATAGAATTTGTAGATAATTGGCCCTCTTTCTGGGACTCACCCACAAACAGGACCAAGCCTGGCCTGTTGAGGAGTGACGGAGTCCATCCTAGCTGGAGGGGTGCTCTCATCTTATCTACAAACATAGACAGGGCTCTAACTCCCCTAGCTCCACAATGAGATAGGGTGCAGGCCAGGCAGCAGGCGGTTAGCCAGCCTGCCAGCTTAGTGGAGTCTGCCACTAGCACAGTCAGTGTAGTCAGCTCAGCTATCCCCATTGAGACTGTGTCTGTGCCTCGACCTAGGTTGGGCAAAACTAAACATGGCGGTGTTCGCCTTAGCAATCTCACTGGAATAAAGACCTCCTCCATTCCTGCCATTATTGAAAGAGATTGTGATACCTCACATCTCAAAATAGGGCTACTTAATGTTAGATCCCTCACTTCCAAGGCAGTTATAGTCAATGAACTAATCACTGATCATAATCTTGATGTGATTGGCCTGACTGAAACATTGCTTAAGCCTGATGAATTAACTGTGTTAAATGAGGCCTCACCTCCTGGTTACACTAGTGACCATATCCCCCGCACATCCCGCAAAGGTGGAGGTGTTGCTAACATTTACGACAGCAAATTTCAATTTACAAAAAAAAAAAAACGTTTTCGTCTTTTGAGCTTCTAGTCATGAAATCTATGCAGCCTACTCAATCACTTTTTATAGCTACTGTTTACAGGCCTCCTGGGCCATATACAGTGTTCCTCACTGAGTTTCCTGAATTCCTATCAGACCTTGTAGTCATGGCAGGTAATATTCACATTTTTGGTGACTTTAAAAACTTCTTTTGGATAGATGGGGCGCTAGCGTCTTACATCGTTTAAAAGGTTAACTTTTTTAAAATATTTTTTATTTTAACCTTTATTTAACTAGGCAAGTCAGTTAAGAACAAATTCTTATTTTCAATGACAGCCTAGGAACAGTGGGTTAACTGCCTTGTTCAGGGGCAGAATGACAGATTTGACCTTATCAGCTTGGGGAATCGAACTTGCAACCTTTCGGTTACTAGCCCAACGCTCTAACCACTAGGCTACCTTGCTGCTTCTATTTAATCCAACCACGTTGTCAGATTTCAAAAAGGCTTTATGGCGAAAGCATACCAAGCGATTATCTGAGGACAGCGCCCCACACACAAAAGCATTAAAAACATTTTCCAAACCAGCAGAGGTGTCACAAAAGTCAGAAATAGCGGTAAAATAAATCACTTACCTTTGAAGATCTTCCTCTGTTTGCAATCCCAAGGGTCCCAGCTACACAACAAATGGTTGTTTTGTTCGATAAAGTCCTTCTTTATACCCCAAAAAAGTCAGTTTAGTTGGCGCGTTTGATTCAGTAATATACCCATTCCAGTCGTTCAACATGCATACAAAGGAATCCCAAAAGTTACCAATAAACTTCATCCAAACAAGTCAAACAATGTTTCTAATCAATCCTCAGGTACCCTAATATGTAAATAAACAATACAATATAAGACGGAATGTAATATGTTCAATACCGGAGATAAATAATGAAGTGCGCGCCCTCATCCACGCGTGCCACAAGACTACAGTCCAAAATGAGAGCCACCTTGAAAAACTACAATTACTAAGTCATTTTTCAAAAAACAAGCCTGAAACCCTTTCTAAAGACTCTTGACATCTAGTGGAAGCCATAGGAACTGCAATCTGGGAGGTATTCCTTTGAATATCCCATATAAAAACTATCGGTCTATATCGAATCTCCCATTCTTCTCAAAATAAATTGAAAAAGCTGTTGCGCAGCAACTCACTTCCATCCTGAAGACAATGTATACGAAACACTTCAGTCTGGTTTTAATCCATGCTTTTGCCACTACTAGGTTAGACTACTGCAATGCTCTACTTTCCGGCTACCCGGGTATAAAGCACTAAATAAACTTTAGTTAGTGCTAAACACGGCTGCTAGAATCTTGACCAGAACCAAAAAAAATGTACTATTACTCCAGTGCTAGCCTCTGGCTTCCTGTTAAGGACATTTATTTTCAAGGTTTTACTGCTAACCTACAAAGCATTACATGGGCTAGCTCCTACCTATCTTTCCGATTTGGTCCTGCCGTACATACCTACACATACGCTACGGTCACAAGACGCAGGCCTCCTTACTGTCCCTAAAATTTCTAAGCAAACAGCTGGAGGCAGGGCTTTCTCCTATAGAGCTCCATTTTTATGGAATGGTCTGCCTATCCATGTGAGAGATGCAGACTCGGTCTCAACCTTTAAGTCTTTATTGAAGACTCATCTCCTCAGTAGGTCCTATGATTGAGTGTAGTCTGGCCCAGGAGTGTGAAGGTGAACGGCAAGGCACTGGAGCAACGGACCACCCTTGCTGTCTCTGCCTGGCCGGTTCCCCTCTCTCCACTGGGATTCTCTACCTCTAACCCTATTACAGGGGCTGAGTCACTGGCTTACTGGTGCTCTTCCATGCCATCCCTAGGAGGGGTGCTTCACTGACGTGATCTTCCTGTCCGGGTTGGCGCCACCCCCTTTGGTTGTGCCGTGGCGGAGATCTTTGTGGGCTATACTCGGCCTTGTCTCAGGATGGTAAGTTGGTGGTTGAAGATATCCCTCTAGTGGTGTGGGGGCTGTGCTTTGGAAAAGTGGGTGGGGTTATATCCTACCTGTTGGCCCTGTCCGGAGGTATCGTCGGACGGGGCCACAGTGTCTCCTGACCCCTCCTGTCTCAGCCTCAAGTTTTTATACTGCATTAGTTTGTGTTGGGGGGGCTAGGGTCAGTCTGTTATATCTGGAGTATTTATCCTGTCTTATCCGGTGTCCTGTGTGAATTTAAGTATGCTCTCTCTAATTCTCTCTTTTTCCCTCTTTCTTTCTCTCTTTTTCTATTTCTTTCTTTCTTTCTCTCTCTCGGAGGACCTGAGCCTCAGCATGCCTCAGGACTACCTGGCCTGATGACTACTTGCTGTCCCCAGTCCACCTGGCCGTGCTGCTGCTCCAGTTTCAACTGTTCTGCTTGCGGCTATGGAACCCTGACCTGTTCACTGGACGTGCTACCTGTCCCATACCTGCTGTTTTCAACTCTCTAGAGACAGAAGGAGCGGTAGAGATACTGTGAATGACATTTACTCCTGAGGTGCTGACCTGTTGCACCCTCGACACTGGGATTATTATTATTATTTGACCCTGCTGGTCATCTATGAACATTTGAACATCTTGGCCATGTTCGGTTATAATCTACACCTGGCCAACAGCCAGAAGAGGACTGGCCAACCCTCATAGCCTGGTTCCTCTCTAGGTTTCTTCCTAGGTTCTGACCTTTCTAGGGAGTTTTTCTTAGCCACCGTGCTTCTACACCTGCATTGCTTGCTGTTTGGGGTTTTAGGCTGGGTTTCTGTACAGCACTTTGTGACATCAGCTGATGTAAGAAGGGCTTTATAAATACATTTGATTGATTGATCATGCGGTTTAAAACTTCTCAGGGATAGCCCCCTTTTTTAAAAATGTTTGCCTAAAATGACATACCAAATCTAACTGCCTGTAGCTCAGGCCCTGAAGCAAGGATATGCATATTATTGGTACCATTTGAAAGGAAACACTTTGAAGTTTGTGGAAATGTGAATTGAATGTAGGAGAATATAACACAAAAGATATGGTAGAAGTAAATACAAAGTAAAAACGAACCGTTTTATTTTCTACCACTATCTATGAAATACGAGAGAAAGGTCCCAGTTCTAGCCATCACTCTGGTTGTAATTCCAATGGTGTCCACAATATGGTGTATGTGCAAAGTTTCAGACGGATAACTTGAAGTATGAGCGTTCTCCATGAAATTTAGTGTGAAGTCATCCAGGTACATTTGGGCAAATCTTAAAGGAGACCTTTGCCTTCATATTACAGTTAAATCTGTATACTTTTATTTGATTTAGCTTTTCCAGTATTAGTAGCCATATTATAAGTTCAACATTTGCAAAACAATCAGTTTTCATTACTTCATAACTCTGAATATCTTATAATTTTTGTCCAAAATGAAAAGGTATGCTGTCGTACAAGGTAAGTAGCTAGACTTTACGACAGATACATGGTTTCCGGATACTCCGGTAAATTGGCTATCTAGCTAGCTCATTGGCTATCTAGCTAGCTTTGTTTGACAAAGATAAAGTTGTTCAAGTGAAGACCGCCCGCGTCATCGGCGTGCCATGAAGGCGTCGCTCTCTGACCAAATATGTTGTCCTACAGGATACACTACCACACTAATTATTCTTGTTATGTTCTAGGATCTCTGAGGAATACATACGAACGCGGTTTGACTGGTTGAAACAACGTTTAGGGTGAGATTCCTTTCTTCTTTGAACAAGTGGAAATACAAAATTTATTGTGCATACTATATGGACCTTTTTAGGATATGAAAAAGGATTTTATCTAACAAAATGACACTTCATGTTATCTCCATGATGCTTCGGATGATAAATCAGAGCAAGATTTCAAAATGTAAGTACACATTTCGCCTTCAGAGGTGAATTTATCAAACCTATCGCGGTGAAAAAAGTGTTTTGCTGTTAGGAGCTCTCCTCAAACAATAGCATGGCATTTTTTCGCAGTAATAGCCACTGTAAAATGGACAGTGCAGTTATATTAACAAGAATTTAAGCTTTCAGCCAATATAAGACACTTTTATGTACCGGCATTTGTTGTTTCTCTAAATTCTGCTAAATGACACAAGGCGCTGCATGATTTACAACTGTCCCGTTGACAGGACGCCGATCCCTGAGTTAATCAGCTTCTTGATATGCCACACCTGTCAGGTGGATGGCTTATCTTGGCAAAGGAGAAATGCTAAGTAGAAGGAATGTAAACAAATCTGTGCACAACATTTAAGAGAAAGATGTTTTTTGTGAGTATGGAACATTTCTGTGATCTTTATTTCAGCTCATGAAACATATATTATATTTTTGTTCAGTGTAGATACCTAAAATACTCAATAAAAGTTTTGCCCTAACTTAAAAATTCAACCCATCAGTCGTTCAGTAACGCCACTCAGAGGATATTTTACATAAAACATACGCCTAGAGAAAGAAGAGGTCGACACTTTGCTTTAGGAGATGTATTCCTGACATTGATGATGGAAAAGGAACACCAAGTCTAGTAACAGAAGATGTCGGAGTGCATCTAGTATTCTTTACTGGTGGGTAGATCAGACCCCAGAGCACTTTAACACACAACTTGTCTTTGCTCTGAGACTGGCAGAGCAGGGGGTGGTTGGCAGCTTGCCCTTGGCTGATGAGGTGTCAAGTGTGTGTGTGTGTGTGTGTGTGTGTGTGTGTGTGTGTGTGTGTGTGTGTGTGTGTGTGTGTGTGTGTGTGTGTGTGTGTGTGTGTGTGTGTCAGGGTTAGCAGATCACATGAGCTGTGAATCTGTCATTTTCAAAATATCCTATGTCCTATATCGGCAATCAAACTGATCCGACAGGGAAAGACAAGAGAAAGCCATACAGTGAGAGTTTACTGCAAGGTCAGTTGGAAAGATCAAAATGTTTCATGTCTTTAGTAGCCTTGGCCTTATCAATGAGAAGGGAGTAGAACTACCATGTGTCAAGGAAGGTCCTTGATTTCACCCTCTGATGAGTATAACCCCCCTGCTTCAAGAGACTTTTCAATTAGAAAAATAGGATGTTGTGGCCTGTTGTGGTCTAGCGGTTAGCTTGTAAAAATACAAGAGGAGTGGGAATTGCCCCCACTATCAGAAAGAAAAAGAGAAAAAGGATGTCACCTGAAAAGGGAACATTGGACAGTCAAAGTCCGTGGGATATGTAAATATTGAAATAAAAATAATGGTTGACTCATAATAGATAGCAAAATAATAGCACTCATCCAGGTGCTTCATATGCTTGATAGTATAACGTCAAAATCCAGTCAAAATGCATCTCTAATAATGAAGTAAGGAAACTAAACAGATAGTATGGCCCCCATGAACTATGGACCCGAAACAATATCACCTCAGTCTCTGGCTTTTGAAGTTACCCACTGGCACGAAAAGCATAATCGCACCAGAGTGGAAGACAAAGTGATTCTCTCAAGGTATACTACAAAATAAATCCACCGAGACAAAGAAAACGTTGCGTCTTAAATTGCTTGTCAACTTTATTCAATAAATGTATTTTAGTTCATCGGAGAGGGGAAAAAACCTCTTCAGTGAGTCTCCAATCTATTCTGGTGTGGGGTATAAATCATGGGAAACATGCTTAGAATGCATCAATTTGATATTGTTATGCCATTTTTATGGCAGCGGGAGAAATATATTTAAATGTGAGAGTTGATGCATTAGAATGGATGGATTCCTGACTGGCATTGTGCATGGCAATCGATCATAGGCTTTATCCCACTTGTCTAATTCGTTGAACTCGTCAAAAAGGTCCAAAGCTGCTGTTGAAGGGAACAAATGAAAAGTGGTTGTTTTCTAGCCAGTAAACTCAGAGGCTTGCTCTGTTACAGATCCATACTTATCTTTTAATAGGCTTCTGTATTTTCCAAATTTCGTGTCTCATTTCATGAAGTTTCACTTCAGTATGGTTTGTTAGCCCATAGGACTCGTTTTACTGTGGATATAGATACTTTTGTAGCTGTTTCCTCCAGCATCTTCACAAGGTCCTTTGCTGTTGTTCTGGGATTGATTTGCGCTTTTCGCACCAAAGTACATTAATCTCTAGGAGACAGAACGTGTCTCCTTCCTGAGCGGTATGACGGCTGCGTGGTCTCATGGTGTTTATACTTGCGTACTATTGTTTGTACAGATGAACGTGGTACCTTCAGGCGTTTGGAATTTGCTCCCAAGCATGAACCAGACTTGTGGAGGTCTACAATTGTTTTTCTGAGGTCTTGGCTGATTTCTCTAGATTTTCCCATGATGTCAAGCAAAGAGACACTGAGTTTGAAGGTAGGCCTTGAAATACATCAACAGGTACACCTCCAATTTACTCAAATGATGTCAATTAGCCTATCAGAAGCTTCTAAAGCCATGACATCATTTTCTGGAATTTTCCAAGCTGTTTAAAGGCACAGTCAACTTAGTGTATGTAAACTTCTGACCCACTGGAATTGTGATACAGTGAATTATAAGTGAAATAATCTGTCTGTAAACAATTGTTGGAAAAATTACTTGTGTCATGCACAAAATAGATGTCCTAACTGACTTGCCAAAACTATACTTTGTTAACAATAAATTTGTGTAGTGGTTGAAAAACTAGTTTTAATGACTCCAACCGAAATGTATGTAAGCTTCCGACTTCAACTGTACCCATTGGACTTCGGCCTCTGCTGGGAGTTTACCTCATATTTCAATTTTTTTATTCTGCTTATCCACAAAAATCATAATAAACAATGACAACAAAAATATTGTTATGCGTATTATTATTAATAATAATAGGGGTGGTAGTTAAAAAATGTACCCCAAAAGTTTAATTCGAAAGGTTCTTCGAGGATCAATTAAAATGGGAACTTATAGGGGTTCCCCCACAGTTTCAATTAAAGGATACTCCAGGAACCTTTTCTTTTTAGAGTGTATCGCTATTACAAGGCACCATTATATTCCATAGTACGCAGGATCGCTGTCATTTAAATTCCAGTGATAGCCTCTAAATTCACCTAGTATTTCAGTGAGATGGTTGTTCTGACAAACAGAGGCACTATAATGTAGGATCATTTGGAATAAAAGTAATTGGGCACAAACCCACACTAAAGGCATCGGGTAACCCATCCTTTTTCCATTGCACTGCCACAATCTTAATTACATTTTTCATTTCAAACACTTTTGTACCCAAGGATATGCACACACACTCTCGCAGACACGCAGTGGCCTTTTGGCGATTGGAAATTAATGTTGCGCACAGTCAGTTATTGCTTAAATTAGAATTCAACCAAGGGAAAAACACACTTTAATTAACCCTCATTGCGGAGCCTTAATCAAAGTGACTCAAATAATCCCACCTTGCCGCCTATTCGTTCCTCACATTAAGAGAAGCCATACATCACTGTGGTGTATAGATAAATCACAGGTCTTTATGTGTCAACCTCTTGTGGGGCGAGACAACACCCTTTTTGATTTTCAATCCAACGTCTTTGTCTCAAGTAATTTCCCCAAAAGAAAACCAATCTTGATTTTCTATCAACAGCGCAAGTCAAAGTACTCCCCATCACATTATGACTAAGTGGGCCTGAGCGTTAGCTACATTTACAATCATTTCTGGTGGAAACATAGGGGACCTAAAAACCAATGTCAAAGTGGCTGTGTTCACCCTGATTCTTTGCTGCCTCTATTGCTAACCTGGGATCCTATATTGACTCTGAGGTTTTAACTGTGGAGTGAAGAAGAAAGGTAGAGAGGAGGCCTTGCTGTTTGACTGAGTGACAAGTTGTCTGGAGTCCCAACAGCAATGCCCTGGTGACAATAGCTTTAATGGATCTGACAGACGTATGGACATTCGTTTCAGATGTAGGCTCCCAACCAAAAGTGACATGATACAAATGAAGCAAAGAGGTGTTACAGTTGAGGCCCGGATGTGGTCAATATCACAGGCTGGGGATATAGGAGGTAGCTTATATTTGAGTCACAAATAGAATACATTTTTTATTGTCACATACACCAAATAGGTGAAGTGACATGTGTTGTTCTACAGGGTGATCCATAGAAGTACAGTGCACCTGGAGCAAATATGGGGTACGTGCCTTGCTCAAGGGCACATCGGCAGATTTTTCACCTTGTCGCCTGAGGTATTCAAACCAGCGACCTTCTGGTTACTGTCCCAACACTCTAATCTTTAGGCTACCTGCCACTGCACTGAGAATCTACAGGCGACCTCGCATTCAAATATCAAAACACACTGTACTGTATATTTTATAAGGAAATGCAACAGCTTCATCTTGCCACATTGATATTAATTCCCTTAAAATCCCAATGTTAGAAGATAAGAATTGAACTCGCGTTGAACTTAGTTCTTGGTACTACACGGCCTCTACTGTCTCCATACTGCAGCAAAGCGTCCCTGGTACTATACATAGAAAGGCATCAACATCCAACAACTAAGCAGCTGAGTAACGACATGAGAAAGCATACAATACCTCCCTATCCTGCCGATCTTTACATGTTATAGTGGACGTTGGGACTTCTTTTATTGACTCCTTGTGTCACTCTTTCAAGCATTGTACTCCTTATCAAAAGAAAGTATCAAATCTGAAGCAAAGATGGAGACATAAGGTCATATAGTGCAGACAACACCAGCAATGCATCTGAATACTTCTCCAATTCACACCAGGAGTCCTGTGGTCTGGTATGCATAGTACACCGGACTCATACCCTGTGGGGAACAAAAGTACATACAATACAGACATTGAGATCAGTCTCCAACACAACCCCCCCCCCCCCCCCCCCCCCACCTTAGTACTCTCTCTTCAAACAGTGGGGAAGCTTTTTGACCTGCCATAGAATGCATTGCATTCTGGCCCATCACTTGAAGGAGACCACAACCCTAGGAGCTTAAGAGACTCTGGAACTGACCCATTCTACGCTCAGACTCTGGAACTGACCCATTCTACTCCCACTCTCTAGAACTGATGCATTCTACGCCCGGACTCTGGAACTGATCCATTCTACTCTCTAGAACTGATCCATTCTACGCCCGGACTCTGGAACTGATCCATTCTACGCCCGGACTCTGGAACTGATCCATTCTAAACCCGGACTCTGGAACTGATCCATTTTACTCCCAGACTCAGGAACTGACCCATTCTACGCTCAGACTCTAGAACTGATCCATTCTACTCCCAGACTCTGGAACTGATCCATTCTACTCCCAGACTCTGGAACTGATCCATTCTACTCCCAGACTCAGGAACTGATCCATTCTACTCCCAGACTCTGGAACTGATCCATTCTACTCCCAGACTCTGGAACTGATATTTTATACACCCAGACGGTGGAATTGATCCATTCTACTCCAAGACTCAGGAACTGATCCATTCTACTCCCAGACTCAGGAACTGATCCATTCTTCTCCCAGACTCAGGAACTGATCCATTCTTCTCCAAGACTCTGGAAATGATCTATTCTACGCCCAGACTCTGTAACTGATCCATTCTATGCCCAGACTCTACCCCCAGACTCTGGAACTGATCCATTCTACTCCCACTCTCTAGAACTGATCCATTCTACGCCCAGACTCTGGAACTGATCCATTCTACGCCCAGACTCTGGAACTGATCCATTCAACTCCCAGAATATGGAACTGATCCATTCTACGCCCAGACTCTGGAACTGATCCATTCTACGCCCAGACTCTGGAACTGATCCATTTTACTCCCAGACTGGAACTGATCCATTCTACTCCCACTCTCTAGAACTGATCCATTCTACGCCCGGACTCTGGAACTGATCCATTCTACTCCCAGACTGAGGAACTGATCCATTCTACTCCTTGACTCTGGAACTGATCCATTCTACACCCAATCTCTGGAACTGATCCATTTTACTCCCAGACTCAGGAACTGATCCATTCTACTCCTTGACTCTGGAACTGATCCATTCTACGCCCAATCTCTGGAACTGATCCATTCTACGCCCAATCTCTGGAACTGATCCATTCTACTCCCAGACTCAGGAACTGATCCATTCTACTCCTTGACTCTGGAACTGATCCATTCTACTCCTTGACTCTGGAACTGATCCATTCTACTCCCAGACTCTGGAACTGATCTTTTATAAACCCAGACTGTGGAATTGATCCATTCTACTCCAAGACTCAGGAACTGATCCATTCTACTCCCAGACTCTGGAACTGATCTATTCTACTCCCAGCCTCTGGAACTGATCAATTTAACTCCCAGACTCTGGACCTGATCCATTGTACTCCCAGACTCTGGAACTGATCCATTCTACTCCCAGACTCTGGAACTGATCTATTCTACTCCCAGACTCTGGAATTTATCAATTCTACTCCCAGACTCTGGAATTGATAAATTCTACTCCCAGACTCTGGAACTGATCTATTCTACACCCTCAAACATTATTATATTTAATACTCTACTCTCATTATCTCATCATATAGTTATTAAAATATTGTCCTTTATTAAGTATGCTAATGAATTTATATATACAGTAGATACACAAAGAAAACACATTTCCAGATGGATAAACAGTCACCTGACAATCCAGCTGATGTTTATAAACTGATAAACCATGTCACTTTTTCAAATAATAGATGTCAGAAGTCAGCTTGGGGGTCCAAAATCGACACAGTACATAGAGGTCTGCAGCATGAGTGCTACAGCTCTTTTTCATGCACGTACAATGGGCAACCGTAATGAGTTGCTGTTTGGTGCCACTTCAGAGCTGCTGAGGTTTATTTTCATTGGGAGGCACATCAGTATGAAGCCAACTATGCAGTGCCTGTGGGGTGAATTCACTGGGTTACCCAGGCCTGCATTTGAAGTAAGACTGGGACAATACCAGTATTGTAATATTTTTTCCATGGCAAACATGAATACACAAAGCAGACCAAACTCTTTGTTCCTTTAAAAACCTGCTGGATGTAAAATATTGTGTGCTGTAGATCTTGGAAAATAAATACATGTGACTCTAGATGACAACATAATGATGTTTGTTTCCAACATTAGGGCTGTTTTCCTAAAGAAATTAAATCCGCTTCGTGCGGATTTAAATCCCTAATTTGAACAAGGTGTTCATTTATATTATAGAGGCTCCACTTCTCCACTTAGTCATGGTATAGTTAATGTGTGCAAAAGTACTCTCACTTCAAGCATGCGGAGAGAAGCTGTACTGTAGATTCAACTGTACATGTGTGAGGGGCTGCGGTAGATTATATACAGTTGTCAAGGAATATGGCAATACCTGTAACACTATTTCCTGGTATTGTATATTTGCACATGTAAAGCCAGTTGAGAAACCTAGTTCTTCTCCAGTGGAGGATGAAAGTAAGTGACTATACTGCAGGTAGTAAGTACTGGTCAGTGCTAGACCAACTTTCCTCCCATGAGGAAATCAAATCTCTCCTGATTCATCCTGAAATAACACCTTGTCGTGGTGAAAAATACTATCTGACACCTTAAAATGAATCTGTAACACTTGTTGAGATGTTTAATAAGGGGAGAAAACTGGCTACAACTCCAAACTGCAATCGGTATAATTATTTGATATATTTTCCCTCCCATTTGTTTTTTTTTGTTTTTTCCACACCAAATACTAACATACACATACGAACAACAACTTACAGATGTACACAAACAACGACTACATCTCCTCTGCCTAGACAAGAATGCTCACACCCCCATCTCTAGTGCCTGCATTATTGCAGTCGGTATAATTTTTTAAATCCACTTTACAGTTGTATAACTCCCACTCAATACAATGATTTAGAATATCATTACATAAATCCCTCCCTTTGCCTTTTTCAGGAAGGTCAAATGATCTATTAGGGAGCTTTGGATTAGTGTCATATAATCATTTTAGCTTTATTTGTTTCAACTTTAAATGAGCTATTCTGTTTATATATTGACAAAACACTGCCTTCTTTAACCAATAATGTCTTTTTATACCGTCTTTTCTTAATATCTGAAAGGGGGTAGAAAATGTGCTACATTAAAACCCGCCCCTAGACCTAGTCATGGTTGAGGTATTTTCATTAAAAGTTCCACCTACACCTCTGTGGGAAAAAAGCCTGAACACTCGTCCCTGCTTCTGGCTCTCACGTGCTGAATCTGACCTTCTGATGCACAATGCTCACTTGGTTGAACCAATCACAAAGCTTCGGACACAGACGCATACTCTGATAGACAGTCAGAAAGTTGCGAAGATAACATCTCTCTACGCCTGCACAAAATGTGTACAAGGCAGAGGCTGTAACAAATGAGCATGTTGGTCACCATTAAACAGTAGACTCCCCCCTGTCTGAACAAGGCCCAGCAGAATACAACATGTATCTGTAGCTGTTACAATCTCTCAGATCATAGGCCTGCTTTACATAAGCAGGGGCAGCAGGTAGCCTAGTGGTTAGAGCGTTGCGCCAGTAACCGAAAGGTTGCTAGATCGAATCCCTGAGCTGACAAAATATGTTGTTCTGCACCTGAATAAGGCAGTTAACACACTGTTCCTAGGCTGTCATTGTAAATAAGAATTTTATTCTTAACTGACTTGCCTAGGTAAAAAGGTAAAAAAAGAAAAGCACAGTGTCACACAGCAGCCTCAACAACTGCAGTTCAGGAACACTGACTTAGAAAGTGATCATGTTTAAAAATGTGATAATTTAAAACAGGGAACAAATGCATAATGTATAATTAGAAAGCCATATTCACTGATTCAATCACTGTTTCACTCAGTGCTAATATGAAATTCGGGGCCAATCCAACAACACAGTTTTACATGCACTAAATCTGAGGAAACGAGAAGGGGATAATATAAACCTGGGAATGTAAATATGGCTTTGTAAATGTCAAAAGTAATAACACGTCTGAGTTTATAGAGGACAATTGGGTGTCTGGGAGGCAGCTGGGGACGACATTTGCAATGGCACAAAAACGCACACAAACACACACGCACACACACCCCCCCAGGATGCAAGCGACATTATCCTGTCTGGAAGCGGGGCCAAATATTATGGCTTTCTGTAATTGCTATTGGCTTGGGGGGGGGGGGGGGGGGGGGGGTGTAGATTACTGGCTTTGTGGGTGAACCAATGCTAAATCTGGGGCCTCCCTGGGGGCCTAAGGGGGCTAGTGGCTGCCAATAAGCAACAGGTCAAACATCCATGAAGGGCCCTTTGATGACAGTCTCAAGTCAAGACCCTTGGCATCCTTCTCCTTCAACCAATAAACTGGGTCATATGGTGGCTTTGAAGAGTAGTGCAGTGTTCGGGATTTCACTTTCCACATCCTGACTTATCTACTTACATGGTATGTCACCTCATGACAGATCTAATATTAAATTGTTAATTTTCAATCCACAGGAGAAGACATTGAGAAGACATTCCCTCACAATATTTTTCTACTAATGTCAGGATAATAAAGATGCTTAATTAAGTTCACTCTGATGAAATCACTGCAGTTCAGAGTACATTACCTCCATTTTGGAGGTAACACTGACACCACTGTCAGCAGCACCCATCCATTCAGGCTCAAAGGTAACAAGGATTGACGGATCACATGCCTGTTCCATTCGTCAATACCGCCGTAAATTTGTACCCGACGTTTTCCATTTTCCATTTAATGAAATGACGGAAAGTAATTTCAGTCCCAGTATAATACAATGAAAATGGTTCAAACAATAGTCTGTGAGCTGAGCATCATCACAATCAGTAAAATATCACCAAGGTTTAATCAATGAAACTTGCCAATGGAAAAGGTGCCTCAGAACTCCTTGTAGGGATCATAATGAATGTTCCTAACATGGCTTACACACAGAGTGCCAGTGTGACTAAGAGGCTCGGCTTGAGACCTGCTAGTACACCAAGAACACAAAGGTCATGTTAAACAGGATCTTACTGTAAATAGAGGCATCTATCACATACTGTAAACACAAGACTGGATAAACATGTGTTTGAATAACTCCTCCTGCTACTGTTCTGCAAAGCTCTCTCTTTTCTTATGTAACGGCTGTCGTCTTCCTCGTCTGAGGAGGATAAGTTAGAAGGATCGGAGGACCAATGTGCAGCGTGGTAATTGTTCATCTTACTTTAATAAAGGTGAACACTCAAAATACAAAACAACAAAAGTGACAACCGAAACAGTTCTATCTGGTGCAGACACACAAAGACTGAAAACAACCACCCACAAAACCCAACAAAAAACAGGCTACCTAAATATGGTTCCCAAACAGGGACAACAATTGACAGCTGCCTCTGATTGAGAACCATATCAGGCCAAACACAGAAATAGCAAAACATAGAAATACAAACATAGACTGCCCACCCCAACTCACGCCCTGACCATACTAAATAAAGACAAAACAAAGGAAATAAAGGTCAGAACGTGACATCTTAGCTCCAGTATCTTTCTCCTAGCATGCTGCAAAACCACAGGAATTGAATCCGTCTGTAGAAATGTAGATATAAATGTTTTAAAAAAATAAGGCGTTATAATAACTTTTTTAACTCTATTTTATTTTATATCACACAGCGGCCCGTATCTTTAAGCATCTCTCATTTCCAGACCCAACTTAGCTTCCGCTCATTGCCCTACCTCAGATGGCTCCCTTTCCTCTGACAGGTATTGGCACCACGGGTGGGCATCTCCACCAAATAATACATTCCCTTTTCTTGGAAAGAGACGGGCCACTGGCCTTCCTCCAGGTCCCTGTTGGGGGAACTGAGAGATGTGCTGAAAGTCCAGGTGGAGGTGGAGACCCATCTGGATAAGATGCTCTGTGGCTCCATTGTGCAAACTCTGCTGGACGTTAATGGCGGCCATTGTATGAAATCATTATGAGGTTGGATTTGGCCATGTACTCTGCTGTCTCTTCCAGACTCTAATAAACATTAACTAATGACAGGGTTTATAAGTGGCCCCCGTTGTCTCTCTGGAGAAAGCCTTTGGAGACAAACAATACTCTGCATTCAGGGCTTTCTCTGTTTCTACTCTACACAAACTATTCTTAATGTAACACAGTACATGGTCCAGCTTTGCCAGAGTGGACCTGAGATTCAAAACGAGCATTCCCAACCAATACACAACACAACAAAACACACAACACTACAAAAGCACTCTTTCAGTTACAGAAAAGGGTGGCGGTGGCGGGTAGTATTGAAGTGTTTGGTAGTAGGGGTTAATATCAAGTCTAAGAGGGGTCAGCTGAGGGACCATTTGGGTAGATGGCCACGCCTCCTGCCTGGGCTTAATCCCAGCTCCTGCAGGGCAGCTGCAGCTTGGCTTAGTTCCACACAACCTGCCAGAGCTAAAATGTCTGCTGCGGATTAGACTGTAGGCTAACACAAACAAATTGTACAGAGAGAGAGAGGAGAGCGCGAGAGAGAAGCGGAGAAATTTCTGTTTTGAAGTGAATTTACAACTCACTCATTTATTTTGTATGCCTGAAAAAAGCCTGCACATTCATTTTCTGTTTTTCCAATCCATGAATTAAATATAATTTCATTACAGCTAAAATGCAATCCAACTCTTATGACCAACTGCTTTCTATGAATGACTCCTACTATATTTGATTTGAAAAAGGTTACACCCTGCAACAGATACACATACCAACACATACACATACCACAAACTTTTGAGAATATAAACACAGTAAAGTCTAATGACTTGTTACCATATATTCTGTATACAACTAGCTAGCAAACACAGAGTTGGACTCGGGTGAAAAGTGATGTTGTCAATCAGCCATGGTTTTCCTCATCATTGTTGTCAAGATTAATTTGCTTCATCAGTGCCAGGCCAAAGGTCCAATTTGACATATTACTCATTCATAAAGCTGTGATGAAGCTATTTAAATTAAGCACCTCTAATCATGGCAACTCAGCAACACCCACACCTGGAAATCAAAGTACTAAGAGCTCCATGTACAATTCCTCTCATAGTCAGGTAGTCTGGTAGTCAAGTAACTGTTTAATGTACTGTACAAGGCATTTGTCCCGTGCAAATACTTTATCTAATCACTGATCTGACAGTGGAAGCTGTTTAGTGAAACTCAATCTTTCCCCTACCTATTAATATAAGATCAGTGATTATCTCAAAGAAGGGACAGAAGTAATGCTGCATTTTCAAAGTATTCAAACAATCAAACAGGGAACCACACCTGATGCCTGTCTGGAGTAAAATCTGAAAAATGGGCCTCATGTAGTGCTGCAACACTAAATTATCGATTGGGTAACCTACGGGTAAACTCAGAGCAACCACTATCAGAAAATGTATTATTAAGCTTTGAAATAAAATAAATATCTTTGAACTAATAACATACTGTATGTATACAGGACCCAAATCCCAAGGTATGCCAGAGATGGTGTATAATATCCTCATACTGCCACTGTGAGTCAGGGCATGGATGTAATTGTGTTATTTGAGGTGTGTGTCAATGCCCTAGCTGTCAATGCGAGTTAATGATGAAACATCCAGGGGAAATTAGATGTCTGTGTATGTGCAGCAACAAGTGCAGGGGCCTCTGGGAGCAAGGCGTCTACCACCCCGCAGTGATGGAGAGTCTAGCTCGATACTGCATGACTAACACTCTGTGCACATTCATTCGGATAAAAGGCCTGTGAATTTGACAGTGTGTTAAGTGTTAATTTGCTTCCTTTAGAATGCTTTACGGGTAAAATTGTATCCTCCATTTTTACTTTCATGCCACATGCTAAGAATCAATGGACTTTCTATGATAGCTGCAAACCATAATATGATAGCGTTACAGTATTTGATCCGGCATCTCAACAAATTGGTGGAATAAGTAAAGTGGGTGTCAACTAGTCTGCTCAGATGAGTTTGTTCAGGAGAAGAAGTGTTCTACCACCTGCTGATCAGAGATGTCTTGATGTTTGAGTGGGATAAAGAGGACATCTGTGTCATTTAAGAGCGTTTCAATCTCTTTTCCCATAGCACATGTGTGGAGGCGTCCAATGAATGCTCTATGGATCTATCTCATCCCCCGCACAGACGTCGAGGCTTGCTACTGTACCTATCACTTTCTGTTTGGCCATCTTCAACAGACTGCAACCCACTGCAGATACTCAGTCTGTAATAGCAACCTAGATTAGAAAATGCATTTCTGAAATATAAATTCAGTAGAGGGACCCCAATTCAATAGATAAAACAATGACATGCACATGAATGCAATTGTTGAAATCTAAAAATGCTGTTTTGTATTTAAAGCAAATGTATACTGTGATGTTACACTATACAATTGTTTAGGCTCATCACAGTAATTCCATCTGAGCCTTGAACTTCCAGGGCTCTGATGCTTGACTGGTCTATTTCCATAACCCGGGACAGCATACTACTACATCATTGGTTCAACCCTCTAAACCATACAGGACTTAGGCTACTCAGTATTCCTTCACTCACCAGAGGCTTTCCCCAAAAGACTATCTACCCTCCCTCCAGAAAACCAGTACTCAGATGCCCTGTGACCCCGTTGTCCTGAGTAGCTTAGTCCGATGTTGAAAATATCCCTGCGGAACCCGAGGAGCCATGTCTGTGTAAACATTGATTAAATGAAATTGTATTTGTCACTTGCTTAGTAAACAACAAGTGTAGACTAACAGTGAAATGCTTACTTACGGTGTCCTTCCCAACAATGCAGAGAGAAAAATAATAGAAAATAATCACATGAGGAATAAATACATAACAAGTAACGATAACTTGGCTATACTGTATACACGGGGTACCAGGACCAAGTTGATGTGCAGAGGTACAAGGCAATTGAAGTAGAGAAGTACATATAACTAGAAATCAAGGTACTAGGCAACAGGATAGATAATAAGCAGCAGCAGCAACATATGTGATGAGTTAAAAGAGTTAGTGGAAAGGGGGGTCAATTCAGAGGGGGGTAGATGCTGTTCGGGGTCCTGTTGGTTCCAGACCTGGTGCATCGGTACCGCTTGCCATGCAGTAGCAGAGAGAAGTGTCTATAATTTGGGTGGCTGGAGTCTTTGACAATTTTTATAATTAGTCTAATCTTATAGAACTATACCAAACTCCTTCTCGCGGGACCATTCCCCAGCAAATTTTCAAAGTTTTGTCAGACAAATCAAAGTCAAGAACACACCGGTAAGAAATCAACTGAACACAAACAAGTGCTTTAGGAATGGCACTCATTTCCTGCAGTCACATGACCAAATGCCCTCTAGTGGAATGGTAGTCCTTTCCTATAGTCACATAACCAAACACCCTCTTTGTAAGCCCCTAGCCATGTGTGTGAGGTGTATACTTTGTTTCAAATAGATTTGTTTAAGACTACCAAGAAACACTCTGTGTGACCCTGATTTAGGCCACTGCAGTAAAAGTTTAACCCTCGTGTAGTCTCAACATTCTGTATACTCCCGTTGTCCTAAGGGTAAAAAATGACCCGCCGTCTCAAAACACGTAAAATAAAGCAGCTGAATTGAATGTTAAACCCCAAATCTATTTTGCATGAAGAAACAACCTGTCATTCATTACAAACGTTGTGAATATCTGGGTTTTCCCTCTTCACAATGCATATAATCAGTGGACACCACCTCTTTTTTATTACAACACACATGTCATAATTGTTTTCTTTACTAAAGTAGATGTTTATTATAATTAGTATTATTGCTAAAGGTACTGCATAGGTGTAAACATATTTTTTTTTAGCAGGAGATAGCACTTGTATAGCCTAATAAATTAGCAGAAATGTGCAAAAAGTAGTTTTGAATGCATTTTATTGAAGGGGAACAATAAAAGTCTTGAACTTTTTTGGCAAAATAGTGATATATGCTTATACTGTACAATGACGAATTCAACTACAAAATACTATTCTTCTCACATTTTTTGAACCATTGTCCCCACCCATAAACAACAATAAATACGAATAAAATAAGATAATAGATACAAAACAAAAACGTGAAGAACATAAATCAATCAACTCTAATTGGCACATGTAGGACAGTATGCAAGTGTGTGTGCATGGACTTTGCAGATGTATTTCTCACATGTGCAGCACGTGGTATTTGTTTTACAGTCCTTCTTTGGGGGAGGCAGAATTGGCATCACCTCCTCTTGCCTGCCCCAGCTGCAGCCTCAGGTGGATCAGGACAAGATTCAGCCCCCTGAATAGCTTTCACAAGCGCTGCAGAGGCTGCTGTGCGGGGGAGGCATTCCCTTCTTTGAATGTGTGGGGTTACAAGTGCCTTTCCCAGCTGCTCCAGGAACACCCTCCTCTTGTTCCGCTAATCAGGCATCCAGGTAGAGTTGATCTTGTTCCATATCACGAAGGCATTGTATGAGTACACATCAATGATGTTATGTAAGATACCCAGGGGCCAGCGGGCAGTCATCCTCCTGCAGCTGTCAGTTCCAATCAGGTTGTCCACACCTCCTTTGTTGTGGTTGTAGTCCAGGATGATGGTTGGCTTCCTGTTCTCACGATCACAGATCTCAGCCTTTTTGTGCAGTGTGCTCAGGAGAACCACAATCGTGTTCCTCTTTGGGAGGTGAGAAACTAGAGTGGTGGTGGGGGAGAAAGCAAACTGATGAGAACACCTCTCTCCACCTTGTTGCGAGGAGTGCAGAGGGGAGCTCAGGCTTGTTCATTCTAACTGTGCCAACCATGGTGATCTTCCTCTTCAGGAGCTGTAGCACACAATCTCAATTTCTCATTTTGTGTGTGTTTATTTGTGGTTTTTGTGGTGTGTAAATTATTTTATAACTGCCGGGTCAAAAATGACCCTAAGAAAATCTTCGTACCCTGGTGGTGTACAGCTTTCATGGAAATATGAACAAAGGCGATGCTTCACCTTTTCTAATGTCACTAATCTAGGAAAAGTCATCAAATTTCCTCTGCTGTTAAATATAGTGACGGGTCATTTTTGACCCTTAAGACAACACATGGGTTAAGCAACACCTCTGATGCACCCTGACGGAAGGGAGCACACTCATATTGTAAATGAGTCCATTTATTACCCAGTACTTAAAGCCTGCAACAAGCTGGTGCGCAACAGGGCTGTGTCTCAAGCACGCTACTTTTGGAATTTCCCCTTTCTATTTATTTGTCTATTTTTGACAAAGGCACAGTGAACCCTGTCAGACCTCCATTGTGGATGAGAATAATTCATCTTCGAGTGAGGAGAGCGGATGGGGGGAGACAAAGCACCGGAACTATTAGGACTGTGGAGGAGGAGCGAGGTTACAGATTGGGGGGTGATGGAAGTCCCCTCTGCTAGAACTTCTGGCAGATGATCATTAGCGCCTCAGGTTTGATTGATATGGCACATTTCCGATGGCAGGTGCACGACTCGTCTAAACACCGCCATGCCTGGTGATTATTCTGATTTTAAGATGCATCTGGTGGAGTACACTCACTCAAAACATGTCATTTAAACTGTATATTAATGGCGCAATGTTTTGGATATGAGCCAGGGGAAAGCTGGCCCAATTCACTTGGCATATCATTCAAATCAAACTCTGAAATTGATCCTGGTACGTGATGAATGGAGAGTAGGTCAAGGTCAGAAGTAGGTCAAGTAGGTCTATTTGAGAGAAAAGAAAATCTTTGGACCTTCACAGACATTTTGGATGATACCTTTTCTGTGTTTAGACTGATTCTACATTTCACTGTTAAAATTAAGTGAAATAGGGAGTTGTTTTCGCTCCAGAGCAGCAATCAAGAGAATGTATGGCGCAGAGTGGCTCTGTTCACTCGAAAAGCTGTATATCCATTTCATAGAGTCTAAGGCGATTGTGCTGTAGTTTTAATTAATAAGGTTTAGGAGGAAGAACTGTTCAGTTCAGTGGTGAGACAGATTCTTTAATTTGGTTAATACTTTTAGCTAGGCAGGGAACATGTTTATCTGTCTGAGACTTTTCATTGAAATGGAATATGGCCTTGTCATTGGATAATTTTCTATTTTATTCGCAAGAAAACGTTGGAATAAGGCATAACTTTCGAGAGACAATGCTAACCGGATACACATCCTCCTCAACCAGAACACTTTCTTTAAGCCTTTACAGATTGCCTGGCATTTGGATACTAATGCATGAAAGGAAATGCAGTATATCTGAAAACCATAAGCATCTACCTGTGATTTCAATTGATGAGATGCATTTCTTTGGTATGTGATGGTGTCTGATGGTATCGTGGAAACCACACTTGCTTCCACAGCAAGTGTATAAGATCATGGGTTCAGTTGATTTCACCTTTTTTTTTCTTTTTTTCCCCCACCTTTATTTAAAACCAGGTAGGCTAGTTGAGAACAAGTTCTCATTTGCTACTGCGACCTGGCCAAGATAAAGCATAGCAATTCGACACATGCAACAACACAGAGTTACACATGGAATAAACAAAACATACAGTCAATAATACAGTAGAACAAAAGAAAACAAAAAGTCTATATACAGTGAGTGCAAATGAGGTAAGATAAGGGAGTTAAGGCAATAAATAGGCCATGGTGGCGAAGTAATTACAATATAGCAATTAAACACTGGAATGGGAGATGTGCAGAAGATGAATGTGCAAGTAGAGATACTGGGGTGCAAAGGAGCAAGATAAATAAATAAATACAGTATGGGGATGAGGTAGGTAGATAGATGAGCTGTTTACAGATGGGCTATGTACAGGTGCAGTGATCTGTGAGTGTGCACTGTGCACTGAACCCTGCTTAGGTTGTGCACTGAACCCTGCTTGGGTAACATTGTGCAAGGGGGAATAGATTTGCATTGAAATTCTATAGAAATAACAGTACATCGTCAGACTGTTATATTCCAAACACAGAGAGAGAGAGGCAGAGGAGGAGAGAAAAACAGAAATGTCAGCCGATTTAACGTCATCATAGCTGAAGATCTTTATCGTAAGATCTGCCTTTGTTCCTATCCTACTTGACCTCTATCACATTCTCCTAGAATCTCTAGAAAGACAGCCAAACATCAAACACAGCTATCATCTGAAACTATCTCCCAAGATATTGATGGTTGCCCTTTGCTAAAGACAATGACACAGCCTTTTCCTCTATCTCAACCATCTCTGGCATGTCCCTCTGGCATGTGACATGGGAAGTCTTTGCCACTAGCCTCAACCCGTCGCCAGTACGCAGTCAATATGTGGCATCCAGACTGCCATGAGGGCACACATTTGTCACAATGGATTCCCTGCCAGAAGTGAGTCACAGATGTTTATTTTGTGACGTGACATCAAAGCCAATTCTGACAGGCATGTGCTAGGGCAGAACTGCCCAGCTCAATGCCAAGATGGCACCAAATGGCAGCCGAAATGCAATGACCTCTACGCTCTAATACAATCTCACAGTAGGCTAGCGAAGCCAATTAGGCAGAGACTGTATGTTCATGAGCACCATTCAAAATGATGACCTGCTGTTTGACTGGGTAGCAAATCATAAAATGTAGTTGATGCTTGATGCCATGATTTGTCTTACCTCTTCTATGGCTCTTGTCTGTTGATCAGTATCTTGTATTCTTGTCGGTGTTATACGCTTATCAGGATATCCAGCCTACCGTACCTCCTTGCCTGTCCAAATAAAATATTGAAATGTTGTTAATTTATTTGACCAAGATGAGCACTGACAAAAAGACCCATCATTGTCAGATAAAGCATCCGAGCAAGCAACACAGTGCTTCTCTGTGTCAGTATGTGTAGCCCATGTATCTGATGCTGCCTGGACATTCATTTTTTTGCCAGACCACATCAAATACATGGGGCTATATATTGTAAGACAAAACAGCGCTGTTTCAGATACTATTTTGGACTAACGTGCAACGGTAACCTTCTTTTTGAGGTGATTTGTTTTACAGACAGATGAAAACATCATGACTGGTTGTGTTCATGCCGCTTTCAAAGGGTAGGCTAATACATTTGTACAGTTAAATGACATGTCATTACTATAAAACCCACAGTAAATGCTAAAGCAGTCATTTGGACTGCTCAATAATTTAAAAAAAAAATATTACTCTGCCATTTTTAAAGTCATGCCCCCCTCTGTGTCCTTGACTTTTCCTAAGTAACTACATAATACACACTGCCATTGTTAAAATCTTAATATCATAAACAAAACTGGTGACATAGACAGAGGCCAATTCATCTATGGTTTTCCCTGTTGCCCCTCCTCTTGACAGTAGGAGCAGTCCCCTCCTTCTACAGATAGTTGAAGATGCCATGCCCAGCTGAAAATCACCTCGATAATTGCCTCGAAAGTGAAACTAAACTATCCTGAAACTAATTTCACACATAATAACAGCTGAAATAAATGAAGTAGGCTAAAGTATGATGGGGGAGAATGGATGAGTTGATGAGCGAGGGGGAGCGAACGATGCATAATTATGTAATCACCAATTGTGAATGAAGAACAGGGCGGGCCATTCTATTGTATCGATCTATTCTAATTATAATGTCAGTCTACTCTTGCCTACTTGGAGTACACAGTGAGAGCGTGCATAATTTACCATGGCAAGAAGACCAAGATGAATGAATGCACTCATTAGCGTTGTTACAAAATTTGAATGAAAACTACGCCAATGGTGGGGTAGAAATGAATCATGATGGGTATTCTTCTGATTCTGAGCCTCAACCTGAACCTATACCTCTGAGGCCTAAGAGCAAAAAAGTCAGAACTGTGTGCACTGAGCTGGTGCCCACACCACAACCAAATATAAAGGTAAGACAGCGTTTGGAATAGAACAAGCCGGTGAGAATTCTACAGGCCATTGTCAGCACAAAATTGTCATCACTGGGGCCTCCCGGGTGGCACACTGGTCTAAGGCACTGCATCGCAGTGCTAGCTGTGCCACCAGAGATTCTGGGATCGAGTCCAGGCTCTGTCGTGACCAGGAGGCCCATTGGCCCAGCGTCGTCCGGGTTAGGGAGGGTTTGGCCGGCAGGGATATCCTTGTCTCATCGCGCACTAGCGACTCCTGTGGCGGGCCGGGCGCAGTGCATGCTGACCAGGTCGCCAGGTGTACAGCGTTTCCTCCGACACATTGGTGCGGCTGGCTTCCGGGTTGGATGCGCATTGTGTCAAGAAGCAGTGTGGCTTGGTTGGGTTGTGTTTCGGAGAACGCATGGCTCTCGAGTCCGTACGGGAGTTGCAGCGATGAGACAAGACTGTAACTACTACCAATCGGATACCACGAAATTGGGGAGAAAAAATACGTTACATTTTTTTTTTAAATAATAAAAATGTAATCACTGAGGGAGCAGGCCCTACATCTCAAGCAAGAAATAAAATCAGCAACGTACTCAATAGCTTTCATTGTTTAGGCCATGTGACATGGACATGCACCAACTGATAATTTACTTTTTGACTGCTGTCTTATCAACACTTATATTCATAATGTCATTATTGCTTTTGTGAAGATGTTTTAAATGGTATCAAGCACACTTGGTCCTTATAATGATGTTTAGGCAGGCTACTGATGTTTTTTCCTCATTTGCATCTTGCTGACAGAGCATCTTTCTGACCGTGCGCCTTGCTGACCATGCTTCCTGCTGACCGTGTGTCTTGCTGACCATGTATCTTGCTGACCATGTATCCTGCTGACCGTGCGCCTTGCTGACCATGCTTCCTGCTGACCGTGTGTCTTGCTAACCATGCATTTTGGTGATTGGGGTATTTATTTTTATTTTGTTGTTAAAAAATGTATTATAACAGGTTCCAACTCCAATGCTTTCTGTTTCATAGTTGTAACAAAAGCACTCCACAAATGATTGAATACTTAATTATATATATTTGACATATATCCACATAGGAGGTCTCGTGAAAAAAACGTGCCCCCCTATAAAAATGAAATGCCTGTACAAATTACTCGTTCTGGCACCGGCCATGGCTGTGCCCTAGTTGATAAACACTCCGATAATTGCCTCAAATCTGAAACTCAACCTGATCCTCAACACTGAGGCCCCACAAGGGTTGGTGCTCAGCCCCCTCCTGTACTCCCTGTTCACCCATGAATGCGTGGACATGCACACCTCCAACTCAATCAAGTTTGCAGACAACACAACAGTAGATTGCTTGATTACCAACAACGACGAGATAGCCTACAGGGAGGAGGTGAGGGAACTCGGTGTCAGGCAAACAACCTCTCAATCAACGTCAACAAAACTCTTCAGGAAACAGCAGAGGGAGCCCCCCACTATCCAAATCGATGGGACAGCAGTGTAGAAGGTGGAAAGTTAAGTTTCTCGGTGTATACATCACGGATAAACTGAAATGATACACCCACACAGACAGTGTGGTGAAGAAGGCGCAACAGTGCCTCTTCAACATCGGGAGGCTGAAGAAATGTGTCTTGTCACCTAAAACTCTCACAAACTTTTATAGATGCACAACTGAGAGCATCCTGTCGGGCTGTATGCATCGCCCACAACCGCAAGGCTCTCCAGAGGGTGGTGCAGTCTGCACAATGCCAGGGGCAAACTACCTGCCCTCCAGGACACCTACAGCACCCAATGTCACAAGAAGGCAAAAAAGATCATCAAGGTCAACAACCATCGAGCCAATGCCTGTTCACCCCGCTACCATCCAGAAGGTGAGGTGCATCAAAGCTGGGATCGAGAGACAGAAGCTGTTTCTCAATCTCAAGGCCATCAGAATGTTAAACAGCCATCACTAACACAGAGAGGCTGCTGCCTACATACAGACTCGAAATCATTGGCAACTTTAATAAATGGATCACTAGTCACTTTAATAATGCCACTTTAATAATGTTTACATATTCATATGCATCTTGCCTATGCCGCTCGATCATCGCTCATCCATATATTTATATGTAGATATTCTTATTCCATCCCTTTAGATTTGTGTGTATTAGGTAGTTGCTGTGGAATTGTTAGATTACTTGTTAGATATTACTGCACTGTCGTAACTAGAAGCACAAGCATTTCACTACACTCTCAATAACATCTGCTAACCATGTGTATGTGACCAATAAAATTAGATTTTAGCTAATTTCACACATAACAGATTAAATAAATGAAATAAAGTATGATGGGGAGAAAAGGGGAGAATGGGTGAGTTAATGAGCGAGGGGAAGTGAACGATGCATAATTATGAATGAAGAACAGGGAGGCCATTATATTGTATTGATCTATTGTAATTATAATCTCAAAATATTATGTAAGCCTACCCTATATCAGTCCACTGAATCCAAACAGTCTTATCAGTCTACTCTGGCCTACTTGTACATTATCCTAGGGGCGTTGGAAGACACAATGTAAGTAACCTAATTTATGTCCCTCTTACTGCCCTGAATGCATCTGCTGATCCAGCGCTTCTCTGGGCTCCCGAGTGGAGCAGTGGTCTAAGGCACTGCATCTCAGTACAAGAGGCGCCGCAACAGTCCCTGGTTTGAATCCAGGCTGTATCACATCCGGCTGTGATTGGGAGTCCCATAGGGCGGCGCACAATTGGCCTAGTTAAATAAAGGTTATATAAAAAAATTATAAATAAAAAAATCCCACAGCTATTGTATGCAGTAATCATGTGTCTATAAACCAGAGTGATACTGTTAGCACTGAGGCAGTGTGCCCTAGCACTAACATAAATAACATGAGCATGTCTACTTTTGCTAAGCTTCCCAGTAAAGCAATGAAAACAATCAAGCATCCCAGAAAAGTGCTAAAAATAGCCCATGTTTTCATATGTAGTTTAAGAAACAGGTTCATGAAATGAATAATTTGCTAGTAACAGATGACATTCATATTGTGACAATCTCTGAAACTCACTTAGATAATACCTTTGATGATACAGTGGTAGAAAAACATGGTTATAACATCAACAGAAAAGCCAAAGGTGGACGTGTTGCCATTTATATTCAGAACCACATTCCTATAAATCTTAGTGGAGATATCATGTTAAATACTGTTGAGGTAATATGGCTACAGGTAATCTGCCTCACCCAAAGCCTATACTGGTGGGAATTTGCTAAAGACCACCAAGTGCTAACAGTCAGTATCTGGATAACATGTGTGAAATGCTTGATAATGTATGTGATATTAACAGAGTATTTTCTGGGTGATTTAAATATTGACTGGCTTTCATCAGGCTGCCCACTCAAGAGAAAGCTTCAAACTGTAACTAGTGCTTTCAACCTGGTTCAGGTTATCAGTCAACCTATTAGTGTAGTTACAAACAGCACAGGAATTAAATCATCAATATGTATTGATCACATCTTTATTAATGCTGCAGAAATGTACTTTAAGTCAGTATTCAAATCCGTTGGATGTAGTGATCACAATATAGTAGCCAAAGCTAGGAAAACCAAAGTTCCAAAGGCTGGGCCTAAAATAGTAAATAATAGGTCATATAATAACTTTTGTAGTGATTCCTATGTTGTTGATGTAAATAATATTTGTTGGTCTGTGGTGTGTAATGAGGAGCAACCAGACGCTACACTTAACACATTTATGAAATTGCTTATCCCAGTTACTAATAAGCATGCACCAATTAAGAAAATGACTGTAAAAACTGTTAAATCCCTGTGGATTGATGAGGAATTGAAACATTTTAAGGTTGAGAAGGATGATGCATAAGGAATGGAAGATAAGTCTGGCTGCACAACTGATTGGCAAATGTACTGCAAATTGAGAAATTGTGTGACTAAACGGAATAAAAAAATACTAAACTACACTATGGAACAAAGATAAATGACAAACAATGATAGTAAAAAGCTTTGGAGCACCTTCAATTACATTTTGGGAAAAAGGCAAACTCAGCTCTATCATTCATTGAATCAAATGGCTCATTCATCACAAAACCCACTGATATTGCCAACTACTTAAATAATTTTGAATTGGCAAGATTAGCAAACTTAAGCATGACATGCCAGTAACAAATGCTGATACTACACATCCAAGTATAACTGATCAAATTATTAAAGACTATTGTAATTTTTAATTCCGTAAAGTGTTGTCTATCAACAATGACAAGCCACCGGGGTCTGACAACTTGGATGGATATTATGGAGGATAATAGCAGATGATATTGCCACACCTATTTGCCAGCCATTGTGTCAGCCATTGTTGATCAATTGTCTTCCACAAAGTATCAAAATACAAAAATACTACTTAAACAGGACTTTTAAAGAATTTAATTTAAATGTTAATTGTATTTTTTGATCACAGAAAAAATGGAAAAATAAATAAATAATGAAATGTTAATTATATAAAGCAGCCCATGTAATCATCTGCCAGAGATTAGCCACAATCGGCCGAGCCACAAGTAATACATTTGGGCCAGATAACTCACATCGGAATCGGCCCGAGCCCGATTATCATCAAGAGATATACTGGACCCCATGTCAGAGAGGTGTTTTTGGGACCACATCGTGTCTATTGTCCTGCTAATAGCCCTAGTGAAAACATGTTTTCAAATGGCCTCCAGGGCCGACAGAAGTTCCTTACTTCCCCCCTTCCACTTGCCTCTTCCATTTATTCCCATAGTAATTCATTCATAATTCATGGTATGCATTGCAAATGAGGGCATAAACTGGGCCAAGATGCCAGCAGAGTAAGTAGACCTTTAAGTAGTAAAATAAAGGTTAAATAAAAATAAATAAATAAGACCTACAACACTTTTAAAAGCACATTTCTCAACATTAGTGAGACTCATGTCGTCTACTGTAGGCCTACAGTATATCAAAAATATGTTTTTCATCTCTACATCTAGGTCTCCTGATTTAAACCCGATCAAACTTTTTGCAACTAAAATGTAGTTGAAATAATAATCTGCATGTTTGCCTGGCATGGATTGTGACTCCATCTCGTTCCTCACCCTCTTCAACTCCACCTGACTCTCCACCAATTATTACATTTAGAGGATTGGAGGATTCTAAATTAAAATCTAAGGGGCATCGTTAGGGCAAATCTGATATGTGAGAATATCTAACGGGCTTTTATATAATTATAATGCAGGGTTAATGATAATAATAATAATCGCTTTGTTTAAAAAATAACACGATTTTGGAGATGATGTCATTTCAAATAACCGAAAGTGAGCGATTGTAATCTGAATAAAGAGAAAAAGGCCATTCTTGAACATGAAGTGAGACATTCTTACTAATTTGTAAATATAGCCAGTTTGTTATTCAGAATTATTTGTTTCTGTTTTTAGAGGGAGAGAAACCAAAATCCCACCGTGCCTATTTTTTGGAAAATCGTCAGTCCATATGTCAAGTGAAATTCCCCCATTGTATTTATCCAAATTCTCTCTTAACTCCAGGACCACCAACAGTTTTTGTTGTTGTTGCCTGATTGGGACTCTAGTACCAGAGGAGAGACTCTCGGACTGAAAATGCCTCCATTAATTGCCACAATTTAGACTACCAATAGATCAGCGTTCTAACTCCCCTTGTGAAAGTGCGGTGCAATGACAGAATGCCACCATCTACCACAAACAGTCGCAGCATAAACTCGTAACTTTAAAAACTTCTTAGGGCTAGGCCCCTTTTTTCTCAATTTCCGCCTGAATGACGTGCCCAAAGTAAACTGCCTGACGCTCAGCCCCTGAAGCCAGGATATGCATATAATTGGTACCATTGGAAAGAAAACACTTTGAAGTTTGTAGAAATGTTATAACTAATGTAGGAGAATATAACACAGTAGATATGCTAGGAGAAAATCCAAAGAAAAACCAACCAGAATTTTTTTTGTTGAGAGAGACCATGCTCTTACAATGGCAAGTATAAAATTAGCTCCCATGATGCAATTCCTTTGGCTTCCACAGGGTGTCAGCAGTCTATGTACAAGGTTTCAGGCTTGTAACATCCAAAATGAATAAGAAATATATATTTTAGTAAAGGGACACAGTCTGGGAAATTTGTGTTTGCGCAGGATGCACCTGCTAACATTGGTTTCCTATTGAACATACTTCTTTCCGTAAGAAATATTATAGTTTGATTATATTTTAGGGTATCTGAGGATTAAATAGAAGAAGAAAAATTGACTTGTTGAAACAAAGTTTAGTGGTAGATGTTCAGATACCTATCTTGGGATGTTGAACAAGTGGATTGCTCAAATCGATGGCGCCAACTAAACAGACTTTTTGGGATATAAAGAAGGATTTTATCTAACAAAACAACACTACATGTTATAGCTGGGACCCTTTGGATGACAAACCAGTGGAAGATTTTCAAAAAGAAAGTGAATATTTAATCGCTATTTGTGAATTTATGAAACCTGTGCCGGTGGAAAAATATTTTGATGTGGGGCGCCGTCATCAAATAATCACACGGCATGTTTTCGCTGTAATAGCTACTGTAAATCGAACAGTGCAGGTAGATTAACAATAAGTTAAGCATTCAACCGATATAAGACACTTATATATACCTACATGTTTAATATCCATAATTTTTATGATTATTTATTTGAATTGCGCGCCCTCCAGTATCACCTGAAGGTGTCCCGCTAGCAGGAGAGAAGGAAGAACCACTGTACCAGCATGTCACGTGCAACCTTTACTCCACACACAGAGACGCATACAAAGCTCTCCCTTTCCCTCCATTTGACAGATTTAACCATAATTATATCATCCTGATTTCTGCTTACACGCAAAAACTAAAGCAGGAAGTCCCAGTGACTCGCTCAATATGGAAGTGGTCAGATGACGCGGATGTTACGCTACAGGACTGTTTTGCTAGCACAGACTGGAATATGTTCTGGGATTCATCCAATGGCATTGAGGAGTGTACCACCTCAGTCACCGGCTTCATCAATAAGTGCATTGACAACGTCATCCCTACAGTGACTGTACGTACGTAAGTACATATCCCAACTATCCGCACCGAGCTAAAGGCTAGAGCTGCCGCTTTCATGGAGGGACACTAATTTGGATGCTTATAAGAAATCACGCAACGCCCTCAGATGAACCATCAAACAGGCAAAGCATCAATACAGGACTAAGATTGAATCCTACTACACTGGCTTTGACACTCATTGGATGTGGCAGGGCTTGAAAACTATTACAGAATACAAAGGGAAACCTGTTGCGAGCTGCTGCGAGCTGCTTAGTGACGCGAGCCTACCATACGAGCTAAATACCTTTTATGAAGCATAAATGAGAGCACCAGCCGTTTCGGACGACTGTGTGATCACTCTCAGTAGCCGATATGAGCAAGGCCTTTAAATAGGTCAACATTCACAAGGCCACAGGGCCAGATGGATTACCAGGACGTGTACTCAAAGCATGCAGGGGAAGAAATGAATCATGACATCTCTGATGATTATTCTTCTGATTCTGTGCTTAAGACTGAAGCTACACCTCAGAGGCCTAAGCCAAAAAAGCCAGAACTATGCGCACTGAGCATGTGCCAACACTAAATGAAATGGTGACACAGGAAAGAGGAGGGAGGATATTGTTTGGATAGAAAAAGCCGGTGACAATGCTACGGGCTATTATCAGCACAAAATGTTAACACAAAGAGCAGGCCTTACATCTCAAGCAAAAAACAACATCAGCAACACACTCACCATCTTTCCTTGTTTATGTGACATGGACATTTTCCAATTGATGCCATTGCTTGAATATGCACGAGCTGATAATAATTGACTATTTTTGACTGCTGTCATATCAACACGTGCATTATAACGTATTATTGCTTTTGTGCTGATTTTCACGATTTATCAAGCACACTTTGTGTTTATAATGATGTTTAGGCTACTGATCTTTTCATCATTTGGCCAAGCATCTTGCTGACTGTGCATCTTGGTGGTTGTGGTGGTTGCGAGTGCATCCCTGACCCAGAATACTGCTGAAAATCAAATCTATTTGTATGCTGTCAACTTTTAACTATTCAACTATTTTTCTCTGACACACACACACACACACACACACACACACACACACACACACACACACACACACACACACACACACACACACACACACACACACACACACACACACACACACACACACACACACAGTAACCTGTGGTTACTTTGATGAAATATATTTTTTCTATCTCTCTCTCCTGGGTTTGTTCTTTCTAAGTCCTCTCGTGCATTTCCCATTCTTTCATGGTAGGTTGAGCTTTTCAGCCATTGTCAGACTTGTTTAAATATTTAATAAGACGTGGGAAAGAAACAAAAAGACCAAGTTGAGGGCAGAGTCCCTCCTCAGAAACCTAAGGTATATTTCCCATGAAATGGTGTGCAATGAAGAGGAATAAAGCTAAGGCTGTGTCTGCCATTCACTTATTTTAACCAAATGGTGAGAGTTGTCCCTGGTGACATTTTAACTTGTTCGCCTCCCCAGAATAACTGTACCCAGGTGAATTGGACTAAGCGTGCTCGTTTTTGTGTTTCTGCACAGTGGTAAAAAATGTATGGTCATTGTGTGTGGCGAGTGGAGTATTTTTACCTGAGTCATCTACTGTATATGCAATTGGTCACATGTTGAGTAGAGTGGTTGCCATTGGGCTGAAACACAGTCTGTTTCTATACTCGTTATAAATACATAACATTACTTGAACTGATATGTGTTTAAATGTCCAAATACAGTTAATTGGCACAACGCTAAATAAATTCATATATTAGTCTGCCAATACATTTTTCTTAAAAAAAATTAAAATCCCCATCAAAATCCATCAGTTTAAGCTAGAGATATCTGTTTTTTGCATGTAGTCTTAATCCACCGCAACCACCTATGGCGGTGGCCGAGCTACAGCAATGTTTGTCAGACAATGAGCCCCCCCCGAAAATCGATCTTCTCACGAAATCATCTGTAATGTTTGAATGGTTTGGCCTACAAACTATTATGACCAATGTATGGAAGGGGAGACCGTCACGAACACGATGTTCTCTGTTTTGAAGATAACCGGTAAACACTAGTCTGAAGGTAACTGGTACCGATCAAAAGTTTGGACACACCTACTCATTCCAGGGTTTTTCTTTATTTTTACTATTTTCTACATTGCAGAATAATAGTGAAGACATCAAAACTATAACACAACACATATGGAATCATGTAGTAACCAAAAAAGTGTTAAATAAATCAAAATATATTTTCTATTCTTTCTATTTCTAGATTCTTCAAAGTAGCCGCCCTTTGCCTTGATGGCAGCTTTGTACACTCTTGGCATTCTCTCAACTAGCTTGTGTGCCTTTCCTTCTTAATGCGTTTGAGCCAATTAGTTGTGTTGTGACCAGGTAGTGGTGGTATACTAAAGATAGCCCTATTTGATAAAAGACCAAGTCCATATTATGGCAAGAACAGCTCAAATAAGCAAAGAGAAACCACCGTCATTGAACAACAAAAAAAATGCAAAAGTGTTGGTCCCATGTTTCCTGAGCTGAAATTTTCCATACACACAAAAATCTTATTTCTCTCAAATGTTGTGCACAAATTTGTTTACATCCCTGTTATTGAGCATTTCTCCTTTGCCAAGATAATCAATCCAACTGACAAGTGTGGAATATCAGGAAGCTGATTAAACAAGATGATCATTACACATGTGCACCTTGTGCTGCGGACAATAAAAGGCCACTCTGAAATGTGTCATTTTGTCACACAACACAATGCCACAGATGTCTCAAGTTTTGAGGGAGCATACAATTGTCATGCTGACTGCAAGAATGTCCACCAGAGTTGTTGCCAGATAATTTAATGTTAATTTCTCTACCATAAGCTGCCTCCCAATGTCGTTTTAGAGAATTTGGCAGTACGTCCAACCGGCCTCACAACTGCAGACAACGTGAAACTGAGGAGTATTTCTGTCTGTAATAAAGCCTTTATTTTGGAAAAATGTATTGGCTGGGCCTGGCTCCCTAGTGGATGGGCCTGGCTCCCCAGTGGGTGGGCCTGGCTCCCAAGTGGGTGGGCCTATGCCCTCCCTGGCCCACCCATGGCTGGCCCACCCACCCCTGCCCAGTCATCTATAGATTGGGGCCTAATTTATTTAAATTGACTTATTTCCTCATATGAACTGTAACTCAGTCAAATCATTGAAATTGTTGCATGTTGCATTTATATTTTTGTTCAGTGTATATATACAGTATATCTCCTAGATATAGGACAGACACTTCAAAACCTTATTCCTTATGATTTATTTGATGACTCTTTTTTGACATATATGAATGTGTTATTCAATGCTTTTCTATGGGCCAAATTGTATATTTTATACATTTTTTATATATGTTTTATGTATTTTTTATAATACTTACAATTCTAAATGAAATAGCTAAATTATCCATTATCTGAAAATAATTATATATGTCAGCTTATTACACCCTGCTTAGATTTACAGTGTTTAATTAATTGTGCTTCATATGAAATAAAAATGTGATGAAGCAATAGGTTCACTTCTGAAGTATTCACATAAATGTAAAACTTGAAAAGGTAACAGTGAAACATGTAAGCTCTATTCAGACCTTGGCAAGTCTTTGATTATAGATTTTTTATGTTAAAGACTACATCTCTCATAACCTTGTATCTCTTCTCCCACACACAATGTATTACACAGATGCAGCTCTCGCTGTATGTATGAGACCAGAGGTAGGCCTATGTTACGTACCTAGATCTCTTACAAAGCATAATAAGTAATCACACAAACACTACATTTCACCATCTTGTGAGCTGAAGGAAATGAGGATTCACAAATATGTAGTGCCACCACATAGGGGGACAGTGCAGGGCACTGTGTTAACAAAATGGCTCCCCCTTCTGGTCAACACAGACTGAGACCAGCATCACTTCATCACACAGTGCCTGCATCAAGAACACCTGCATGTGTCACATGTTTGACAGCCCAAAGTGGTGAAGATGTAGGTCGCATTCCCCTGCTCAGACGTTACATGCATCAACCAATGGTTGCATGCCACGTCATTGACTGTGCCGTCGGGCACCAGATTGCTATAACATACAATGTGGTTAGCTTATACTTAAAATACCTATCCAGGCGTTGTAAGATCTGGTATGCGTCAGCAACGCCTAGGCAGAGGAACACGCCTGCAGTATTCAAGAGAGGGCAAAGGGAATGGGTAGTAGAGACACAAGCAAGTGCATACATTAACAATTAAATCTGTTACTGGACTAGATGGGTGAATAATAAAGGGCAGGTAAAACTCAACCATGAACAATCACATCTCCTAAATATATTGGCAAATCCAACTGATCTTTGGGTTTAACCCACACAGGGGATTAAAGGGACATTTCGCTTCAAAAGCAAAATTTGTCCAAAGGTTTTTTAGACCTCAAAAGTAGATTAATGTTGCAAATTGTCCATGTCCCAGGTCATGTGTTGTATAGATACAGTGTTGAAAATGAATTAAAAAGATAACCACCATATCATTTTCTGATTTTATTCGGTGCATATCTTTACCAATTAATTTAGAGTTGATAACTGGATCTACAAAGCTGATGATGTGGGATATTGATTCCTCTTGACATCAGACTACTTTTGAGGTCTAAAAAAAAAAATCGGACTAACTTTGAATTTAGACACTAATATCCCTTTAAACGGGCAATCTGCAGTTTAAAAAAACAACAAAGCGTCCAACCAGCCACTATTTTGGTAAACAGCTGAAGAATGGGTCAAGAGAAATATACCCACTCTCACATTTATAGACAGAGCAATGGAGACAAGGACTGGCCAATCCATGAGATCAAAATTATAGTTATAACCATTGTTTTAAGCAGTGGTGTAAAGTACTTAATTGTAAATACTTTAAAGTACTAGTTTAGCAGTTTTTTGTGGTATCTGTACTTTAATTTACTGTTTATATTTTTGACAACTTTTACTTTAACTTCACTATATTCCTAAAGAAAACTCCCTACATTTTCTGACACCCAGAAATACTTGCTACATTTTCAATGCTTAGCAGGACAAGAAAATGGTCAAATTCACACGCTTATCAAGAGAACATAAGAATTTGTTCTTAACTGACTTGCCTAGTTAAATAAAGGTTAAATAAGAGAATAAGCTGTATAGCCTTAAAACCAGTGGTGGAAAAAGTACCCAATTCTCTTACTTTCTATTAAGATACCTTAATAGAAAATGACTAAAGTTATCCAGTAAAATACTATTTAACTAAATGTCTAAAAGTATTTGGTTTTAAATATACTTAAGTATCAAAAGTAAAAGTATAAATCATTTCAAATTCCTTATATTAAGCTAACCAAACAGGACCATTTTCTTGTTTACTTATGGATAGCCAGGGGCACACTCCAGCAGATTTACAAATGAAGCATGTGTGTTTAGTGAATCTTCCAGATCAGAGGCAGTAGGGAGGATCAGGGATGTTATTATTTTTATTTTTGTTTACCTTTATTTAACAAGGCAAGTCAGATAAGAACAAATTCTTATTTACAAGGACGGCCTAGGAACAGAGGGTTAACTGCCTTGTTCAGGGGTAGAACGACAGATCTTTACCTTGTCAGCTCAGGGATTCGATCTAGCAACCTTTCAGTTATTAGCCCAATGCTCAAACTACTAGGCTACCTGCCACTCCTTATAGCTCTATGCTCAGTCTTCCTAGGTGTATATAATGTATGGAAACTTTGTTTAAACTCCACTGTCTCTAAATGTTTGGCCAAGCGTCGTCCGGGTTAGGGGAGGATTTGGCCAGGGTAGGCCGTCATTGTAAAATAAGAATTTGTCCTTAACTGACTTGCCGAGTTAAATAAAGGTTAAAAAATGTATAAATTGTATATCACTAGCAGTGCTCTGAGTATCTGTAAAAAAAAACTTGGAGAATAAAGGTGATTCTAATTCTGATTCGGATACGGATGTACAATCACATTGTTTAAAACAATGCAGTAAAATAAGCTTTTAACTTGTGTTCTAATGGGGTACAACAGTTGAACTAACATCTTGGGGCATTTGTAAGTTGTATTCTTCACAGATTACCCCTTTAAGTATTGGAATCAGCCTTAAAGCCATCAGACACTGCTCTTATGAATTCCAGAAGATGTAGAGAGTATTATAGATTTCCCTTTGGATTCTATTAACTCACGGATATTCAATTGACTCAAGCCTGATCATACATTATATGTGAATGACACTAAAATGAACTCATCATCAAAACCGATAATGCCTTACTAGTCTCATTTGCTACATGAAGCTCAGATACAGAGCCGAACATTAAAATTGTGCTTTGAGATTGCTTCTGTCCATACATGTTCTACGAAACGGTCATCCATGAAACTGTAATCATGTTCTGTCTATTATTGTGCTGTTGGGAAATAACATGAGGAATGGAGCTCTATTAAATCCACGGAATTACGCTGCTCGCTTGTCGCAATCCAATTACTTTGTCACTTTGCTCCGGCTCAAATCCCAACCCCCAGCCTCAATTCATCCAGTGAGGTTCATCTCTGAAATATGTTTGTCTGTACATTTTCAATGAGTCTCAAATCCAATAGCAGAGAGTGCTGTTAAAAATAATTACCTAGGTTCCACACTGTACATTACTGTACAGTGCCGTGCAAAAGTATTCAACCCCCTTGGCGTTTTTCCTATTTTGTTGCATTACAACGAGTAATGGATGGACATACACAAAAAAGTCCAAATTGGTGAAATGAAATGAAAAAAATTATAAAAAATAGAAAACTGAAAAGTGGTGCGTGCTTATGTATTCACCCCCTTTGCTATGAAGCCCCTAAATAAGATCTGGTTCAACCAATTACCTTCAGAAGTCACATAATTAGTTAAATAAAGTCCACCTGTGTGAAATCTAAGTGTCACATGATCTGTTACATGATCTTCGTATATATACACCTGTTCTGAAAGGCCCCAGAGTTTGCAACACCACCAAGCGAGCGGCACCACCACCAAGCAAGCGGCACCATGAAGACCAAGGATCTCTCCAAACAGGTCAGGGACAACGTTGTGGAGAAGTACAGATCAGGGTTGTGTTATAAAAAAATATCAGAAACTTTGAACATCCCACGGAGCACCATTAAATCCATTATTCAAAAAATTGAAAGAATATGGCAACACAACAAACCTGCCAAGAGAGGGCTTCCCACCAAAACTCACGGACCAGGCAAGCAGGGCATTAATCAGAGAGGCAAAAAAGAGACCAAAGATAACCCTGAATGAGCTGCAAAGCTCCACAGCGGAGATTGGAGTATCTATCCATAGGACCACTTTAAGCCGTACACTCCACACAGCTGGGCTTTACGGAAGAGTGGCCAGAAAGAAGCCATTGCTTAAAGAAAGAAATAAGCAAACACATTTGGTGTTCACCAAAAGGTTTGTGGGAGACTACCCAACCATATGGAAGAAGGTTCTTTGGTCAGATGGGACAAAAATGTTGCTTTTTGGCCATCAAGGAAAACGCTACGTCTGGCGCAAACCCAACACCTCTCATCACTCCGAGAACACCATCACCACAGTGAAGCATGGTGGTGGCAGCATCATGCTGTGGTGATGTTTTTCAGCGGCAGGGAGTGAGAAACTAGTCAGAATTGAAGGAATGATGAATGGAGCTAAATACAGGGACATTCTTGAGGGAAACCTGTTTCAGTCTTCCAGAGATTTGAGACTGGACGGAGGTTCACCTTCCAGCAGGACAATGACCCTAAGCATACTGCTAAAGCAACACTTGAGTGGTTTAAGGGGAAACATTGAAATGTCTTGGCCTAGTCAAAGCCCACACCTAAATCCAATTGAGAATCTGTGGTATGACTTAAAGATTGCTGTACAGCAGCGGAACCCAACTTGAAGGATCAGGAGCAGTTTTGCCTTCAAGAATGGCAAAAAATCCCAGTGGCTAGATGTCCCAAGCTTATAGAGACATACCCCAAGAGACTTGCAGCTGTAATTGCTGAAATAGGTGCCTCTACAAAGTATTGACTTTGGAGGAGGGGGGGAATAGTTATGCACGTTTAAGCGTTCAGTTTTTTTGTCTTATTTCTTGTTTGTTTCACAAGATATTTTTATATTTTGCATCTTCAAAGTGGTAGGCATGTTGTGAAAATCAAATGATACTTTCTCAAGCCACTGTATGTGCATAAGGAGCATCGTGCAAATCTCATTTGAATTTGTAACACTGATAACATGAGGTTATAATTTATCCCACGTAGGCTACACAGTCCATAATATGCAAACACGGTGTGGAGGAAATGAGAAGAGTATCTTTCTAGCAAAAACAAATCCTCCTTTTATGTGTATGAGCCAATGAAAGACCAGCTTTGAGCTGGCACTGTGCCACATGTGGCATCTCATTGGGGGTTTCTGAGGGGGCCAACAGAGAAACTGGATCCATTGTGTGTGTGTTGCTCCTTCAGCCTGCCCCTCCTCTCCCCCAAACAAATTGGTTTGTGGATTTAATGAGCACTTTCTAAAAAATATAACTGCCAGGAGGCATAGAGCTCCAGCTGCCCCACAGTGCTCCAGCCACAGTCCAAATTAGCCGAGTAGCTGGACTTGACACGGAACAACAGCCAACTAAGAGAGAAATGCAGTAAGAATTGGCATACTGTAATAATAATTAATTACTTTTCTACAGTCTAACTTTGTACATGTGCAACACAATGGAGGAAAGCGTTAGTGTGCAGACTGTTAAAGTAGTGCACTGTATGCACATACAATTTGCATCAGAGAGACCTCCAAGAATTGGATCCAAAGTGAAACTGGCACTGCTATACACATTTGTCTAGGAGCCAGATGGCGGTCTGAGAAAATACACTTTATTTCCCACGAAAAAAATCACTTGAACTCGGCTCGACTATCAGCTATCGATGGCAGCCCCATGTCAGGCAGCTCCACTGGGGTTGTTCACCTAGTGTTCCCTGCTAGATTAGCTTCTTCTTTGGCTAATTAGCTTGGCCACCATATCAGTGCCAGTCCTTATCAGCCCGGGGCGTTGTGTTTTCTCTCTCTCCACACCAGAAACACAGTCAGACAGCTCGTCCCGTGCTGAGTCCACAGACTGACAGGTCTATCTGTGTATTTATAGATTTTCCTGCAGAATATGTTATCTCATAGTTGTGCTAAAAGCAGTCCTATATGTCAAGGTGAGACTTGCCCAAGGCTTCACATGAACAAATAAAGCAGGTCTAGAACGCTTTTGAAAATTGTCACCGCTGTCTTTCCTGAATTTCGAGAACTACTTTACTCTGGTAGTGAGAAATCAGTTCGTTGTTGATACCAATTCCACGCAGTAAATGCAAACCTAAAGGATGTCTGTAAATTTCCTTAAACTACAATATGTCTGCAAAATTGAGCCAAACCATTTCTAGAGATACAAGGCTGTTACTAGTGTAGACTTGTACAGCGTACTAGGGTACTAAATTCGTATGTGGGAAGGCTGTTACAGTAGTTAGCACTAGGTTTCCAGTCACATAAACCAAATGACAGATTCCAGTGAACCACTCTACTTCTACCAAAGCTGTTTTTAGAAGTCTTCCTTTATGTATAATTCATCCACCCTGAACTGAACATATCCCACTCAGTAAAACCACTTACAATGTTGATTCAGTGCTCATATCAAATGAACCACAGTCTAATTCATGTGATCTGCAGATGGCATATAGTAGTCAGTCTAGTGTAGTCATTCAAAATGCACCGCTGCCCTCTCAATGGCAACTCAGTCCTAGCACATAGTCATGCAGATCCACTTGGTAATTTCACAGTCAGTTACGATATTATTAGGAAATAAATCATATGGAATTTGAAGCCATTTTAGTTTTAGCTTGAGAGGGAAAAAAACGTTAAATGCCATCTGTTATTATATGCTGTACCGCGTGTTCAGATAAATGGTATTGTAGTGACCGTACTGAGGGAACAACGGAAACATCTACAGTATGTGTAAAAGAAAAGTGTACAAAGATATTTGCTTCCAAGAAAGCAATGTAAAAAAAGTATGCAAGATTGAATAGCAGCTGCCTCTGTAACCGATGTGAAATGGCTAGCTAGTTAGCGGGGTGCGCGCTAATAGCCTTTCAATCGGCGACGTCACACGCTTTGATACCTTGAAGTAGTTATTCCCCTTGCTCTGCAAGGGCCCGTGGCTTTTGTGGAGCGATGGGTAACGATGCTTCGAGGGTGGCTGTTGTCTATGTGTGCAGAGGGTCCCTGGTTCGAGCCCAGGTAGGGGCGAGGAGAGGGACGGAAGCTAAACTGTTACATTGATGCTGTTGACCCGGATCACTGGTTGCTGCGGAAAAGGAGGAGGTCAAAAGGGGGGTGAGTGTAACCGATGTGAAATGGCTAGTTAGTTAGCGGGGTGCGCGCTAATAGCGTTTCAATGGGTGACGTCACTCGCTCTGAGACCTTGAAGAAGTTGTTCCCCTTGCTTTGCAAGCTTTTGTGGAGCGATGGGTAACGATGCTTTGAGGGTGGCTGTTGTCGATGTGTGCAGAGAGGGTCCCTGGTTCGAGCCCAGGTAGGGGCGAGGAGAGGGACGGAAGCAATACTGTTACACCTCTGAAAGAGGAAATAATTTCATCATATAGCAACATGGGCTAAGGATAAATGATTTAGTGCATACATATTTGCCTCATGTATTCACTCAAGGCTTCAGGGTTTTTATCATACAGCCTAGTGCATAACATTGTCTGAATTTAAATTCCTTCACAGCCTATTCAGGTGTTCACAGAGTGAATATAGATCTACCTTTCCAAGCACATCTTGTTATAAATTGTCAATCTAAAAATGACATTCAGCTGCTGTGCCATAAACATGCAGGAAACTGCCAAAATAAAGGAAACACCAACATAAAGCGTCTTAATAGAGCATTGGGCCACCACAAGCCAGAACAGCTTCAATGCCCGTTGGCATAGATTCTACAAGTGTCTGGAACTCTATTGGAGGGATGCAACACCATTCTTCCACAATAAATTCCATCATTTGGTGTTTTGTTGATGGTGGTGGAAAACGCTGTTGCAGGCGCCACTCCAAAATGTCCCATAAGTGTTCTATTGGTTTAAATCGTTTTCATAATCATCAAACCATTCAGAGACCACTCGTGCCCTGTAGACAAAATAATGGCCAGAATAATGGCCTGCCCAGCATTTTTTATAAATGACCTTAAGCATGATGGGATGTTACTTGCTTAATTAACTCAGGAACCACAACCAGGAACCACACCCTCATTTACTCAATTGTTTCCATTATTTTGCTTACCTGTATATACAGTCATCTCCTCAATAATTGACACCCTTGATAAAGATGAGCAAAAAAGACTGCATAAAATAAACACAAATAATGAGCTATATAAAAAAATATGTTATTTTACAATACTGGATCGTGATTTCAATCACTTTTTCACCTCACCCCTTTTGATCTGAACAAAACTGCCCATACATGTTTGCCCATGGTAGAAATGGTCAGAAAGTAACTTTTTTGCCAAAACATTGAGGAGATAAAGGTGATCAAAGTTGACCCGTTTTGCATACCCCACCCTACCATGAGACATCAATGTCTCCATCACTGGAAAAGAGAAACGGTTGATTTTGATATCATATAAAATCTTGTAAACAGGGTTTTCATAATGTATCATTTCTTGATTATTATTATTATTTCTTTTTTTTGCCTTTAATGTCAATTATCTATAGAAACGCATAAACTCATATTATTATTATTTTTCACATATGAGGTGTTTGTGTTGTGCCTGCCATCGGTTGAGACACAGCATACTCTTGAATACCTACTTGAAAACCTACACCATTGGTGTGCATGACCAAAGAGCTCTATTTTCATGTCATCTGACCATAGCACAGAATCCTATCCAAGTGCCAATGCCATTTAGAAAACTCCAGACGTTTACATATGTTGGATAACATGTTTATAGAGCTCTTCGGCCAAGCACACCAGTGGTGGGTTTGGCGTTGAAATAAGGATTCATTAAAGCAGAAAAGATCCCCATACCTACTGTAAAATATGGTAGTGGATATTTGATGTTATGGGACTATTTTGCTTCCACTGGTCCTTGGGCCCTTGTTACGGTCAAAGGCATCATGAACTTTACCCAGGACCAGAACAGTTTAGGCAAAAACATGGTTGCCTCTGCCAGGAGGCTGAAACTTAGCCACAAGTGGATCTTCCAACAAGACAATAACCCCAAGCACATCAACATCCACAAAGAAATTGTTAATTTACCACAAAATCAGACGGAGGATATCAAGGATCTAGAAAGATTCTGTAAGGAGGAATTGTCTAAGATCCCTCCCAATGTATTCTCCAATCTCATAAAACTCATTTTCGAAATAGGCACAGTACCTATTTACCTCCTCGCAAGGAGAGTACCCACAGTACCTCCTCGCAAGGAGAGGTGTTGAAAGGTATTGAAAACATGGGTGCCAATACTTTTAACCCCAATTTTTGGAAAAAAACAATTACTTGTTAAACAAAATCTTTCTCTGAGCAATTGTATTAGTATCAAATAAAATAATTTCCCCTTCTTTTTAGAAGACAATATATCTAAGTATTTGTATTATTTATTTTATACTGTCTTTTTTGCTCAGTGTTATCAACAGTGCCAATAATTTGGGACCTGACTGTACATACACTACCGCCTCATGAGTGGGAGAAGGAAATTAAGAAAAATAGGAAATGAATGAAAGGGCCTGACAAACTGTCTAATGTCTCCTTTAATGTTTTTCTATGTAACATTTAGCTCTAGGGGTCTCATTGAGACCAGGTAATGGCATACAAAGAGAATGCGTAAGACTGTAAAATGGCTTTCATGACCATTAAACTTTGATATAGCAAGTAATGCAGTTAAGAGGTTTCCCGGTCTCCCTATTCGAGACCATCAGCCTCACAGATTTAATCTCGAAGGTTGATATGCACAGATATGTCCAAAGCCTTTTTCTTGACACTACATTATGTACTGGTATATACTGTTCTCCACAAATTAAACAAAGATTGACTATTTTCCAACTCACTCTTTTTGTGCCAATGTGACTAGAGTATTCTACCCGGCCACCACTGAGCGTTATTATAGCAAAGCAATAGATACCACTGTGACTGCAACCTAGCTCAGGGTCTTCGGAGAAAATCTAAATTAGACTCCTGGGTGAAACTTGTGCCTGGACCGTGAACGATTACTCCACCTTCCCACAGCAGTGTGTGGCAATGTGTCCCCATTTTTTTTTTTTTAAGCTGGAGTCTTTTGAGTATTGCTTCAAAGAAGCTCCCACTATTACACACTTGGGGGATTTCGATGGCGATGTCCTGTTTGCGAGTGACGAGCGAATGGTGGCCAACCTTACCACTAGGTTAGCATCTTCCTCCTCTCATCTTGGAGCAGGACTCCACAGAGAGATGGGCTGGGAGACTGTGTGCACTGGAGTGTAGTGGCGACTGGAGATCAGGTCCACTGGGGAGCCTCCACAGTCTGCAAGGCTGTTTGCACCTGTCAGCTCCGAGTAATTCCCAGCCCTTTTTGATTGATTGGGCACCGTTCCCTGGGCCATACCACTCATTGCCAAGAACCACATAAGGGTGATGATTAGGTGGTACGGTCCACTAACACATGAGGATATTCTGTTATATTTCTCAACTGTATTATAAAGATGATTCAAGGGCTGATGGGGGGTGTATGCGAGGTAGATTGATTGCACAGAAACTTCTATAAGCATTCAATAAAATCAAATTGCAGGTGTAGCGAAACATTACCTTACAATACAAAACAGTATGCAAACCCCCCCACCCCCTCCCCCCGCAAAAAAATTAAGGAATTAAGAAATATAGAAATACTATAATGTCAGAGTCCGGAATATAAATATATCTGTATATGATGGTGTGTATAGACATTATGGACAGTATATGAATCGAAAAGGTGTGTACAGCAGTAGTTATATAGGATGAGCCTTGACTAGAATACAGTATATACATGTGAAGTGGATAAAACAGTATGCAAACATTATTAAAGTGACATCAGTGCAATTATAAAGCGTTAAATACAATTGTTATTGTAGGCTTAACATTTGACAAGACCTGAATGACTACTATACAATCACACAGACAATAAGAGATATACATTGATAAACAGGAAATCATAGCAGTTGGAGTAACTTAATTATTCTGGGAAAAACACTTAAAGTAGACATTTGATATTTGTATCTTAGGCTGACTTATTTTTATCCATACCTACTCTGGCTTTTCCAAAGCATTTTTTTTTACCTTACGTACACCATGTGGTCAAAAACCTCTTCAGAAGAAGTCCAATGCCTGCCAACCAGGAGTGATCAATAACTATTGATCCATCCTGGGCCTTGTAAGACATGAAGTTATTTAGATTTTATTTAGGCTATTGCATGTGAGTGTGGCTCAAGGTAGATACCCACACATCCAACCTGGCGTCAGTGCAATTCATAGCATTTTTCCATTTAACTACCTCCATTTAGTATGATATGTTACATTACGTTACATACAAATGGAATAGTGGTTGTACAATATCGTAGGAAATGGATGACATAAGTTATCATACGTCTTCAAGGACACAGTATTATATGTCTTTCTTTGAGACTAGGCTGCTTGTTGTGTCGTAGGAAAATGTACATTGCTGGTTAGGAGAACTTACGACAAAGGTTAGGAGGTTTTATGCAAAAGGTTCTGAGAATTAGGTTAAGTTTAGGAAAAGGGTTAGCTAAAATGCTACAGTTATCCCCGACGTGACTCAAACACACAACCTTTGAATTACTAGATGGTTGTGGTATAGGCCCACTTATCCTCCCGGACCAACCTCCCTACTTTAGTTTATCAAAGATGCACTCTCAAACTTTTGTATAATTTCAGCCAGTAGTTTTGAAAGTGGTGCTCATGAGCCAAAACGGGTCCCCATTTTTTGTGTTCTATGCCATCCAATTGTGTACTACATCATACAACTATTGTGGTACGTTACAAATACAATTTGTGCCATATGTTACTAACTTGTTGTGCTTAACAGAGTACATCTTTATGTATCCAGACTATTATTCAGTTTTTAACGTAGTGTAACATAACATACTTAATGGAGGCACAAGAATGTACGAAAAATAGCAAACGTCTGAGTTAGGGGTCCAGTGTGACACATCCTCTAAACTAAATACAGTCAATAATTTCCGCTTAGAGTTACTTTCAGACATTTCAGAGTGGTTTCCCCTTGTCATGCACAGTACATTATTCCACAGGCTCTGCCTAAAAGAGCTGCGTTCACATTTCAACCCGTTTGGCACATCAAGTCAATTCCCATTGAGGTTGTTCCAAATCATACATTGGTAAGTAAGGACATTGGCCCCAGGGACAGCTAGTGTGTTGTTGATTCAGCATGCATATCTTCAGAGTAATATTAGGCCTTGGCACATATCCCCTCAGCCTTCATATGAATCCGTTGAATATGTACCATCCCTCAAATAATACATTTTTGCCTCTTTGATAACATCATTCAGTCTAACTATTAATGATCCCCCATCCCTTTAACACTTCCCTCCTAATTGCCTATCTTGAGAAGGTTGCTGGCTCCGTAGTTAGGATGGAACAGAAAATGTAGTCTACCCACTCAAGGTTATATGAGGTTGACATGTGGGCGGCTAGAAGAGAAGCCTGATAAATAGTGTTCGTGCTAGTTGCACGCTAAGACCCTGCAAGGCATTTTGCTCTGTTCTGCTGCTCTCCGGTTTTCATAAAGAAGCGCCACACTTGCACTTTCACCTCAACAGTAACGTGGAAGTAAGCTTTTTAGGTGTGATTGGAAAGTTGATCCTTTTATCTTGAAGGATGGCTATCAGCAGCTTGTATCAGCATCCAGTCATAACTTTCCTTCTGGGTGATATGAGTGTCAAATATTGCCCTCCCTTATATTTTCCCCAAATTGGAGACCAGCCCTTTTTGAGTGTATTTAATGTGTTGAGAGTTTGCAGTGACATTATATTGAAGATAGTTTGTGTCATACACTATACTTTGACATCAGTGGCGGCTGGTGGGAGGAGCTATGGGAGGACAGGGTCATTGTAATGGCTGGAATGGAATACATGTAACGGTATTAAACACATCAAGCATATGGAAACGACATGTTTGACTCTGTTCCCTTTTTTCTATTCCAGCTATTACAATGAACACAATCTCCTATAGCTCCTCCCACCAGCCTCCATTCTTTGACATGATGTTCTATGGGTTACTGTGCTTCTCACGGTTCCTAATTGATTTATTGTAAATTCCTCCCCCTTGGCTGGTCTTCTTGCAGAAGGGAGTTGGCCCAGATCTGCCACACTTGGGCCTGATTGACTAATGAGCTACCTGAGCCCCATATAATGAAACTCCCAGCTCACTGCTGGACTGCTGCTGGAGGAGGAAGACCACGTCACACACCACTGCCGGTGACCTTGCAACCAGAGCGGGACCATACATGAGTGATGTTTGAACACGTCTGCTCAGAATGGCTCGCTGCTCATGCCTGTTTTCCTCTCTGTGGCCTGCAATGGACTGGACCATGGGCTGGGTGCCACAGACGCTTGATGCCAAAGGATGACGAGGAATGACTGCCAAAAGACTACCGACAAACAAACGTACCAACAGCAGCTGAGCAACTGACGGGTGGTATGGGCAGCCATCTTGACGACCTCCAGCAAAATGGACCCAGTGGTGTAAAGTACTTAAGTAAAAATACTTTAAAGTATTACGTAAGTAGTTTTGGGGGGTATCTATACTTTATTTTACTACAATGAACAAATTTGAACGCAACATGTAAAGTGTTGGTCCCATATTTTAAGAGCTGAAACAAGATCACAGAAATAAATGTTCCATATGCACAAAAAGCTTATTTATCTAAAATTTTGGCCACATTTGTTTACATCCCTTGGCCAAGATGTGTGGCATATCAAGAAGCTGCTGAAAAAGCATGGTCATTACAGGTGCACCTTGTGTTGGGGACAAAAGGCCACTCTAAAATGTGCAGTTTTGTCACACAAGGCCACAGATGTCTCAAGTTTTGAGGGAGCGGGCATTTGGCTTGCTGACTGCAGGAATGTCCACCAGAATGTTGCCAGATAATTGAATGTTAATTTCTGTACCATAAGCCCTGCACTGTTTGGTTAGCTGGTTTTCTGTAGAACAGTAAGTGCACATGTGAGGATTTGTCACGCCCTGACCTTAGAGATCCTTTTTATGTCTCTATTTTGGTTTGGTCAGGGTGTGAGTTGGGGTGGGCATTCTATGTTTTGTGTTCTATGTTTTGTATTTCTTTGTTGTTTGGCCGGTGTGATTCTCAATCGGAGGCAGCTGTCTATCGTTGTCTCTAATTGAGAACCATACTTAGGTAGCTCTTGCCCACATGGGTTTTGTGGGTAGTTATTTTCTGTTTTGTGTGTCTGCACCAGACAGAACTGTTTCGTTTGTTCCGCTTTGTTATTTTTTTTTGTTCTAGTGTTCAGCTGTATTAAAAATCATGAACACGTACCACGCTGCACCTTGGTCCTCTTCTTCAAACAGCTGTTACAGGATTATGTATTCCATATCCAGGGATTCGCATTGTGGCCACCAATGGAATGGGTGGAGTAAAAGGCCAGGAACACTCCGTATTATTCAGAGCCCCATGAAATGACACCATACACAATACACATGCTCGTCAAACATCTCATTACAAAATCATGGGCATTAATATGGAGTTGGTCCCCTCTTTGCTGCTATAACAGCCTCCACTCTTCTGGAAAGGCTTTCCACTAGATGTTGGAACATTGCCAAGGGGACGTGCTTCCATTCAGCCACGCGCATAAGTGAGGTTGGGCTCTGATGTTGGGCGATTACACCGGGCTCGTAGTCGGCGTTCCAATTCATCCCAAAGGTGTTCGATGGGGTTGTGCAGGCCAGTCAAGTTCTTCCACACCGATCTCAACAAACTATTTGTGTATGGACCTGTGTATGGTCATGCTGAAACAGGAAAGGGCCTTCCCCAAATTGTTGCCACAACGTTGGAAGCACAGAATCATCTAGAATGTAATTGTATGCTGTAGCGTTAAGATTTCCCTTCACTGGAACTAAGGGGCCTAGCCCAACCCATGAAAAACAGCCCCATACCATTATTCCTGTCACGAATCCTGACGAAGATGGTGCCTCTTCCTGTTCGGGCGGCGCTCGGCGGTCGTCGTCGCCGGCCTACTAGCGGCCACCGATCCCCTTTTCTGTTTCATTTAGTGTTTCTTGTTTAGGTTTTGGGCTATTTAAACCCGGTAGGCCTGCCGGCTTTTGTGCGGGCTTGTTTTTTCTGTTATTTGGTGTGTGTGATTTCTGTGGATGTTATTTTTTCCCGAACCGTTTCGTCCTGTTGTTTTGGACTGGGTCTTTTTGCGCCCGTGTGTGTGGCGTTGACCGACACTGTTGCTTTGGGAATAAACTATCCACGTATCTACTACCCTGCTCTCTGCACCTGACTCCTCCACCCACTACGTCTAGAAGTACATGACAATTCCTCCACCAAAAATGTGTTTAATACTTTTTTGGTTACTACATGATTCCATATGTTATTTAATAGTTTTGATGTCTTCACTATTATTCTACAATGTAGAAAAATAGTACAAATAAAGAAAAAACACTGCAATGAGTAGGTGTCCAAACTTTTGACTGGTACTGTAAGTGTTATTGTCACGTTCCTGACCTTATTTCCCTTGTTTTGTCTTTATTTATTATGGTCAGGGCGTGAGTTGGGGTGGGCAGTCTATGTTATTTGTTTCTATGTTTAGGTTTGTTCGTTTGGCCTAATATGGTTCTCAATCAGAGGCAGGTGTTTGTCATTGTCTCTGATTGGGAACCATATTAAGGTAGGCTGTTTTCAATGTTTGTTTGTGGGTGATTGTTGCCGTGTCTGTGTTTGTTCGCCACACGGTACTGTTTTCGTTCGTTTGTTCACGTCGTTTATTGTTTTGTATTTTGTCAAGTGTTTTTCGTCTTCGTTGCTATAATTAAAATATGTATTCAAACCACGCTGCGCTTTGGTCCGATCCTTGCTCCTCCTCGGACGAGGAGGAAGACGAACGTTACAGTTATAAATGAACAAATGTTTCTGATTTTAAAATAATTACAGCGTCATGCAATATTGAGTCTTTATGGATGTGTCACTTCCAGGATACTACATGGTGTCAATAAATAGGTTAAGGTTTTGCTGACTTCTGAAGGTTCTCTCATGATCCACAGGTTACTGGTAGGGTGTGAGAGATATTTAAATGGGTTGATAGACCTGCAAAGCTTGTGTTTGTGTGTGTCAGAATCAAGATGATTTGGAGTAGTCCAACCTGAGACTACCTCACCAGGTATTCCTCTTCTGTTCCCATGCTGGAGACCAGGGCTTGATTACAACCTGTTAACAATGTTGCCAACAGTTTGTTGCTGATCTTTCAGTGGGGGAGTGGGTGAATTTGTCAAAGAACTGACAGGGCCCATCATCACTAGTTAATGTTCAAAAAGTAATAATTATGTCTAAGGGCCCATTTCCACAATGTATCTTCTTAAACTAACCCTAACTAGGCCAAGTTTGATGAGTTGATCCACCAGACCTTCCACACATCTGGGCAGAAGTGTCTGGAAATGAGCTGTAATGTGACTAACATGACTTCACTTTAGAGAGTATGTCATCCTTCAGCACGACATGTCAACCTTTATAAAGCACTTGACATTGGTGATTGTCACACAGTTATGCCACATCTATGAACCCTTCATAAAGCATGACATAGTTATAGATGCATTGTAACACATTTGTAGTGCTTATGAAGGCATTATCAAGGCTTTATGAAGCCTTTATAAGTTGAACATAATTTAAAGCGAGACCAGTACGGTCAAAACCGTTGTGGACTTTTACTCAAGAAGTATTTTACTGGGTGACTTTTACTTGAGTCATTTTCTTTGAAGGTATCTTTATTTTTTACTCAAGTATGATAATTGGGTACTTTTGCCACCACTGCATGGACTATATCTCTGGGACTTAGCATTTGGACAGGTGTGTGTGTGTGTGAATGGTGTGAACCCTGAGCTCTCCTTGAAACCTTTACAATCTTGTCTGTGTAGTGGCCAAACCTGTTTTTTTTGTAATAGTATAGATTTACCAGACAAGTGTTGATATCCTCCTGGTGGTAATCGAGGGAAACACTCACTATGTCTTGGAGCAGAGCCATAAAATCTTGAATATTCCTTCAAGCCTCTCCACAGCTCCATAACCTTAACCTCTCCAAGCAGCTTTAGGAGAAGATGGATAGTGCTTCATGTTTCCCAGCTGAGTTCAACTTCGTGCCAGCTGAAATCAAAAGGCTTGAAATCTGAGCACGTGCAGTTCCTCTGATATTGATTTAAAAGCTTGGGATTCAGCGTTTTTTAAACCCTTGAACACAACATGGGAAGCTTTCAAAAACATGCCAAATTGGACATTCTGATCCTAAAGAGAAGTTCAGAAGGGTCAGCCAATTAATGTGTTGCCTCCATAATGATGAGTGGAGGGTTTTATGTCCACTTTGTGATTTTAATTTCAAGTATTCCTATATTTAGTCTCAGAGTTAAGTTGTTCTTTAACTGTTTTAACATTTTGGGTTTCATCCCATTTGTTACTGTGAATCCAGATTTAGCTTCAACCTCAGTCAGACTCAAATACAGCTGGAACACTTCGAAATTTAGTTTTCTTCCTTAAAATCTAAGCCGCATCTAGCCTAAATCTTCTTCCCTGTGCCTTTACAGCATGTATGAAAGCCCTCTACAAAAGCACAATCCTAAAACTCATATGTAGATGACATGAATTGGAAGCAGTCACTGCAGCATTAGCTCTGCCTGGGTCTGAGAGAGATTTGGAATCACCACTTGCCTACATTGTGAGTGATATCTTTCTATGGGAATAACATTACAAAGGTGGAGTCTAGTCCCTGCCTGAGGGATTGACCAAGATCAATCTAATCTCCGTGTCAGAAAATCTGGTGACTCCCTGAAAGTTTAATCATGTCACCAGGGGTACTGATGAAGTGCAGATGACACGCGAGGGCTCCCCCCCCCCAAAGCTAACTACATTATCCCTATGAGCTCAATAAATACCAAAAAGCTTTTGCCAATTAAGACATTGGGCTTTTAATGTGTTAGTAGGTGACAAAGTACACTCATAAATGTTAAAGACTACAGTTTTCATTGGGGAGAGGTGCCAATTAAAATGATTCCTCCCACGCCATACCTCCATATTGCATTCCGATTACGTCAATGCATGTGTAGACTTTCCAATTTCCAACTGGGAAACCTCTAGAAGAATGACTTCAACAGTATCAGTCTCTGTTGCCTTAAACATGCAGAGAAACCCTGAGGGATGTTCCATGTGGTTTAAAACAATATTATTATTCCAAAGGTGCACTCATGTAGGCTCTTGGATCCTGTGTTGCTCCCTCTTTGAGAAACCAACACCTTGTTGTGGTCTCAGAATAAGTACCACATTTCACAAAGTTGAAAAAGTGCCAGATTCATTCAAATAGCTACGCTATTTAGAAATGCAATATAACCACTTCTGCTGACAAGACAACAAGACCCCAGTCATGTTTTATCCTTGCTGAGTTTGTCCAAGGGATTATACTTTCCAAAGGTAAATATAGAATGTGCAGGACTTCCTCAATCCTCAGGGCCCAGTTTTTCAAAAGTTAACTATCTGGATTTCGGGCTATCGGAGAGGATTTTTTTTTAATGTAACTTTTTTTTTTAACTAGGCAAGTCAGTTAAGAAAACATTCTTATTTACAATGACGGCCTACCCCGGACGACGCTGGGCCAATTGTGCACCGCCTATGGGACTCCCAATCACGGCCGGATGTGACACCTCTTACACTGAGATGCAGTGCCTTAGACTGCTGTGCCACTCGGGAGCGCTGATGCGTAGAAATAGAATGAACAGAACGGCCGTCCCCATTCACGTCAATTATTTGTCTGTTCTATTTATTATATTTCTATGAATTTAATTCTATCCTATAGGTGAAATCCAGATAGAAAACTTTAGAAAATCGGGGCCCAGGAGTTGGAGTCTGTATACCTTAACATGAAAAGGCTTCATTCCACAACTTGCATTGCATCAGTTGTGTTGTCAGCCAAATCAACTTAATTTCTCAAACAATACAACATCAATACAACATCAATACAGCCAAGTTGGCTGCCAACACTGGACACTTGACAAAATGCATGGCATGCCAAAATCCACTGAGAATCAGTCTATATTGCAAAAGACTGACTTCATGCAATAAGTAGAGATCCCCTAGTCTGACAAATCCACAAATGAATGTAAATATTTAAATACCCATCTGGAAATGTCAAGTCCTTAAAACTACTTCTCACCACAACTCGTAAACGGTGCATCATTTAAGCTTGGATAGAGAGATTACAAATATTACAAATATTTTTCAAATATTCATTAAGAATAATAAAAGATCTTGTTTCTCTCTCCCGTTTACGCCAAACACCTTCATCACGAGCAAAGTCTGTACATGATTTACACTGTTCTATTGCCGGAGAGATTTTTCAAGAGTGAATTAAACCCGTGCAGACTTCCAGGGGCGAGGGATTTTGCAGATACCAGTGGGGGCTGTAACTTATCATGAGCCCTATTGTCTTTCACCACCTGTCATCAAAATGTGTGCGAAGTATAACTGTGAGCTACTAGTGTCTACAGAGACTATTAAATGTAATCCCTTGAGAATGAATTAGGAGTCTTTAATTGTATTTCCATATAAGTTTAAGATATATTGTACTATAATAACACTTTTCCTAGTACTCATGAAGAATTCCCTATAGGAGTAGAGCTTGAGTCCTTCCCATTTTGCCTGGGGGTTCTTAGTTTGCATTCAAGGTCCAGTAACACGCACTTTATCCTTACAATAGCTAAGCCAGTAGGAGTTAATCACGTAGATTTCAATTCATTCCACAATTCATCCCTCTCCTCAGCAACAATACCTCCATAAGCTCTACCACTCTGTGTACTTCAAAGGCCCTAAGACTGAGTTTTCTATGTATGTAAAACAAAAGGGATGTACTTTTCATTCTTTCAGGTTTTTGGAAAGCAAAAATCAACCCAAAACCATAAGAATTACACCAGAATTCAACGTAAAATACACCTGGAAAGGTTGAAACTTTTTCTCTCTTATTCTACTCCAAAGTTCTTGAAACAAATGATTGTACAACTCAAGCTCTCACAAAGCCCGGCTAAACCACGGACAGGAAGCGACGAACGTGCCCAGTCTTATCGTCTGCTGGCACAGCACAGATTAGTGGCGAATAGAAAAAGGGTGTGAGGGAGAAAGAGAAATTGTAAAAGCTGCTCTCCAGTATTAGAACAGACAGTTGCATTAGTTTTCTAATAAGATGAGACGGCGCAATACTAAGCCCAGAAAAGGGGAGAAAACCGTTTCCTAGCTCCTCATAGATTTTTTTCCCCCTCTCCCAGTTCAGTTAACTTTTTTTCTCTCCTCTGTCCGATATACTTGTATCGGATTGTGCTGGTTAGCACAGAAGAAGCATGTCATAGGTTTACCTCATAGGGCATTAATTATACTCTATACTCTCATGCCCTGACCTCGCTTGTACTGATAATCTACTTCCCGCAGCCCCTCCTCTCATCGTGGCTGTTATCGTCGCAAAGTTGAACCCCTCGACAGCCACTGTGCCCCTGGGTGCAGTGTGATCCTCTTTGTCCGATTGGCCTTTATGATTAATGAGCCTTGCAACTACTAATCACTGCAATACTCAGGATGCGTGGGGATGAGCAGAAAAATACCCCCTCACATTTTGCTCAGCGTGATGGTGCGTCTCCCTACCTGCACAGGGTCTGTTATGAGAATGCATGCCCACACAATTATGTTGCTATGCTAGGCTATAGGTGGCTGTATACAGTAGGCTGTACAGTATTAGATTACACAGCTTTACCAGGCTGTATATAAGCCTTTTGAGCCCAGGGATGTTACAAGCAAATCAGAAAAGTAAACCTACAACTTCATAAGAGCAGTAGAGGTGGAACGCTAACAGGAAACCGATCATAACCTTGATGTGATTGGCCTGACTGAAACATGGCTCAAGCCTGATGAATTTACTATGTTAAATAAGGCTTCTTCTCCTGGTGACCATATCCTCCGCACATCCCACAAAGGCGGAGGTGTTGCTAACATTTATGACAGCAAATGTCAATTTATGAGAAAAAAATGACTGCGTTTTCGTCTTTTGAGCTTCTAGTCAAGAAATACACTCCTCAAAAAAATAAAGGGAACACTTAAACAACACAATGTAACTCCAAGTCAATCACACTTCTGTGAAATCAAACTGTCCACTTAGGAAGCAACACTGATTGACAATCAATTTCACATGCTGTTGTGCAAATGGAATAGACAAATGGTGGAAATTATAGGCAATTAGCAAGACACCCCCAATAAAGGAGTGGTTCTGCAGGTGGTGACCACAGACCACTTCTCAGTTCCTATGCTTCCTGGCTGATGTTTTGGTCACTTTTGAATGCTGGCGGTGCTTTCACTCTAGTGGTAGCATGAGACGGAGTCTACAACCCACACAAGTGGCTCAGGTAGTGCAGCTCATTCAGGATGGCACATCAATGCGAGCTGTGGCAAGAAGGTTTGCTGTGTCTGTCAGCGTAGTGTCCAGAGCATGGAGGCGCTACCAGGAGACAGGCCAGTACATCAGGAGACGTGGAGGAGGCCGTAGGAGGGCAACAACCCAGCAGCAGGACCGCTACCTCCGCCTTTGTGCAAGGAGGATTAGGAGGAGCACTGCCAGAGCCCTGCAAAATGACCTCCAGCAGGCCACAAATGTGCATGTGTCTGCTCAAACGGTCAGAAACAGACTCCATGAGGGTGGTATGAGGGCCCGGCGTCCACAGGTGGGGGTTGTGCTTACAGCCCAACACCGTGCAGGACGTTTGGCATTTGCCAGAGAACACCAAGATTGGCAAATTCGCCACTGGCGCCCTGTGCTCTTCACAGATGAAAGCAGGTTCACACTGAGCACGTGACAGACGTGACAGAGTCTGGAGACGCCGTGGAGAACGTTCTGCTGCCTGCAACATCCTCCAGCATGACCGATTTGGCGGTGGGTCAGTCATGGTGTGGGGTGGCATTTCTTTGGGGGCCGCACAGCCCTCCATGTGCTCGCCAGAGGTAGCCTGACTGCCATTAGGTACCGAGATGAGATCCTCAGACCCCTTGTGAGACCATATGCTGGTGCGGTTGGCCCTGGGTTCCTCCTAATGCAAGACAATGCTAGACCTCATGTGGCTGGAGTGTGTCAGCAGTTCCTGCAAGAGGAAGGCATTGATGCTATGGACTGGCCCGCCCGTTCCCCAGACCTGAATCCAATTGAGCACATCTGGGACATCATGTCTCGCTCCATCCACCAACGCCACGTTGCACCACAGACTGTCCAGGAGTTGGCGGATGCTTTAGTCCAGGTCTGGGAGGAGATCCCTCAGGAGACCATCCGCCACCTCATCAGGAGCATGCCCAGGCGTTGTAGGGAGGTCATACAGGCACGTGGAGGCCACACACACTACTGAGCCTCATTTTGACTTGTTTTAAGGACATTACATCAAAGTTGGATCAGCCTGTAGTGTGGTTTTCCACTTTAATTTTGAGTGTGACTCCAAATCCAGACCTCCATGGGTTGATAAATTTGATTTCCATTGATCATTTTTGTGTGATTTTGTTGTCAGCACATTCAACTATGTAAAGAAAAAAGTATTTAATAAGAATATTTCATTCATTCAGATCTAGGATGTGTTATTTTAGTGTTCCCTTTATTTTTTTGAGCAGTGTATATGTAGCCTTTTCACTAACATTGTATAGCTACTGTTTACAGGCCTCCTGGGCTGTATACCGCGTGCCTTACTGAGTTCCCTGAATTCCTATTGGTCCTTCTAGTTATGGCAGATAACATTAACATTTTGTGACTTCAATATTCACATGGAGAAGTCCGCAGACCCACACCAAAAGGCTTTCGGAGCCATCATCGACTCAGTGGGTTTTGTCTAACATGCTTCGGGACCTACGCATTGCCATAATCATACCCTGAATGTAGTGTTGTCCCGTGGAATAGATAGTGGATCTAAATGTTTTTCATCAGGGATATGATGACTATCGGGCCACCATCTTATAACATTTGCAATCGCAACAAATAATTAGCTCAGACACCAACCAAGGATTGTCAAACGCCAAGCTATAAATTCTCTGACAACACAAAGACTCCTAGATATCCTTCCAGACTCCCTCCACCTACCCAAGGAGGCCAGAGTACAAACATCAGTTAACCACCTAACCAACGATCTAAACTTAACATATGGAAATAACATAGATCAGTGTTCTCAAACCCTGTTCCTGGAGAACTACCGTCCCGTAGGTTTTTGCTCCAACCCTAATCTAGCGCACCTGATTCGAATAATTAATGGGTGATAAATTGAATCTGGTTAGTTACAGCTGAGGTTGGATTGAAGATCTACAGTAGGGTAGCTCTCTAGGAACAGGGTTGGAGAGCCCTGCCGTGGATGCAGTCGCACCGCTAAAAACAAAAAACATTTGTCACAGGAAACAACTAGCTCCCCGGTTTACAGAAAAGCCTTAAAGCAAGCTTCCAGAAAATTGGAACGGACATGGTGCTCCACCAAATTGGACTTCCGACTAGCTTGGAAAGACAGGACCGTGCAATATCGAAAGCCCTCACTGCTGCTCGATTAGCTTACTTTTCCAACCTGATTGAGGAGACAAAATGATCCCAAATGTATTTTTTATACTGTCGAAAACTAACTAAAAAGTAGCATTCCCCAAATGAGGAACTTCATGAACTTCTTCGATTAAAAGTTCATGATCATTACATAGCAAATTACAGACTCTTTGTACATACCTATTTCTCCAAAACTCAGTTGTCCTGAGCCTGCACCGAACTGCCAGGACCTCGGATCAATGGAGACACTTTTAAATCCTGTATCTCTCGACATGTTCACGAAAATAGTCATGACATTAAACCTTCCAGCTGCCTACTGGACCTCATTCCAACTAAACTACTTAAAGAGCTACTTCTTGTGCTTGGTCCTCCTATGGTAACATAATAAATGGCTCCCTATCCTCCGGATGTGTACCAAACACACTAAAAGTGGTGGTAATATAGCCTCTGCTGAAAAAAGTCAAACCTTGAGCTGGAAAAAATTCAAACCTAAAAATATGTCTATATCGAAACTCCCATTCCTCTCAAACATTTTAGAAAAAGCCTTCCTGAAGACCAATAATGTATACGAAATGCTTCAGTCTGGTTTTAGACCCCATCATAGTACTGAGGTGTATAGTACATGTGAAGGTATAGTACATGTGAAGGTGGTAAATGACATATTAATGGTGTCTGTCCTCGAGCTCCTAGACCTTAGTGCCGCTTTTGACACCATCGATCATCACATTCTTATGGAAGGATTGGAAACCCCAATTGGTGTACACGGACAAGTTCTTGCCTGATTTAGATATTATCTGTCAGAAAGATATCAGTTCGTCTCTGTGGATGGTTTGTCCTCTGAAAAATATATGGTAAGTTTTGGTGTTCCTCAAGGATCCATTTTAGGACCACTATTGTTTTCACTATATATTCTACCTCTTGGCGATGTCATTCAGAAACACAATGTCAACTTTCACTGCTGTGCAGTTGACACACAGCTGTACATTTCGATGAAACACGGTGAAGCCCCAAAATGACCTACCCTGGAAGCCTGTGTTTCAGGAAGTGGATGGGGGCCAATGTTTTACCTTTAAACTCAGACAAAACAGAGAAGCTAGTTCTAGGTCCCAAGAAACAAAGAGATCTGCTGTTTGATCTGACAATTAATCTCGATGGTTGTACGGTCATCTCAAATAAAACTGAAGGACCTCGGCGTTACTCTGGACGCTGATCTCTTTTGACGAACATATCACAAGTATTTCAAGAGCACCCTTTTTCCCATCTTCATATCATTACAAAAATTGTTTTGTCTGAAAATGATGCAGAATAGCTAATCCATGCTTTTGTCACTTCAAGATTAGACTACTGCAATGGTTTACTCTCCGGTTACACGGATAAAGCACTAAATAAACTTCAGCTAGTGCTAAATACCGCTGCTAGAATCTTGATTAGAACCCCAAAATTCAATCATATTACTCCAGAGCTAGCCTCTCAACACTGGCTTCCTCTTAAGGCTAGGGCTGATTTTAAGGTTTTACTGATAACCTACAAAGCATTACACGGACATGCTCTTACCTATCTCTCTGATTTGGTCTTGCCGTACATAATGTACCTACAAGTACACTATGGTCACAAGACGCAGGAATCCTTGTTATTCCTAGAATTTCTAAGCAAACAGCTGGAGGCAGGTCTTTATTTTATAAAGCTCCATTTTATAAAGCTCCAAACGCAGACTTGGTCTCGACCTTTAAGTCTTTACTGAAGACTATTCTCTTCAGGAGGTCCTATGATTGAGTGTGGTCTGGCCCATGGGTGCGAAGGTAAACGACAAGGCACTGGAATGACGAATCACCCTTGCCGTCTCAGCTTGGCTGTCTCCCCTCTCTCCACTGGGTTGGGTCAGTGATGTGATCTTCCTGTTCAGTTTTGCGCCCCCTCAGGCTTGTGCGGTGGGGGAGCTCTTTGTGGTCTATACTCTGCCTTGTCTCAGGGTAGTAAGTTGGTGGTCTGTTGACATCCCGTGGTGGTGTGGGAGCTGTGCTTTGGCAAAGTGGGTGGGGTTATATTCTGCATGGTTGGCCCTGTCCGGGGGTACCCCCAGTCCCGTCTCAGAGTCCTAAGTATCTATGCTACAATATTCTATGTGCCGGGGGGCTAGGGTCAGTCTGCCCTATTTCTCCTGTCTTATCTGGTGTCCTGTGTGATCTTAGTTATGCTCCCTTTAATTATCTCTCCCTCTGCCCTGCCCTGCCGGAGGACCTGAGCCCTAGGACCATGCCTCAGCCTCAGGACTACCTGGCCTGATGACTCCTTAAGAGCCAACTGACATTTACTCCTGAGGTGCTGACCTGTTGCACCCTTTATAACCACTGTGATTATTATTTGACCCTGCTGGTCATCTATGAACATTTGAACATCTTGAAGAACAATCTGCCCATGTACTCATATAAATATCCATTGGGCACAGCCAGAAGAGGACTGGCCACCCCTCAGAGCCTGGTTCCTCTCTAGGTTTCTTCCTAGGTGCCGGCCTTTCTATGGAGTTTTTCATAGCCGCGGTGCTTCTACATCTGCATTGCTTGCTCTTTGGGGTTTTAGGCTGGGATGTCTTTATAAGCACTTTGTGACATCTGCTGATTTTAAAAGGGCTTTATAAATACATTTGACTGATTATAGAAAGTCAATGCATTCAGAGAAGTGATGCAGTGCCATAAAAGGCAGCTATTGGTTTTATGCACCAAGTAGTTGAGAAAGATCTCAGAGCCTTCAATTACTAACTACCACAGGTGTCTGGAGTTGGAGAGGGGAGAATTAATGATATCAGCAACACACCCCTGACTGTTAGGATGCACGTACCGTGCTGAGATGTCTACAGAGAGGGTGTGAGTTGAATTGTAACACCAGTCCCTAATGAAATTGGAATGTACACCTCCGAGCTATAACTCGTTGCCTACTGAACATAAAGATTCTGAAGGCTAAAACCTCCCAGGCTAAAACCTCCACCCCCTCTCACCCTCACCTACCCTCAACCCATCACATACCTCACTTAAGGGAACATGGAGGTGAGTTAAGGTGTCCCAGAAGAGAGACAGACAGGGACAGAAACAATTGTCCCCATCTCACCCCGTGGAAAGCAACACCTGTCTCCTTTACAGGCATCAGTGCTGCTTTGCAGCCTCTCAATGTTGGCAGTTTGTGCACAGGCATGGCTGAAGGTATTACGCGCTGTAGCTAGTTGACCCCTGCATTTCAACCTATCAAGCATCAAGTTGTCTTGGGCAGAGAGGTGGTTATTTACAGCACCATATTGTCTTGGGCAGTGAGGTGGTAGCTTACAGTAAGGTAAGGGTTGAAAACATGTCCGAATCCGCTTTGACTTTTCCAACTATAAAGAACCTAATATTTTTCTTAATGTAAAGTAAAGTAACTGCTTGGTTAACACAGCAGTGGGGTAAGCCACTGCCAGTTTAGAAGGATCGCTGGAGGCATCAACTATTCATGGCCAATTATGTGGTGAGGCTGGGCATTCCAGGAGAACAACAACCTCATGAGCAAATAATATGCACTGGCTATCATCATCATTCATGGGAGTCTTAAAGGAGGGGAGATCGTAAATTATAGGCTTATAAATAGTGGAAATATGTAGTATAGTTAGCAATGATTTCTGAGCAGGAATTATGGGACTATAAATGACATAGCACCTTGTAGGTTGGTATTACAAGCCAGGGAGTTTTGCCCATTGTGGGAATATCCGAAGAGAACTGTTCTGGATGATTAGTTTAGTTAACTGTTTTGGATGAATAGATAACTAGAGAACTGTTCTGAATGGTTAGATAACTAGACAACTGTTCTGGATGGTTAGATAACTAGAGAACTGTTCTGGATGATTAGTTTAGATAACTTGAGAACTGTTCAACTTTAATAAGGCTGAAATGAGAAACTGTCTCTGATGCTTAATTTCTCAATTATAAAAGATGTGATGTTGCATTACGCTCTTTCCACCAGACAACCATGTTGTAGCACCAGAATCTAGTTATGTTGAGCACTCAAGAAGTTATAGTTCCAAAAGCATTTATTAATTTGACAGAACATTACAATGAGATAAATAAAAGATGGAAGCTGAGTTCCCTTCCCTAACTCCTTCAACAGTTTAAGAAATACTGTAGTCGCCGACTCTGCACAACCCTACACTTTCTACTATCATAGACACATACTGTAGTTGTCATTCTCAACTCTCGATGGAATTGACTCATACGATGACATGATTAAACATCTCATCGCTGATTTGTGGCTGGAGTACACCATTACCAAGTATCTTGATTAGCCAATCACTGAAAGGAAATGCTACCATTACATAATGTTTCGTAGTCGATTTACATAAGAAAAGTTTGAGAAAACATGGATACTTTTATAAAACGTGGATATTTTTAAAGGGATTTTCTTGAAAACCTTATAGCGTTTCCCTGTGGTTATCTTAACCACAATCTCCTTGACAGCCTACGTAAACATAAATGCTACCGTAGATCGGTCTTTATACTATTGGCACCAATAGCTTACGAGCAGCAATAGTTGCGGTGCTTGGACTTTTCATCATTGGTTAATTGGACAAATCATAATTTCGCATCTTTCGAAGTTACCTAAGGGAGGGGACATTCGACCCATAGACTTTACCAGAGAGAGGGTGGAGCTCCTCATTCTGGTTCCACTCATTGTTTTAGCATCTCCATCTCTTCTCTAAACAATTGTGTACCCAGGACTTAATCGAGTTAACATAGATTACCTTAACCATATTAATTTACTTGAATGTTGTTATACAGTATTTCAAAGCCTTAAGAGAAAAAATGAGGCGAGAATACCAAATACAGCATGTGTTTGTGATGGCGAAAGAATGCCCTTTGGGTATAAATGCAATTTCTCTTTCTTTTTGAAACCCGAGCACTTGTGAAGCTTTCCATTTCTAACACCATTAGGAACTTTCATGGGGATTTTACTTCCCGATTTTGATCCATGAGATGTTCCCAAAAAACAGACTGCGCTCTTGATTGCCTGGTTACCTTGAGATAAGAGAAGAGGTTTTAAATTCTAGCCCTAGAGTGAAAACTAATTCTTTGTTCTTTAACTCAATTTTTTGCTTTTAAATAACTGCAACGTGAACCAATTACTTACATGAATGTGCCCCCTCTGAACAATGTTTTGACTTGAATACTGATTCAGCAGCCTCGCAACTCAGAATGTACATGTTGCCTCTTACACTTGCCATGAGTACAGCAATGTCTCTCTCCATATTTTTTTTAAGTTGATTATTGCGTCTGCAGCGGGCTCAAGGACTGCGCCAACTGTTCCATAGCTTCAAATATATTTTTGGCGATGAAAGAGATCATCTGCTTGCGAGTCACTCCCGGCTGTGCTTGGCTACTTGGGCCACACAGACACCCCCAGAATCAGAAATGAGGGTTGACTCCCTTTCAATGTCTGACAGTCGACTCACTGATGCATTTGCCTAATGATGGAACCTACTCTCCAGATCCCACCAACTCCCCACCAAGGGAGAGAGAACCCAACTGAAACAGCATTCATCAGCATTCCTCGCACGCCCTCGGAATATAAAAAACCAGCAAGGCTTCCTCTGTTCATTTCCCCCACTTACGATACAGTTCTCTGGCTTATTGCACCTGGTTTATTAGTGTTTAGTCTACTGAAATCCAGTTGGTGTTGCATGTTACAGCTGTCAAAAAAACCTCTTTGAAGATGGGCTCACGTAGCACCTAACACAAAGACACACCACAACCTTTCTCTCACAAACTGTCATAGTGGGAAGAAGTGGCAATTCCGTTGATACATTTTAACCTTTATTTGATCTCTGAGTCAAACATGTCAACTACTCTGGATGCAAAACAATGGATTCATTTTAACGTTCTGGATGTGGCAGAAAGATACACAAAACAAAACCACAACCCACTGAAGGGTGAAATGAAGTCCAAGTTAAGTAAATAACAGTCCCAGTTGAATATAAATAGACCTACTTCAAATTCATTCTTTGTACTGATAGACCTTTTTGAAGTACTGTAATGTCGACACACAATGGAGGAACTTGCTTTAAAAGCTTTTAGCTGAGGGTATGCATTCATGTTATTTTGTGAGCAACACATCTGCTCCCTTCTAGCACCCAATAGTGTCAAATGGACATTACTCTTTTCTAGGACTCAGTGGAAGCTTTGAGATACTTAACTTGGGTAAAGCCGTTTGGATATATCAATATTTACTTCTTCTGCTGGTGCACTCCCGCTTTAATATTTGTCTTCCTCCAGACTTCCAAACCTAGGGGAGTACACAAATGTATCTCCAGGCTAGTTCCCCCAGCATAATCGAAAATATAAGGGGGGAGATGTTCTACAAAGAGATGTGTGGAATTGTTTTAAGAAGGTCATATCAATTTGCTATAGGATTTTGAATTTTAAAACGCCTTGGAGGATAACATTGTATTTAATTATTATTCAGCCTTACTGCAATTTGCTCATAAAGTATTGACATGCTGAATGCACCGAGGTGTCTGTATAAACTACTAGCACACAGCTCAGACACCCATGTATACCCCACAAGACAAGCCACAAAGTGTCTCTTCACAATCCCCAAGTCAAGAACAGATTATGCGAGGCACACAGTAGTACATAGAGCCATGGCTACATGGAACTCTATTCCACATCAGGTACTGATGCAAGCAAAAGAATCAGATAACATTGTTTATAAAAATACAACTTATGGAACAGCGGGGACTGTGAAGAGACACACACAAGCACAGACACGCATACACATACACATACACGTATAGTACCAGTCAAAAGTTTTGACACACCTTTTCATTCAAAAAATGTTTTCTACATTGTAGAATATAAGTGAGGGCATCAAAACTATGAAATAACACATATGGAATCATGTAGTAACCAAAAAGGTGTTAAGCAAATCAAAATATATTTTATATTTGAGATTCTTCAAAATAGGCACCCTTTGCCTTGATGACAGCTTTGCACACTCTTGGCATTCTTTCAACCAGCTTCACCTGGAATGCTTTTCCAACAGTCTTGAAGGAGTTCCCACATATGCTGAGCACTTGTTGACTGCTTTTCCTTCACTCTGCGGTCCCAAACCATCTCAATTGGGTTGAGGTCGGGTGATTATGGAGGCCAGATCATCTGATGCAGCACTCCATCACTCTCCTTGGTCAAATAGCCCTCACACTGCCTGGAGGTGTGTTTAGGGTCATTGTCCTGTTGACAAACAAATTATAGTCCCACTTAGCGCAAACCAGATGGGATGGCATATTGCTGCAGAATGCTGTGGTAGCCATGGTGGTTACGTGTGCCTTGAATTCTAAATAAATCACTGACAGTGTCCCCAGAAAAGCACCCCCACACCATCACACCTCCTCCTCCATGTTTCACGGTGGGTACGACACATGCAGAGATCATCCATTCACCTACCTACTCTGCTTTTCACAAAGACATGGCGGTTGGAACCAAAAATCAAAAATTTGGACTCAACAGACCAAAGGACAGATTTCCACCAGTCTAATGTCCATTGTTTCTTGGCCCAAGCAAGTCTTTTATTATTGGTGTCCTTTAGTGTGGTTTCTTTGCAGCAATTAGACAATGAAGGCTTGATTCACGCATTCTCCTCTGAACGGCTGATGTTGAGATGTGTCTGTTACTTGAACTCTGTGAAGCATTTATTTGGGCTGCAATCTGAGGTGCAGTTAACTCTAATGAACTTATCCTTTGCAGCAGAGGTAACTCTGGGTCTTCCTTTCCTGTGGCGGTCCTCATGAGAGACAGTTTCATTTTAGAGCTTGATGATTTTTGCACATCTACATGAATAAACTTTCAAAGTTCTTGAAATGTTCCAGATTGACTGACCTTCATGTCTTAAAGTAATGATGGACTGTCGTTTCTCTTCACTCATTTGAACTGTTCTTGCCATTATATGGACTTGGTCTTTTACCAAATAGGGATATATTCTGTATACCACCCCTACCTTGTCACAACACAACTGTTTTGCTCAAAATCATTAAGAAGGAAAGAAATTCCACAAATTAACAAGGAACACCTGTTAATTGAAATGCATTCCAGGTGACTACCTGGTTGAGAGAATGCCAAGCATTTGCGAAGCTTTCATCAAGGCAAAGGGTTGCTACTTTAAAGTATAGTTTAATTTGTTTTAAACTTTTTGGTTACTACATGATTCCATATTTGTTATTTAATAGTTTTGATGTCTTCACTATTATTCAACAATATAGAAAATAGTAAAAATAAAGAAAAACCCTTGAATGAGTAGGTGTGTCCAAACTTTTGACTGGTACTGTAAGACACGCACTCTACACACACAGTACACATGGATTTTGTATTGTAGATATGTGATAATAGAAAAGTGGCCTGAGGGAACACACTTAATGTGTTGTGAAAAGTGTTATGGAATGTAATGTCATGTAATATATTCAATTGTATATAACTGCCTTATTGTTGCTGGACCCGAGAAAGAGTAGCCGTTACCTTGTATTTTTAATAATAAAATAGGACAAAACACACATCACGACAAGAGTCACCACAACACTACATAAAGAGAGACCTAAGGCAACATAACATGGCTGCAACACATGAAAACACAGCATTGTAGCCACACAACATGACAACAACATGGAAGCAACACAACATGGCAGCAGCACAAAACATGGTAGAAACATTGTTGGCCACAGACAACAGCACAAAGGGCAAGAAGGTAGAGACAACAATACATCACGCGAAGCAGCCACAACTGTCAGTAAAAGTGTCCATGATTGAGTCTTTGAATGAAGAGATTGAGACAAAATGGACCAGTTTGAGTGTTTTTTGCAGCTCGTTCCAGTCGCTAGCTGCAGCGAACTGAAAAAAGAAGTGACCCAGGGATGTGTGTGCTTTGGGTACCTTTAACATAATGTGACTGGCAGATCGGGTGTTGTATCTGGAGGATGAGGAGTGCATTAGAGTGAAGCTTAAGAGGGTTTTATAAATAAGCGACGGGTATACAGCGATGACCAATTTATAGAGTATATAGTGCAGTGATGTGTCCTATAAGGAGCATTAGTGGGACAAATCTGATGGCCGAAAGGTAAAGAACATCTAGCCGTCCGAGAGCACCCTTACTTGCTGATCTATAAATGATGTCTCTAATCTAGCATGGATAAGATGGTCATCTGAATCAAGGTTAGTTTGGCAGCTGGGGTGAAAGAGGAGCGATTACGATAGATGAAAACATGTCTAGATTTAACCTCAGCCTGCAGCTTTGATATGTGCTGAGAGAAGGACAGTGTGCCGTCTAGCCATACTCCCAAGTACCTGTATGAGTGGACTACCTCAAGCTCTAAACCCTCAGAGGTAGTAATCACACCGGTGGGGAGAGGTGCATTCTTCTTACCAAACCACATAACCTTTGTTTTGGAGGTGTTCAGAACAAGGTTAAGGGCAGAGAAAGCTTGTTGGACGCAAAAAAAGATTTGTTGTAGGGCATTTAACACAATATCCGGGGATGGGCCAGCTGAGTATAAAACTTTATCATCTGCATATAAATGGATGAGAGAGAGCTTCCTACTGCTTGAGCTATGTTGTTGATGTATATTGAGAACCTAGGGCCTAGAATCGAGCCTTGGGGTACTCCCTTGGTGACAGGTAGTGGCTGAGACAGAAGATGTTCTGACTCTCTTTGAGAGAGGTAATTAGCAAACCAGGCCAAAGACCCCTCAGAGACACCAATACTCCTTAGCAGCTAATAGGGATCCTTAAAAAATACAAACACAAATAAACATATTGAATAACAGATTCACTACATGGAACAACAGATTGTCCTCCCCTAAAAATCAAAATGAATTTGGTTCTGAAGTGTCTGTCCTATATCTCAGAGATTAAAGAAAGATCAGGAAACATTTTACTCTATTTTTACATGTACAGTGCATTCGGAAAGTATTCAAGACCCCTTGACTTTTTTCACATTTTGTTACGTTACATTCCAAAATGTATTAAATAATTTTTTCCCCTCATCAATCTACACACACACACACAATACACCAAAATGACAAAGCAAAAGCAGGCTTTTAGACATTTTTGCAAATGTATTAAATAAAAAACACTGAAAATAAAACATTTACATAAATATTCAGACCCTTTACTCACTACTTTATTGAAGCACCTTTGGCAGCGATTCTTGATTCTTATTGGGTATGACGTTACACGCTTGGCACACCAGTATTTGGGGAGTTTCTCCCATTCTTCTCTGCAGATCCTCTCAAGCTCTGTCAGTTTGGATAGGGGGCGCCGCTGCACAGCTATTTTCAGGTCTCTCCAGAGATGTTTGATCGGTTTAAAGTCCGGGCTCTTGCTGGGCCAGTCAAAGAGACTTGTTCCGAAGCCACTCCTGCATTGTCCTAGGCTGTGTGCTTAGGGTCGTTGCCATGTTGCAAGATGAACCTTTGCCCCAGTCTGAGGTCCTGAGCGCTCTGGAGCAGGTTTTCATCAAGGATCTCTCTGTACTTTGCTCCGTTCATCTTTCCCTCGATCCTGACGTCTCCCAGTCCCTGCCACTGAAAAACATCCCCACAGCCTGATGCTGCCACCACCATGCTTCACCGTAGGGATGGTGCCAGGTTTCTTCCAGATGTGACACTTGGAATTCAGGCCAAAGAGTTCAGTCTTGGTTTCATCAGATCAGAGAATCTTGGAAGAGTATTGGTGGTTCCAAACTTCTTCCATTTAAAAATAATGGAGGCCACTGTGTTCTTGGGGAACTTAAATTCTGCAGAAATGTTTTGGTACACTTCCCCAGATCTGTGCCTCGACACAATCCTGTCTCGGAGCTCTACGGACAATTCCTTCGACCTCGTGGCATGGTTTTTGCTCTGACATGCATTGTCAACTGTGGGACCTTATATAGTCAAGTGTATGCCTTTCCAAATCATGTTCCATCAATTGAATCACGAGTGGACTCCAATCAAGTTTTAGAAACATCAAGGATGATAAATGGATAAATGGAAACAGGATGCACCTGAGCTCAATTTCGAGTCTCATAGCTAAGGGTCTGAATATTTATGTAAGTAAGGTATTTCTATTTTTTGTTTTTAATGCATTTGCAAAAAATCTTAAACTGTTTTCATTTGTCATTCTTGGGTTGTGTGTATACATTGATGAGGGAAAACATTTATTTAATACATTTTAGAACAAGGCTGTAACCTAACAAAATGTGGAAAAAGTCAAGAGGTCTGAATACTTTCCGAATGCACTGCACTGAACCCCTTATTTTTGACACTAAACAGTCTCCATATGTACTTCCATATATTTTTTCAACTGGTACTGGGGGACCTTCAGACGAGTCTTGTGAGGCCTGTCCGCATCGCAGAGCAAAACAATCGATGTGTTCGTGAGAGGCTCACCTTTTCACAGAGAGGTCATATTAGTGTGTAGCCCAAACTGTTCGGATGCTCCAGACAGAAGTTGACAGATCGGTTGTACCGACTTCAGACAAGTCCCAAGATGCTTGTGGGGGTCGTAGAGCAAAACGGAGAACACCGCCGTGTTTGTGAGAGTCTCGTAATAGTTTGTAGGCCAAACCATTTGTATGCTACTGACGATTTTGTGAGAAGACCAATTTTCAGGATGTCTCATGGTCTGACAAACAGTTATGGTCTGACAAACACAGCATCCAATGCAAAAAAAACAGATCTCTAGTTTAAACTGACAGATTTTTATGGGGATTATTTTACGATGCCAATTAGATTTCCATGGGGGCGCGGACATTGACCTTAGGGGGTTAATTTTGAAGTAGTTACATTTCCCCAGACCCCTTCCTCAGTTTTATACCAAACCATGTGGTGAGGTTGTGGTTGGGCTGAAACAGACTCGGTATTGAAGTGAGTCCCAAAAACAGTATACCATTGACTTTGGGTTAAAAATACCATGGGCTTTTATGTTAAGCTCAGTCATCCTCTGTCCTTATGGAGGAAATCATGTCAATGCTGACATTTAAAATGCAAGCTGCCAGGACAATAAGGGGTCAGCTTTATTGAAAAACTCAAAGAACCTACACTAAAGGTATCTGCCCATAAAAATTACAAGGGGAATACACAAGGCTGTCTATGACGGAGGGATTTGCTTTGAAAATCAGATTGTGTAACAACGCCAAAGGCTGTGCAACAAACAGGTAGCGATGGTCATGGCGACCTTGCCCACGCTCTGTGTAAAGAAGTCCATGTGTAGCCACCAGCCAGATAACATTAACTGAAACGAGGAGAACGATTTGTTCTGATGGGAAGTTATTGGCAGGCAAACCTACACTTGTGTGCGTGTGAGACCAAGCCATCTCAGTGACATCAATAAAAATCTATGAGCTGCAAGGCAAGCAAGCATCAGAGAGTACATGCTATGCATTTTGACATGTACTAATTGTTTTTTAATCCGAGATAGAAACCACTCAGATACTCACATAATCAGATAGAAAGTCAGAGCGTAAAGACATAATTAAATCACAAACTCATACAGACAATCACTACACAACATTAACATGTGACTAACTAACATATGTGGTTAATAAGAATAAAATATGATGTTCATTGTCTTTAGGCAATGTAGATGTAGATCAACAAATAGTATCCACAGTTGTCGTCCTTACCAATACAGAGAACAGCTACAGGAAGAGTGAGTGGGTAGATGAATACAGGTGTTTGACCTGGGAGCTATGCAGTTACACATCATCTGGATTGACATCAGTAGATGCATGAGGAAAACAACGGTTTATAGGACAGGAAATTACTCGCCATCGCCCTGGTGAAAAGACACAGACCGATCAAGGAATTTTATTACGAAGATAAGATGCTCTCAGTTTACATTCCCAACATGGTGCATAAAATTAGGGATTTGGGGATTCTTTAAGTCCACTGTCCTGTAATTGATAATGGACGGATATTGTGGTGTGCAGATAATAAACAGATGTTAGCTTTGGTTGCCATCCCAGACCAATACAGCACAGCATTTAATCCTACCACATCAAAACAGATTTCATTTTAAATTGACATATTTATTGCCCTAGGCTGTGTATGTATGCTGATACTTGAACATACAGTGTGTGTTTTTGTTTAACTATTCTTGTGGTACAAGTCCTCACAAGGATAGTAAAACAAGGAACATTTGGACAAGTTGGGACATTTTGTCAGTCCTTACAAGGAAAAATGTTATTTTAGGCTTAGGGGTTCGGTTTAGGGTTAATGTTAGGGTTAGGGTTATGGCTTACGGTTTGGGGTTACGGTTATGGTTAAGAGTTTTGGATGGGAATATAGGATTTTGGATGGTAATAATTTATTTGGTCCCCACAAGGATAGCAATACAACACTGTGTGTTCTTCAAATCAAATCAAATCGCATTGGTCACATACACATGGTCAGCGGAGTCAATCACCACCTTCCGGAGACACCTGAAACCCCACCTCTTTAAGGAATACCTAGGATAGGATAAAGTAATCCTTCTAACCCCCCCCCCTTAAAAGATTTAGATGCACTATTGTAAAGTGGCTGTTCCACTGGATATCATAAGGTGAATGCACCAATTTGTAAGTCGCTCTGGATAAGAGCGTCTGCTAAATGACTTAAATGTAAATGTAAATGTTAGCAGATGTTAATGCGAGTGTACCGAAATGCTTATGCTTCTAGTTCCGACAGTAAGGTAATATCTAACAAGTAATCTAACAAATCCCCAACAACTACCTAATACACACAGATCTAAAGGGAGGAAGAAGAATATATATATATATATGGATGAGCAGCATAGGCATGGTGAAATAAATGGTATAAGGTACAGTATATACAGTTGAAGTCAGAAGTTTACATACACCTTAGCCAAATACATTTAAACTCAGTTTTTCACAATTCCTGACATTTAATCCTAGTGAAAAATCCATGTTTTAGGTCAGTTAGGATCACCACTTTATTTTAAGAATGTGAAATGTCAGAATAATAGAAGAGAGAATGATTTATTTCAGCTTTTATTTCTTTCATCACATTCCCAGTGGGGCAGAAGTTTACTTACACTCAATTAGTATTTGGTAGCATTGCCTTTCAAATGTTTAACTAAGGGTCAAACGTTTCGGGTAGCCTTCAACAAGCTTCCCACAATAAGTTGGGTGAATTTTGGCCCATTCCTCCTGATAGAGCTGGTGTAACTGAGTCAGGTTTGTATGCCTACTTGCTCGTACACGCTTTTTCAGTTCTGCCCACAAATTTTCTATAGAATTGAGGTCAGGGCTTTGTGATGGCCACTCCAATACCTTGACTTTGTTGTCCTTAAGCCAATTTGCCACAACTTTGGAAGTATGCTTGGGGTCGACCCATTTGACCCATTTGCGACCAAGATTTAGCTTCCTGATTGATGTCTTGAGATGTTGCTTCAATATATCCACATCATTTTCCATCCTCATAATGCCATCTATTTTGTGAAGTGCACCAGTCCCTTCTGCAGCAAAGCAGCCCCACACCATGATGCTGCCACCCTGTGCTTCACGGTTGGGATGGTGTTTTTCAACTTGCAAGCCTCCCCCTTTTTCCTCCAAACATAACGATGATCATATGGCCAAACAGTTCTATTTTTGTTTCATCAGACCAGAGGACATTTCTCCAAAAAGTACGATCTTTGTCCCCATGTGCAGTTGCAAACTGTAGTCGGGCTTTTTTATGGCGGTTTTGGAGCAGTGGTTTCTTCCTTGCTGAGCGGCCTTTCAGGTTATGTCGATATAGGACTCGTTTTTACTGTGGATATAGATACTTTTGTACCTGTTTCCTCCAGCATCTTCACAAGGTCCTTTGCTGTTGTTCTGGGATTGATTTGCACTTTTCACACCAAAGTACGTTCATCTCTAGGAGACAGAATGTGTCTCCTTCCTGAGCGGTATAACGGCTGCGTGGTCCCATGGTGTTTATACTTACATACTATTGTTTGTACAGATGATTGTGGTACCTTCAGACATTTCGAAATTGCTCCCAAGGACGAACCAGACTTGTGGAGGTCTACAAAAAAATGTCTGAGGTCTTGGCTGATTTCTTTAGATTTTCCCATGATGTCAAGCAAAGAGGCACTGAGTAGGCCATGAAATTCAGCCACAGGTACACCTCCAATTTACTCAAATGATGTTAATTAGCCTATCAGAAGCTTCTAAATCCATGACATAATTTTCTGGAATTTCCCAAGCTGTTTAAAGGCACAGTCAACTTAGTGTATGTAAACTTCTGACCCACTAGAATTGTGATACAGTGAATTATAAGTGAAATAATCTGTCTGTAAACAGCTGTTGGAAAAATTACTTCTGTCATGCACACAGTCGATGTCCTCTCCGACTTGCCAAAACTATAGTTTGTTAACAAGAAATTTGTGGAGTGGTTGGAAAACGAGTTTTAATGACTCCAACCTAAGTGTATGTAAACTTTCGACTTCAACTGTACATATGAGATGAGAAATTGTAAAATATTAACATTATTAATGTGGAATTGTTTTAAAGCGACTAGTGATCAATTTATTAAAGTGGCCAGTGATATGAGTCTATGTAGGCAGCAGCCTGGGGGACAGCAGACTGGGATAGAGAGCGATTGAATATGTCCATGAACACACCAGCCAGCTGGTCTGCGCATGCTCTGAGGACGTGGCTAGGGATGCAGTCTGGTGTGTGTGTGTGTGTGTGTGTGAAAGGAGGGTGAGTAATAGAGAGATCATGGTACTTTTTGTATTTTAAGATGTAATATTGTTTTCATAGCTTTTCTATCAAAAAATGTTGTTATGTGGCCTCAGGCTACCCTGTCGTATTTCTCTAATCAAGCCAAGCACTTGATGTGCAATAAGTGCCTTATTCTCCATTTAATTCTACCACGGAAGGGAAAAGAAATTCACCCAGTGAAATATCCACTCAGTGTTGGCTTGGATTCGAAATAACTTGGGATCATCACTACAAATGTAAATACCCCTCAAATGTCAATGATGAAGAGTTGTTATTTTCATGGCCTTGAGATAGAAGCTGTTTTTCAGTCTCGTTCCCAGCTTTGATGCATCTGTACTGACCTCGCCTTCTGGATGGTAGCGGGGTGAACAAGCAGTGGCTCGGGTGGTTGTTGTCCTTGATGATCTTTTTGGCCTTCCTGTGACATTGGGTGCTGTAGGTGTTCTGGAGGGCAGGTAGTTTGCCCCCGGTGATGCGTTGTGCAGACCGCACCACCTTCTGGAGAGCCTTGCGGTTCAGGGTGGTGCAGTTGCCGTACCAGGCGGTGATACAGCCCGACAGGATGCTCTCGATTGTGCATCTGTAAAAGTTTGTCAGGGTTTTAGGTGACAAGCCAAATTTATTCAGCCTCATGAGGTTGAAGAGGCGCTCTTGCACCTTCTTCACCATACTGTCTGTGTGGGTGGACCATTTCAGTTTGTCTGTGATGTGTACGCAGAGGAAATAAAAACGTTCCACCTTTTCTACTACTATCCCTTCGATGTGGATAGGGGGAGTGCTCCCTCTGCTGTTTCCTGAAGTCCACGATCATGTCCTTTGTTTTGTTGACGTTGAGTGAGAGGTTGTTTTCCTGACACCACACTCCGAGGGCACTCACCGCCTCCCTGTAGGCTGTCTCCTCGTTGTTGGTAATCAAGCCCACCACTGCGGTGTCGTCTGCAAACTTGATGATTGAGTTGGATGCGTGCATGGCCACGCAGTCATGGGTGAACAGGGAGTACAGGAGGGGGCAGAGCACACACTCTTGTGGGGCCCCAGTGTTGAGGGTCAGCGAAATGGAGTTGTTTCCTACCTTCACCACCTGGGGGCGGCCCGTCAGAAAGTCCAGGACCCAATTGCACAGGACTGGGTTGAGACCCAGGGCCTCCAGCTTAATGATGATCGATGGACGGTACTATGATGAATGCTGAGCTGTAGTCAATGAACAGCCTTCTTACATACTGTAGGTATTCCTCTTGTCCAGATGGGATAGGGCAGTGTGCAGTGTGATGGCGATTGCATTGTCTGTGGACCTGTTGGGGCGGTATGCAAACTGAAGTGGGTCTAGAGGTGATATGATCCTTGACCCTTCTCTCAAAGCACTTCATGATAACATTAGTGAGTGCTATGGGGCGATAGTCATTTAGTTCAGTTATCTTTGCCTTCTTAGGTACAGGAACAATGGTGGCCATCTTGAAGCATGTGGGGACAGCAGACTGGGATAGAGAGCGATTGAATATGTCCATAAACACACCAGCCAGCTGGTCTGCACATGCTCTGAGGACGTGGCTAGGGATGCAGTCTGGTGTGTGTGTGTTTGAGACAAGAGGGTGAGTAATAGAGAGATCATGGTACTTTTGTATTTTAAGATGTAATATTGTTTTCATAGCTCTCCTTTCAAAACAAAGCTTGTTATGTGGCCTCAGGCTACCCTGTCGTATTTCTCTAATCAAGCCAAGCACTTGATGTGCAATAAATGCCTTATTCTCCAATTAATTCTACCATGGAAGGGAAAAGAAATTCACCCAGTGAAATATCCACTCAGTGTTGGCTTGGATTCGGCATGACTTGGGATCGTCACTACAAATCTAAATACCCCTCAAATGTCAATGATGAAGAGTTGTTATTTTCATCCATATTAAGGAAACACAACGTGAGCTCTAATCGAGTGTTGATTAGCCAAATGAGCCGCATTCCACAAATTAAGCTATCACAAATTAAGTTGTCACAAAACTGGTAAAGTACCAGTGCTGCTGAGCTTGTATTGACTGCATAGAGGAACCAGCCTATAGACTAATTGAGTGCGTTTGTCCCTTGATGTACTGTATATGCCATGGTGTTTGCTAGGGTTTGTGAATGGGTGTCAATATTAAAGATCTCTTTCAATATAAAAACTCCATAGTAATAATGATATATAATGTTATTTTTATGCCATCCTTTGGTCATCCTCCTGGTGCTCAAAATGTAATTAATTTCAGAAATCAGGGTTCTACACAGTGGCTTAGTGCTCAATGAGGTACCATGGGAATCATTCTGCAGTCCTTAGAACATAACTGAACTGTGATGTCAAGCCAATAGTCCCTGTGCCCAAGAACACTAAGGTAACCTGCCTAAATGACTTCCGACCCATAGCATTCACGTCTGTAGCCATGAAGTGCTTTGAAAGGCTGGTCATGGCTCAAATCAACAGCATTATCCCAAAAACCCTAGACACACTCCAATTTGCATACCGCCCTAACAGATCCACAGATGATGCAATCTCTATTACACTCCACACTGCCCTTTCCCATTTGGACAAAATAAACGCCTATGTGAGAATGCTATTCATTGACTACAGCTTAGCGTTCAACACCATAGTGCCCTCAAAGCTCATCAATAAGCTAAGGACCCTGGGACTAAACACCCCCTCTCTGCAACTGGATCCTGGACTTCTTGACAGCAGCCCCCAGGTGGTAAGGGTAGGTAACAACACATCCGCCATGCTGATCCTCAACACGGGGGCCCCTCAGGGGTGCATGCTCATTCCCCTCCTGTACTCCCTGTTCACTCATGACTGCACGGCCAGGCACGACTCCAACACCATCATTAAGTTTACAGTAGTAGGCCTGATCACCGACAACGACGAGACAGCCTATAGGGAGGAGGTCAGAGACCTGTCCGTGTGGTGCCAGGACAACAACCTCTGCCTCAACATGATCAAGACAAAGGAGGTGATTGTGGACTACAAGAAAAAGAGGACCGAGCACGCCCCCATTCACATCGACGGGGCTGTAGTGGAGCAGGTTGAGAGCTTCAAGTACCTTGGTGTCCACATCACCAACAAACTATCATGGTTCAACTACACCAAGACAGTCATGAAGAGGGCATGTCAAAACCAATTCCCCCTCAGGAGACTGAAAATATTTGGCATGGGTCCTCAGATCCTCAAAAGGTTCTGCAGCTGCACCATCGAGAGCATCCTGACTCGTTGCATCACTGCCTGGTATGGCAACTGCTCGGCCTCCGACCACAAGGCACTATAGAGGGTAGTGCGTACGGCCCAGTACATCACTGGGTCCAAGCTTCCTGCCATCCAGGACCTCTATACCAGGTGGTGTCAGAGGAAGCCCTAAAAATTGTCAAAGACTCCAGCCACCCTAGTCATAGATTGTTCTCTCTGCTACCGCATGGCAAGCGGTACCGGAGCGCAAAGTCTAGGTCCAAAAGGCTTCTTAACAGCTTCTACCCCCAAGCCATAAGACGCTTGAACAGCTAATCAAAGGGCTACCCAGACCCCTCTTTTATGGTGCTGATACTGTTTATTATCTATGCATAGTCACTTTAACTCTACCTATATGTCCATATTACCTCAATTCCCTCGACTAACCGGTGCCCCCGCACATTGACTCTGTACCGGTACCCCCTGTACATAGCCTCGCTATTGTTATTTTACTGCTGCCGTTTAATTATTGTTTTTTTATACTTAACAGTTATTTTTCTTAACTACTTGAAGCATTGTTTGTTAATAAGGAGCTTGTAAGTAAGCATTTCACTGTTTGGTCTGCACCTGTTGTATTCAGCGCATGTGACAAATAAAATTAGATTAGATTTTTGATTTTTTGGAATACAGTTACTGTATGTACCATTGGTTGACTGATGGTAGTAGGCCTTCTATAAAAATATTTTTGAAATAAGGTGTTGGCAACAGTGCTGTCAGTCCATTTAAAACCTCTTAGGGCTAGGGGGCAGTGTTTGGAAGTTCGGATAAATGACGTGCCCAAAGTAAACGGCCTGTTACTCAGGCCCAGAAGCTAGGATATGCATATAATTGGTAGCATTAAATTAAAAACACTCTGATGTTTCTAAAATTGGTAAAATAATGTCTGTGAGTATAACAGAACTGATTTTGCATGCAAAAACCAGAGGAAAATCCATCCAGAAATGTTTTTTTTAGGTCCCTGTCCATCTCAACGCTTGTCTATGGGATATACAAATACATAGCTACCAGATTGCAGTTCCTATGGCTTCCACCAGATGTCAACAGGCTTTAGAAAGGGTTTCAGGCTTGTTTTTTGAAAAATGAATTAGTAGTTGGAGTTTTTATCTCCGGTATTGAACATACTACATTCCCTCTTAAATTATATCATTTATTTACATATTAGGGTACCTGAGAATTGATTAGAAACGTTGTTTTACTTGTTTGGATGAAGTTTATCGATAACTTTTGGGATTCCTTTGTATGCATGTTGAACCAGTGGAACGGGTAGATTACTGAATCAAACGCGCCAAATAAACTGACTTTTTTGGGATATAAAGGACTTTATCGAACAAAACAACCATTTGTTGTGTAGCTGGGACCCTTGGGATTGCAAACAGAGGAAGATCTTCAAAGGTAAGTGATTTATTTTATCGCTATTTCAGCCTTTTGTGACGCCTCTGCTGGTTTGGAAAATGTTTTTAATGCTTTCGTATGCGGGGCGCTGTCCTCTGATAATCGCATGGTATGCTTTCGCCGTAAAGCCTTTTTGAAATCTGACATAGCGCCTGGATTAAGTTCTTGATGCACGGATCCCTTTAGCGGGTTCATTTTCGTAAACAACCGCTGAATTGCAGAGCGCCAAATAAATAAAAAATACTACAAATATTTGTTGTCATGAAATCACAAGTGAAATATACCAAAACACAGTTTAGCTTGTTGTTAATCCACCTATCGTGTCAGATTTTGAAAATATGCTTTACAGTGAAAGCAATCCAAGCGTTTGTGAGTTTATCGATCACTAGACAAAACAGTAAGAACACCTAGCAGCCATGTAGAATGGTCACGAAAGCCAGAAAAGCAATAAAATGAATCGCTTACCTTTGATGATCTTCGGATGTTTGCACTCACGACACTCCCAGTTACACAATAAATGTTCCATTTGTTCGATAAAGATTTTTTTAATATCAAAATACCTCCATTTGTTTGGCGCGTTATGTTCAGTATTCCACAGCCTTAGGCAAGTCATCAAGGCTTGACGGAAATTCCATATAGTATCCATAAAGGTCGTAAAAACATGTCAAACGTTTTTAATAATCAATCCTCAGGTTGTTTTTAACATCAATAATCGATAATATTTCAACCGGACTGTAAACTATTCAATACTGGAGAGAAAGAAAATGTCGAGCAACGAGTGTCTGTCGCAACAACTAATGGAGGGACATCCGCCTATCTACTGACGCGTCTTAATAAATCTCGCTCATTTTTCAAAATAAAAGCTTGAAACTATGTCTAAAGACTGGTCACACCCTGATGAAGCCACAGGAAAAGGAATCTGGTCGATATCCCTTTAAATGGACGAAAGGCAGGCAATGGAACAGTGATTTTTCAAAATAAAAGTCACTTCCGGGTTGGATTTCCTCAGGTTTTTGACTGCAAAATCAGTTCTGTTATACTCACAGACAATATTTTGACAGTTTTGGAAACTTTAGAGTGTTTTCTATCCTACTCTGTCAATTATATGCATATTCTAGCATCTGGACCTGATAAATAGGCAGCTTACAATGGGAACGTTATTTTTCCAAACATAAAATTCTTAACAAGAAGTTAAGCTTTTAAATAATGTAGGACAATTGTATGTTCATAAATGTTTAATATTACAATTTTGTAATTTGATTTTGGCGCGCTCCAGCTTCCCCGGATGTTTTTTTTTTGATCCCGGTAACTGGATCCGTGTTCTAAGAACCCAGTGTTTATGGTGTCCATAAGGACAACTCCAAGTAACTTCTCTGACATGTGACTGACCTAATATGGACACTGCAAACATCTCCAGAATGCTGCAAGTCTGTTTCCCAAGGTAAATAAAACAAATCCTTTTCAACTGTATCAATCAAATTATGTTTCTGTTTTGAGATGTCCGTCTCCTCAAAAGCGTGCAATGAAGCCTTTCGGCCTGAGTCATGCTCACAAAATTCTTAAAAAGGCCCAGTGCAGTCAAAAACGTGTTATTTAGAAGAAGAAAAAAATGAAAAGTTAACTTTATTTAACTAGGCAAGTCAGCTAGGCCAATTGTGCACCGCCCTATGGGACTCCCAATCACAGCCAGATGTGATACAGCCTGGAATTGAACCAGGGACTGTAGTGACACCTCTTGCACTGAGATGCAGTGCCTTAGACCGCTGCGCCACTTATGACTAGTATATACACAGTACCAGTCAAAAGTTTGGACACACCTACTCATTCAAAGGTTTTATTTTTACTATTTTCTACATTGTAGAATAATAGTGAAGACATCACAACTATGAAATAACACATATGAAATCATGTAATAACCAAAAAAGTGTTAAACAAATCAAAATATATTTTATATTAGAGATTCTTCAAAGTAGCCACCCTTTGCCTTGATGACAGCTTTGCACACTCTTGGCATTCTCTCAAAAAGCTTCACCTGAAATGCTTTTCCAACAGTCTTGAAGGAGTTCCCACATATGCTGAGCACTTGTTGGCTGCGTTTTCTTCACTCTGCAGTCCAATTCATCCCAAGCCATCTTAATTGGGTTGAAATCGGGTGATTATGGAGGCCAGGTCATCTGATGCAGCACTCCATCACTCTCCTTCTTGGTCAAATATCCCTTACACAGCCTGGAGGTGTGTTGGGTCATTGTCCTGTTGAAAAACAAATGAAAGTCCCACTAAGCGCATTCTAAATAAATCACAGACAGTGTCACCAGCCAAACAACCCCACACCATCACAGCACCTCCTTCAAATCAAATCAAATTGTATTTGTCACATGCTGTCACGACTTCCGCCGAAGTCGGCTCCTCTCCTTGTTCAGGCAGCGTTCGGCGGTCGACGTCACCGGCTTTCTAGCCATCGCTGCTCCATTTTTCATATATCCATTTGTTTTTTCTTGTTCCCTGCACACCTGGTTTTCATTCCCCAATCAATTAATATGTATTTATTCCTCTGTTCCCCATCATGTCTGTGTGTAGGATTGTTTGTGTTACGTGTATTTTGATATTGTGGATATTGTTACACGCATTACTTTTTGTCTATGTTCCGTGTTTTGGGCACATTTTATGTTACTTTGTGCTGTCATTTTGTGCGCCTGTTCACTACACTCTGCTCTCCTGCACCTGACTTCGCCTCCAATACACAATCCTAACACGTGCGCTGAATACAACAGGTACTTGCAGTGAAATGCTTACTTACCCTTTAACCAACAAATCTTTAAGAAGTTAAGAAAAATAAGTGTTAAGTAAAAAATAGATTATTAAAGGAAAAATGAAACAGCAGCAGTAAAATAACAGTAGTTGTATAAATACAGGATGTACCGGTACAGAGTCAATATGCGGATGCACCGGTTAGTCGAGGTAATTGAGGTAATATGTACACGTAGGTAGAGTTAAAGTGACTATGCTTAGTAACAGCAGTATAAAAGAGGGGTCTGGGTAGCCCAGGCGTGGACTGGGCAAATGTGGGGTATTATTGATGGAACTGCCCCAAGGCTTAATCTTTCAGAATCATTTTCTTCTGAAAATGTCATGGATTTGAACAAAGACGGTGTTAAACAAAAAATCAATAGTGAATTATTTCACAAGCTAATAATAATTCAACTCGCTAAATTTAGGTCTTTATATATTCAGTGGCAAAAACCTCTCGGGATAAGGTGCCCTTGAGTGATGAGAGGTTATGTCGGGTTGAATCTCCACATTACTGAATTAGCCGTTTTCAAAAGACCCATAATAGCCAAGGCTTTTCTGAAGGCTGTAGTGTAGGTAAACGTATCACTGCTTGAGTAGCTGTGTAAAACGATTTACTCTGAGCATAAAGACGTATTTTCATCAAATTTTCCTGCAAACACTAAACAAAGCTGAGATTGTGAAAGTAAGTCCAGTTAATTCATTTTTCAACCTTCCAATACAAAATTGCTCCATAATCTCAGAATTTGTATATACAATTGCGACTGCAGACCACTGTGAATCTCCAACGTAATTTCGTTGTCAATGGTCTCATAAGGACCCCAAGGTAACAGTATTAAGTCGGCGAGTGTGTCACAAAATCAATGAAGCAATCTAACAGTCTGTCTGTAATATGACTGCTCACATGATCTTTTCATTGACTGACAGTAATTCAACCTCTCCTTGTCACACAACCGTTATCACTGCAAGCAAATCGAACGCGATTTCTATTCAAGTTTACGCTGTACGGACATTGTTGATAATTCTAACATGAAATTAAATCTCCTCTGTATCTCTCTGATAAAATGTCACTCACTAGGTGAGACTGAGAAATTATTCATACACAAATGGCTGACCTGTCAGTCAAGGGAAAGACTACACCAACATACCTGTACTGTATTTTCAGTCAAATTACGCCAATATGGTCTGCAAGGTGAAATGGAACTTGGACCACTAGACACTGAAATATAACACAGACTCCAGTTTTTGTGGCTGCCAGGGATACACACACACTCTCACTGTGGGCATTATGCTGGAATTAGGCTTCAGACTGCAGATGACTAATGGGGAAATCTAATTAAATACAGGATTTGTAAAAGTATCTGTGCTGAGGATTACAAAGCCTCAGCCTGGCTAAATCCTCAGAGTGATATTTCAAAAACTCTGGTTACATAAACCATCGGACAAGGAAGACCACATAAGGCCACCTCCGTGCTGCCTTGGAAAGGGAAAACAGTCAGCCATTCGTGGGCACCTGAAATGCCAGATTGTGCAACTATGATGTATAGGGGTCTTTGCAAACGAATGCATTTAATTTAACCTGAATAACAACATTCCCTATCGCTTCATGAGCCATAGCCAATGAATTCGCTGGGATTTATAGAGTAATATGATACTTTAACTTTACCGACATGAATGGGGTATAATGTTTGGAACCATGCTAAGGTTGGGGATGGTGTCAACTTTCCTCTGACCCTGGCATTTGTTGGATGTCCTCTAATGTGTTGCTCGAATTCTAGCCACACTAGCTACTAACTGTAATGACCAGTTTTATATGATCCACTTACAGGTTTTATGGATACTCTGGATACAATGGATGATTCTCTCTCTCATCTGAAACTTTATTCATATTGCAGTACCCAGGTATTTCAAATGTTAGGTATAGACTGCATCACAGTTAAATTATGCATGGTTGAATATGAGCACAATGCCTCAAGCAAACATCACAGGCATGTGGTAAATGCTACTCAATTAAAGAAACTTATTGAGACAAACAATGACACAGACATCATAACAATTTGAAGTGAATATTCATCTAAAAAGTCAGTTGCTGACAGGGGTTGGAACTGGTTCAGGGAACAGAACAGTAAACCGGAAAATAACATTTCAATGAACAGAAATAGAACCGGGAACGAAAGTGATCTATAATGTTCCGGAACAGAACTGTTATTTTAAAAGCATTGAATACGGTTAATAACGTTATTTTACGTTCCATGCCTTTTTTTCAGTTCCAACAAAAAAAATACTTAAAGCACCTATGCAAAGTTCTCACTCTGTCACTCAGCTTTTTCCAGTGTCTGCTTGCAAGCTGAAACTCTTTGCCAGTGTGTGTGCATAGGCTACTGTACTGACATTACAAGCATGATTCAGAAGATAAGGAGAGAGATTTGGTTAAACTTTTTCAATGCTAGTTACTAAGGACACTACAGGCCTAGTTATCAAGTTTCACATTGGATTTATTAACTACAAAAAGGTAAGACGTGTTTTTAATTCTGGTGCCGTTCTGCACACAAGGTTGATAGCTGGCTAGCTCAAAGGACATTCAAAGTTCCTCCATAGAAGCCGCTACTCCTAGGAATAATTCTGTGGACCTAATTCAGATAATGCAAGTCATAAGATGCCCAGCACTTCAAACCTTCTCAAATCAACCCTCTCTTGCTCTCTCCCCACCCGCAAAATTTCATTCGCATCTTTTTTTTCTAACCGGTTAAGAACTTTATTTTGCTGGACTGAACATTGGAATGGAACGAAAATAGTATTTCTGTTCAGAACGAATCGATTGGAAGATATTTGAGGTATTTTAACATCCCACATTGTGACCCTGGCAAAGTGGATTGAAAAATGTACAATTATTTGCTTCGGAATTGCTTTAGCCAATATCTGGCAATGTCCCCCCAATCTCATCCCTCTGCCAACTTATTACATAATCAGATCTCTGTGGTGGTATACCCAACCTAATATTACTATTAGAGAAATGAGGCGGCCATTATATTTGAGAGCGCTTTCATTTCCCTCTGCTGACGGGAAGAGATTGTCCTCCCACTGATGCTGATCGAAGAAAGTTGCCTTCAATGTCAGCCCCTCTTATCATGTTAGTGGCAAGCACATGCTCTGCCATACTTTTATGCTGAACATGGGGGGGAAAATAGGCATATTTCATGTATGATTTTCTAGGTTAAGCATTACAGGATAAAAATAAGAGGTATTTTAAGAGATGAAAACCTTTTCCAGCCCCTTCAGGGGATTTTAATACCTAAAAATAGTCCTTATCTACTGTATGTTCCAGTGTCTCCCTTTCATGGGAGTTTTCACACTGAGGTTTTTGCCATGAGGAGTAGGTATTCACTTCTAGGATGTTATAAGAAGATGACAATAATATAGTACTAACATTGAGATTTAGGCCATGTCATACCCCAGAGTTATCCAGAGATAGACTTGAGGCATGGCTAGTCCCTGATGTAGTGACTTTAATTCATTCATTCATTGATGTGCTAGATAAAAGCTGTTTGATTGTTTGCAGCTGAGAATTGTACAAAGGACAAACCTGAGGTTGCTGCCATTGGGGTTATTATAGCAGGGGAGATATTATTGGTGCTCTCATTTTCCCCCCAAAAATAACAAATTAATTCCTTTCAGATGAGAAATACATTCCAGTCATGAGTATGCGTACAAGATATAAAAGATGAATTCATCCGAGATCTCAGTAAACAAATGACTGAACATACTAAAACAACCCAGTCATGAGCAGATCAAACTAAAACATTGTAAAAAAGGGTCTATATTGGATATGGATGATCTAAACATTTGGAACATCCTGCTTCGTAAGGTAATGCTAATGTGATGCAACTCCATATCTGTTTATGTTTACATTGGACATGGCACAGTCGAAACCCTTGAGGGAGTTTGCGCAGGTCGGTGGGACAAATATGCATTAGAAGCCATGTCAACATTTGTTAATGTTGTCATTAGTTATGTGACCTCTGATCCAAGCTCTCAGCCAACATATGATTGGTACAATTTCATTTGTACCAAAGTACAGAAAGAAACTGTGGTTAAACCATAAAGTGATTTACGTTACTGTTCTTAAACAGACAGTACATTTCATTAGTAGATGGGAATGTGTTGACTCGAACCAACGTGTTAGCTCTTTTCAGACCTGGTCCTAACCCTTACAACAAAGATGGGAGGAAGACAACAAAGACTTCTGTGCTAAGCATGACTTGCTCAAGATAAAGCATTTAGCACTGACTTTTCGAGAGTGCTTTATCAGTGTAATTCACTCACTCTTTTCAATAATTTTTAAATTCCACAAAGCGCCTGAGAGATGGTCTCTGGTGAAAGGAGTAATTTCCGCCGGGTGTACGTGAGACCAGTCATTCACATCTGCTTAAATATTTTGTATTTTTCAATTACATTTAAAATGTCTGCTGGATGGATCCAGCTCAGAGAATAGTCCTTCCAGAAAGCCTCTCTTATAATTTTGACTTCAAATCTTTAAACATTGAGACGACTTGGCAGTAGCGATGAGTGGGTAACAATCACTGTGGAAGCCAAGACAGAAAAAAAGCCAGATTAGGACCTGTGTTGTGAGAATTGTGTTGTTTGCTCTATAACCTGTTAGTTCATATGTCTTGCCACTGTGATATGTAGGACTGAGGCCGAGACAATAAGAAGACAGTGGCAGAGTAGATTCAACCACCCCTTTGTTCACAATACTGGAGCGCAACCACTGTCCAGTGAAGTCCGCAAAGCATATTGCATGTAACAAACAGTTAAAGGACCTACAGCATGGTCAAGTAAATTAACGATAATTTCATTTGACTACTAAACAACCATTTATTTAGAACCAATGGGAGTTACCACAAGTCTGAATGAAAACAGGAGTTGACTCCACTATTCCAGCACCATTCAAATCACCTATGCTTAGTCTAATACAGTGAAAAGATACCAAAAACAATTTAGTCCAATCAACGTAAGCTAAATATGTGGCTGTCCATGGTTCTGATTTCTGTGCGTGTGTGTGTGTGTGTGTGTGTGTGTGTGTGTGTGTGTGTGTGTGTGTGTGTGTGTGTGTGTGTGTGTGTGTTTGTGCGCGCAAGTAGAAAAAACAGTGTGTACACACTTTTATTTTTTTGTCCTATGCTACCTGGCTAAAATGCTTGCTCGCTAGACTAACTACCTTTGATGAGCCACAACGAGCCAGCTAGTTAGCATTAGCCTACTACATCTAGCTACATACTGAACTTCCATCCTCAGGCCAGGTGCACAATGTATGAATTTATGGTTGGATCAGAATCGCTGTTATAATTCTCCATATTGGCCAATGGTTAGGTAAAACCAAAACTCCAAATCCCTATCTCCAGCCATGGCTAATTTCAAAAAGGGTCAATTTAAGATAGCTAGCCACTGATGGACAACGACAAAACAATTCAAGTTCTGTTATGACGTTTTTCCTTTGATGTGATTGGAGTGAAGCCAAATCCAAACTGGCTTCCCTTGACACTTTTTTTTTTTGCACCACAGTTGACTCAGTTTAGCTCAGCGCTGTTTAACAAAAAAAAATTATCAAGGGAGGCCAAATTCTCGCTGGCTTCCTTTGCAATTAATGCTACAGGAGGCAACAATATGATACTCTTTTTGACCAGTGCATCAGATATATTGGCTCAAATGCTTTTTCTGTTGAAATACATTCAGCCTCTAGCAAAATTAAGGAAAATGATGATACAGAGACAAAATGTTAAATCATGTTTTTTTTATTTTCTGTAATTTTTCAGGGGAAGCCTGGCTTCCCTTGGCACCCATGGATACACACCACTGCGACTTGGTTGTCTGCAACACGGTTGGGTGTCTACCAAAGGAGGTTGGTGGCACCTTAATTGGGTGCCACCAACATGGCTGGAGCAGAATGAGTGGAATGGTATCAAATACATCAAACAAATGGTTTACATGTGTTTGTCATTCCATTTACACCCTTCGACATTATGAGCTGTCCCCTCAGAAGCCTCCAGTGGTGTCTACTATATCCACTCAAGACCCGCAGCAAAGGAAAACAACAAACTGGACATAAGCTGACTGACACGAGACATTTTACACTACATGGTAGGAGACACATGGCAGGATACATTGGTTGAGTTCACACTCGACTCCAGGGGTGGTAAATAAATCTTCTGTTTTCGCTTTATCCATCTCAAAGTAATGCCTACAGCCTAGCAAATACTGTATGTTGTTACAACCCCATTTCAGAGACCTCTCCACCCCAAGTGTTCACAGAAGCACGGTGTTTGTGTGGCTCCTGTTACTGAGGTTATAAGGGCACAAGGCGAGACCCAAATGCAGACACAGGAGGCAGATGGTTGAGCTCCGATATTTATTACAACAACAGGGGTAGGCAAAAGGCAGGTTGGGGACAGGCGAGAGTTCATAAACCAGATCCATACAGTACAAGGGGATAGGCAGGCTCGAGGTCAGGCAGGTGGATTCGGCATCAGGACAGGCAAGGGTCAAAAACCAGGAGGGCTAGGAAAAACAGAGACTGGGAAAAATAGGAGCTAGAAAAAACACTGGTTGACTTGGCAAAACAAGACAAACTGGCACAGAGTGAAAGACAGGAAACACAGGGATAAATACACCGGGACTAATTTGGAAAACAGGAGACACCTGGAGGTGGGTGGAGACAATCACAAAACAGATGAAACAGATCAGGGTGTGACAGAGGTACTAGGTCAGTGTTTTGCAGGTCAGTCCCAGACAGTCCCTACAAGAGGGATTAGGCTATAGCCAAGGTGTCTGAGGGAGAGGAAGGAGCAGGAACTGAATAAACTCAGAATAAAAAACAGGCTCAGAACCTTGACTGTAGAAACAACCACTTCCTTAGGTTTCATTCAGAGTAAACTGGTAAACTGGTACCACAACATTCACAGTATTTGTGGAATACCGACATCTAAACATAACACAATAGCTGTAAATGTCATGTTTTGATGTGCTTTAAGATGTGGAATATGCTTTTAGACATATAGTTCAAATAAACCGATACCCAGTATAACTAGATGCATAGGCTGAATAAGCATTTCAAACACAGCATAATCGTAATATTGCCCTGAATACTGACATGACTAAATGAGTACTGGACCAGGCAATAGCCCAATATTCCCAGACGTCGTCATTAAGCCCTAAACTGCATAGTTTGTGGGAAAAAACCAAAGCCCCTTGAATCTGGTCTCTGATGCTGGTGATGCTGGTATCCATATGGTCGATATGGAGAGAATGATGCTAATCCGCAATATTGTGCATGCTAAATATCCATGCAATAAGCTCGGTCTCATACTTTGCATTGGAAGTGTGTGGATGAATTTGGACAGATGTGTTTGTTTGAGTTACGCTTGATAGATGAGTCTCAGCAGTGGAAGAACCTTTCACAGCTTTAATATCATGTGATTAATAACTCTATTCTACTCCACACTGCTCTAAAAGAGAGGAGACCTCATACCAACACAAACAAATATATTGCATTCATGTAGGTGACTCTAGGACATGTCAAGTTAACATCTACTTCTTTTTCCTCTATTTGGATTCTGAGGACAATACTATGATTTAGTTACATGCTACAGGTAATTGCTATGTGTGCTGTGCACCTAGTTTACTAGTACTGATTTGAAACCCTATTTGGCCAGTTCCCTTTCATTACAATTGAATCATGTTCTTCACTGTGTCTGCTATTGTGTACAGTCAAATAGACATATACCATATATACCATATACTAATAGAATAATATTTGGAAATACCCAAGTGATGGTTTTTCAATACCATCAATATATTTGTAGCGACATTTTAAGTAAATACCTGCAGTCAACTAGTACAATACGTTAGGAAATAATGCAGATTGCGCTCTTGATTTCCCCAGTCACATAATTTTTTATTATGAAGCTTAACGGTAGTCCTCAGTCACATGGTGTTTGTTTAAAAGCACACAACTACACTACCGGTCAAAAGTTTTAGAACACCTACTCATTCAAGGGTTTTTCTTTATTTTTTACTATTTTCTACATTGTAGAATAATAGTGAAGACATCAACGCTACGAAATAATACATTAGGAATCATGCAGTAAGCAAAAAAGTGTTAAACAAATCAAAATATATTTGAGATTTGAGATTCTTCAAATAGCCACCCTTTGCCTTGATGACAGCTTTGCACTCTCTTGGCACTCTCTTAACCAGCTTCATGAGGTAGTCACCTGGAATGCATTTATATTAACAGGTGTGCCTTAAAAGTTCTTGAAATGTTTCATATTGACTGACCTTCATGTCTTAAAGTAATGATGGACTGCCATTTCTCTTTGCTTATTTGAGCTGTTCTTGTCATAATATAGACTTGGTATTTTACCAAATAGGGCCATCTTCTGTATACCCCCTACCTTGTCACAACACAACTGATTGGCTCCAACGCATTAAGAAGGAAATAAATTCCAAATTAACTTTTAACAAGGCACACCTGTTAATATAAATGCATTCCAGGTGACTACCTCATGAAGCTGGTTGAGAGAATGCCACGAGTTTGCAAAGCTGTCAAGGCAGAGGGTGGCTATTTGAAGAATCTCAAATATAAAATATATTTGGATTTGTTGAACACTTTTGCTTACTACATGATTCCATATGTGTTATTTCATAGCTTTGATGTCTTCACTTTTATTCTACAATGTAGAAAATAGTAAAAATAAAGAAACATTTTGAATGAATAGGTTTTCTAAAGCTTTTGACCGGTAGTGTACAAGAGACCGGAGCCTTGTGAGTCACTCACTGCAGCACGCACCAGGTGATCAAGTTACAGTATGGAATTCACAACTTAATGTTTGCCAGCTAGATATCTTATAACTAGTAAGTTAATTGTCTAAAATACGCTAAATGCTCTGAAGTTGTACATTTAATTTTCTAACTTAGTAGTTACAGTTGCAAAAAAAGTATGTGAACCCTTTGGAATTACCTGGATTTCCATAAATTGGTCAAAAAATGATTCCTCTAAGTCACAACAATAGACAAACACAGTGTGCTTATACTAATAACACACAAATTATTGTATTTTTCTTGTCTATATTGAATACATAATTTAAACATTCACTGTGTAGGTTGGAAAAAGTATGTGAACCCCTAGGCTAATGACTTATCCATAAGCTAATTGGAGTCAGTTCTCAGCTAACCTGGAGTCCAATCAATGAGATGAGATTGAAGATTGGTTAGAGCTGCCCTGCAATATAAAGAAAACTCACAAAATGTTAGTTTGCTATTCACATGAAGCATTGCCTGATGTGAACCATGCCTCGAGCAAAATAGATCTCAGAAGACCTAAGATTAAGAATTGTTGACTTGCATAAACCTGGAAAGGGTTACAAAAGTATCTCTAAAAGCCTTGTTCATGTTCATCAGTCTACAGTAAGACAAATTGTCTATAATGGGAGAAAGTTCAGCATTGTTGCTACTCTCCCTTGGAGTGGCCGTCCTGCAAAGATGACTGCAAGAGCACAGTGCAGAATGCTCAATGAGGTTAAGAAGAGTCCTAGAGTGTCAGCTAATGACTTACAGAAATCTCTGGAACATGCTAACATCTCTGTTGACAAGTCTACGATACGTAAAACACTAAACAAGAATGGTGTTCATGTGAGGACACCATGGAAGAAGCCACTGCTGTCCAAAAAAAACATTGCTGCACATCGGAAGTTCGCAAAAGGGCACCTGGATGTTCCACAGCACTACTGGCAAAAATATTCTGTGAACAGATGAAACTACAGTTGAGTTGTTTGGAAGGTACATGCAACACTGTGTGGAGAAAAAAAGGCACAGCACACCAACATCAATACCTCATCCCAACTGTAAAATATGGTGGAGGGAGCATCATGATTTGGGGCTGCTTTGCTGCCTCAGGGCCTGAACAGCTTGTTATCATCGACAGAAAAATGAATTCCCATGTTTATCAAGACATTTTGCAGGAGAATGTAAGCTTATCTATCCGCCAATTGAAGCGCAACAAAAGTTGGGTGATGCAACAGGACAGCGACCCAAAACACAGAAGTAAATCAACAACAGAATGGCTTCAACAGAGGAAAATACACCTTCTGGAGTGGCCCAGTTTGCACTTCCTATGCCTTCCACTAGATGTCAACAGTCTGTAGAACGCTGAATGAAGCCTCTAGTGTGATGTGGGGCCGGATGGGAGGTGTTTCAGTCATTGGTCTGGCAGATTGCCAGTTCTTGGTCATGCGCTTTCCTCATGATATCGCCATGCGTTCCATTATTTATAGAGACTGAAAAGAATTCTCCGGTTGGAACCTTATTGGATATAAATGATAACAACATCCTGAAGATTGATTCTCTACTAAGTTTGACCAGTTTATTCGACTTATAATATAACTTTTTGAAGTTTACGTCAGATGTTTGCCTGCACCTGCGCGAGCGTTTGGATACGTGTACGTACGGACATAAGTAATGGATATTATCGAACAAAACAACGATTTATTGTGGAACTAGGATTCCTGGCAGTGCATTCTGATGAACATAATCAAGGTAAGGGAATATTTATGATGTAATTTCGTATTTCTGTTGACTCCAACATGGCGGAGAAAGGTTGTTAAATCTGAGCGCCGTCTCAGATTATTGCATGGTGTGCTTTTTACGTAAAGTTTTTTTGAAATCTGACACAGCAGTTGCATTAAGAACAAGTGTATCTTTAATTATGTGTAAAACATGTATCTTTCATCAAAGTTTATGATGAGTATTTCTGTTATTTGACGTGGCTCTCTGCAATTACTCCGGATATTTGAGGCATTTCTGAACATGGCGCCAATGTAAACCGAGATTTGTGGATATAAATATGCACATTATCGAACAAAACATAAATGTATTGTGTAACATGATGTCCTATGAGTGTCATCTGATGCAGATCATCAAAGGTTAGTGATTAATTTTATCTCTATTTCTGCTTTTGTGACTACTATCTTTTGCTGGGAAAATGGCTGTGTTTTTCTGTGGCTATGTACTGAGCTAACATAATTGTTTGGTGTGCTTTCCCCGTAAATCCTTTTTGAAATCAGACATGTTGGCTGGATTCACAACATGTGTAGCTTTAATTTGGTGTCTTTCATGTGTGATTTCATGATAGATAGATTTTTATAGTACTATATTTGAATTTGGCGCCCTACATTTTTCTGGATTTTGGCCAAGTGGGACGCTACCGTCCCACCTATCCCAGAGAACTTAAATCCAAAGTTTCACATACTTCCCCACCCTGCACTATGAATGTTTAAACGTTATGTTCAATAAAGACATGAAAACATACAATTGTTTGTGTGTTATTATTTTAAGCAGACTGTGTTTGTCTATTGTTGTGACTTAGATGAAGATCAGATCAAATTTTATGACCAATTTATGCAGAAATCCAGGTAATTCCAAAGGGTTCACATACTTTTTCTTGCCACTGTATCTAGCCAGTTAGCTTCTTGCAAAATCAAGCTTCTCTTTTTAACAGCAGATAATCCCCTCCTGGTTCAAGAGGCTTGTTGTCTAATGTTTGTTTTGTGTTTGCAGTGTTTGCACAAGGTATGTGCCATACTGACAATCTGGATACTGCCCAAGCCTCCAGTCAAGTTATTACATTTGCTAGGAAACTTCAATAGTATCCAGCTGCAGACAGACACTCTCTAAAAGTTCGGTGCTGTCTCTGGTTTCCTTCTAATATCACTGATGTGTAGTATGTACCATACTGGAAGACTGATGTGATGGACCATGTGTAACATATGGAACAATGTCAAAGGACACCCATTTCAAAGAGCTGTGTAGAAAATAAAGTTGTCATTGATGACTTCAATGCATCTTATATTGTAAAGCCTTAAACTAAAAAAATATATATATTTTGATTGAAGTTTGATTTGTGACTTCATGAAACAAATGAGTTGCCCGAAGGCTCTAGCTTCCACACCCTGCCATAGTGACCAAAACCACCTCAATTTGTGTTCTTCCTTTTTCCTCTGATTTTCAAGTTGAGAAGATGTCAACCAGCACAGGTGTAACACATATGACTAACGAGGTTACACCAATCGGTGCACCCTACGTGCTAACAAGCTATACATGCTTGTAAACATAAATGGAAAAAACAAAACCTGTAACACCTTCTTCCTTAAGACAACAAATATATCTTAGATTTTTGTTGGATAAGTTTGCTCACCACCAACAGCAAACTTTCTTTTCACAACATAATCAACTTAAATGCGTCGCTACTTATGCATCGCCTTCTCCAATACAAACATGCCGTTTATTGGCTGTCAACAATAAGACAAAAACACACTATTTATTTAATTTGTTTATTTTTTATAGTCGCCTTGGAACTAGCCGAAACAAAACTCATCTCCAATACGGAAAAGCCAGGGCTTCACACTGGCAAAACACAAAACTTGACTGCCCACCCTTGAGAGAGAATCAGCAACCAAGTTGTCCTTACCACAAAAATGTATGATTTTAAGAGGAAACTCTCTCACTGCGGATCTTCTCTCTTTTCAGGGTTCACTCGATAGGCATGTTGTTTGATCCAGGCCAAGTCCCCAACATCAATGTCATGCTCTAGTACATTTGTCTGGGTTGGCACATCTGAGAATACAGGCAGAACATCACTACCAGTTTCCACCAACTTCTCTGTCCGATTGTAGCGGGTGAAGTATGGTTGCAACATGTTGACATGACACAGCCAAGTATTTTTCCTGTGCTCCGGTGTGGCAATGATATAATCCAGATTACCATTTATTTTTACTAGGGAGTAAGGCCCGAAAAGTGAGCCTGCAATGGTGACCCCAGAACGGGCAAAAGAAACAGGACTTGGTCACCCACATCGAAAGTGCGGTCTCGGGTTTTCCAATCGTACCACAATTTCTCCAGATTCTCACTAGCAAACTCACAGGCACAGTGTAATCTGTATTGAAAAGTGCTAACATGCTCGAACAGTTTTGTTTTTGTGTTTAAGGTGTCACCCTGCAACAACCTCTCTCTCACCAAACTCAAAGGACGTCTGACATAATGTCCAACACGAGCTCATACGGACTAAAACTGAGAGATTCCTGACCAGCATCCTGCACTGCAAACAGCACAAAAGGGACCGCTTCATCCCAGTCTTTCTCAAACTCAAAGCAGTAAACTCTCAACATAGACTTCAAAGTCTGATGAAATCTCTCAAGAGCACCTTGATACTCTGGGTGGTAGGCACTAGAAGGGCAATGGGTTACACCCAACTGTTGTAGCATTTGCTGGAAGACTTGACATGAAATTCACTCATTGGTCTGACTCGATTACCTGCGGAAGTCCAAACATTGAAAATAATTTCACCAGAGCCTTAACAATACTGGGAGCTGTGATTTTCCTCAAGAAAACAAGTGACAGCACACATTATGGTTAAGAGAAACTGGTTACCACTCTTGGCTTTTGACAAAGGACCAACACAGTCCACCAGAACCCTGCTGAAAGGTTCGTCAAAAGCAGGAATAGGCTGCAAAGGTGCAACCGGTGCAGCTTGGTTCGGTTTTCCTGTCCGCTGGCAAACATAACAGGATTTACAGTAAGACACAACATCCTGTTTCAGACCAGGCCAAAATAAGTTATGCAAGATACAGTCATGAGTCTTGTTGACCCCAAGATGGCCTGCCATACTACCATCACGAGCCAACTTCAGTATCTCTTGTGGAAGTGCAACTGGAACAACAATTTGAGATACACTAGGCCAATCGTCTTTCCCAGAAGTGGCGCGAGAACCCCATTTCCTCATTAGAACATAATCTCTGTCAAAGACGTATCACAGCAAAAAGAGGGGAGAGGGAAACATCTTTACTCTGTTCAGCAATTAGCTGCTTCCTATACATCAGTGTCAACTGTAGGGGTGCTCTCTCTTCCTTCAGTGGTCCTACAAACTCGCTAACCTTTGGGTTTTCAAAAGAGAGGTCAACTCAAGAAAGGTTTAGAAAAATCAGAAGCACCCTTAAACGTCGGACAGATCGACCATGGTGGGATCGCTGACATCCTCCTCAACACTAGACTTGCTCAAACATAACTTTAACACACACGCTGGTAACACTCTAGGTTACTTTACTGAACCCATCAGGTTCCTCTACTCAGGGTTCCTTACAAACAACAGGATTTTGCACAACCTTCCCTCCAGCCAAATCGTTTCCCAAAATAAATGAGAACCCCTTCATCGGTAGGCTAGGCCTCACTCCAACGACAACAGAACCAGAAATAAAAACAGACTCGAGTTCTACATTATACAAAGGAACTTCCATGCAACCCATCTCCACACCTTGTACTAACACACTGTAACCAGATGCTGAAGGGTCAGACAAAGGCAAAACACCCTCCAAAATGAAGAACTGGACTGCCCCAGTGTCTCGCATCTTCACCGGCTGCTTAAAAGTATCTCTACTGTGCAGAGATACGAACTGGTCTGAAACAGTGGGTTCATACACATCTGATCCAAAATCTTGTTTAGGAGATACAACAGTCCCAACCAGAGACTAAATGGGCTGGAGTACTCCCACAAGAAGAAACAGCTTTTTCCTCTCTCTCGTTTTTCTGTTTCAACTTAGGACACAGAGACTGTGTTCTTTCTCACAGAAGTAATGACAAACTGGCGGATACAAAAAAAACTGTTTTATGAAGGTCTTTGTCTTTGGGCACTGTAGAAATGGACTGAAACCTCACAGTAGGAGGGGACTTCTCTGGATTGATTTTTGCGTAGGGATAACTACTGGGTGCTTTGTCTGTGTCAACACAAACTCATCTACAAGAACTGCAGATTTCACAAGAGTGAGATCCTTGTGCTCATAACTGTAGGTACCAACACTTTCGTGAAGACAATTTTTTAACTGTTTGAGAAGTATGACTGTCTTTAAATCCTCAAGGTCCTTGACCTCGAGAACCACACCACCGATCAAAAAGACATGCTTGATCCCTTGCAAACTCAACATGGCTTTGTGATTCTGTCTTTCGTAATTTACGGAATTGTCTGTATGCCTCTGGGACCAACTCATAAGCCCAAAGGATAGCAGCTTTAACAGTGTCATAATCTGAACTCTGGTCAAGATAAAGCGACATACACTGAGCTTTTCCCACAAGAAAACTTGAGGAGCAGTGACCAAATATTTAGTGGCCATTTTAGGGATGTGGCAATCCGCTCAAACAGAGTAAAATATACATCCATCTCTTTTTCATTGAAAGGCGGTACAAGGTGGCTTTTCCGACCAAGATCAAACTCTGTAGAGGATGCAAGATGGCCTGACTGGATTCGGAGTGCTTTCAGATCTTTCGCCCTTTGTTTGGCAGAACACTCATCTTGTCTTTCCTTGTGCTCTAACAAATATATGTTGTTCTAATCCCTCACATTCTCTTTCCTTGTGCTCAAGCTCTAATTTCTGTTGCGACAATTTTGTCTTTAGTTCTAACAATTGCACATATACAGGACTCACCTTACTACCAGTATGACCCTTTTCATCAATCTCCCTCTCCGGAAGGATTTTCTCCTCCACCAAAGCAATACCGATCAAATCTGACTACTGCTTTTGAATCGCCAGATGCCACCTTGATGGCATAATGCTTTGAAATGACAAGCAGATGTGCCTTCCATACACGTATCTAGCATCTCCCATGTAAGGTTTTCCACAAAATAATTTTTATTTTATTAGCTTGTGTGTTTATGAAACTTTTAAAATAATTCCACCAATTGTATAATCCCTCTGGGTGGATGTTAGGAACAGGAACTCTACCACAAAAGTGTATTTTGAACACTCAAACATCTGGGCATAGCAGAGCTTCAGAGTAGGTGTCTAGAGCGACTACTATACTCATTAGAAACAAGATCCCAGACGAGCCCCCGTTCTATTAAGTTCCCCAGCAAGAAAGTCTAAATGTCGCTTAAACAGAAAGAGTCAGTGACAACAATAAAATCAAAACAGGTAGGGTTTTAGGAGGGGTTATAAAAGACACTCATGGGGGTGTCCACTGAAAGTTGCATAGCAACAAAAACTGGGAGCTAAAAGACACCCACCATGACACCCACCAAAAACCCACACCAAACTTAAAGAAAGGAAGCAAACCAAAAAGGTGGAGCAAAACAAAATCAAAGAAATCAGATAAAGGATTGTTTTTCGAGAAATCAAATCAGGCGAGCCAACTAAAGGTGTTAAACCTTCGCATTTATCAAGACAACTGGAGAACTCGCCCAGCACAGGTGAAACACCATGCCACTAATGAGATTGCAACCAGCACAGGTGTTACACATACTGACTAACAAGGTTATACCAATTGGTGCGCCCTACACCCTAACGAGCTATACGTAGTGAAGTCCAACATTAAAACATAAATGTAAAAACATAAACCTGGAACAAAAGTTTATATTGCCTGAACTCCATCTTAAATACAGTGCCTTCAGAAAGGATTCACACTCCTGGAAAATTTTCCACATTTTGTTGTGTTACAAAGTGAGAGTAAAATGAACATATTTTGATTTTTTTTGTCAACGATCTTACAAAAATCTCGAATGTCAAAGTGGAAGAAAAATGTTAACATTTGTAAAAAAATATATGAAAAATAAAACAGCAATATATCTGGATTAAAACAGTGCCTTCAGAAACGATTCATACCCCTTGACTTGTTCCACGTTGTGTTACAGCTTGAAATCAAAATGGATTAAATAGATGTTTTCTTCTCACCCATCTCCACACAATACTCCATAATGAAAAAGTGTTTGCAAATATTTAGAAAATTAAATACAGAAATATTTAATTTCAAATATAATCAAATGTTATGTCAGTCACTGGCTTCATCAATAAGTGCAACGAGGATGTCGCCCCCACAGTGACTGTAGGTACATACCCCAACCAGAAGCCATGGAATACAGGCAACATTCGCACTGAGCTAAAGGGTAGAGCTGCTTTCAAGGAGTGGGACTCTAACCCGGAAGTTTATAAGAAATCCCTCTATGCCCTCTGACGAACCAGTGGCAGGCCTTGCAAACTATTACAAACTACAAATGGAAGTAACACTGAAACATGCATGAGAGCATCAGCTGTTCCGGACGACTGTGTGATCACGCTCTCCGCAGCCAATGTGAGTAAGACCTTTAAGCAGGGCAACATTCACAAGGCCACTGGGCCACACGGATTACCAGGATGTGTACTCTTTGGAGGTGCTGACCAACTGGCAAGTGTCTTCACTGATATTTTCAAACTCTCCCTGTCTGAGTCTGTAATACCAACATGTTTCAAGCAGACCACCATAGTCCCTGTACCAAGAACACTAAAGTAACCTGCCTAAATGACTACCGACCCGTAGCACTCATGTCTGTTGCAATGCAATGCTTGAAAGACTGGTCATGGCTCGCAACACCATTATCCCAGAAACCCTAGACCCACTACAATTTGCATAATGCCCTAACAGATCCACAGATGATGCAATCTCTATTGCACTGCACACTGCCCTTTCACACCTGGACAAAAGGAACACCTATGTGAGAATGTTATTCATTGACTACAGCTCAGCGTTCAACACCATAGTGCCCTCAAAGCTCATCACTAAGTTAAGGACCCTGGGACTAAACACCTCCCTTTGCAACTGGATCCTGGACTTCCTGACGGGCCGCCCCCAGGTGGTACGGGTAGGTAACAACACATCCACAACGCTGATCCTCAACACGTGGGCCCCTCAGGGGTGCGTGCTCAGTCCCCTCCTGTACTCCATGTTCACTCACGACTGCATGGCCAGGCACGACTCCAACACCATCAAGTTTGCTGATGACACAACAGTGGTAGGCCTGATCACCGACAACAATGAGACAGCCTATAGGGAGGAGGTCAGAGACCTGACCGTGTGGTGCAAGGACAACAACCTCTCCCTCAACATGATCAAGTCAAAGGAGATGATTGTGCACTACAGGAAAAGAAGGACCGAGCACGCCCCCATTTCTAATTGACGGGGCTGTAGTGGAGCAGGTTGAGAGCTTCAAGTTCCTTGGCGTCCACATCACCAACAAACTATCATGGTCCAAGCACACCAAGACAGTAGTGAAGAGGGCACGACAAAACCTATTCCCCCTCAGGAGACTGAAAGGATTTGACATGGGTCCTCAGAACCTCAAAAGGTTTTACAGCTGCACCATCGAGAACATTCTGATGGGTTGCATCACTGCCTGGTATGGCAACTGCTCGGCCTCATGGCACTACAGAGGGTAGTGCGTACGGCCCAGTACATCACCAGGGCCAAGCTTCCTGCCTTCAAGGACCTCTATACCTGGCAGTGTCAGGGGAAGGCCCTAAAAATTGTCAAAGACTCCAGCCACCCTAGTCATAGACTGTTCTCTCTGCTTCCGCAGGGAAAGCGGTACCCGGAGCACCAGGTTTCGGTCCAAGAGGCTTCTAAACAGCTTCTACCCCCAAGCCATAAGACTCCTGAACAGCTTATCAAATGGCTACCATGACTATTCCCCCCCCCCCCCCCTCACACACGCTGCTGCTACTCTCTGTTATTATCTATGCATAGCCACTTTAATAACTCTACCATGTACATAATTACCTCAATTACCTTCGACACCAGTGCCCCCGCACATTGACTCTGTACCGGTACCCCCTGTATATAGCCCCGCTATTGTTATTTACTGCTGCTCTTTAATTATTTGTTGTTCTTATCTCTTACTTTTCTTTTGTTTTTTCTTAACTGCATTGATGGTTAAGGGCTGTAAGTAAGCATTTCGCTGTAAGGTCTACACCTTTTGTATTCGGCGCATGTGACTAATAAAATTTGATTTGATTTGTTATTGGTTGTATACATTTTTTGGGGTCGATGTTGCAAAATGTTTGTGTTCTTAGCCCCCAAAGTGCAGTAATATCTAACAATACACAAACATACACACAAATCTAAAAAGTAAAAGAATGAAATTAAGAAATATAGTAAAATTAGAACAAGCAATGTTGGAATTCAGACCCTTTGACTTTTTCCACATTTTGTTACGTTACAACCTTATTCTAAAATGGATTACAATGTTTTTTACACACAATTACATCAATTTACACACAATACCCCATAATGACAAAGTGAAAACAGGTTTTTAGAAATATCACATTTGCATAACTATTCAGACCCTTTACTCACTACTTTGTTGAAGCACCTTTGGCAGCGATTACAGCCTAGATTCTTCTTGGGGATGACGTTACAAGCTTGGCACACCTGTATTTGGGAAGTTTCTCCCATTCTTCTCTGCAGATCCTCTCAAGCTCTGTCAGGTTGGATGGGGAGCGTCGCTGCACAGCTATTTCCAGGTCTCTCCAGAGATGTTCGATTGGGTTCAAGTCCGGAATCTGGCTGGGCCACTCATGGACATTCAGAGACTTGTCCCGAAGCCACTCCTGCGTTGTCTTGGCTGAGTGGAAGGCTCCTGTTGGAAGGTGAACCTTTGCCTCAGTCTAAGATCCTAAGCGCTCTGGAGCAGGTTTTCATCAAGGATCCCTCTGTACTTTGCTCTGTTCATCTTTCCCTCGATCCTGACTAGTCTCCCAGTCCCTGCCGCTGAAAAACATCCCCATAGCATGATGCTGCCACCACCATGCTTCACCGTAATGATAGTATTGGCCAGGGATTGAGCGGTGCCTGGTTTCCTCCAGATGTGAACTACGTATATCAACAGTAAAACGAGTCCTATAATCGACATAACCTGAAAGGCCGCTCAGCAAGGAAGAAGCCACTGCTCCAAAACCGCCATAAAAAAGCCAGACTACGGTTTGCCACTGCACATGGTGACAAAGATCGTACTTTTGGAGAAATGTCCCCTGGTTTAATGAAACAAAAATAGAACTGTTTGGCCATAATGACCATCGTTATGTTTGGAGGAAAAAGAGGGAAGCTTGCAAGCCGAAGAACACCATCCCAACCGTGAAGCACGGGGGTGGCAGCATCATGTTGTGGGGGTGCTTTGCTGCAGGAGGGACTGGTGCATTTCACAAAATAGATGGCTTCATGAGGCAGGAAAATTATGTGGATATATTGAAGCAACATCTCAAGACATCAGTCAGGAAGTTAAAGCTTGGTCGCGAATGGGTCTTCCAAATGGACAAAGACCCCAAGCATACTTCCAAAGTTGTGGCAAAATGGCTTAAGGACCACAAAGTTAAGGTATTGGAGTGGCCATCACAAAACCCTGACATCAATCCCATAGAAAATGTTTGGGCAGAACTGAAAAACCGTGTGCGAGCAAGGAGGCCTACAAACCTGACTCAGTTACACCAGCTCTGTCAGGAGGAATGGGCCAAAATTCACCCAACTTATTGTGGGAAGCTTGTGGAAGGCTACCCAAAATGTTTGACCCAAGTTAAACAATTTAAAGGCAATGCTACCAAATACTAATTGAGTGTATGTAAACTTCTGACCCACTGGGAATGTGATGAAAGAAATAGAAGCTGAAATAAATAATTATCTCTACTATTATTCTGACATGTCACATTCTTAAAATAAAGTGGTGATCCTAACTGACCTAAAACAGGGAACTTTTACTAGGATTAAATGTCAGGAATTGTAAAAACCTGAGTATAAATGTATTTGGCTAAGGTGATTGTATACTTCCGACTTCATCTGTGTGTGTGTGTGTGTGTGTGTATATATATATATATAGGGTCAAATAGTATTATTAAACGTGACCAGTGTTCCATTATTGAAGTGACCAGTGTTCCATGACTATATACATAATGTACCAGCCTCTAAGATGCATGGTAGAGTAACAGGGTGGTAGCCGGCTAGTGTCTGTGACTAAAGTTCAGGGCAGGGTACAGTAACTAAAGTATTGACACCCATAAGGCAATACATGTTAGAATCACCTTTGGCAGGGATTATAGCTGTGTATTTCTGGGTATGTCTCTAAGAGCTTTGCACACCTGGATTGTACAATATTTGCACATTATTATTTTGTAAATTCTCCAAGGTGTGTCAAGTTGGTTGTAGATCATTGCAATACATCCATTTCCAAGTCTTGCCATAGATTTTCGAGCCGATTTAAGTCAACATTGTAACTAGGCTACTATTCAATGTCATCTTGGTAAGCAACTCCAGTGTATACTTTGCCTTGTGTTTAAGGTTTTTGTCCTGCTGAAAGGTGAATTTGTCTCCAAGTTTGTTGGAAAGCAGACTGAACCAGATTTTCCTCCAGGATTTTGCCTGTGCTTAGCTCTAATCCGTGTATCTGTATGCTAAAACAACTCCCTAGTCCTTGCCGATGACAAGTATACTCATAACATGATGCAGCCACCACCATGCTTTAAAATATGAAGAGTGGTACTCAGTTATGTGTTGTTTTGGATTTGCCCCAAATCTAAAGCTTTGTATTTAGGATATAAAGTAAATGTCTTTGCCACATGTTTTGCAATATTACTATAATGCATTATTGCAAACAGGATGCATGTATTGGAATATGTTTTATTCTGTACAGGCTGTACAGGTTGTATTATTATTATTATTATATTTTACCATTTAGTCCCCTTCTTTGTGAGGCATTGGAAAACCTTCCTACTCTTTGTGGTTTAATGTGTTTGAAATTCATTGCTTGACTGAGGGACCTTACAGATAATTCTATGTGCGGGGTACATTCAAAAATCATGTTAAACACTATTATTTCACACAGAGTGAATCCATGCAACTTATTAAGTGACTTGTTAAGCAAATTGTTATTCCTGAACTTATTTAGTCTTGCCATAACAAACAGGCTAAATACTTACTGAATAGTTAGCTTTTAATTTTTAAATATACTAAACAAAAACATAAACTCAACATGTAAAATGTTGGTGCCATGTTTCATGAGATGAGGTAAAATATCCCCAAAATGTTCCATAAGCACTAAAAGCTTATTTGTCTCAAATTGCGTGCACAAGTTTGTTTACATCCCTGTTACTGAGCATTTCCTTTGCCAAGATAATCCAGCCACCTGACAGGTGTGGTATATCAAGAAACTGATTCAACAGCATGATCATTACACAGGTGCACCTTGTGCTGGGGACAGTAAAAGGTCACACTAAAATGTGCAATTTTGCCACACAAGACAATGCCACAGATGTCTCAAGTCTTGATTTCTCTACCATAAGCCGCCTCCAATGTCGTTTTAGAGAATTTGGCAGTACATCCAACCGGCCTCACAACCTCAGACAGCGTGTATGGCGTTGTGAGGGCGAGTGGTTTGCTGATGTCAACGTTGTGAACAGAGTGCCCCATGGTGGCAGTGGTGTTATGGTATGGGCAGACATAAGTTACGAACAATGAACACAAATGCATTTTATTGATGGCACTTTGAATGCACAGAGATACCGTGATGAGGTCTTGAGGCCCATTGTCGTGCCATTCATCCCTCGCCATGACGTCATGTTTCAGCATGATAATACATGGCCCCATGTCACAAGAATCTGTCCACAATTCCTCAAAGCTGAAAATGTTCCAGTTCCATGGCCTGCATACTTACCAGACATGTAAACCATTGAGCATGTTTGGGATGTTCTGGATTAACTTCTACGACACCGTGTTCCAGTTCCTGCCAGTATCCAGCCATTGAAGAGGAGTAGTACATTCCATTCCACAGGCCACAATCAACAGCTTGGTCAACTCTATGCAAAGGAGATGTGGCAAATAGTGGTCACACCAGATACTGACTGGTTTTCTGATCCACACTCCTTCCTTTTTTTAAAGGTACTTTATCTGTGACTAACAGATGCATGTTTGTATTCCCAGTCATGTGAAATCCATAGATTAGGGCCTAATGAATTTATTTAATTTGACTGATTTCCTTATATGTAAAATCTTTGAAATTGTTGCATGTTGCGTTTTTATTTTTGTTCAGTATAATTTGTTTAAAAAAATCTAAAAACATAATTACACTTTGACATTATGAGGTATTGTGTGTAGGCCAGTGACACAAAATCTCAATTGAAACCATGTTTTATTCATGCAATAGCACAACAAAATGTGTAAAAAGTCAAGGGGTGTGAATGCTTTCTGAAGGCACTGTATATAGGTTCTTTCTTTAAGAACCACATCCATATGTCAAGGCCACAGCATGCATCATTTAGCCGTACAAATCCGGAAGGTCAGGGAAAGGTCAGAGGGGTTTGTGGGCTCTACAAAGCCTCAGAAAGAGAAGTTGGGGGAAATCCAATAGTTTGCTCATTAGTCTGCTTGGGTGCCATTGATGTATACGCTCCCTAAACAACATGAGGCCTAGGCTTTTCATGAGTCAATGAGTCAGACCTGTGCTCAACACAAACCAAGCAGCAGCAGTAAATCGCTGCCGGGGCTATTATTGCAATGCTGTCCATCAACTACTCTTTCTCTTTGTAGACTTAATAGAATGAATTGGCCTTTGTTTATGACACATTTCTGACCGCAAATGCAGTGAAGGTTCCTATAGGCCATTTAACATAAATACAGTGAATCGTTATAGCTCTGTTGTTGTAATACATGTATATTTACCTTACGACTGTGCCATGATGTTGAATTGCTGCAGTGAAATACCTTCATTTGAAAAACCTTGTTGCCAACGGACAAATTAAGGGAATAGAGTAAATTGGGGAAATGTATTTCAACGTCTGTGATATGTGCAAAGGTTTGGAGTGGCAGGTTATTTTCAGAAAACCGGGAATGAAGTTGCAGCATCTGGTTATGCCTCATTTACAAGGTCATTTCCATTGTAGTGACAACTCATTGACAATGGATAAAACCTGAAGAAAACAGAGAGGCTGATTAGTTCGGATGAAAGTGACTGAAATGCAGCTTCTGTCTGTCACGGCCGTTTAAAGGAGTGGACCTAGGCGCAGCGTGATTTGAATCAATTCTTCTATTTATTAAACGAAGAACACTTAACAAACTCATAAAACAACAAAACGAAACATGAAGCCAACATAGTGCTCACAGGAAACTAAACAAGGACAACTACCCACAAACACTGGTTGGAACAGGCTACCTAAATATGGCTCCCAATCAGAGACAACGATAGACAGCTGCCTCTGACTGGGAACCACACCAGGCCAAACACATAGAAACACAACAGCATAGAAAAATAACATAGACTGCCCACCCTAGTCACACCCTGGCCTAACCAAAATAGAGAATAAAAAGCCTCTCTATAGCCAGGGCGTGACAGTACCCCCCCCCCCAAGGTGCGGACTCCGGCCGCAAAACCTGACTCTAAAGGGGAGGGTCCGGGTGGGCCTTCTTTACGGCGGCGGCTCGGGTGCGGGACCCTCCCAGCGGGCACCACTGGACTGAGGGGCGACTCTGGACTGAGGGGCGACTCTGGACTGAGGGGCGACTCTGGACTGGCGGGAGGCTGTGGCAGCGCCGGACAGGCGGGAGGCTCTGGCAGCGCCGGACAGGCGGGAGGCTCTGGCAGCGCCGGACAGGCGGGAGGCTCTGGCAGCGCCGGACAGGCGGGAGGCTCTGGCAGCGCCGGACAGGCGGGAGGCTCTGGCTGCTCCGGACAGGAGGGAGGCTCTGGCTGCTCCGGACAGGAGGGAGACTCTGGCTGCTCCGGACAGGAGGGAGACTCTGGCTGCTCCGGACAGGAGGGCGTTGCTGGAGGCACCGGACTAGAGGGCGTCACTGGAGGCACCGGACTAGAGGGCGTCACTGGAGGCTTCGTGCCATGGATCTTCACTGGAGGCTTCGTGCCATGGATCATCACAGGAGGCTTCTTGCCATGGATCATCACTGGAGGCTTCGTGCCATGGATCATCACTGGAGGCTTCGTGCCATGGATCATCACTGGAGGCTTCTTGCCATGGATCATCACTGGAGGCTTCTTGCTATGGATCATCACTGGAGGCTTCGTGCCATGGATCATCACTGGAGGCTTCGTGCCATGGATTATCACTGGAGGCTTCTTACCATGGATCATCACTGGAGGCTTCGTGCCATTGATCATCACTGGAGGCTTCTTGCCATGGATCATCACTGGAGGCTTCGTGCCATGGATCATCACTGGAGGCTTCGTGCCATGGATCATCACTGGAGGCTTCGTGCCATGGATCATCACTGGAGGTTTCTTGCCATGGATCATCACTGGAGGCCTGGCTCTGGGAGAAGGCAGAGAACTCACCAGGCTGGGAAGACATGCAGGAGGATTAGGGCTTAGCACAGGCACAGGACTCACCAGGCTGGAGAGACATGCAGGAGGCCTAGTCACACCCTGGCCTAACCAAAATAGAGAATAAAAAGCCTCTCTATAGCCAGGGCGTGACAGTGTCGAATAACAGATGGTACTGAAAACAACAAGAAACAGGGACACACAACACTCCAAGGCGAGAATAACACACAATTCACAGGAAAGCTGCCTGGCAGTGCATGCTAGAGTGACAGACATTTGGAGTCTGCCTTTGTTTAAATTTCTACCCTTGTAAGGTCACTAGGAGGAAGACTGCCTGTAGTGGCTAAATTGTCCAATAAAATTGTCCCAATACAATTTCCATTCTAATCCCTTAGCCATAATGGAGAGTGGTAAAATGTTAGTCTTGATTTATACAAATCCAATGTCCAGAGTTTGTTTTGAGTTGAAAAATAATAAATCATTTATTTATCGTTCTTCTGGATATCGTTCTTTACCTAGCTAGCTTGCTGTTGCTAGCTAATTTGTCACGGAACGTACTTCCGGCGCTGACAGAGATGGCCGCCTCGCTTCGCGTTCCTAGGAAACTATGCAGTATTTTGTTTTTTTATGTGTTATTTCTTACATTGGTACCCCAGGTAATCTTAGGTTTCATTACATACAGTCGGGAGGAACTACTGAATATAAGAGCAACGTCAACTCACTATCATTACAACCAGGAATATGACTCTCCCGAAGCGGATCCTGTGTTTTGCCTTCCACCCAGTACAATGGATCTGATCCCAGCCGGCGACCCTAAACAACGACGCCGTAAAAGGGGCAAACGAAGCGGTCTTCTGGTCAGGCTTCGGAGACGGGCACATCGCGCTCCACTCCCTAGCATACTACTCGCCAATGTCCAGTCTCTTGACAACAAGGTTGATGAAATCCGAGCAAGGGTAACATTCCAGAGAGACATCAGAGACTGTAACGTTCTTTGCTTCACGGAAACATGGCTCACTCGAGAGACGCTAACGGAGTCGGTGCAGCCAGCTGGTTTCTTCACGCATCACGCCGACAGAAACAAACATCTTTCTGGTAAGAAGAGGGGCGGGGGTGTATGCCTTATGATTAACGAGACGTGGTGTGATCATAACAACATACAGGAACTCAAGTCATTCTGTTCACCTGATTTGGAATTCCTCACAATCAAATGTCGACCGCATTATCTACCAAGGGAATTATCTTCGATTATAATCACAGCCGTATATATTCCCCCCCAAGCAGACACATCGATGGCCCTGAACGAACTTTATCTGACTTTATGTAAACTGGAAACCACACACCCTGAGGCTGCATTCATCGTAGCTGGGGATTTTAACAAGGCTAATCTGAAAACAAAACTCCCTAAATTCTATCAGCATATCGATTGTGCTACCAGGGCTGGTAAAACCTTGGATCATTGTTATACTAACTTCTGCGACGCATATAAGGCCCTCCCCCGCCCTCCTTTCGGAAAAGCTGACCACGACTCCATTTTGTTGCTTCCAGCCTACAAACAGAAACTCAAACAGCAAGCTCCCGCGCTCAGGTCTGTTCAACGCTGGTCCAACCAATTTGATTCCACGCTTCAAGACTGCTTCGATCACGTGGATTGGGATATGTTCCGCATTGAGTCCAACAACAACATTGACGAATACGCTGAATCGGTGAGCGAGTTCATTAGAAAGTGCATTGACGATGTCGTACCCACAGCAACGATTAAAACATTCCCAAACCAGAAACCGTGGATTGATGGCAGCATTCGCGTGAAACTGAAAGCGCGAACCACTGCTTTTAACCAGGGCAAGGTGACCGGAAACATGACCGAATACAAACAGTGTAGCTATTCCCTCCGCAAGGCAATCAAACAAGCTAAGTGCCAGTATAGAGACAAAGTAGAGTCGCAATTCAACAGCTCAGACACAAGAGGTATGGGGCAGGGTCTACAGTCAATCACGGATTACAAAAAGAAAACCAGCCCCGTCGCGGACCAGGATGTCTTGCTCCCAGACAGACTAAATAACTTTTTTGCTCGCTTTGAGGACAATACAGTGCCACTGACACGGCCCGCTACCAAAACCTGCGGGCTCTCCTTCACTGCAGCCGAGGTGAGTAAAACATTTAAACGTGTTAACCCTCGCAAGGCTGCAGGCCCAGACGGCATTCCCAGCCGCGTCCTCAGAGCATGCGCAGACCAGCTGGCTGGTGTGTTTAAGGACATATTCAATCAATCCTTATCCCAGTCTGCTGTTCCCACATGCTTCAAGAGGGCCACCATTGTTCCTGTTCCTAAGAAAGCTAAGGTAACTGAGCTAAACGACTACCGCCCCGTAGCACTCACTTCCGTCATCATGAAGTGCTTTGAGAGACTAGTCAAGGACCATATCACCTCCACCCTACCTGACACCCTAGACCCACTCCAATTTGCTTACCGACCCAATAGGTCCACAGACGACGCAATCGCAACCACACTGCCCTAACCCATCTGGACAAGAGGAATACCTATGTGAGAATGCTGTTCATCGACTACAGCTCAGCATTTAACACCATAGTACCCTCCAAACTCGTCATCAAGCTCGAGACCCTGGGTCTCGACCCCGCCCTGTGCAACTGGGTCCTGGACTTCCTGACAGGCCGCCCCCAGGTGGTGTGGGTAGGTAACAACATCTCCACCCTGCTGATCCTCAACACTGGGGCCCCACAAGGGTGCGTTCTGAGCCCTCTCCTGTACTCCCTGTTCACCCACGACTGCGTGGCCATGCACGCCTCCAACTCAATTATCAAGTTTGCAGACGACACTACAGTGGTAGGCTTGATTACCAACAACGACGAGACGGCCTACAGGGAGGAGGTGAGGGCCCTCGGAGTGTGGTGTCAGGAAAATAACCTCACACTCGATGTCAACAAAACAAAGGAGATGATCGTGGACTTCAGGAAACAGCAGAGGGAGCACCCCCCTATCCACATCGACGGGACAGTAGTGGAGAAGGTGGAAAGTTTTAAGTTCCTCGGTGTACACATCACGGACAAACTGAATTGGTCCACCCACACAGACAGCGTTGTGAAGAAGGCACAGCAGCGCCCCTTCAACCTCAGGAGGCTGAAGAAATTCGGCTTGTCACCAAAAGCACTCACAAACTTCTACAGATGCACAATCGAGAGCATCCTGTCGGGCTGTATCACCGCCTGGTACGGAAACTGCTCCGCCCATAACCATAAGCCTCTCCAGAGGGTAGTGAGGTCTTCACAACGCATCACCGGGGGCAAACTACCTGCCCTCCAGGACACCTACACCACCCGATGTCACAGGAAGGCCATAAAGATCATCAAGGACAACAACCACCCGAGCCACTGCCTGTTCACCCCGCTATCATCCAGAAGGCGAGGTCAGTACAGGTGCATCAAAGCAGGGACCGAGAGACTGAAAAACAGCTTCTATCTCAAGGCCATCAGACTGTTAAACAGCCACCACTAACATTTAGTGGCCGCTGCCAACATACTGACTCAACTCTAGCCACTTTAATAATGGAAAAATTGATGTAATAAATGTATCACTAGCCACTTTAACCTGTTTGGGCTGCAAGGGGCAGTATTGAGTAGCCAGATAAAAGGTGTCCATTTCAAACGGCCTCGTACTCAATTCTTGCTCGTACAATATGCATATTATTATTACTATTGGATAGAAAACACTATCTAGTTTCTAAAACCGTTTGAATTATTTCTCTGAGTGAAACAGAACTCATTCTGCAGCACATTTCCTGACCAGGAAGTGGAATGTCTGAAATCGATGCTCTGTTCTTCTTCCTGCCTATAAATGGGCACAAGACCTATTAGTATACATGCACGTCATACACCTTCCTCTGGGTGTCAAGAGGCTGTGAGAGAAGAAATGAGGTGATTATCTTGGTCTGAGATGGAACACATCATCTTGGAATGACGTGTCCTCCATTTTCGGTACTCTGAAGAGCGCGAGCTGGACAGTGGGGTTGCCTTTTGTTTAGCTGCCGTAATAGGCGACTACAATCTCCGGCTTTGATTTTATTTGATACATGTCACCATATCATCGTAAAGTATGTTTTTTCAATATAGTTTCATCAGATTATTGAAATTTTTTCGGGAGTTTTGCCGTGTTCCGTTCTCTTCCGTTTGTTGACATGGAGAGTGTCGTGCCACCCGGCTAGCGCGCTTGCTAAATGAAGAGGGAAAGTTGCCGTTCTGAATCCAAACAACGACTGTTCTGGACAAAGGACACCTTGTCCAACATTCTGATGAAAGATCAGCAAAAGTAAGACCCATTTTATGATGTTATTTCATATATCTGTCGTAGTCGCCGGCGCCCAAGTGTTTCTGGCTATTGTGCTAAGCTAATATAACGCTACATTTTTTTTCCGCTGTAAAACACTTAATAAATCGGAAATATTGGCTGGAATCACAAGATGCCTGTCTTTCATTTGCTGTACACTATGTATTTTTCAGAAATGTTTTATGATGAGTAATTAGGTATTTGACGTTGGTGCCTGTAATTATTATGGCTGCTTTCGGTGCAATTTCTGACTGTAGCTGCAATGTAAACTATGATTTATACCTGAAATATGCACATTTTTCTAACAAAACATATGCTATACAATAAATATGTTATCAGACTGTCATCTGATGAAGTTGTTTCTTGGTTAGTGGCTATTTATATCTTTATTTGGTCGAATTTGTGATAGCTACTGATGGAGTAAAAAACTGATGGAGTAAAAAAAGTGGTGTCTTTTGCTAACGTGGTTAGCTAATAGATTTACATATTGTGTCTTCCCTGTAAAACATTTAAAAAATCGGACATGTTGGCTGGATTCACAAGATGTGTACCTTTCATATGCTGTATTGGACTTGTTAATGTGTGAAAGTTAAATATTTAAAAATATATATCTTTTGAATTCCGCGCCCTGCACTTTGAGCTGGCTGTTGTCATAAGTGTACCGGTGTCGGGCTGCAGCCATAAGAAGTTAAACAATTCCACTTTATATAATGTTTACATACCCTACATTACTCATCTCATATGTATATACTGTACTCTATACCATCTACTGCATCTTGCCATCTTGATGTAATAAATGTATCACTAGCCACTTTAAACAATGCCACTTTATATCATGTTTACATACCCTACATTACTCATCTCATATATATATATACTGTACTCTATACCATCGACTGCATCTTGCCTATGCCGTTCGGCCATCACTCATTCATATATTTTTATGTACATATTCTTATTCATTCCTTTACACTTGTGTGTATAAGGTAGTTGTTGTGAAATTGTTAGGTTAGATTACTTGTTAGATATTACTGCATGGTCGGAACTAGAAGCACAAGCATTTCGCTACACTCGCATTAACATCTGCTAACCATGTGTATGTGACAAATCAAATTTGATTTGATTTATCATGTGTAATAAGGAGAGGTTTGTAAGGTTATTGACCAAGGAACTGAGAGCAACCCAAAACATTATGTGTTTCTCCTCCGCCTACCTGTCAGTATCTGTAATTTCACAAAGAAAGTGTTGACCGGCAAGATACTTATAAAAGTTGACATGTGAGGGATGAATGGCACCAGTAAATCAAATGTATCTGAAAAATGACTTTGCCATCTCTAAAGGTTTTGCCTGCGAGACCTCATTTGGTCTGGACCAACATCACATTTTTTTCTTCTTGAGAATACAGAAAAATGCTGCATTTCATTTTTAAGTGATATTATGTTATACATACACTGAGCGTACAAAACATTAAGGACACCTGCTCTTTCCATGACATACTGTAGAGTGAACAGGGGAATCAAGGTGAAAGCTATGATCCCTTTTTAATCCACTTCAAATCAGTGTAGATGAAGGGGAGGAAACAGGTCAAACATTTTTTTAACCTTGAGACAATTGAGATATGGATTGTGTATGTGTGCCATTCGGAGGGTGAATGGGCAAGACAAGATATTGAAGTGCCGTTGAATTGGGTATGGTAGTAATTGCCAGGCACACCGGTTTGTGTCAAGAAAAGCAAAGCTGTTGGGTTTTTCACGCTCCACAGTTTCCTGTGTGTATCAAGAATGGTCCACCACACAAAGGACATCCAGCCAACTTGACACAACTGTGATAAGCATTGGAGTTAACATGGGCCAGCAGCCATGCCCCTACAAATTGAGACTGTTCTGTGTTTAGATTTTAACTTAGGGATCGGCGTCCCGTCAACGGGACAGTTGTAAATCATGCAGCGCTCCGTGTCACCATCGCAGATTTTAGAGAAACAACAAATGTCAGTACATATAAGTGTCTTATATCGGCTGAAAGCTTAAATTCGTCTTAATATAACGGCACTGTCCAATGTACAGTAGCTATTACTGTGAGAAAATGACATGCTATTGTTTGAGGAGAACTCCTAACAACAAAACACTTTTTTCACTGCGATAGGTTTGATAAATTCACCTCTGAAGGTGAAATGTGTTCTTACATTTTGAAATCTTGCTCTGATTTATCTTCCAAAGGGTCCCCGAGATAACATGAAGTGTTGTTTTGTTAGATAAAATGCTTTTTCATATTATAAATAGGTTCATATAGCATGCACGATCGATTTTGTATTTCCACTCGTTCAATTTGCAAAGAAAGGAATCTGTGAAAATCTCACCCTAAACGTTGTTTCAACGAGTCAAATCACATTCGTATGTATTCCTCAGAGATCCTAGAACGTAACAAGACTTCAATATATCATTAGGGGTGTAGTATATCCTATATGACACCATATTTGGTCAGAGAGCGGCAACTTCATGGCACGCCGATGAGGCGGGCGGTCTTCACTTGAACGACGCTATCTTTGTTAAATAAGCACCAATCGGGGTGAAACAAAGCGACCTAGAGAGCCAATGAGCTGGGCTTTATGTATATGTTGTAAAATGTAGCTACTAACCTTGTACGACAGCATGCTTTTTCATTTTGGACAAAAATTATAATATTCAGAGTTATGAAGTTATGAAAACTGGTTGTTTTGCAAATGTTGAATTTATTAATACTGGAAAAGCTAAATCAAAGTCTAAGTATAAAGATTTTACGATATTCTTGCAGAAAAATGTAATATGAATGCTAGTATCTCCTTCACGATTTGCCCAAATGTATTTGGTTGACTTCACACTAAATGTCATGTAGCTCGTTATCCGTCTGAAACTTTGAACATACACTGCTGCCATCTTGTGGACACCATCGGAATTACAGATGGCTAGAACTGGGACCTTTCTCTTGCCTTTCGAAGATGGTGGTAGAATTTTGTTTTTGTTTTTATCTTTGTATTTTCTTGTACCAGATCTATTGTGTTATATTCTCCTACATTCAATTCTCATTTTCACAAACTTCAAAGTGTTTCCTTTCAAATGGTACCAAGAATATGCATATATGCTGGAACCGGGCACACCGGCCTGTGAATGCTCGGCCGAGACACAGTGCGCATCACCCCATAGCACGGAGCCTGACCAGTCACATGCTCGCCACGGTAAGCACGGTGGTGCAAGGTAAGCAAGGTTCCAAACTGACTCAGCCACAAAAACAATTGGGGGCTGCCTCTCGGGCTTCCTTGCCAGCCCTATTCCCTCATAACGCTGGTTCCCTTTTCCTGCTGCCTCCGCTCTCCTGGCTGCCTCCACCTGTTCCCATCTGTTCCGATCCCTTCCAGCCAGGATCTCCTCCCATGTGTAGGATCCCTTGCCGTCCAGGATGTCCTCCCATGTCCAGTCCTCTCTTCTACGCTCCTTGGTCCTTTGGTGGTGGGTAGTTCTGTCACGTTCGTCATAACGATGAGACCAAGGCGCAGCGTGATTGGAATACATTCTTCCTTTATTCAAACGAAGAACACTTAAACAAACTAACAAAACGAACGTGAAGCTATAAACGACTAGTGCTGACATGCAACTACACATAGACAACTACCCACAAATACAGGTGGGAAAACGCAACCTAAGTATGGTTCTCAATCAGAGACAATGATAGACAGCTGCCTCTGATTGAGAACCACACCCGGCCAAACACACAGAAATACAAATCATAGAAAAAGGAACATAGAATGCCCACCCAAATCACACCCTGACCAAACCAAAATAGAGACATAAAAAGCTCTCTACGGTCAGGGCGTGACAGGAACATTCTGTTGTGCACATTCATTGTTTTAAATTATTCAATCTGAAAATATATTCTCAAGCACAGCTCATAACATCCAAATAACATCAATTACATATTGTATATTCTGAACCTTGATTCCTTTATCTCCTCCCAAAAGGACAACACAACACAGAATTATATTTATTTTAGCCATGTTAGTGTCAGTGAGTTGAGCTGCAGCATACTGCCTTTCTCCCTGTAAGCTTTTGCTCTCTGAATGATCCCTACCTGACTATTCTCTGGCTGTCTCGGCGTATTTGGGGAAAGAGCTAGAATGACACTCTTTTTACCCATCAATCTCCCTAGGGGTCTTAGCTGCAGATAATGCCACCCAAGTCCCCTGCTTTAGCATCAAACCCCCTGAGCATAATAGTCCCCTGGAGAATAGTTGTGAATTCATTCCCAGTCTTGTCAGAGCCCAAAATCTGACCTTTTCTAGCACCATTCACTCACAATGCCACACTCCATCTACATGCATTATCATATCTCTCTCAACATTAGTTTGATAATTAATTTTGATGTTATGTCATAATAGAAATGCTAAAGATGCCTATTAAGTACCTAAGAAAGGGAAATACATACACAAAAAAGGTCTAGGTGAATTGACTACAGCCAAGGTAAATGGAAAATTCCTTTAAAGCTAAAGTAAGCACATGCACACCCAGTAAATCCCTATTGCCAGCTAGTAGCTATCTAAATAACATGGTCCATCTGAATTAAAAGAGAGAAGGACAGCAACATGATCGCACTCTAGTTTTACAACTGTTACAGACTGTTTCTTAAACAATCAATGTGAACAACACAATTATCTTGCTTGTAAGGATCCTACGGCAATTCGCTAGCTAGCCCTTCCAGTTGAAGATAAACCCATTTGCTAAAGGAGCTTGAATTGACAGTGAGTAATGAAAAGGTGCTGGCCTAATACTGAACAGGGCCCATTGCAACTCATTTGACCCGGTAGTGTGAGAGGTACAAGAGGTCTCCCATCCAAGTACCTACCCAACCCAGTCCTGCTTAGCTTCAGGAGCTAACCCGCAAAGGGATAAAGCTGGCAACCAGTCAGCGAAGAGGCAATGCTCATTAACAGCTCTGGGTGTGTGACACCTCTGGGTGCCTATAAAGGGCCTTTGTGATTGACAACACATCCTATTGTTGCACTGTGCCTCACATCTCACATCACATGGACAGAAAGAAAGACGCTCCAAGGTCCTGATGCTTTTACACACACACACACAGACACACACACACACACACACACACACACCTCACGGGTAGAGCAATGACGTTTGCATATACTGTATCTACAATCTGTGGTAGAACAATCCAGCGAACCACGTGGCAGACCTAGACTGTGTCTCTTTGAAATGTCACAAAGTCTCGCTGGGATCTCTCTCAGCAGTCGTCTGACTGTCTCCCCACATGTCGAGGAGGATGCCATCATCTTTCTAGTTTCCAAGATATAGAGGAGAATGATGGCCTTGTGACCCTGGAAACACCTCAGGGGTCGTACGGTTCCCATGTGTTAAAAGTTGAGCAAGGTCAGAGCAGAAGAAAACATCAGAGAGATGTCAGTGGAATAGCTTTTTATTCTTACAATTGATTTCTCTGAGTAATGTAGGGTTGTTACGGTAACCGTATGAGCTCCACACCAGCAGTCATGAGACATGACCACAGTCAAATTCCTAGGGGCCATTTAGTCACGGTAACTAGGCTTCTCCAAGCTCTGATGCTGCTGATGGTCGTTAGTAGCCTACCAAACTTGCTAACTGCCTTGTAGTCAGCACTCTAATCACTCTGACAGCAATGAAAATGTAATCGAAAATCAAATCAAACACTTCATGAGAGCCCATGAGCTCATGTTGCGCAACATTTCTATAGGCTATGCAGTTGTGTGAGAAAACACTATTAAAAAGCGGAGGATCCCATCAGCTTTCTATAGGCTAGGCCTACTATATTTATTTCTGAACTTTCCTAATATTAAGCACATTACTTTGCTTTACAACAGGATTATAGCCTACCTGGCTGGCATAAAAATGAACCACGGGAAATATGTCCTACAGTTGCTGCCCCTGTTCCGAGACAGGTGCATGATAATGGTCCATTCTAAATCAAAACTCACTTCACACATATATAATTTAGTGTACGTAAAGACAAGATAAAATCAAGAATAGTCTGACATACACAGGCAGCGCGTGAGTTTCAAGTTTGGGGAAGATCATTTTCACCATAAAAATGCACCTTTATAATAAAGCATTACATGCATTATTGCATTTGTGGTCACTTTTGAGAATGGTGTTTTCCTGCTAATTGATTTCATTTTGGGACATACATGTTTATAGCCTAGCCGCATTGCTGCGCTTATGATGTGGAGAAATATCCTAATAGTTTATCAACATTTTAAGATAAACGTTTCGATCTGTTGCATCAGCCTCATTGCTTTAAAGTGATTTTTTGATGCGAGTGGTTGTATTAATTTGGGATCTATCGCATCCCACAACTGTCCCAGACTATGTTTGGAATATTTATTTCTCGCACAGAAGGACAAGTTGACCAATAGAATAGGTAAATTTTTGTACTCAGGGTATAGTAGCAGGTACTCAGGGTATAGTAGGGTATAGTAGCATTTGTAGGCTAGTGCTTTTGTTGTTCGGTAGGCATACTCATCTTGTTGGCTGGCGAAAAGTAAATGTGGCCAGTTCTTCTAACATCTTAAATATGTGCCTCAGAATTCGATAAGAAGGACGTGCACAGTTGCTACTTTGGAGCTGAGATAGATGCCTATGAGAAGAACACGATCACATTGTAACGATGTTCGTCTGAGGAAGAAGGAGTAGACCAAGGTGCAGCGTGGTACGTGTTCATGATTTTTAATAAAGCTGAACACTAGAACAAAAAATAACAAAGCGGAACAAACGAAACAGTTCTGTCTGGTGCAAACACACAAAACAGAAAACAACTACCCACAAAACCAACATGGAAAGTGGCAACCTAAATAGGCTCCCCAATCAGAGACAACGAGAAACAGCTGTCTCTGATTGGGAACCAACTCAGGCCACCATAAACCTACAAACCCCTAGACCATACAAAATCCCCATAGACAAACAAAAACCCTAGACAAGACAAAAAACCCTAGACAAGACAAAAACCCCTAGACAATACAAAAACTAAACAAACCACCCTTGTCACACCCTGACCTAACCAAAAAACAAAGAAAACAAATATAACTAAAGTCAGGGCGTGACACACATGATGGGCATTGGCTAATAAGAATTGCGATATCTAAGAGAATCATGTGAGTGAGAGGTACTTCAGAACACACGGCCGGGAGAAGGGAATTATATTTATTATATTCAGCCCAAGGACACAACGGACACTGTCCGCAAAAGGCATGGATTTTTTTAGGGGGCATTACGGACACACTAGGGGGATGCCGCCGGGAAATTCAAGGCATTATCAAGTGCTTGTCAAATTGTGAATGAGAGACTGATGAAGTGTGTGCAGCCTGTGCAAGAAACAAAGCAGAGCTCATGCCTTTCATACAACTTTTTTGAAATCATCATCAGTCGCATCATGCAGCCTTAGAATGTTTTACAAATAGTAAAACATTTGTATCACAAATAAAGTTGCATAAATAACTCTAAATTAAGCAAATAGTTTGTTAACCGCTCAACACAGAATAGCCGCATGTGCGCAATCCCTCAGAAATCGTTTGGAGAAAGCATCCTTTCTCTTTTATTCATGTTCAATTGTATTCTTCATACTCTAAAATAATGCCACGGAATTCTAAGCAAATCTTGTCTGCTAAATGAGCTAGTGTAGCCCACAGCCATTCTGTATGGCATAGCCAGATCAGGGCCTAACATAAGGACAACTCAAAGTATGCTATTCTGTTCTTCTGAAATATACTACATTTTCTTCCTATCATGTTTCTTTAGACCTGTCTAAATTAAATACTGGATTTATTGTGATGGTGTAGGGTATATTAAATGGATTTATTAGACTTTTTACAATGTAGATGTTTCATAGGTCTGCATCAGTGGCTTGTAGGCTATGCGTGGAAGGAGATGCTAAATGTGTTTATGTTAATTAACGGTCAATTACCGTGAGACCGGCAGTTTTTTGCTTGGCAATCACAGGCTTACAAAATGTCATGATCGCCACAACCCTAGTAACAAACATTTGAATCCAAATAAATTCACATCACCCCCCCGCTATATTTTCTCCATGCACCGGGATGCATTTCAATACTTAACACAATTTCTCATGTGGGTCAATGTGATTGGAAACCGACTTTGATCAAATACTGCCTGGGCCATTCAGTTCCCTAATGACCTACTGCTCTGTACACTAGCATGACAAAAGACTGCACTGTGGAGTGGTCGTCTAGGAAACGTTAGGCTGAACGGAAAGGCGAAGACAGACAAACACAGTTTTACCTCGGCTCAAAGGAGTGTAGAGCATGGGTAGAAAGATAGAGCTTTGAGAAGACTGAAAATAACCTTCTCTCACTCATCACACACATTCACTCACACAGACTCCCACACACACCCTGACACAAATACACTCCACACAAACTCCCCTCTCAGGCAGCCCAAGGCGACTGCAGAGGCAAGAGTACATCTAGTCCTGAGACAGTCCAGCAGAGTGAATGTGGAGACAGGTGATACTGCCACCATGAGAGTGAGGCTAGGAGAGGTCCACACAAAGAGGACACAGAGCAGGGCTTAACAAGTCACGGCTAATAAGCACAGTGTTGTAGTAATTGCATCTATCATTTCTGGTTCGATATCTGTTTTTACCATGGCAAGAACCACAACTTTGAGTAATGTTATTCTAGTTACTACAGTAGTGAGAAATTAACCATAATATAATGGTAACTACTGCAGCGTTGCTGTGGTGAAGGGGTTACTACTGCACCGTTGTTGTGGTGAAGGGGTTACTACTGCAGCGTTGTTGTGGTGAAGGGGTTACTACTGCAGCGTTGTTGTGGTGAAGGGGTTACTACTGCAGTGTTGTTGTGGTGAAGGGGTTACTACTACAGCGTTGCTGTGGTGAAGGGGTTACTACTGCACCGTTGTTGTGGTGAATGGGTTACTACTGCAGCGTTGTTGTGGTGAAGGGGTTACTACTGCAGCGTTGTTGTGGTGAAGGGGTCACTACTACAGCGTTGTTGTGGTGAAGGGGTTACTACTACAGCGTTGTTGTGGTGAAGGGGTTACTACTGCAGCGTTGTTGTGGTGAAGGGGTTACTACTACAGCGTTGTTGTGGTGAAGGGGTTACTACTGCAGCGTTGTTGTGGTGAAGGGGTTACTACTACAGCGTTGTTGTGGTGAAGGGGTTACTACTGCAGCGTTGTTGTGGTGAAGGGGTTACTACTACAGCGTTGTTGTGGTGAAGGGGTTACTACTGCAGCGTTGTTGTGGTGAAGGGGTTACTACTGCAGTGTTGTTGTGGTGAAGGGGTTACTACTACAGCGTTGTTGTGGTGAAGGGGTAACTACTACAGCGTTGTTGTGGTGAAGGGTTTACTACTGCAGTGTTGTTGTGGTGAAGGGGTAACTACTACAGCGTTGTTGTGGTGAAGGGGTTACTACTACAGCGTTGTTGTGGTGAAGGGGTTACTACTGCAGCGTTGTTGTGGTGAAGGGGTTACTACTGCAGTGTTGTTGTGGTGAAGGGGTAACTACTACAGCGTTGTTGTGGTGAAGGGGTTACTACTGCACCGTTGTTGTGGTGAAGGGGTTACTACTACAGCGTTGTTGTGGTGAAGGGGTTACTACTGCACCGTTGTTGTGGTGAAGGGGTTACTACTACAGCGTTGTTGTGGTGAAGGGGTTACTACTGCACCGTTGTTGTGGTGAAGGGGTTACTACTACAGCGTTGTTGTGGTGAAGGGGTTACTACTGCACCGTTGTTGTGGTGAAGGGGTTACTACTACAGCGTTGTTGTGGTGAAGGGGTTACTACTACAGCGGTGTTGTGGTGAAGGGGTTACTACTGCAGCGTTGTTGTGGTGAAGGGGTTACTACTGCAGCGTTGTTGTGGTGAAGGGGTTACTACTACAGCGTTGTTGTGGTGAAGGGGTTACTACTGCAGCGTTGTTGTGGTGAAGGGGTTACTACTACAGCGTTGTTGTGGTGAAGGGGTTACTACTACAGCGTTGTTGTGGTGAAGGGGTTACTACTGCACCGTTGTTGTGGTGAAGGGGTTACTACTACAGCGTTGTTGTGGTGAAGGGGTTACTACTGCAGCGTTGTTGTGGTGAAGGGGTTACTACTACAGCGTTGTTGTGGTGAAGGGGTTACTACTGCAGCGTTGTTGTGGTGAAGGGGTTACTACTACAGCGTTGTTGTGGTGAAGGGGTTACTACTACAGCGTTGTTGTGGTGAAGGGGTTACTACTGCACCGTTGTTGTGGTGAAGGGGTTACTACTACAGCGTTGTTGTGGTGAAGGGGTTACTACTACAGCGTTGTTGTGGTGAAGGGGTTACTACTACAGCGTTGTTGTGGTGAAGGGGTTACTACTGCAGCGTTGTTGTGGTGAAGGGGTTACTACTACAGCGTTGTTGTGGTGAAGGGGTTACTACTGCAGTGTTGTTGTGGTGAAGGGGTTACTACTGCAACGTTGTTGTGGTGAAGGGGTTACTACTGCAGCGTTGTTGTGGTGAAGTGGTTACTACTGCACCGTTGTTGTGGTGAAGGGGTTACTACTACAGCGTTGTTGTGGTGAAGGGGTTACTACTGCACCGTTGTTGTGGTGAAGGGGTTACTACTACAGCGTTGTTGTGGTGAAGGGGTTACTACTGCACCGTTGCTGTGGTGAAAGGGTTACTACTACAGCGTTGTTTTGGTGAAGGGGTTACTACTACAGCGTTGTTTTGGTGAAGGGGTTACTACTACAGCGTTGTTGTGGTGAAGGGGTTACTACTACAGCGTTGTTTTGGTGAAGGGGTTACTACTACAGCGTTGTTTTGGTGAAGGGGTTACTACTGCACCGTTGTTGGGGTGAAGGGGTTATTACTGCAGCGTTGTTGTGGTGAAGGGGTTACTACTACAGCGTTGTTGTGGTGAAGGGGTTACTACTACAGCGTTGTTGTGGTGAAGGGGTTACTACTGCAGTGTTGTTGTGGTGAAGGGGTTACTACTACAGCGTTGTTGTGGTAAAGGGGTTACTACTGCAGTGTTATTGTGGTGAAGGGGTTACTACTGCAGCGTTGTTGTGGTGAAGGGGTTACTACTGCAGCGTTGTTGTGGTGAAGGGGTTACTACTGCAGCGGTGTTGTGGTGAAGGGGTTACTACTGCAGCGTTGTTGTGGTGAAGGGGTTACTACTGCAGCGTTGTTGTGGTGAAGGGGTTACTACTACAGCGTTGTTGTGGTGAAGGGGTTACTACTGCACCGTTGTTGTGGTGAAGGGGTTACTACTACAGCGTTGTTTTGGTGAAGGGGTTACTACTGCACCGTTGTTGTGGTGAAGGGGTTACTACTGCAGCTTTTTTGTGGTGAAGGGGTTACTACTACAGCGTTGTTGTGGTGAAGGGGTTACTACTGCACCGTTGCTGTGGTGAAAGGGTTACTACTACAGCGTTGTTTTGGTGAAGGGGTTACTACTACAGCGTTGTTTTGGTGAAGGGGTTACTACTACAGCGTTGTTGTGGTGAAGGGGTTACTACTGCAGTGTTGTTTTGGTGAAGGGGTTACTACTACAGCGTTGTTTTGGTGAAGAGGTTACTACTGCACCGTTGTTGGGGTGAAGGGGTTATTACTGCAGCGTTGTTGTGGTGAAGGGGTTACTACTACAGCGTTGTTGTGGTGAAGGGGTTACTACTGCAGCGTTGTTGTGGTGAAGGGGTTACTACTACAGCGTTGTTGTGGTGAAGGGGTTACTAATACAGCGTTGTTGTGGTGAAGGGGTTACTACTGCAGTGTTGTTGTGGTGAAGGGGTAACTACTACAGCGTTGTTGTGGTGAAGGGGTTACTACTACAGCGTTGTTGTGGTGAAGGGGTTACTACTGCAGTGTTGTTGTGGTGAAGGGGTTACTACTGCAGCGTTGTTGTGGTGAAGGGGTTACTATGGCAGCGTTGCTGTGGTGAAGGGGTAACTACTACAGCGTTGTTGTGGTGAAGGGGTTACTACTGCAGCGTTGTTGTGGTGAAGGGGTTACTACTGCAGCGTTGTTGTGGTGAAGGGGTTACTACTGCAGCGTTGTTGTGGTGAAGGGGTTACTACTGCAGCGGTGTTGTGGTGAAGGGGTTACTACTGCAGCGTTGTTGTGGTGAAGGGGTTACTACTGCAGCGTTGTTGTGGTGAAGGGGTTACTACTACAGCGTTGTTGTGGTGAAGGGGTTACTACTGCAGCTTTTTTGTGGTGAAGGGGTTACTACTACAGCGTTGTTGTGGTGAAGGGGTTACTACTGCAGCGTTGTTGTGGTGAAGGGGTTACTATTGCAGCGTTGCTGTGGTGAAGGGGTAACTACTACAGCGTTGTTGTGGTGAAGGGGTTACTACTACAGCGTTGTTGTGGTGAAGGGGTTACTACTACAGCGTTGTTGTGGTGAAGGGGTCACTACTACAGCGTTGCTGTGGTGAAGGGGTAACTACTACAGTGTTGTTGTGGTGAAGGGGTTACTACTGCAGTGTTGTTGTGGTGAAGGGGTTACTACTGCAGCGTTGTTGTGGTGAAGGGGTCACTACTACAGTGTTGTTGTGGTGAAGGGGTTACTACTGCAGCGTTGTTGTGGTGAAGGGGTCACTACTACAGCGTTGCTGTGGTGAAGGGGTTACTACTGCAGTGTTGTTGTGGTGAAGGGGTTACTACTACAGCGTTGTTGTGGTGAAGGGGTTACTACTACAGCGTTGTTGTGGTGAAGGGGTTACTACTACAGCGTTGTTGTGGTGAAGGGGTTACTACTACAGCGTTGTTGTGGTGAAGGGGTTACTACTGCAGCGTTGTTGTGGTGAAGGGGTTACTACTGCAGCGTTGTTGTGGTGAAGGGGTAACTACTACAGTGTTGTTGTGGTGAAGGGGTTACTACTGCAGCGTTGTTGTGGTGAAGGGGTCACTACTACAGCGTTGTTGTGGTGAAGGGGTTACTACTGCAGCGTTGTTGTGGTGAAGGGGTTACTACTACAGCGTTGTTGTGGTGAAGGGGTTACTACTGCAGCGTTGTTGTGGTGAAGGGGTTACTACTACAGCGTTGTTGTGGTGAAGGGGTTACTACTGCAGCGTTGTTGTGGTGAAGGGGTTACTACTACAGCGTTGTTGTGGTGAAGGGGTTACTACTGCAGCGTTGTTGTGGTGAAGGGGTTACTACTACAGCGTTGTTGTGGTGAAGGGGTTACTACTGCAGCGTTGTTGTGGTGAAGGGGTAACTACTACAGCGTTGTTGTGGTGAAGGGGTTACTACTACAGCGTTGCTGTGGTGAAGGGGTTACTACTACAGCGTTGTTGTGGTGAAGGGGTTACTACTGCAGCGTTGTTGTGGTGAAGGGGTTACTACTACAGCGTTGTTGTGGTGAAGGGGTTACTACTACAGCGTTGCTGTGGTGAAGGGGTTACTACTACAGCGTTGTTGTGGTGAAGGGGTTACTACTGCAGCGTTGTTGTGGTGAAGGGGTTACTACTGCAGTGTTGTTGTGGTGAAGGGGTTACTACTGCAGCGTTGTTGTGGTGAAGGGGTTACTACTGCAGCGTTGTTGTGGTGAAGGGGTTACTACTGCAGCGTTGCTGTGGTGAAGGGGTAACTACTACAGCGTTGTTGTGGTGAAGGGGTTACTATTTCAGCGTTGCTGTGGTGAAGGGGTAACTACTACAGCGTTGTTGTGGTGAAGGGGTTACTACTACAGCGTTGCTGTGGTGAAGGGGTTACTACTACAGCGTTGTTGTGGTGAAGGGGTTACTACTGCAGCGTTGTTGTGGTGAAGGGGTTACTACTGCAGTGTTGTTGTGGTGAAGGGGTTACTACTGCAGCGTCGTTGTGGTGAATGGGTTACTACTGCAGCGTTGTTGTGGTGAAGGGGTTACTACTGCAGCGTTGTTGTGGTGAAGGGGTTACTACTGCAGCGTTGCTGTGGTGAAGGGGTAACTACTACAGCGTTGTTGTGGTGAAGGGGTTACTATTTCAGCGTTGCTGTGGTGAAGGGGTAACTACTACAGCGTTGTTGTGGTGAAGGGGTTACTACTACAGCGCTGTTGTTGTGAAGGGGTTACTACTGCAGCGTTGTTGTGGTGAAGGGGTTACTACTACAGCGTTGTTGTGGTGAAGGGGTTACTACTACAGCGTTGTTGTGGTGAAGGGGTTACTACTGCAGTGTTGTTGTGGTGAAGGGGTTACTACTGCAGTGTTGTTGTGGTGAAGGGGTTACTACTACAGCGCTGTTGTTGTGAAGGGGTTACTACTGCAGCGTTGTTGTGGTGAAGGGGTTACTACTACAGCGTTGTTGTGGTGAAGGGGTAACTACTGCAGCGTTGCTGTGGTGAAGGGGTTACTACTACAGTGTTGTTGTGGTGAAGGGGTTACTACTACAGCGTTGTTGTGGTGAAGGGGTTACTACTACAGTGTTGTTGTGGTGAAGGGGTTACTACTGCACCGTTGTTGTGGTGAAGGGGTCACTACTACAGCGTTGTTGTGGTGAAGGGGTTACTACTACACCGTTGTTGTGGTGAAGGGGTTACTACTACAGCGTTGTTGTGGTGAAGGGGTAACTACTGCAGCGTTGCTGTGGTGAAGGGGTAACTACTACACCGTTGTTGTGGTGAAGGGGTTACTACTGCAGCGTTGTTGTGGTGAAGGGGTTACTACTACAGCGTTGTTGTGGTGAAGGGGTTACTACTGCAGCGTTGTTGTGGTGAAGGGGTAACTACTACAGTGTTGTTGTGGTGAAGGGGTTACTACTGCAGCGTTGTTGTGGTGAAGGGGTTACTACTACAGCGTTGTTGTGGTGAAGGGGTTACTACTGCAGCGTTGTTGTGGTGAAGGGGTTACTACTACAGTGTTGTTGTGGTGAAGGGGTTACTACTGCAGCGTTGTTGTGGTGAAGGGGTTACTACTACAGTGTTGTTGTGGTGAAGGGGTTACTACTGCAGCGTTGTTGTGGTGAAGGGGTAACTACTACAGTGTTGTTGTGGTGAAGGGGTTACTACTGCAGCGTTGTTGTGGTGAAGGGGTTACTACTACAGTGTTGTTGTGGTGAAGGGGTTACTACTGCAGCGTTTTGTTCAGGTGAAGGGGTTACTACTACAGCGTTGTTGTGGTGAAGGGGTTACTACTGCAGCGTTGTTGTGGTGAAGGGGTTACTACTGCAGCGTTGTTGTGGTGAAGGGGTTACTACTGTACCGTTGTTGTGGTGAAGGGGTAACTACTACAGTGTTGTTGTGGTGAAGGGGTTACTACTGCAGCGTCGTTGTGGTGAAGGGGTAACTACTACAGTGTTGTTGTGGTGAAGGGTTTACTACTGCAGCGTTGTTGTGGTGAAGGGGTTACTACTACAGCGTTGTTGTGGTGAAGGGGTTACTACTGCAGCGTTGTTGTGGTGAAGGGGTTACTACTGCAGCGTTGTTGTGGTGAAGGGGTAACTACTACAGCGTTGTTGTGGTGAAGGGGTTACTACTGCAGCGTTGTTGTGGTGAAGGGGTTACTACTGCAGCGTTGTTGTGGTGAAGGGGTTACTACTGCAGCGTTGTTGTGGTGAAGTGGTTACTACTACAGTGTTGTTGTGGTGAAGTGGTTACTACTGCAGCGTTGTTGTTGTGAAGGGGTAACTACTACAGTGTTGTTGTGGTGAAGGGGTTACTACAGCAGCGTTGTTTTGGTGAAGGGGTTACTACTGCAGCGTTGTTGTGGTGAAGGGGTAACTACTGCAGTGTTGTTGTGGTGAAGGGGTTACTACTGCAGCGTTGTTGTGGTGAAGGGGTTACTACTGCAGCGTTGTTGTGGTGAAGGGGTCACTACTGCAGTGTTGTTGTGGTGAAGGGGTAACTACTGCAGTGTTGTTGTGGTGAAGGGGTAACTACTGCAGTGTTGTTGTGGTGAAGGGGTTACTACTGCAGCGTTGTTGTGGTGAAGGGGTAACTACTGCAGTGTTGTTGTGGTGAAGGGGTAACTACTGCAGTGTTGTTGTGGTGAAGGGGTCACTACTACAGCGTTGCTGTGGTGAAGGGGTAACTACTACAGTGTTGTTGTGGTGAAGGGGTTACTACTGCAGCGTTGTTGTGGTGAAGGGGTTACTACTGCACCGTTGTTGTGGTGAAGGGGTTACTACTGCAGCGTTGTTGTGGTGAAGGGGTAACTACTACAGCGTTGTTGTGGTGAAGGGGTAACTACTACAGTGTTGTTGTGGTGAAGGGGTTACTACTGCAGCGTTGTTGTGGTGAAGGGGTAACTACTACAGTGTTGTTGTGGTGAAGGGGTTACTACTGCAGCGTTGTTGTGGTGAAGGGGTTACTACTGCAGCGTTGTTGTGGTGAAGGGGTTACTACTGCAGCGTCGTTGTGGTGAAGGGGTAACTACTGCAGTGTTGTTGTGGTGAAGGGGTTACTACTACAGCGTTGTTGTGGTGAAGGGGTTACTACTGCAGCGTTGTTGTGGTGAAGGGGTTACTACTGCAGCGTTGTTGTGGTGAAGGGGTTACTACTGCAGCGTCGTTGTGGTGAAGGGGTTACTACTGCAGTGTTGTTGTGGTGAAGGGGTTACTACTGCAGCGTTGTTGTGGTGAAGGGGTTACTACTGCAGCGTTGTTGTGGTGAAGGGGTAACTACTGCAGCGTTGTTGTGGTGAAGGGGTTACTACTGCAGCGTTGTTGTGGTGAAGGGGTAACTACTGCAGTGTTGTTGTGGTGAAGGGGTTACTACTGCAGCGTTGTTGTGGTGAAGGGTTTACTACTGCAGTGTTGTTGTGGTGAAGGGGTTACTACTGCAGCGTTGTTGTGGTGAAGGGGTTACTACTGCAGCGTCGTTGTGGTGAAGGGGTTACTACTGCAGTGTTGTTGTGGTGAAGGGGTTACTACTGCAGCGTTGTTGTGGTGAAGGGGTTACTACTGCAGCGTTGTTGTGGTGAATGGGTTACTACTGCAGCGTTGTTGTGGTGAAGGGGTTACTACTACAGCGTTGTTGTGGTGAATGGGTTACTACTGCAGCGTTGTTGTGGTGAAGGGGTTACTACTACAGCGTTGTTGTGGTGAAGGGGTAACTACTACAGTGTTGTTGTGGTGAAGGGGTTACTACTACACCGTTGTTGGGGTGAAGGGGTTATTACTGCAGCGTTGTTGTGGTGAAGGGGTAACTACTACAGTGTTGTTGTGGTGAAGGGGTAACTACTACAGTGTTGTTGTGGTGAAGGGGTTACTACTGCAGCGTTGTTGTGGTGAAGGGGTAACTACTACAGTGTTGTTGTGGTGAAGGGGTTACTACTACAGCGTCGTTGTGGTGAATGGGTTACTACTGCAGCGTTGTTGTGGTGAAGGGGTTACTACTGCAGTGTTGTTGTGGTGAAGGGGTTACTACAAAGGCCTCATTCTACTATTGCCGTATTCCTCACATTGTCTTATTGTGATTCCCTGGTACTGTACAAACAAGATAACAGTCACATGAAGACTTAATGCTGAAATATGTAATTTATTGATAACGTTGATATAGGAGGCTTTTTCAGTGAATATATGACTGTCTTGGAAATGAGACAGGTGGATGGAGGCATAGGAACATTTGGAGGAAAGGGGGAGGGGGACAATCCACATATTGATTTTCTCATCATGACTTGAAATAGTAGAAATATTGATTGCCTTTGTAAGAAGCATGGTGCAATGGGATGCTGAAGAAGTGGCTCGAAACCTTCCCTCCTAGTCGGTCAATGAGGCGAGAGGTCAGGGAAGGAAACAGGGGTGACCTGTTTAATTGAGAGAGCAAGATGATATTATCTCAGACTCGGAGCTCAAATCTGCCTCCCACATGCAGACATTCTGCAGCCTTGAACCAGCTAGCTCTGGGCTAATGTAAGGAAGGAAGGATTGGAACTTAAAGCGCATCACTATAGCTCATTTGCATACAGAAATCGATATTGCCTCCCCAGATACTTTTCCAGGCTTAATGCTACTCCATCAATCCCTCCTTCTCCCATCTGCCTATAATTTCTCAGACTTTAAATTGCTTCAAAATGTTATTGTGCGACATCAAATATGTCATGAAGGCAATCCTTTTGGTTTTTCTCAAGGCTTATATGTAAATAGTCGGTAGCGACAAAACCTTTGAAATACAAAACAATGAAAGCATACAAAATTGCTTCCCAAGACTAAGCATTATCGTTGATGACCTTTCATTCAGCTGTTGTCATGGCGGTGGAGTCAGAGGAAAAATAAGTGTGTTCTCTCTCCGTGTGACATAAATCAATTTAAAGCTTTTAGTCTTCCAAGTATTTTTTCCCAGGTACCCATTATTCCGGGAGCTTCAAATTGAAGGGAGCTATCCCTTTGATGCCAATTGATTTCTCTTCTCGTTTTGCTATCTCATTATTTACCTTCTCTCTGGTTTTCTGTCTCATTTTCCCCTCACATGCCAACTCAAACAACTGGTGAATTGGTATTTGCTTTTTTTGTGGAGAATCTGACTTTCCAATGAATTTCAACTCTATTATGTGTGGCTGATGGATTCATGAATTGTAACGTGTGTGTGTGTGTGTATGTGTATATTGGGGTTGAAGGAATAAGCTTATTATTGGGGTTGAAAGAATAAGCTTAACATTGCTTTACACTTTTATGGCTGTGCTTTCACACCTAAGCAGTTTTTCTAACCCTCTAATCAGTCAAATGTTCTCTGAGGTGTTTTCTGCCACATCTCACTCTGCTTCTGACCTTTAACCTCAATGCCATGTCTCAATCTGAACCCTAATACAACTCCTCATCAAAAGGCATTTATTATCAATTTTCCATAAGAAATCAAAAATGGTTGTCCAAAAGGTAACAGCAAACCAAACTTGAAGGGCTGGAACATTCTGCTCAAAGTGGCCATAATTTAGAAATGAAGGTGACTAAAATATCCACAGGGGTAAAAGCTAGGTTGTCTTTGCATTTCCTTCTTGAGCTTCTTTGGTCTGAGCGGGATATGTTTGCAATTCACCATTGAGGACCGGTCGCCTTGTAATAAAGTGCTGGCCGACTTGTTCAAAGCTATGAAATGTCATCCTGGCCACTGAGTCTTTTATGGCAAGGCAGTTCACATGCATTTCCCAGCAGTGTGTGTTCGTGCATATAAGGTGATGATATGGCAACAGAGGATCTAATACAATCATGCTTTGGCCAATGCCTACAGGGGGCCATTTGAGTCCGTTGTTTCCTCCATTTGGCCACCAATATATGTGAGATGTGCATAGACGTCCCCTAGGGGCCTAGGCCTGTTCCCAAACCCCTTTGATACTGGGGGCAAGGCAGTGATTTTTAAATATTTTTTATTTAACTAAGCAAGTCAGTTATGAACAAATTCTTATTTTCAATGACAGCCTAGGAACAGTGGGTTAACTGCCTTGTTCAGGGGCAGAACGGCAGCTGTTTACCTTGTCAGCTCAGGGATTCAATCTTGCAACCTTTCGGTTACTAGTCCAACACTCTAACCACTAGGCTACCTGCCGTGATGCATGAGGTTGTGTGTCGGTGGGGGGGACTATTTCATACTATTCAGCGTGGATGTTAAACCCATTATCTTCCCAAGGACAGAGCACAACAGTCCGATAACCCACGAGGGCCACTGGCATTATTGAATCATGTTTTCAAACGGAGTTTCCACAAAAAAATATAAATAAAAAACCTGACCACGGGACTGGGGAAAAAGACCCTCCATGATTATCTGGGGAATGTTCACAAACCTAGACAGGTCTAAACTTGAAATTGCCTGCTAAATGACTGGAAAATTAAATATGCTAAATTGACTGGAATATAAAATATGTTAAATGCCTGGAATATAGAATATGCTAAATTGACTGGAATATAAAATATGTTAAATGCCTGGAATATAAAATATGCTAAATGCCTTTTGTATTTACAAGGGGAGTGGTTGAGGTGTTGTGTGTGATCCTTTTAAGAAGATGAAAGGCATTACTTTGCTACACATCCTAAATGAGGAATTCCCCACTAGCCAAGAGGATGTTGAACGTTTTCCAGGATTCCAGTTCAGATGACATTGAAATGTCCTTCAGGGTTTCTGCTTGGCTGTACCGAGTACTCATGGGCTTTCTTCTTTTTTCGGGCTCTACCACTACAAATGTAAGTCGGAACGTCGAGAAACAGCAGGGCTTTGATGAAGTGCGGGCAGACTCGTAGCGTCGTTAGTCCGACATCGCCGCTGGATCTGATTGGATTACCCAAAGGGAATGACAAATGTCTTCCATTCCGGGTGTCCGTTCTTTTTGGAGAGAGAGAGAGAGAATTAGAATGTAATTTGATTTGTGGACAAAAAGGGAGTCTCGTGCCCTATTTTTAAACAGGGTGTGTATGGTCAGGGGATGTCTATTGTCTGTAGGGATACGATGGGTGAGTGGAGGGAGAATGAGGAGACCTAACACAGAGCTCATTTAACATCAGGCTTCTGGACAATTTGGCAGAACCTCTCTCTTCATAATGGCCTTCTGTCTTTGGTTGGCCAAGTCAGACAGTGGGTATGAGGAAACTGCAGATTTACGATAACAATTTTTAAAAAGCCCATCTGCCTTAAAGGGGACCCATTAATGACATTATCTGCAGTGTATATCATCAGATCACTATGAGGAATCAGTTGGAGAGATGTGGTGAAGCTGGTTGCACTGTCTCACTATATGATGTCATATACAGTGCCTTCAGAAAGTATTCACACCCCTTGACTTTTTCCACATTGTGTTGTGTTACAGCCTGAAATTAACATGATCAAATTTTAATTGTTTGTCACTAGTCTACACAGAATACCCCATAATGTCAAAGTGAAATTGTTTTTCTAAATGTTTCCAAATTAATAAAAAATGAAAGCTGAAATGTGTTTAGTCAGTAAGTAGGACCTATAGGTAGATGGGTCAAAATTTAAAAAAAAAAACAGTCATTGAATATCCCTTTGAGCATGGTGAAGTTATTAATTACACTTTGGATGGTGTATCAATACACAAAGTCACTACAAAGATACAGGAATCCTTCCTAACTCGGTTGTCGGAGAGGAAGGAAACCACTCAGGGATTTCAACCCATATGTTATGGCAAGCCTAAATAAGTTCAGGAGTAAATATTTGTTAAACAAGTCACATAATAAGTTGCATGGACTTACCAGACTCAGAAATTGCAGCTCAAATAAAATGCTCACAGAGTTAAAGTAACAGACATCTCAACATCAAGTGTTCAGAGGAGACTGTGTGAATCAGGCCTTCATGGTTGAATTGCTGCAAGAAGAGACTGGCTTGCGCCAAGAAACACAATCAATAGACATTAGACTGGTGGAAATCTGTCCTTTGGTCTGATGAGTCCAAATTTTTGATTTTTGGTTCCAACTGCCGTGTCTTTGTGGGACGCAGAGTAGGTGAACGGATGATCTCTGCATGTGTGGTTCCCACCATGAAGCATAGAGGAGGATGTGTGATGGTGTGGGGATGCTTTGCTGGTGACACTGTCAGTGATTTATTTAGAATTCAAGGCACACTGAACCAGCATGGCTACCACAGCATTCTGCAGCGATGTGCCATCCCATCTGGTTTGCGCTGAGTGGGACTATCATTTGTTTATCAACAGGACAATGACCCAACACACCTCCAGGCTGTATAAGGGCTATTTTACCAAGGAGAGTAATGGAGTGCTGCATCAGATGACCTGGCCTCCACAATCACCTTACCTCAACCCAATTGAGATGGTTTGGGATGAGTTGGGCCGCATAGTGAAGGTAAAGCAGCCAACAAGTGTTCAGCATATGTGTAAACTCCTTCAACTATTGGAAAAAAGCATTCCAGGTGAAGTTGGTTGAGAGAATGCCAAGAGTGTGCAAAGCTGTCATCAAGGCAAAGGGTGGCTATTTGAAGAATTTCTTTAACACTTTTTTGGTTACTACATGATTACATACGTGTTATTTATGTTATTTATGCAGTGGCGTGCCGTGGGCCTGGGGCCTGGGCCTTCAGTGAGGTACTACACAGTCCCACCCGAATTAATCCACCTCATTATGATGCCATGGCTCTAGAAACTATACATTTAGACAGAAACGCAGTATAACCAGGCGTTGCGTCACCTTGAAATTGACAAATTGACATTTTTGGGTAAACAGTGTTTACCCAATCAATGAGTCTTTTCAATATTTCCCTTCACCTTTTCATTGTGCAGCTCCGTTGCCCTGCGCGTTTGTTCTTTGAGCTGTTGATCCACTCCGGTGTCCCCAAAAGTTTTCATTGGTTGTTAGTGCCCAGCCGTACTTTGGTGTCTCGTTGCTGCCTTGGTTAGACAACTCAAGTTTGCAAAGCCAGTGTGGCTCCAAACACCAAATCGATCACTTGCAAATAATAGGCATTCCCAGCAGTACAGTTTGCAGTGCTTCTCGGAGCCAAGGAGCCTGTGAGCCATTGACAGCGCTCGTAGTTGAAACTTTGAAAGTGGCGAGCGAACGAAGCACTTTCCCACCTGTGACAGGCTTTGTGGCGTCGGGCGACCTCTCCTTACAATGTCTAACTTTTCTTGAAAAGTTCGTCTTGAGAATGGCGTTATAATTATATCCTCGACCAAATCGATATCTTCTCCTCCTTCCGCCATTGTGGGTTGAAAAAACAGCTTAGTAGTACGCGAATTAATTCGTTTATCAAATTCAGTTTCCTAGATCTCCATAGGACCTGCCTCTCAATATTGGTAATCCAATCAAAAGACGTGCATGCACTACGCCTGCTAGCTGGCTCCTGTGTAACACTGGAGCCAGCCAGAAGGCGTACAATAGCCAACTCTAAAGCTGATTGGTTGACACTAAATTTTCATTTCCATTCACTATAAGCTACAAGCGCCCGCACTGTTGATTCTGAAGGCCTGAGGGCAGATTTTAGACCCCTGGCAACACATGATGGCTGAATATGATTGGATAAAAGATCTAACATAAAGACCAGCCCTCAAAATCTCAACCTGGGGCTGGAAGCAGTGCAACCAAGAGGAAAGCTATGAAATGAAGAGTATAACTCTTACTCTGGGGAGTAATTTAATACATATTTGTGGGAAAATATATTTAAAAAAAAATTATATTCTGATGATGTTTAGGCCAGCAGAGAAGGCCTTGCAGGCCCTGACGGCCCACCACTGTATTTATGTTATTCTACAATGTAGAAAATAGTAAAAATAAAGAAAAACCCTTGAATGAGTAGGTGTGTCCAAACATTTGACTGGTACTGTATGTAAATTAGATATTTCTGTATTTCATTTTCAAGATGTGACTCCGGGATGCTGGCCTTCTAGGCAGAGTTCCTCTGTCCAGTGTCTGTGTTCTTTTGTCCATCTTAATATTTTATTTTTATTGGCCAGTCTGATATATGGCTTTTTCTTCACAACTCTGCCTAGAAGGCCAGCATTCCGGAGTCGCCTCTTCACTGTTGACGTTGAGACTGTTTTTTTGCGGGTACTATTTAATGAAGCTGCCAGTTGAGGACTTGTGAGGCGTCTGTTTCTCAAACTAGACACTCTAATGTACTTGTCCTCATGCTCAGTTATGCACCGGGGCCTCCCACTCCTCTTTCTGTTCTGGTTAGGGCCAGTTTGCGCTGTTCTGTGAAGGGAGTAGTAGTACACAGCGTTGTACAAGATCTTCAGTTTCTTGGCAATTTCTCGCATGGAATAGGCTTTACTTCTCAGAACAAGAATAGACTGGCGAGTTTAAAAAAAAAATGTTTCGAGCCATTTTGAGCCTGTAATCAAACCCGCAAATGCTGATGCTCCAGATACTCAACTAGTCTAAAGAAGGCCGGTGTTAAAATCAGCACAACAGTTTTCAGCTGTGCTAACATAATTGCAAAATGGTTTTCTAATGATCAAATCTGCCGTCTCCAGCTACAATAGTCATACAATAACAATGTCTACACTGTATTTCTGATCAATTTCATGTTATTTTAAAATAAAAATACAAAAAAAATGTGCTTTTCTTTCGATCATAAGGACATTTCTAAGTGACCCCAAACTTTTGAACGGTAGTGTAGATGGGTGAGAAAATCTATCTAATCCATTTTGAATTCAAGCTGTTACACAACAGAATGTGGGGTTAGTCAAGGGGTATGAATGCTTTCTGAAAGCACAGTAAATGTCTAACACAATGAAAGCGTTTGACACACAGCTTGCCTGGGAGGCAGAACTGAGTGATTTCCACTATTTGAGCCGCTGCAAAGTCAAAATTGACTATATTATAGAAATTCATGAAAACAAAAATATTAATTTAAGGTTAGGGTTAAGCATTAGGGTTAGCCGTGTGGTTAAGATTAGGGTTAGGTTTAAATACGATTTTATGACTTTGTGGCTGTGTCAACACTCTGCAGAGCTGCCTCCAGGGCAAGATTCATGACATATGCCAACCTGCATTTGGCAAGCTGCAATAACAACTGTGTGTGTCTATGTGTGTGCATCTGTTCCCACATAAATGTGTGTGTTAACCCAGGTCATGCCCATGTCGAGGGGCCAACCACGGACATATTGCTCTACTTCATTTAGAGCAGGGTCACGTCTGGGAGAAAGGTTATTATGGTCTGAATATGAGGGAGGAGTGTGACCCTCGAAAAACTGCAGGATGCTTTTGTTGCAGTCCATCCTGCTACTGTTCTCCATTACATTACAGGTGCCAACCTTGACAGCACACTACTGCTCAGGCCAAACATACTCATTCACATGCACATGGGTCCACACACTTGTGTGAATGCATATGCATGAACGTACACACACTCAATTCTTATTGCATTGTGTCAAACATTATCATTCTCAGGGGTGCAGCTTTGGTTTTAGAAGTGGGGGGAACGTAACTTTTTATTTTTATCCAGTCAGATTAACACTCCAAACAGCCTACCCGACTGCTCGGACGTATCCGCATGGTTCTAAAGCACACTGTTGCCACGTTTTGTATCACATTCTGATAAAAAAAATACAATTTCAGAATGTGGGGGGGACATGTCCCCAGTGAAAGTAGTGCCCCTGATCATTCTGCGCACGCACGCACGCACACACACGCACACGCACACGCACACGCACACACACACACACACACACACACACACACACACACACACACACACACACACACACACACACACGCACACACGGTGCAGCGGTCTAAGGCACTGAATCTCAGTACTACAGACCCTGTATCACAACCGGCCGTGATCGAGAGTCCCATAGGGCGGCGCACAATTGGCCCAGCGTTGTCCAGGTTAGGGGGGGGGGGGGGGGGGGGTTGGTCGGGATAGGCCATCATTGTAAAATTGGAATGTGTTCTTGTCTGACTTGCCTAGTTAAATAACACAAAAATATGGAACGGACAATTATGGGTAACACTGCATCAACAGTTTTGTGTGGCCCAGTAAGGTTGAGGGTTTTGTGTGGCCCAGTAAGGTTGAGGGTTTTGTGTGGCCCAGTAAGGTTGAGGGTTTTGTGTGGCCCAGTAAGGTTGAGGGTTTTGTGTGAACCAGTAAGGTTGAGGGTTTTGTGTGGCCCAGTAAGGTTGAGGGTTTTGTGTGGCCCAGTAAGGTTGAGGGTTTTGTGTGGCCCAGTAAGGTTGAGGGTTTTGTGTGGCCCAGTAAGGTTGAGGGTTTTGTGTGACCCAGTAAGGTGGAGGGTTTTGTGTGGCCCAGTAAGGTTGAGGGTTTTTTGTGGCCCAGTAAGGTTGAGGGTTTTGTGTGGCCCAGTAAGGTTGAGGGTTTTGTGTGGCCCAGTAAGGTTGAGGGTTTTGTGTGGCCCAGTAAGGTTGAGGGTTTTGTGTGGCCCAGTAAGGTTGAGGGTTTTGTGTAGCCCAGTAAGGTTGAGGGTTTTGTGTGGCCCAGTAAGGTGGAGGGTTTTGTGTGAACCAGTAAGGTTGAGGGTTTTGTGTGGCCCAGTAAGGTTGAGGGTTTTGTGTGACCCAGTAAGGTGGAGGGTTTTGTGTGGCCCAGTAAGGTTGAGGGTTTTTTGTGGCCCAGTAAGGTTGAGGGTTTTGTGTGGCCCAGGAAGGTTGAGGGTTTTGTGTAGCCCAGTAAGGTTGAGGGTTTTGTGTGGCCCAGTAAGGTTGAGGGTTTTGTGTGAACCAGTAAGGTTGAGGGTTTTGTGTGGCCCAGTAAGGTTGAGGGTTTTGTGTGGCCCAGTAAGGTTGAGGGTTTTTTGTGGCCCAGTAAGGTTGAGGGTTTTGTGTGGCCCAGTAAGGTTGAGGGTTTTGTGTGGCCCAGTAAGGTTGAGGGTTTTGTGTGGCCCAGTAAGGTTGAGGGTTTTGTGTGGCCCAGTAAGGTTGAGGGTTTTGTGTAGCCCAGTAAATTTGAGGGTTGTGTGTGATTTATAATACTTTAATTTGAAAGGGTGCTTTTCATGCATTAAGTTCATAGCGGCAAATGGACATATCACTGGTTTCCTTATAATATCCCACATCATACTGTGACTGATAGTCTACATTTGACATCTTTCTGCACATCAAAACATAAGCCAACATAACAGAAACAATAACTCAACAGCCCAGACAGGGGTCATCTTTGTTTCTATCTCTGTGTGGCTTTGAATTACAATACGGTGGAGTGATCTGGTCTGAGGCTAGTCAGGTTACAATCCTGAGGTGCCAGGATGGACTCTTCTGAATTTGTCTGGCATACTCCATATCCACCAGGCTGGGAGAATAAAGAGCTCCACAGCTTCAGCCTCCCCTGTCCAGTGAGAGGCCCAGTGTGTGTGTGTGTGTGTGTTGACATGCCCTCTTTAGCCTGAGCCCAGTGTGCCACTTCCACCTGTGTGCTCTGACATGAATGCTAACCCTGCGTGAGACACGTAAAAGCTGGTGAAAAGGAGGGGAAACAGAGACTCGTTCCTGCCGGGTGTTTATGGTTAAGATGCACAACAAAAGGAGTGGTCCACCTACTGTATGCACTAAATCATCTCTGTGTGCTCATTTGCCTACCGTGTGTACCGGCAAGACACTCAATAGGAGCCAACTCCCAAGCCCAAGCAAGTCACCCTGGACGACACTGTCTGCCAAGAAGTGAGCGTGATGGAGTAGACAGTGTATGCAGCGTGCCATTCAGACTGTAACTACATTTTTACTGTCTTATTCTGTCTTGTAAACTACCCTATAAAGCTAAAGCTAAGGTGCTCTCTGAACAAAGTCATGTAGCCTAACACCATTAAAAAGGCTGCTGAACTAAATGGCCTACCAAATGGGTGAAAAAATGTAAACCTGTCTGCTTCTGATAAATGCAAAGGCTTTGGAACTATTGTGAGCATGTGTACTAAATCAAAACATGCAGCTAGCCAGAGAAAATTTAAATAATGTATCTGATTTGGGACGGGTATTGCAATGAATAGAATTTGTACGTATCCGATGTAGTTAACTATCTTATCTGACTTACAACAGGTAAAGTGGAATAAAGTTTTGTGACTAAAAACAAGTAAAGCGTGACAAGATTTAGTGATTAAAAGATATCTGTATTGCTTTAGGTCTCACTACAACTTGCAGTAGATAAATATTTAATTGTGTACATGATAGTTCCAATGTCTTAATGTAGACATTCTGTACGTACAAACGCCCCAAGTAAAAGTTAAGATATTGTCATTCTATAAATGAAAGGAGGGAAGATGATTTATCATCTAGATGTTCCTGATCACCCATTCATTAGGTATAATAAAATATCATGGCATCATAGGACCTCATGTGTCAAACAGTTATAGCAACAGGACAGAAAAATCTCCATATTTTTGTATTTAACCTTTATTTAACTAGGCAAGTCAGTTAGGAACAAATTCTTATTTACAATGACGGCCTACCCCGGCCAAACTCGGAAAACACTGGGCCAATTGTACGCCTCCCCATGGGACTCCCAATCACAGCCGGTTGTAATACAGGCTGGAATTGAACCAGGGTCTGTAGTGACGCCTCTAGCACTGAGATGCAGTGCCTTAGATTGCTGTGCCACTCGGGAGCCCGACTAACCTTAAAAGCTGCAACGTAATTTTTTGGATGACCTGACCAAATCATATAGAAATGTGTGTTATACATCTGTCATTCTCATTGAAAGCAAGTCTAGAAAGCGGTAGATCTGTTCTATGTGTGCCTTGTCTATGCTTCGCGTTCTTAAATTTTTGAGTCTTTTACCTTTGGTTTTGTACACCAGCTTCAAACAGCTGAAAAATACAATATTTTGGGTTATGGAATAATATTTCACAGCGGTTTAGATGGTACAATGATTCTCTACACTTTACTTGCTTGTTTTGGCACATTAGAATTTTTGCAACCAGGAAATTGTGGAGCGATTTCTGTATAGTGTATCATCTTTAACAGTAATACCAGATATTACTGGAATTTCTGTAGCTGCCATCATTTCTCTGATGTTTTTCCTGCCTCTGTGTTTTGACAATTCCCACAACATCATCCTGTACCTTAATATATCCTCTTATATGTAATAGCAACATTTAGATTTCCGCCTAAATAGACAGACCCAAAAGTAACTGCTATTATTTCAAATCAAATCAAATGTATTTATATAGCCCTTCTTAAATCAGCTGATATCTCGAAGTGCTGTACAGAAACCCAGCCTAAAACCCCAAACAGCAAGCAATGGGGTACTTTCCCATGTTTACTACAGTATGTACTGTAGGTTATGTTTACTTGTCAGACTGCACAGTAGCCTAATTAACAAATGCAGGTGGCTTATATCTTCAGAATGCTTCAAATGCTTTATTATCCAAATGTAAAAGCATATACTGCACAGTACTGTAATTCTTCATCAGCATCTATGCTTTCATTAATAAAATAATGATAAAAATACTCTTTCAAAATGCAGATGTTTATTTATGTATGGATCCATAATGAATTACTATGGGATTGAATATCACTGAACTACAGAAATATTGGAACAAAGTTGTCTAATGAAGGTAAACAAATTGTTGCTTACTGGAAAATACTCTTTCAAACACAGTCACATTGTACAGCGCCATTATGGCTATTAGGTCTATATTTTGGCCTTTATAAATATTATTTTGGCCTTTATTCAGAATACAATCACTGACTGTTGTTTTTTTTTAACGAAATGCTCTCCAAAACATCTTTATATATACCCGCTGTGGATGACTATTTCAGCATCGTTTCACGCTGCTCTGAAACAAGCATGGAGAAACGAAAATGTTCAATTATATTCTATGGTATTCTTAAGATATATGTGTTGACTGAATATAAGCAAGTGATGTCTGCTAAATAATCAAGTTGATGGCACAGTCGTATAGCCTCGGCACCTACATCAAGCTGCGTGTGTGCGACCAACAACGTTTTCTAATGAAGGTAAACAAATTGTTGCTTACTGGAAAGAACTCTATCAAAAACACATGGTCACGTGGTACAGCGCCATTTTGGCTATTAGCAGGTAGCTGGACAATAGACTTGCCTAGAAGGAAGGTAGGAGAAGAATTCTATCGTCAAATGTATTTCTTAGTTAGGTTGGCTGTATCACAACCGGCTGTAATTGGTTGCAATTTCAGTTTAATCAACCAGAAAAGACAAAACAAATAAAGAACAAATAATAGTGTTATTATGTATCACATCCGACCGTGATTGGGAGTCCCATAGGGCGGCGCACAATTGGCCCAGCGTTTCTCTCCCTCTAAAAACAGAACTGTTTTGGCCAAAGTCAATGAGATTTTTATTTTCACTAAATCTCCATTTGGATATTGGTTAGACTACTATTATACAATTAGGGTGTGGAAATGTTATGCTCTTAGTACTGTAGCCTACTCCCGACCGTCACGTTGTACAGCGCCATATTTTCCATTCCATCCTAACGGAAACCCTGAGGGTTTTTAGTTTTTCTTGGAATAGAAACACCATAATATTAATCAAATTAATTAAGCAAAATTTCTTAAAATCAGTTCCATATACTATGTTCTTACAAAAAAGGTTTTAAATTCACTAGTACAACCACTATTGAAGGCTATCAAATACTTCTCAAAGATCCCCTCTGGTGGTCAAACTAGCACAAACTAGCTTTAATGGTCACAATGGCTGACACGTGCCATAGAATTCTGCAGCACCATGCAAGCTATCCTGCAATACGCTGCAACTTTTAAAGGACGAACCACTGTACATGATTCTGACATGCAAAATCTTGGTATATTTGGAACGACATCTGGGAGATTATGAAGAAATTATCAGAAGATAGATAGGAGTTACATAGTTCAGAACACACAAGATCAAGCACACACAAAATAACAGTTTTTTGTTTTTTTCATTTTGAAAGTAATCTTTCATTGACAAGCTATTAGTTAATTTTTGATGCCAAGAGTTGGAAACACATCAGATCGCTTCCACAACATGTGAACAATATCAGCAAAAAAATAGGATTGATAAACCTAACAACTAGAAAGGAGCAGATGTTTTAGTAAGTGGTGTCAGGTGTGGTCACGGGACGTCTCCAAAGTGGCATATGTCTGTAAATTAGATAATTCTAGTGCTATTACATATTTGCAATCCCTAAATGCTATTTGTTCAGTGTAAAACACAATTTCTACCATATCAACCTCACTCAAACATTGTGGCAGTGTTAAAGTATTAAAGTTAAAGTGTCCGAATGTAGTAATTGCACTGTTGTTGCACAGTGGATGTGCCTAAAAGTTATTGTTCACTATAAAACTAAGTTTCTACCACACCAACCTCTCTCAAACATTGTGGTGGTGTCGAGGGACAAGGCATTGTGGTGGTGTCCCTGAGCAAGGCAGTTAACCCACTGTTACTAGGCTGTCATTGAAAATAAGATTTTGTTCTTAACTGACTTGCCTAGTTAAATAGAGGTTAAATAAATAATAAATAAACATACAGGGGATATCCAAGTGTTTTCATGTTTCATGCGCAAAGATATAGTCACTCTGTGGATATTCGATGTTGCCATTAAGTCATATATCATCAGATAACATTGGCAATAGGCTGGATTTGTTCCTATCAACCTAAGGATTCATTTCATATCCCCCATGTAGCTATAGCTCAAACACAGACCAAAATTAAGCTTACTTTGTAAGGTATTTGCTGTTTGGTGAAAATGTCGTGTAAAATAAACATTTTGACCCTCGGGGCTGGTGATCAATAAAGGTAGGTACAGGCAGACAATTGAGACAGCCTCATGATCTGTGGAGTCCCGGCTTTCGGTGTGAATAAACGTATTCCGTGTTTATACTTCACAACACTAGGTAGCAGCCATCTTGAAACGAGGTCATCGACACTCAACATTCCGCAGACACCATAGATTTGCAGCTAGGTGCTACTGTTCTCATACCAGACTGAATTGAATAAAAATCAAATAGGGTCCCCAAATATGGGGACTTTACATTTAAGAGGTTTTAATAGTAGTCCAGATATTTCTGTAAGCGAAAGCATTTCTCCCATGCATTTCTCCTTGCCTCTCGTTTAGGAGATCTCCAAATGTACCTGCACATCCTGTAGGCCTATGTTCTACAAACACTATTTATCTGTTTCCTAACTATGAATCCGTCCGATAAGATCGTAAACACACACAACTGTAAACAAAGTCAACGAAAGCAACAGTAAATCTAATCTCCGCTATAACCAACTGTACAACGCAAATCTACTTCTCAGTAATTAAAGCCAAATTACACGCTTAACGAGGACATAAAATAAACATGATTAGGTTAGACAAATACCGGGGTCAATATTCTTGCAGGCTTGGGAATTTAATAAAACATTTCATATGATAAACACTTGAACAGTCGGCAATCAAGCCTCTGCATGCTAAAGAGTTGTTTTTGCAGTCCAAGGCTAGGCTACAGAGAACCCTACTGTTAACCCATCTATTCTTCACAAGTGATGGAATATCATGAAAATATTTTGGTCTGCTCTCTATTACCACCACAAAGAGGGATCCTAGGGTTTCCTCGGAAATATGCTGTTAGTTTCCATGGGCATTTACTGTGCTTGGTGCCTCTGATGTTGTGAGGTTGTAAAGGCCAGAGTCATTCCAGCCATGCTCTATCATAAGATCTCATTTATTTCTAAAGCACGCTCTGAAATAGGTGGAGGATGTTTTGTGTTTTTCAAGTGTAAAATTAAAGAGGAGGGCATTCCAATTGGCAAACTGTGTGTGTGTGTCAACTGATACTGATGAATACTTAATAAATCCTGTACCACAAGAGAGGAAAACCTACGGAGCGCTCCTTTAAAACACCAGGAAGACCGCATGAAGCTAAAACCATGAATGCATCCACTATGATATGTATCATGACAGTTTTGAAGGTGACCATGCTAATTATGGTTAATCTCCTTCTTTGGCAGTGAAATCAACAGGATCTGGAGAAAAGCTATCTCCCTCATGAGCTTACTGGAACCTGAAAATAGAAAAAGTTGTCACTCATTGTGAGGTGCTTATCACAAACACTTGTTCATGTCATCCTCTAAAATTACTGTAGAAACTGACTGTTAGCATTTGGTGGCCTATAACGACACCCACAAGTATAGGCTTTAGATGAGGCAGATGAACCTGCAACCACACTACTTCAATAGCACTTGACATGAGATTTTTGCTAAGCATTACAGGCCTCATGTTATTTAGGGAGTGTATACATCTATGGCACCCAAGCGGACTAATGAGCAAGCTATTGGATTTCCCCCAACTTCTTTTTCTGAGGTTTTGAAGAACCCACACACCCCTCTGACCTTTCCTTGACCTTCTGGATATGTACGGCTAAATGATGCATTCTGTGGCCTTGACACATGGGTGTGGTTCTGAAAGCAAAAACCTATATACGGTGCCTTCAGAAAGTATTCACACCCTTTGACTTTTTCCACATGTTGTTGTGTTAAAGCCTACATTTAAAATGTATTGAAATTCAATTTTGTGTCACTGGCCTACACGTAATACACCATAATGCCAAAGTGGAATTATGTTTTTCGACATTGTTGCTAATGAATAAAAAATGAAAAGCTCAGTCTTGAGTCAATAAGTATTCAACCCCTTTGTTATGGCAAGCCTAAATAAGTTCAGGAGTAAAAATGTGCTTAACAAGTCACATAATAAGTTGCATGCACTCAGGGATTGCAAATATGTGTGTGCAATAATAGAGTTTAATATGATTTTTGAATGACTAACCTCATATCTGTACCCCCCCACATACAAATATCTGTAAGGTCCCTTAGTCGAGCAGTGATTTTCAAAGACAGATTCAACCACAAAGGCCAAGTAGGTTTTCCAATGCCTCGCAAAGAAGGGCTCCTATTGGTTGATTGTTAAAAAATAAAAAATTAACTGACACTGAATATCATGTTGAGCATGGTGAAGTTATTAATTACACTTTGGATGTTGTATCAATACACTCAGTCACTACTAAGATACAGGCGTCCTTGCTAACTCAGTTGCCGGAGAGGAAGGAAATCGCTCTTACAGAGTTTAATGGCTGTGATAGGAGAAAACTGAGGATGGATCAACAACATTGTAGTTACTCCACAATACTAACCTTATTGACAGAGTGAAGAGAAGGAAGCCTGTACAGACAAAGTAATACTGAAAAAAAATGTGGCAAAGCATTTAACTTTTTGTTCTGAATACAAAGTGTTATGTTTGTTGCAATTTCAATACAACACATTACTGAGCACCAATCTCCATGTTTTCAAGCATAGTGGTGGCTGAATAATGTTATGGGTATGCTTATGATCAGGACTGGGAATTTTTCAGGATAAAAAATAAATGGAATGGAGCTAAGCACAGGCAAAATCCTAGAGGAAAACCTGTTTCATTGTGCTTTCCACCAGACACTGAAAGATGAATTCACCTTTCAGCAGGACAATAACCAAAAACACAAGGCCAAATCTACACTGGAGTTGTTTACTGAGAAGAAATTGAATGTTCCTGAGTGGCCAAATTACAGGTTTGACTTAAATCTGCTTGACAATCTATGGCAAAATAATAATAGGCACATTTTGTACAATCCAGGTGTGCCAAGACTTACCCAGAAAGACTCACAGCTGTAATCGCTGCCAAATGTGAATCTAACATGTATTGACTCAGGGGTGTGAATACTTATGTAAATGAGAGATTTCTGGTTTTCATTTTCAATACATTTGATCAAATTTCAAAAAACATGTTTTTGCTTTGTCATTATGGGGTATTGTGAGTAGATAGGTGAGAGTAATGAATCTATTTAAACAATTTTGAATGCTGTCACGTTCCTGACCTTATTTCCTTTGTTTAGTCTTTGTTTAGTCTGTCAGGACATGAGCTGGGTGGGTATATTCTGTGTTTTGTGTTTCATTGGTTTAGGTGTGTCTTATTGGCCTGATATGGTTCTCAATCAGAGGCAGGTGTTTTACGTTGTCTCTGATTGGGAACCATATTAAGGTAGGCTGTTTTCACTGTTTGTTTGTGGTTGATTGTTCCTGTTTGTGCGTTCATTGTTTTTTCTATGTTCACTAGTTCAGGACTGTAGCGTCGTTGGTTTCGTTCTGTTTATTGTTTTGTTCGTATTGAAGCGTATTCAAATAAATATGGATACATACCACGCTGCGATTTGGTCCTCCTCTCTTCCACATTACGACGATCGTTACAGGATCACCCACCAAACTCGGACCAAGCAGCGTGGTAAGCGGCAGCAGCAGCAGGAGGAGCAGCGATGTCAGGAGGAATGGACTTGGGAAGACGAACTGGACGGTAAGGGACCCTGGGTTCAAGCTGGAGAGTATCGCCGCCCTCGTGAAGAGCTGGAGGCAGCTAAAGCCGAGAGGCAGTGGTATGAGGAGGCAGCACGGAAGCGAGGCTGGAAGCCTGAGAGTCAGCCCCAAAAATTTATTGGGGGGGGGGGGCTAAAGGGGAGTGTGGCGAAGTCAGGTAGGAGACCTGCGCCAACTCCCCGTGCTTACCGTGGAGAGCGAGAGTACGGGCAGACACCGTGTTATGCGGAAAAGCGCACAGTGTCTCCTGTACGTGTGCTTAGCCCGGTGCGGTACATTCCAGCTCCACGTATCGGCCGGGCTAGAGTGGGCATCGAGCCAGGTGCCATGAAGCCGGCTCAACGTATCTGGTCTCCAGTGCGTCTCCTCGGGCCGGTGTACATGGCACCAGCCTTACGCATGGTGTCCCTGGTTCGCCAGCACAGCCCAGTGCGGGCTATTCCACCTCGCCGCACTGGCCTGGCTACGGGGAGCATTCAACCAGGTAAGGTTGGGCAGGCTCGGTGCTTAAGAGCTCCTGTATGCCTTCACGGTCCGGTATATCCGGTGCCAGCTCCTCGCCCCAGCCCAGTACCACCAGTGCCAACACCACGCACCAGGCTTCAGAGCCCTGTTCCTCTTCCACGCACTCGCCCTGTGGTGCGTGTCTCCAGCCCGGTACCACCAGTTCTGGCACCACGCACCAAGCCTCCTGTGCGTCTCCAGAGGTCAGAGTCTGCCATCTGCCCAGCGCCGTCTGCGCTGCCCGTCTGCCCAGCGCCGTCTGCGCTGCCCGTCTGCCCAGCGCCTGCGCTGCTCGTCTGCCCAGCGCCGTCTGAGCTGCCCGTCTGCCCAGCGCCGTCTGAGCTGCCCGTCTACCCAGCGCCGTCTGAGCTGCCCGTCTGCCCTGCGCCGTCTGAGCTGCCCGTCTGCCCAGCGCCATCTGAGCTGCCCGTCTGTCCTGAGCCTTCAAAGCCGCCCGTCTGTCCTGAGCCTTCAGAGCCGTCCGTCAGTCAGGAGCCGCTAGAGCCGTCCGTCAGTCAGGAGCCGCTAGAGCATCCGTCAGTCAGGAGCCGCCAGAGCCGTCAGTTAGCCAGGAGCTGCCAGAGCCGTCAGCCAGCCAGGAGCTGCCAGAGCCGTCAGCCAGCCAGGAGCTGCCAGAGCCGTCAGTCAGCCAGGAGCTGCCAGAGCCGTCAGTTAGCCAGGAGCTGCCAGAGCCGTCAGCCAGCCAGGAGCTGCCAGAGCCGTCAGTCAGCCAGGAGCTGCCAGAGCCGCCAGCCAGCCAGGACCTGCCAGCCAGCCAGGAGCTGCCAGAGCCATCAGCCAGCCAGGAGCTGCCAGAGCCGTCAGCCAGCCAGGAGCTGCCAGAACCGGCAGTCAGCCAGGACCTGCCAGAGTCTTCAGTCAGCCAGGAGCTGCCAGAGCTGCCTGTCACGCCGACGATTCCGGAATTGCTCCTCAGTCCGGAGCTGCCCCTCAGTCCGGAGCTGCCCCTCAGTCCGGAGCTGCCCCTCAGTCCGGAGCTGCCCCTCAGTCCAGGCTGTAACACAACCAAATGTGGAAGTAGTCAAGGGGTATCAGTACTTTCTGAAGGGACTGTATGTAGTGCTGAGCGATTAACCGAAATGTCGGGTTATTTTCCATTTTTAAATAAGTAATTGGCCAACTGTCGGTTCAATTATTTGAATTGTGCGCTCAACGTGCTGTTTCTCTAGAGAGATTTCTCCCTGGGACATATTGTCCTACTATAGAGAATGATAGAGGTCTCTAGTGGCCAAAAGGCCGTATTAGCATGGGCAGTGCCATTGAGGGCTTCCGCCATTTTAATGTAGTCAACTGAGTGGGACTTCCAACCTCATAGGCAGATCTCTCCTGATGTCCAACCGGGTCATCAGGAGGGATCAGGCAATCGTGAAGAAAAAAGTTGACTACTTCAAAATTAAGATCACCTCAAAGGCACTGCCCGTGCTATCACAGATGCTATAATGGCACAGATACAAAGATGAGTCCTCTATTTATCTCTATGTGTCCAACATCATAGTTCAGCACAGGCAATTTGGTAATTAACTACAATTAAGTTCTCATTGGTTCTTGCCTGGCAAGCCTGTGCGGCTGGCAGACAGACAGACAGAGAGGAAGAGTAGTAGAGGGATAGAAACTGGTTGCTTATTAAGTGTCTCTACCAGACAATACATCTAATTGACTGACAGTTGTTATTTAGCAGTCTTAAAAGTATGCCTTATCTACTTTGAAGAACTACTGAAATTGTGATTTCGTCAGACAGCAGGCAGCTAGCCAGTCAGGCTATTCTACTAGCCTGAATGATGACTCTTTGGATGGCTGGCTGGCTGATACTGCTTGAGCAGAGATGAGATGATGACAAGGATTAAAATAATAAGTCATTAAATAAAAAACATGTAATATACACAACTTAAATATTTTATTAAAGTGATGTGAATAAAGGATGGTTTATTAATGAGTGATATGCAGTAATGGACTGTCACTACCATCATTGGGGTTATATTAATGAAACGATAAAGTCATCATCATACACTCTTAGAAAAAAAGGGTCCCAAAAGGGTTCTTCTGCTGTCCACATAGGTGAACCCTTTTTGCTTCCATGTAAAACCTTTTTGGTTCCAGGTAAAACCCTTTTTGGTTCTTCAAAGGGTTCTCCTACAGACAAAGAACCCTTTTACGTTCTAGATAGCACCTAAAAACAAATATGTATACACAACCAAAATATATTTTTAAGTAAAGTAATGTGAATAAATTATGGTTAGAGCCCAGAAATGGGCTGTCACAACCATCTATTGTTTTATTCTGTATTGTTGAAACATTGAAACCACAAAATGCATTTATTGTACCGAAATTGAAAACCATGATTATTTTTCAAAAACCAAACCGAAAAAGAACTGAACTAAAAAAAGCACTAAACACTCAGCACTAGGGATAAGGCTCTGAATATATACAACAACACCTCCACCATGAGCATTCCTGTCTCTTCTGTAGATCTGTCACACCCTGATCTGTTTCACCTGTCTTTGTGCTTGTCTCCACTCCCCATCCAGGTGTCTCCCATATTCCCATTATCCCCTGTGTATTTATACCTGTGTTCTCTGTTTGAATGTTGCCCGTTTGTCTTGTCAGGTCTTGTCAGCGTGCTTTCCCGTCTTCCTTTTCCTCAAGTTCTGTTTCCTAGTTTTCCCAGTTCTGACTATTCCGCCTGCCTGCCGTCCTGTACCTGCCTGACTCTGACCTGTTCACGAACCCATGCCTGTCCTCGACCTGCCCTTTACCTGCCCCGTGTTTTCAATAAATAATCTGAGAACTGTACTATCCGCCTCCTGTGTCTGCATCTGGGTCATATCCTGAGCCATGATAAAATCATTGTATTGCTACTGCTGTATCATCAAAGGAGATTATCTAAGTGAGTCTCATAAATGGCTAAGATATTAATGTTATCTGATGTTAGCAAGTTATTGATTTCATGAACCTTATTTCTAAGGCTTCATTAATATGGTCTATTTTCAGCCCTTTCCAGGGTAGCTTGTGGAAAACAGCAAACAAAGCAAGATTTTTTTTCAGCAGTCCATTAATCAGTTGGTGTGTGTGTGCTCTGGGGTTGAAGCTACGGCATTTGGGAGCGAGGCTGGACAATTAGCCTATCATAGCGGATGTAAGTAATGTCCCCACCGGTTAGCTTTAACATAGTCTTTGTTGAGGAAGATGTACGTTCCTCTCAAGTTCCAGAACAGCTACCTTGTCCTTGAACCTCAAGAACTTGACCACTATCGGCCTGGGCCTGTCACCAGGCCGGGAAGAGGGGTTTCCAGTCCTGTAGGCGCTCTCCACCTCAATCTTCATATGAGCTAACAACACATTTGCCAGGCCGTCCACAGTCGCTCATGCATCAAAATGCCATCGCAAAACAAGGAGTCCATCAGTGGTGGCAGCGCATCCACAATTCATAACCAACGCTGGCAGGTTGGAAAATGCCTACGTGGCACTTTATTTTACAAATGATAAAATCCAGTGCTGCTGCTCATCATGATCTGACTGGATGGTTCAGAGAGGAGGATTTGGGATAAAGCAATTATTAAATATGAATGGCTGCTGTATTTGGAACCAACATGGTGGTGGCCCATAAATCTTTCATGTGACATGTAATGGAAAAGTGCCGACACGGGAAACCCAAAATGACCTTCTGAGAAACGCCTGAGGAAGTGGATGGTAATGACAAAAAAAGTTATTGACAAGGCTTCATATTTGAGGACAGTTGGAACCCCCAATGTCTATTTATCTAGACATAAAAAGTCTCAGAGTTTAACAAATGAAAAATACCTTGGAACCATATTGTTGACATCTACCTTTAAGTCGAGTCATGAGAAGTGAGCCCCATGGAAGCATAGTGTTACATCACAAACAACAACCAAGTTAGTAGATTCACAGTGGATAGTAATGACAAAAGGTTGAAGGAAAGGCTAAAGGTGTGAGCACAATTGGAACTCAGAATGTACATTTTCTTCACTTAGAGTTGAACAAAAGAAAAGCAACTTGTAACATTGTAAACCTTGGCTGTCTGAGCCCCACAGGAGCATGGCCCCAAACAAAACCTCTAACAATGTATTACCATTGGTGATAAGAACCAAGTCTATTATGTTACCCAAGGTGATAAGCTCACAAAACAATGTTTTACTTTTGAGTCAGCTCTGCTAAACACCAACATAGTTAACGTGCCTTGGACTATTGGCCCATACTCCCTTCGACTTCTCCACAGTAACTGTTCACCATACAGTTCATTATACTGTAAATTATGAATATATTCCTGTTTTGCAGGCAATCTGTTAGCATGTCAGCATGTACTGCAGTAGAGTTAGCCTCCTCTACAAATAAAAATGTATTCCGCACGTACACATTTTACAGCAGATAAAATGTGCAGCGAAACGCGTGTGCTCCCTCAACATTGCAGTACAGTAATCAAGAATCAATATCAATAATAAGTAATTGAAGAGATAGTATGCCTGATGTGTACACAATAGGATATGCAGAATAGATCATGTACAAGAGGACATACAGAATAGATATTGAGCAATAGGATATACAGAATAGATCATGAACAACAGGATATACAGAATAGATCATGAACAATAGGATATACAGAATAGATAATGAACAATAGGATATACAGAAGAGATCATGAATGTGCTATTTCAAGTATGACTGTATTTACAGATCTAATGTGGGTAGTGTCTTGGTCACACCTTAAATAAATATGATATACTAGAGCAGCAGTGTTGACTGCGTGACTGCGTGCGTGCGTGCGTGCGTGCGTGCGTGCGTGCGTGCGTGCGTGCGTGCGTGCGTGCGTGCGTGCGTGTGTGTCCAAATAGTCTCTAAGGTGCAGGTCTGTTTACGGAGACAGCCAGGTTAGATGTTCAGCAGTTTTATTGCCTGGTGGTAGAAGCTGTCTCAGAACCTGTTGGTTTGAGACTCGATGCTCCGATAGCGCTCACCAGATGGTAACAGAGTGAACAGTCCATGGCTCGGGTGACTGGAGACCTTGACGACCTTCCAGGCCTTCCTCTAACACTGCCTGGTTTAGATGTCTTGGAGGGCAGGGAGCTCGCCCCCAGTAATGTATTTGGGGCCGTCCACACCACCCTCGGTAGAGCTTTACGAAGGAGGGCGGTGCAGTTTCCGTACCAGGCTGCAATGCAGCCATTTAAGATGCTCTTGAGGGTGCAGCTGTATAACTTATTGAGGATCTTATGGCCCATCCTCCCGGTAGGCTGGCCCGTCGCCGTCGGTGATCAGGCACACCACCATTGTGTCGTCGGCAAACTTAATGATGTTGTTGGAGTCCACGACTGGCCACTCAGTTGTGGGTTTACAGGGATTAGAGGAGGGCGCTGAGCACACACCCCTGGGGGCAGAAGTTCCTCTGTAGGGTTCTTCTCCATTCAAACTTTTCTGTGTGGCTGTTAAATGAACTACAGGTGTAGCACACAAAAACACCAGTCAACAACACCTCTTGGGAAAGTGAAAAAACATAATTCTAGTGGCCAACAGCGAAACCTATTTTAACTCTAGAATAGCCTGCACCTCTCCATTCGTCTCACAGCTCCTCGCCAAAAAGCGGAATGCCTCAATGGTCTTTCACCTCACAGACAGAAAATAAAGGAATTCCTTCTTTAAAAAGGCTAGAACAAGAAGAAACGAGACACTTGGATAATCAAGTCATGTCTCATTGGAAAAGTGCAAAACACTCACTCTGCAAAAAGTAATATTCTAGTGGAAAAGGTCAGAACTGTCATTACCAGTAGAGCATGGGCCCGGGACACATAGTTACCTTTTTAATAGGATTTTACTCTGTAACTGTCAGAACTTGTTAAGCCTTTGCACTCGTGGGAATTGGCCTATATGGATAGGGCTAAATTCAAATGTTTCTTACAGAAGAAATATGAAAAGCATATGCATAACCATGTTAGCAATTGAAAGGGAACAGTTTGGAGTTAATGGGAAAATGATTAGACCAAAGGTGAGTACACAACAGTTCACCTGACACAAGACTGAATCCAAACATTACACTGTTGATTTTATGTACATATTACATTTACTGTAGTAAACTAAATCTGAAAATACTCTAACATTCAGTAAACCGACGAAAAGAAAATGACCGCCACCCAAACTAATTCCTGTGGCTATGCATAAGGGTACGAGTGTAAACAGTTAATAAAGTTAACAGAGGTGAACCAGACATGCTGTTTGGTGATATTACTTGTCCTAGAATACTGTCTACACATCTATCAGCAGCAATACAGTCTACACATCCATCAGCAGAAATACTGTCTGCACATCTACAGTATCAGCAGCAATACTGTCTGCACATCTACAGTATCAGCAGCAATACGGTCTACACATCTATCAGCAGCAATACTGTCTACACATCTATCAGCAGCAATACTGTCTACACATCTATCAGCAGCAATACTGTCTACACATCTATCAGCAGCAATACTGTCTGCACATCTATCAGCAGCAATACTGTCTACACATCTATCAGCAGCAATACTGTCTACACATCTATCAGCAGCAATACAGTCTGCACATCTATTAGCAGCAATACTGTCTACACATCTATCAGCAGCAATACTGTCTACACATCTACAGTATCAGCAGCAATACTGTCTGCACATCTATCAGCAGCAATACTGTCTACACATCTATCAGCAGCAATACTGTCTACACATCTATCAGCAGCAATACTGTCTACACATCTACAGTATCAGCAGCAATACTGTCTACACATCTATCAGCAGCAATACTGTCTACACATCTATCAGCAGCAATACTGTCTACACATCTATCAGCAGCAATACTGTCTACACATCTACAGTATCAGCAGCAATACTGTCTACACATCTACAGTATCAGCAGCAATACTGTCTACACATCTATCAGCAGCAATACTGTCTACATATCTACAGTATCAGCAGCAATACTGTCTACACATCTACAGTATCAGCAGCAATACTGTCTGCACATCTACAGTATCAGCAGCAATACTGTCTACACATCTATCAGCAGCAATACTGTCTACACATCTATGAGCAGCAATAGTAGAGGAAAGCTGTTGATTCTGACTTTTAACAAAATGCACATTTATTGACCTCCACTAGATCCAGTCTAGCTTGCAAAATGCACAAACACTCACGCTCACAACCACCCACCCACAAAACCAGATGCTTGCTCTCACAAGCTCACACACTTGAACGCACACACACTGGCATGTGCACAGATAGGGCTCAACCTGTGCAGAGCACATGCCACTTTGCCCGTTCAGTCTCTAAAGTGCCCTTTTCATTGGTGGTATAATTTCACCAAATGTTTTTAGTGATTGTGGTTCTGAACTAACTAAATTCTCGGGGGAGAAGAGCCTTGGTCGGGGAGGTGAACAAGAACCTGATAGTCACTCTAATAGAGCTCCAGAGTTTCTGTGGAGATGGGAGAATCTTCCAGAAGGACAACCATCTCTGTAGCACTCCACCAATCAGGCATTTATATTAGAGTAGCCAGATGGAAGCCACTCCTCAGTAAAAGGCACATGACAGCCCGCTTGGAGTATGCCAAAAGGCACCTAAAGGACTCTCAGACCATGAGAAACAAGATTCTCTGGTCTGATGAAATCAAGACTGAACTCTTTGGCCTGAATGCCAAGTGTCACATCTGGAAGAAACCTGGCACCATCCCTACGGTGAAGCATGTTGGTGGCAGCATCATGCTGTGGGGATGTTTTTCAGCAGCATGGACTGGGAGACTAGTCACGTCCGTGGGAAAGATGAATGGAGCTAAGTACAGAGATCCTTGATGAAAACCTGCTCCAGAGCGCTCAGGACCTCAGACTGGGGTGAAGGTTCACCTTCCAACAGGACAACGACTCTCTAAGCTAACAGCCAAGACAACGCAGAAGTGGCTTCAGGACAAGTCTCTGAATGTCCTTGAGGGGCCCAGCCAGAGCCTGGACTTGAACGCGATCGAACATCTCTAGAGAGACCTGAAAAAACCTGTACAGCACGCTCCCCATCCAACCTGACAGAGCTTGAGAGGATCTACAGAGCTTGAGAGGATCTGCAGAGAAGAATGGGAGAAACTCCCCAAATACAGGTGTGCCAAATTTGTAGTGTCATACCCAAGAAGACTCTAGGCTGTAATCGCTGCCAACGGTGCTTCAACAACGTAGTGAGTAAAGGGCCTGAATACTTTTGTAAATGTGATATTTCAGTTTTTTTTTTTTTTTTTTGCAAAAAAATCTACAAACCTGTTTTTGCTTTGTCATTATGGGGTATTGTGTGTAGATTGATGAGAAAACTGTTTTAATCCAGTTTAGAATAAGGCTGTAATGTAACAAAATGTGGAAAAAGTCAAGGGGTCTAAATACTTTCCGAATGCACTGTATATCCCTAGCTAATATTGGCTGCTAAAATGAATGACTTTCAGCTCCAAAGGCAGGTGTAAAACAGTTTATTTCTGTAGCCTGTCTTGTGTTTCGAAAAAGCATCATGATTTATGGCTGTAATTACATGCTACATTTGATCAGCAATTGTGTGCGCATGTTCGCGCAAACTCCTTTTTGGGGGTCAAGGGTCAAAACGTTTGAAAACATTGATAGTTTACTTGATAGTGGCAACAAATAGAGTTGGGTGGATATTGTCATGATAGGCCACAGTATTTCTGACAATCTTCTATTTTGACTGGAATTGTGTCAGTCATTGTTAATAAGTGCAGCATTTATTCCAGTTCAAAATAGTCTTGCAAAATAATTTACTGATCAGATTGTCCTACTTTACCCTCTTCCTGTAATAATTGCTCAACGAGTCTGTGACCGCGATTGTGTTAATTCTTTTTTTGCTTCAGCACATGCCCCCCTAAAGGTCTGTGCATGGCCCTGCACACACACTTACACCCTTACAAACACACTAGTGCTGAGCAATTAACTGAAATGTATGCTATTTTTAACAACGAATTGACCGGTTCAATAATTTGAATTCTATTTATTTATTTTTGCTCAATGTACAGTTTCTCTAGAGATAAATCAGATCAAGCCCGAACTGTGCGATGTAGTAGGGAGTTATAGTTTCCAACAGGCCAATGTTCTACATAATTTAGCGCAGAAAACGTGGTAATTAACTACAATGACGATAATCCCTTGCGCGCTGGTTTGTGTGGGCACAGAGAGAGCAGTTGCTTTTTGAGGTATCTGTATCTGAAAATGCCTTATTCGCTTACTGTACCACCATATGAATCTCTAAATGGAGTAGCCCTAAAATCCCTCAGGAGTAAATGTCAGTTGGCTTTTCATGGCCAAGCATTCAGAGGTCGAGACCGCAGGTGCGGTATAGAGAGAATCAAAAACAGCAGGTCCGGGACAAGTTAGCACGTCCAGTGAACAGGTCCGGGTTCTACAGCCGCAGGCAGAACAGTTGAAACTGGAGCATCAGCACGACCAGGTGGACTGGGGACAGCTAGGAGTCATCAGGCCAGGTAGTCCTGAGGCATGGTCCTAGGGCTCAGGTCCTCCGGGATGGAGAGAGGGATTTTAGCAGTCATGTGCATTTTACCAGTAAGCCTAAGGTCTCTTGAGTCATAAGTAACCCCTGTGGATAGGCCAAGTCCTAGTAGACTACCCCTGGTTGAGAAACACTGATCTAAGTGATTGATAGTTGGTATTCAGCAGTCATAAAATGATGCCTTATTTACTTTGAAGAACTACTACAATTTAGATTTTGTCAGACAGCATTCACAGCAGCTCTATAGAGATGAGATGATGACTTGGAATGAAATAATAAAGTAATCAAATAAAACAAGTAATAAAGTAAAGTAATGTGAATAAATGATGGTTAATAAGAGTTCAGCAGTAATGGTAGTGACTACCATCATTGGACTTTTATTAATTGTTTTATTCTATGTTGTTACAGCATTCAACACACATAATGCATAGTGCATTTAATGTAAAAAAAGATAATCGAAACCGAAATCCGTTGTAATAATCAAACCGATACCGAACCTACCTCAAAAAGTACTAATCGCTCAGCACACACACACCATGCTTTAATCCAGGAAGCTTGCCGTCTAGCAGAGCTGAATAAATACCCAGTTATATCATGTTGTACTTTGTTTATAGCTCATTTCAAACACTGGGTAGATTTATTTTCAGAGGCGATGGAGGGGAAGGAAAAAATCAATAGGCAGAATAATGATGCGAGTCCCGTCTGTACTACCTTTTCTCCTTTAAATTCAGAATCATCAGTCAAACCAGCGTTTTCCAAACCAGGGGTCGCGACCCCATGTGGGGTTGCCTGATTTGAAAATGGCGTTGTGTGAGAAACTCGCTAGATGCAGTTGTAATAAACAGAGCGGTTTCAGTTTTCGTCCTACAAATGTGGCTCTATCTTTTTGAACAGTTTAAGATACAAAATATTATGACCCCATCACTGAAAGATAAGACTCTCGTGTATGTGTCTTCTGTTTCATTCTACAATGCCCACAAGCCACGCAGGAGTCTTTAGAACAGAGTGGATAAGACCAGGCACTAAATCAGACTGGGGGAAAGAAGATCATACAAAATTGTTGCCTGATGATCTTCTGAAATTCCCAAAACCTTCCTGACGCATTTGTAATAGACTGTCATAGCCCACATTAAAAAAGATCACATTGGCCATTCATTACATGTAAAAACTTCTATTTTTTAATCAATGGCCAATGTGAACTTTTGAAATTGTGACTATGACAGTCTATTACAAATCAGTCTGACAGTACTTATGACAGTATTTCAATCTGAAGGAAGTATGGGTTGAATCAAGTCATGAGTTTTGAGGTCCAAAGTCTTTGTCTTCCCTTAAAACATTTTTTTGTTGTCAAATATGCAGTTTAACATGCGATTTCCACATGTTAAACTGCACATTTGACGTGTGTGTGTGTGTGTGTGTGTGCGCGCGCGTGTGGGTGAGAAGGAGAGAGAGTGTGATGAAGAGAAGAGAGAAGCCAAGAAGCTGCTCAGTGTGCTTTTCAAAGCCTCCTCAATGTAGCAAAAACAGCAACAGAAAATAAACACCATTTTAGCTAATGAGGTGTTTAGCGGTCCATGGGCTTTCCTCCCTGCATAATGATGGGGGAATGAGGAAATGTATTTACACAGAGGGAAGATAAAAGGATTTGTAAGGGTATGTAAGTACAGAAGAGGAGCCGAGAAGGCGATCAATAATTAATTTACTTTCAGCCAGTCAAGGGCAATTAAAATGCACCCCCCACCACCCATCCACCCATCACCCACTAATCTCACTGACCATTGTCCCAAACAGGGATTACAGCATTTATGGATCGATACTACGACACACAAGAACCCCCACAAACACTGTAGAGCTGGATTACAAGTGTTTTGATACCATTACAAATGTATAACACACTGTTGTTGATGGATTTCTGTTTACCTTGAGTATGTAACTGGAAACAACACCTATGTACATAGAATGTACTCACTGACTGTTTATAGCCTATATGCTGTATATGGTACATCACCACACACACAGGGGCTATGTTACCTTTCTAAAACAGTTGAAATATTTAGTGCACAGTAGTAGGCTAGAAAAAAAGGCAAAACACAATGCAATTTTTTTAACAGATTTTTTTCCATTAAACACCATGTTCAGCTTTCATGGCATCGTGTAGGCTAGGGCCATACATTTACACCAATGGGAACATAAGCTATCCTAGTGATCTCTAGACTTCTCCCATATGTTCCAACTTCCACCACATAATCTAAATACATTGACATACTACGTGCTGGATATGAAGCACCACCACTATCTAGACTAGATATCTGACTGCGTCTGTTGAAGATCAGGGGGATGTACAGAAAGCATTTTCACCGCCTCATCCCAGGCATTACCTGATATAAATGTAACGTGGGGGATATACACATAAAATATCTATTCCTATAGCCATACTATACCATCTTTTTTACATGTGAGGTGAGGTCTTCAGGACTAATCTAAAATACATAGGTTCTTTACATCAGGGAGTGGAGCACTGGAATGATCAGGTCAGAAATATACAAAAATATATGTTTTATTCACAATCTTAATTACTGAAGCAACTCAATGAAAGCTTTTCATAGATGCCATCTTCAGTGCCTAGTGCTCTATACAATCACTGCTGGCACACACAACAGGATTAGATAATCTCATAGTCGCACACCCCCTAGCCACATCGACGGGACCACAGTGGAGAAGGTGGAACGCTTCAAGTTCCTCAGCGTACATATCACTGACAAACTGAAATGATCCACCCACACAGACAGTGTGGTGAAGAAGGCGCAACAGCGCTTCTTCAACCTCAGGAGGCTGAAGACATTTCCTGTCGGGCTGTATCCCCGCCTGGTACGGCAACTGTACCGCCTACAACCGCAGGGCTATCCAGAGGGTGATGCGGTCTGCCCAACGTGATGCGGTCTGCCCAAACTACCTGCCCTCCAGGACTCTTACAGCACCTAGTGTCACAGGAAGGACAAAAAGATCATCAAGGACAACAACCACCTGAGCCACTGCCTGTTCACCCCGCTATCATCCAGAAGGTGAGGTCAGTACAGGTGCATCAAAGCTGGGACCGAGAGACTGAAAAACAGCTTCTATCACAAGGCCATCAGACTGTTAAATAGCCATCACTAGCACATTAGAGGCTGCTACCTATATGCATAGACTTGAAATTACTGGCCACCATAACAAATAAAACACTAGTCACTTTAATAATGTTTAAATATTTTCATTACTCATCTCATGTGTATATACTGTGTTCTATTATATTCTGTTGTATCTTAGTCTATACAGCTCTGACATTGCTTGTCCATTTATATTTATATATTCTTAATTCCATTCCTTTACTTAGATTTGTGTGTATTGGGTATATGTTGTGAAATTGTTAGATATTTGTTAGATTTAGTCGGAGCTAAAAACACAAGCATTTCACTACACCCGCAATAACATTTGCTGACCAATAAAATGTGATTTGATTTGATTTGACATAGGCATTCAATCGTCAATCAATTTATTACGTTTCTGGCCAACACACAAAAGACATACCTAGGGAGGCGTGCCATGGGAGAAGGGGAACGTGTACCAGAGGCCACGGTCGCCAAACCCGTCCTCCCAAGGCACGCCTGCCTGCACATAGTAAGGGGATCCGCTGAATGACACAAACAGGATGGCTTAATTAACAATCATGCCCATAATTAACCATCACGCCCTTAATTAACAATCACATACGCCTGGCACTAGCAGACCAACAAGGGTGCGGTCACATTAGGGCAACGGTTCTACCCAGTTACATAAATATAAAGCACCTTCAAACAACACCAGTGTAAAAGTGGGTCAGAAAATTCTGACTGTGAGATGAGACTCAAAGATGGATGATAGGGGAGGCTTTGGGGAATATATCTCACGCCCGGGGATAGTTGGCTTTCAGCCTTCCACACCATGGCACCAGGCAGTTACTGTCTGCAGACACTGATGAAGGCTCATTTAACTAAGTAACTGCATGCCCCTGACATCTGATCTGGGCTAGTTAATGCACACATCTGTACAGTTATAGATGGAGAGGAAGAGAGGGAGGTGGGAGGGAGAGAGAAACAGAGAAAGAGAAACAGACAGAGAGAGAAACGAGAGAGAACAGAGGAGAGAAGAGAGAGAAACCAACCAAGAGAGAGAGACAGACGGAGAGAATAGATAGAGAAGCAGAGAGAGTGAGAGAAACAGACAGAGAGAAAGAGAGAAAAACATGGAAAGAATAGATAGAGAGAAAGAGAAACACAGAGAAACAGAGAGAGAAACAGAGAGAGAAACACAGAGAAACAGAGAGAGAAGCAAAGACAGTGAGAGAAACAGAGAGAGAAACACAGAGAAACAGAGAGAGAGAGAGAGAGAGAGAGAGAGAGAGAGAGAGAAACAGAGAGAGAAACACAGAGAAACAGAGAGAGAGAAACAGAGAGAGAGAGAGAGAGAAACAGAGAGAGACGCTGAGAGAGAGAGTGGGAGAAACTGGCCAAAAGAGAGAGAAACAGATAAAGTGAGAGAGAGAAACAGATAGAAAGAATAGATAGAGAGAAACAGAGAAAGAAGCAGAGAGAGTGAGAGAAAGAGAGAGAAGCAGAGAGAGAGAGAAACAGAGAGAGAAACACAGAGAAACAGAGAGAGAGAAAAAAAACTGAGAGAAACAGAGAGACAAAGAAAACTGAGAGAAACAGAGAGACAAAAAAAACTGAGAGAAACAGAGCGAAACAGAGCGAAAAACAGAGCTATATGAACTATCTGTCTAGGGATTTGGGGCAATATAAACTCTCCACCACTCCTTGAACGGAAATGCATTAGTTATTTGTTTCTTTGGAGGTCAAACACTTTTTAAACTTTAAGAGCTTGTGTATATAGGCCCGTGTGTGTGTGTGTGTGTGTGTGTGTGTGTGTGTGTGTGTGTGTGTGTGTGTGTGTGTGTGTGTGTGTGTGGTGTGTGTGTGTGCGTGCATGCGTAATTAGCATAAACAAGCCTTGCATTTTATAAACTGGGACCTATGTAAATGTAGGTCCCAGAACCAGACGTCTCAGTTACAAGATTAACAAGTAGATGTGCGTTTGTCATCCCACAATGAGAGTGAGACAGAAACAGGCTGAGATCATTACAGCTGTGAGAAGCTGCCAGCTATGTCTTGGATAACAGTAAGTCTAGTGACCCTCTGGGCCACTTCAATCCAGTCTACCGAGACAGCCAAAGCATAGTGGGACTGAACATCTCACTCTCGAACTGCAAGGCAGGTGACATCCCCTTACATGGGAGCCAGAAGGGGACTTAGGCTACACCTCTTGAGCACCGCTAGACTATAACTACTTGGAGCCTCTTATGTTGAGCATGCCTGGATAGTGTGTTGAGTGCATGGGGTTAGAACTCATCTGTGTTCAATGGACCCATAGAAGAAAAAAAATAGCTCGGAGAGCAGTGCAATGCTTGACTCTCTCTGTCCCCCTTGGTACGCGATACACAAGTTGCCCTAGCAGGAAGTAGATAGTTGCCTAAGGCAATGGGGGGAAATTGAAAAGTGGGACTGAAAAAAGAAAATGCACTCCAGCTGCTATTTACAGATATTTCTTTCCCAGGTGCGTCAGTGGAAATGGAGACAGTCTGTGATTGGAATCCTAATTTCCTTTTTTCAAAGCAAGTCTTCACAATGGAAAGTCCTACCAGCTAGAAGAGTACACAGATGGAGTTAGCCGTTGATATAGCAACAGACGCTAACAGCTCATCAAAACCCATTGTGACGCCAGGGTGGACATATTTTGGCAAGCGGAAACTATTTGGCATTACAGGCCCATACTGCCTCCATGTGGATGATGGAAATAACTTCAGATTTCAGTGAATTTCCCATGATCCAGGAGGATGTCAACACTGGGGGTCTGTTCAGAAGAGTGACTAAACCAGCTAGCCAGCCTTGATGAAGAATTACAACAACAACAAAATATTATATATATGTAGTACCACCTACTCATTCCAGGGTTTTTCTTTATTTTTACTATTTTCTACATTGTAGAATAATAGTGAAGATATCAAAACTATGAAATAACACATATGGAATCATGTAGTAAACAAAAAATGTAGCCACCCTTTGCCTGGAATGCATTTCAATTAACAGGTGTGCCTTATTAAAAGTTAATTTGTGGAATTTCTTTCCTTCTTAATGCGTTTGAGACAATCTGTTGTGTTGTGACAAGGTATGGGTGGTGTACGGAAGATAGCCCTATTTGGTAAAAGACCAAGTCCATAGTATGGCAAGAACAGCTCAAATAAGCAAAGAGAAACAACAGTCCATCATTACTTTAAAACATGAAGGTCAGTCAATCAGAAACATTTCAAGAACTTTGAAAGTTTCTTCAAGTGCAGTCGCAAAAATCATCAAGCGCTATGATGAAACTGGCTCTCATAAGGACCGCCACAGGAAAGGACAACCCAGAGTTGCCTCTGCTGCAGAGGATAAATTCATTACCAGCCTCAAAAATTGCAGCCCAAATAAATTGTTCAGAGTTCAAGTAACAGATACATCTCAACATCAACTGTTCAGAAGAGACTGTGTGAATCAGGCCTTCATGGTCGAATTGCTGCAAAGAAACCACTATTAAAGGACACCAATAAGAAGAAGAGACTTTCTTGGGCCAAGAAATACGAGCAATGGACTGAATGGTGGAAATCTGTCCTTTGGTCTGATGAGCCAAATGTGAGATTTTTGGTTCCAAGAGCCGTGTCTTTGTGAGACGCAGAGTAGGTGAACGGATGATCTCCGCATGTGTGGTTCCCACCCTGAAACATGGAGGTGGTGTGATGGTGTGTGGGTGCTTTGCTGGTGACACTGTCAGTGATTTATTTAGAATTCAAGGCACACTTAACCAGCGTGGCTACCACAGCATTCTGCAGCAATACGCTATCCCATCTGGATTGCGCTTAGTGGGACTATCATTTGTTTTTCAACAGGATGTGTAAAGAGAGTGATGTAGTGCTGCATTAGATGATCTGGCCTCCACAATTTCCGGACCTCAACCCAATTGAGATGGTTTGGGATGCGTTGGACCACAGAGTGAAGGAAAAGCAGTCAACAAGTGCTCAGCATATGTGGGAACTCCTTCAAGACGGTTGGAAAAGCATTCCAGGTAAAGCTGGTTGAGAATGCCAAGTGTGTGCAAAGCTGTCATCAAGGCAAAGGGTGGCTACTTTGAAGAATCTAAAATATAAATTATGTTTTGATTTGTTGAACACTTTTATGGTTACTAATTGACTCCATATGTGTTATTTCCTAGTTTTGATGTCTTCACTATTATTCTACAATGTAGATAAATAGTAAAAATAAAGAAAACCCCTTTAATGAGTAGTTGTGTCCAAACTTTTGACTGGAACTGCATATATTATTTTATTGTATTTTTTTTATTGGTCTGCGGGTCTACTAAAGGGGGGCGCAGGTCGCCAGTTGAGGTCAGAAGTGGGAGAAGGTAAGCTGCCTTGGCAAAGAAAGACTACACTGGCCCGCGTACTCTGACTTCTACTTATTTTGCATACATTTATAGCAGGTTACACATTTATAGCAGGTTTCAACCATTGATGTATATAAACCCTGGCTTGTTTATGCTATGTATTGGCCATTGAGAGGCTTTGAAGCCAGTGGTCGGCCATATTGGCACTACCCAATAGGAGCAGTCCTCCATAAGAATGAATGGAATTCTACAGTATTTCAATCAAATGTTTCAAGGACAAAATTAAATGTATTTAAGTACTTTTGTTGTAGTGGGGACAGTAACATTAGCAATCTCAAAAAACTGATATCTAAGGAAATTGAACTTAAAAGTATTTATTAAGGTGTCTAATAGAATAAATGTGTGGATGTGGGTACGCAGACCCACAAGCCACTGCCCCCGCTTGTGGGTCTGCGTACCCTCATGATGAGTTGCCTGATAGTTCACATCATTTAAAGCATAATAAAAAAGAATAAATCTGTCTTTTTAAGCTAGAGATATCTATTTTTTTGCATGGGGTCCGTCTCAATCTACCGCATTTGTCAGACCAGGAGATATCTTGAAAATCTGTCTTCTCACGAAAACGTCTGTAACGTCCAACTGGTTTGGTCGACTGGTATTACCCCTCTATGGAAAGAACACAATGGTGATCTCCGTTTTGCCCTACGACCCCCACAAGTGTCAGGGGACTTATCTGAAGGTAACCCGGTACCGGGACAAAAAATGAAAGGACATGAATATGGTATACAGGTAATTCCACTGTAAAAAAATGTTTTAAAGGAAATCGATCCAGTTTTTTTATTTTTTTATATATCTCTCAGATATAGGACCGATACTTCAAAACATACATCCTTTTGATTACAGTTTTACTATCCATTTTTCCATGCATGAATCTCTTATTCAATTAGTGTTTACGGGTTAATAGCAGTAAGGCCAAATTCAATGTTTCGTCAAATAATTGTTTTATATATAATGTTTTTATACCTACAGGGGTGCTAAATGAAATATAACTCTTGGGGAACATGTCCGTTGGTGCTACGTGTTATTTTTGTCACTGTTTTCAGACTGGGAAGGACACATTTAGCAGAAAGTTGTTCCGTATGCTAGTTTGCAACATTGCAGAGAATTGAAGAAAACCTGGGGGAAAAAAAGTCATTGTTGTCAGAAGTGCGCTCTATACACAAAATCGACATACCGGTACAATGTTGCACCTACGATACTAATCTGCTGAGCACTAATGGAGCTCCGCTCAATCAAGGCATTTGATAGGTTTGACATGTAGTGAGGCGTCACCAATTTACACAGTGTCTCCATCAGTATTTATCGATTTTTCTGCCATGAACTTCCCCAGGCTTACCCGTATTAGGGAAGCCTGGATCTCGAAGAGGCTAGCTTAGTAGAAACCCAACCCCGGGCCCTTAGAATCTAGGGGGATACAATATACATTTCTTTATTAAAAGACAGGTTCTGCTGATAATACTACCATCGTTATCGAGGCAGAGGACATGCATGTGTAGCCAATGGGTCTGATGCTGTCTGGCCAAAGAGAGTATGGCATGTTATACTCTTTTTTTGGCCAGACAGCATCAGATACATGGGACACATACAGTAAGACAGAGGGGCGCTGTTTCACGGTGTGTGTGTGTGTGGGGGGGGCTCAGATTGGCCTGGGGTCTCCAAATCACTAAGTCTGCCCCAGCTCACCGAGGCCACCCAGTTCCAATGTTACTTTGTAGTTTAGTCCATCTAGGCCAACCAGCTCCAACATTGCTTGGTAGTTTGGTCCATCTAGGCCAGCGATTCCCAAACTTTTTCAGTTACTGTACCACTAACTGTATTTTTCTCTGCCCGGAGTACCGCTGAAGTACCCCCTCATGTGCATTTTACCAGTAAGCCTATGGTCTCATAAGCCTTCTCAATTACCCCCTATGAATAGGCCAAGTACACCAAGGGGTCCTAGTACCCCTGGTTGGGAACCACTAATCTAGGCCAACCAGCTCCAATGTTGCTTGGTAGTTTAGTCCATCTAGGCCAACCAGCTCCAAAGTCGCTTGGTACTTCAATGGTTTAAATTGAGCTGACACAAATACACTAAATACAAGGTCATTCAAAAGGACTGAGCTCCCACATTGGTCCATATAGTCTCCATGAGCAGGAGCACACCAAACCCAAACCAGAGTGGCTAGACAAGGGACTCCCTAAAAACACGCCACTTCGATAGAGCTACGACCAGAAGTGAGTTTTCATAGCAGGTCAGGAGAGAATTTTTGATAACCCTAACCCTTTTCCTAACACTAATCTAATTCTCCTAACCTGCTACCAAAAAGTAACTTCCTGTCATAGGAGTATCAAAGTGTTTTTAGGAAAACTCAGCTAGACACATCCTTCCTTTTATCAACTCCAAACAGGAAATTGCCTCAGATTAGCCTTGTGAGTATACCTACTGCCATCTACTGGTGTGGTAGTGCTATTTTAACAAAATGCACTCTGAACTGCCAAGCTAGGCATACGTCAAACAACGATGAAAAGTCTTTACATCGTTGGAGCAACTTACATTATGCGAATTGTCTGCATAATCTTGTCATCCTGAAGTCTGCGGCCGGTGTGCTCACATTACACCAATTTGTTCACATTGAGACCTGTCTAGACCCCTCCCTGTCCTGTGCTTTCCAGATGTGTCGTGGCCTGCCTGTACAAGTTGCATCGTAGTACCCCAGTAGTACCACCCCACTACACAAGATACAACAAACATTTCTGGCATGTCAGAAAAATAATTGGGACCTAAGATGCGGATTGGGACAATGCAAGACCCATAATCGCACATCTTTCACCCGCTCACATTATGCGACCTACGACGTCTTGGTCGTAGCTTACGACCGACGTTAGGATTTAAGTTGGCTGTACACTACACGATTTTGGCTCCGATTTAGCCGTCCCAGACAGTGTTGGATATTGAAAACAAAATCCCCATGTCTTTGCCTACCCATCACCAACAGTTGTTTTATGTGAGAGGGTCAGAGCATTTGAGCAGTCCCAGATGTCCCAATATTTTCAAATATGTTTGATTTTATCAGCACAAAATCTGCAATACTCCTGTAGTGTGAAATGTGCAGTGACAAGATTTGAGAACGATGGTCAGCACCAGCCAATGAGAGCTCGCCAGAGAAAAGCCAGTGAGTTGTTGACGTTGTTTCGCATCACGCAGAATGTGTAGACCAGGGATGGGCAACTTTGATGGGAGTGGGGGCCACAAAAAACCTCAACTCATCATGAGGGGCCGCAGTGGCTCGCGGGTCTGCATACCCACATCCATACCACACCCCAAACAACCCGCTCCCCTACTTGGTGAGCAAAACAAATTTGCGACCCCCCTTGACAGCAGAGACATCCTTTTTTCATGCAATTCTACTCATTTTGACATGGAGCGTAGAGAAAATGTTGCCGTTTTAAAGCATGTTTGCTGCAATTCTACACATTTCACCATGGGGCAGAGAGAAGATTTAGCAGTTTTATAACTCATTTCATGTAATTCTACTCGGCAGAGAGTTCTACACATTGTTTACATGATATCTGAGTGAGAGTGACTAACAAAATCAATGGGGAATCCCCCAGTCGGTAATTTGACAATGATTAGGCCTACAAGTTGATAGCTGGCTGCTAGACTAATTTACCAATCGCCTAAAAAAAATGTAGCTGACATGGGCTAATTGAGTGACTGTCAGTGACTGACAAGAGAAAAACTGCTGATGCACCAGATTTCAAAATTGCACCCTGTGTATTCTACTGTTCTAACTCGCAACAGTAAGTTGAGACCTCGACTGCGTCCGCGGGCCGCCATTTGCCCATGCCTGGTGTACTCTCAAACTATGACTACTAGTATGCGTTTGTACTTGCCTTTACCCAAAGCATCAAATCGTTATAGCTCTGAAGTTCACAAGCAATGTTATTCAATTCAAAATGTTGGCTAGATATTTCAAGTCTGTATGCCAAGTGTGAATGTTTGACTGAAAATGTTTATGAGTTGCATCACTGTTTTCGCGAGTCAACGAAGTATCGAGAATCCTCAATCAATCAAGAATCTTATTAGTGTGTGACATCCTGTCTGTGCCAGATTGTTAAGTGCACACACCATTATGTTGGCAAGACAAAAAACTACAAGAAAGACGGTTGTTTAATGTGAGATGCTAAGCGATGTTAGGATTTTGAAAGTCGTGTAGTGTACACCCGGCATTACATGCAAGCCCAGATATATGTGATGGATCCTAAATCACAGTTCAAAATAGTGTAATGCATGGACACACAACATTCAGATCGAAGCCTGCGTTTACACAGGTAGCCAAAGTCAGATTTTTCCCACTAATTGGTATTTTGACAGATCTTTTTCAGAACTGATCTGATTGGTCAAAAGATAAATTTGTGAAACAAATATCAGAATTGGGCAGCATGTGGATTACATTTCAAAGATTCTGAACGTTTCACAGTCTATATTTCATACACTATTGGCTAATCTGCAAACAAAAATCAAAAACTTAAACTGGCTGGATGACTTTGGGTGGTTACAGTTAAACGTACATAAAAGTTTTCCCTCAATAGATTTTATTAAACAAGTTCACACGGATTAACACCATATTTGCTCTTCTGGTCTGTTCTCAATTTGTCAGATATCAGAAATGCTTAATGACATGTTTTGTGGAAGGAAATGGCTTGTCATTAATTATAGGTGTTCATCAGGGCTACCAAGAAATCTCAGGTAATGCAGTACATCCAGACATCAGAAAGGAGCAGCAGATTTTTATTCAGTATATGAAAACGTAAGCAAAAGAGTGCACTACATCATCAGGCACTGACTTTTATCCACAGCAAGTCTGTTTTGTAGAAACACCACTGGTGGGAAAATCCACATTTTCCTTTTGCGGATTTTAGAATATTTGCATGAAAATGAGAATTAACAACGCACTCTGAAACATTAGTATAATTTCAGCCAGCCAGTAGTTTTGAAAGTGGTGCTCAGGAGCTAAAAGTGGTCCCTGTTTTTTGTGTAGTATGTCAAATTGTGCACTAAGTCATCCATATCTTATATTACATCCTGCAAAAAAAGTTACTATTTTTTTGGCAATTTGGGTGATTTGTTACGATTCGAATTCAAATGACTTTTGTGCTTAAGATCCTGGAGTGCATCATTAAGAGGTTTATCTTGATGTGTTCTTTTGAATGGCTCATGGAAAATAAGTTAAATACCTTTATCACCTTTTTAGGCATACAATTGCACTGTGAATGAGTCTGGTGGGGCTTGATACAGAAGAAGAAAGCTTCTCTGAAACAGTAGTTTTGAACAAGACTACAGGCATCAACATCCATTTAAACAGAATAATCTCTCAATTTCCAGCTTCAAAACAACACACTTTACATTTATTTACAGTCATCTTTTGTACCATGTTCATAGGAGCAGGACAAGGTGCCAAAGCAAGGCATTCAGTTACACCTAATACACCTCCAACGAATACAAGTACAGTTTTACATACACTTTATCAAAGCATCTTGATGTGCTTAAAAAATGTTTTTTAAAAACAATACAGGTTTACATGAAGAATACAATATTGTGAGAGAAATAAAAATAACACTAAATACATCTGCAATACCAAAAGTTGTGAACGTTTTACTGAAAGCAAACTATAGTATCGGTCAACTTTGACCACTTAAGGCTAAACCAATTGAAAATAATGAACTGAGATTCAATGGAGGAAACTACAGCACTTCTTTAGATCTGGTAAAACGAACTACATTTGGCAAAAAGATAACCCTGGCTGCGCTTTTTAGGGATCAAAAAGGAGCTAAGGTGGTGGGCTTGGAAAGGGGGCGTGGTCAGTGCTGCTGAATTTAGTAAACACATTATAGGCCCCCCATATTGATGTTTTTTGGTTTACATTTTGCAGTTTTAAAGTTAATTTCTTCCAATTCTAAACATTTTGCCATGGACCCGAGAGAACATTTAGCAGTTAAGGAACAACCTGCAATTCTATGCATTTTGCCATGGCTAATACCGTCTTATTCTGCTCAAATTTAACAAATACTGATAAATTGTTCTGGGAATTTTAAATTCCCCTGATTGTTCAGTGTTTATTTTGATAATTGTTAGTTCTCAAAGATGGTATTATATTGCTGCTTAAGTTTATATTCCAAAAATGTAGATATCTCTACATTTTACACATACACTACCAGTCAAAAGTTTGGACACACCTACTCATTCCAGGGGTTATCTGTATTTGTACTATTTTCTACATTGTAGAATAATAGTGAAGACATCAAAACTATGAAATAATGTAATAACCAAAAATATATAATTTACATTTGAGAAGTAGCCACCCTTTGCCTTGACAGCTTTGCACACTCTTGGCATTCTCTCAACCAGCTTCATGATGTAGTCACATGGAATGCATTTCAATTAACTGGTGTGCTTTGTGAAAAGTTAATTTGTAGAATTTCTTTCCTCCTTAATGCATTTGAGCCAATCAGCTGTGTTGTGTCAAGGTATGGGTGGTATACAGACGATAGCCCCATTTGGTAAAATACCAAGTCCATATTATGGCAAGAAAAGCTCAAATAAGCAAAGAGAAATGACAGTCCATCATTACTTTAAGACAGTCAGTCAATCAAGAAAATATCAAGAACTTTGAAAGTGTCTTCAAGTGCAGTCGCAAAAACCATCAAGCACTATGATTAAACTGGCTCTCATGAGGACCGCCACAGGAAAGGAAGACCCAGAGTTACCTCTGCTGCAGAGGATAAGTTCATTAGTTAACAGCCTCAGAAATTGCTGCCCAAATAAATGCTTCACAGAGTTCAAGTAACAGACATCTCAACATCAACTGTTCAGAGGAGACTGCGTGAATCAGGCCTTCGCCAAACAGAAGAACAGACTTGCTTGGGCCAAGAAACACAAGCAATGGACATTAGACCGGTGGAAATCTGTCCTTTGGTCTGATGAGTCCAAATTTGAGATTTTTGCATCCAACCGCTGTGTCTTTGTGAGACAAAGTGTAGGTGAACAGATCATCTGTGCCTGTGTGGTTCCCACCGTGAAGCATGGACGAGGTCGTGTGACAGTGCTTTGCTGGGGACAGTCAGTGATTTATTAAGAATTCAAGGCACGCTTAACCAGCATGGCTACCACAACAATACGCCATCCTATCTGGTTTGCGTTTAGTGGGACTATCATTTGTTTTTCAACAGGACAATGACCCAAAACACACCTCCAGGCTGTGTAAGGGCTATTTGACCAAGAAGGAGAGTGATGGAGTGCTGCATCAGATGATCTGGCCTCCACAATCACCCGACCTCAACCCAATTGAGATGGTTTGGGAATTTTTTATTATTCTCCTGACTGTTCAGCGTTTATTTTGATGATTGATAGATTATATTAAATAAATAAAAAACATATTTTATATATCCTTATTTGGCTTTTGCTGTTTAAGTTTACACTGAAAGCAATTTTACATTCCGAAAATGTATTATAGTGCTCAGCATTTGTGGGAACTCCTTCAAGACTGCATTCCAGATGAAAAAAAAGCATTTCAGATGAAGCTGGTTGAGAGAATGCCAAGAGTGTGCAAAGCTGTCATCAAGGCAAAGGGTGGCTACTTTGAAGAATCTTAAATATAAAATATATTTTGATTTTGATTTGTTTAACACTTTTTTGGTTACTACATGATTCCATATGTGTTATTTTATAGTTGATGTCTTCACTATTATTTTACAATGTAGAAAATAGTAAAAATATAGAAAAACCCTTGAATGAGTAGGTGTGTCCAAAATGTTGACTGGTACTAATATATATATATATTTTATATACACTCCTCAAAAAAATAAAGGGAACACTTAAACAACACAATGTAACTCCAAGTCAATCACACTTCTGTGAAATCAAACTGTCCACTTAGGAAGCAACACTGATTGACAATACATTTCACATGCTGTTGTGCAAATGGAATAGACAAAAGGTGGAAATTATAGGCAATTAGCAAGACACCCCCAATAAAGGAGTGGTTCTGCAGGTGGTGACCACAGACCACTTCTCAGTTCCTATGCTTCCTGGCTGATGTTTTGGTCACTTTTGAATGCTGGCGGTGCTTTCACTCTAGTGGTAGCATGAGACGGAGTCTACAACCCACACAAGTGGCTCAGGTAGTGCAGCTCATCCAGGATGGCACATCAATGCGAGCTGTGGCAAGAAGGTTTGCTGTGTCTGTCAGCGTAGTGTCCAGAGCATGGAGGCGCTACCAGGAGACAGGCCAGTACATCAGGAGACGTGGAGGAGGCCGTAGGAGGGCAACAACCCAGCAGCAGGACCGCTACCTCCGCCTTTGTGCAAGGAGGATTAGGAGGAGCACTGCCAGAGCCCTGCAAAATGACCTCCAGCAGGCCACAAATGTGCATGTGTCTGCTCAAACGGTCAGAAACAGACTCCATGAGGGTGGTATGAGGGCCCGACGTCCACAGGTGGGGGTTGTGCTTACAGCCCAACACCGTGCAGGACGTTTGGCATTTGCCAGAGAACACCAAGAGTGGCAAATTCGCCGCTGGCGCCTTGTGCTCTTCACAAATAAAAGCAGGTTCACACGCACATGTGACAGACGTGACAGAGTCTGGAGACGCCGTGGAGAACATTCTGCTGCCTGCAACATCCTCCAGCATGACCGGTTTGGCGGTGGGTCAGTCATGGTGTGGCATTTCTTTGGGGGGCCGCACAGGCCTCCATGTGCTCGCCAGAGGTAGCCTGACTGCCATTAGGTACCGAGATGAGATCCTCAGACCCCTTGTGAGACCATATGCTGGTGCGGTTGGCCCTGGGTTCTTTCTAATGCAAGACAATGCTAGACCTCATGTGGCTGGAGTGTGTCAGTAGTTCCTGCAAGAGGAAGGCATTGATGCATGGACTGGCCCGCCCGTTCCCCAGACCTGAATCCAATTGAGCACATCTGGGACATGTCTCGCTCCATCCACCAACGCCACGTTGCACCACAGACTGTCCAGGAGTTGGCGGATGCTTTAGTCCAGGTCTGGGAGGAGATCCCTCAGGAGACCATCCGCCACCTCATCAGGAGCATGCCCAGGCGTTGTAGGGAGGTCATACAGGCACGTGGAGGCCACACACACTACTGAGCCTCATTTTGACTTGTTTTAAGGACATTACATCAAAGTTGGATCAGCCTGTAGTGTGGTTTTCCACTTTAATTTTGAGTGTGACTCCAAATCCAGACCTCCATGGGTTGATAAATTTGATTTCCATTGATAATTTTTGTGTGATTTTGTAGTCAGCACATTCAACTATGTAAAGAAAAAAGTATTTAATAAGAATGTTTCATTCATTCAGATCTAGGATGTGTTATTTTAGTTCCCTTTATTTTTTTGAGCAGTGTATTTTTTTAGTTTGGAATTAGGCATCCCAAAAACACGCTTACGCAGAGAAATCCCTGGCAGCTACGAGTGTGATGCTGTTAAATATAAAACATATCAACAAAAAGCCAACTAGTATATCCTCAGTAAGAAAAGTGAAATGGCTCATAAAAAAAGAACATGGTTAACTTTTTGGGGGTATTTCAATTCTCATGGTTATTCCCACCCTTCATCGAAGGTATAGGTTTGTTTCAGGGCAAATATGAATGAGACCATTTTGTAGTGAAATCATATTGCAATTGATTGAATAAAGGCAATTGTCTGTGTTGAAGCTTTGGTTTCAATTGGGTAGCAGATTAAACTTCGCAACAGCATTTCAACAAACGCCATGGAAACGGAAAGGAAAAACAACCAACCAACCAACAAAAAAAACTCCTTAGACAACAAACTTGTTCTTGGTGGTGGAACCACTCTTGGTGGCAGTGTCCGTGTGTGATTGATATCCGATGATCACCTTGTGTGGCACGCCTAACCTCTCCTTCCACCCTTGTCTACAGAGGAGGGAAAATACACAGTCTAGTAAAAATATCTGGATATGGATAAAAACAAGAGAGGGTCAACATCTTTCTGGGCTAACTAAATGGTATGGCGACGCCAGCTCACCCTATGTGTGTAATGGCATCCTTGTTTTCGTAGTCTGTTGTCCATATCGCAAGTTTGTCTCCTTTCGTTCGGATGTTGACTACTGCCCCGCATACATCATCACTGTGGTCATCGAAGGCTTCGCCCACTAGGCACAGGAGCTGAAACGCACATGGACAGCCAGATGTTTTAATACTTTAATGACAGCTAGACATAATCAACTTTCTGAGACATATATTGCATGTCCAAGTAATGCATTTGTAGATGTGTACTTCTGGGAAAAAGGTTGTGTGAATATATGTATTGTGTGTGTGTGTGTGTGTGTGTGTGTGTGAGACAGGCCACTAGATAGCAGAGTTATGTCCCACACACTTAACATGAGATAAATACACCAACCTTTACAGAGTAGGGTTACATACAAATAGTTAATACATCTTTGTGTAGTTATGCCCTTTGTGCGTGTAATCAGACCTGTAGGGGTGGGGTGGGGTACTAACCGTTTCCAGCCAGAAGCGGTCGAGGTCGGCCCTGCGCTGCTGTTTGGAAAGTGTGATGAGCCACCTGCCACCACGCTTGTTCCTCTCGTCCTCCCACATGGGCTCGATACCATCCTGCAGCACAAAAACAGACCAGACTCAGGGGTTAAAAGGGCAAAGTTCAATTCATGACTTTTTTTGCCTTTATAGGTCAGGGGTTGCTTGTCTGCAAAGATCAGCCTCGACATTTGCTTGTTTTGGTTGCAGAACTTGATACTACATGATAGATGAGCTTTGGATTAAACTAGTTTTCAGATAAAGGGATTAAGCTATACCCAAGAACAACTCTGTTCGTTTGGTTGTTACTTAAGAGGAATAGATGAAACCTAAAACTGAAATCTAGTTCGACATAAGGAATGGAACTGAAAGCTGACTGAAGTGAAAAGCAGCCAACCAATACTAGTATAAGATCATGACATTGAATTATGACTGATAGAGGCTGTTTAACAGCCTGAGTATTGGTCTATTTAGGGCAGACTGACCTCCTTGGGTGGGGTCATAACCCTTGCAGTGAAAGCTAAAGCCACAGGCTGAAACGAGACCTTGGGAGACGTGACAACTGGCTGTCATAGTGTAGCCCTATAGCCTAAAAGGCACTGAGCAAGTCAATAACTCAACTGAATTTGTGAATTAACATAATTGTTTTATGGACAATTCATTGGTTGCTGCTACTGGCCACAACCTCAACAAAAATGTGCTGTTATGGATGTAGAAAAGGGTATGGAAGAAAAAGGAGCATGTGTGAGATTACAGATAGGGAAAAATCATCCGTACCTTGAAAAGTGAGTAGTCACAGCCGGAGATCAAGTTACTTGATAGTTGGATGTGATTATACAGACTGGGAAAACAGGAGGAAAGTCATACTAGTGACGCAGTAAGACACTCAGAGTCTGAATATATGTAAGATGTTGTAGGTGACTTTCTACAATAAAATACATACGCCCAGAAGTCTTCCACTGTGTCAAACTTGGAGATGAGACGGAGGTTTGCTTGCCAGGTTTTCGTTTTGTCATTCTTAAAGAACCACAGAGCCCATCTGCATAGCAAACAAAATACAACGATTTTATGTCAACACTATAGATGGATTGGCTGACGTCACAAAAATAATGTGTGCGCATCAATGTGGCCGGAAGCCATGATTTGTTATGATTCTGAACGGTCAGATAGCTAGCAACAGGTGTTTTGACTGATTTCATGGCAATGCTAATATGGCAAGAATTCACTAGCTAGCTAACCAACAACGATGTATTTGAAAGACAAGAGCTCATTGTGCAAATGTATTTATATTTTCAATGAACATTTGGTGACTAAATATAGTTTACATGTCAACGTTCTAAGCCAACCCTGTCAGTTTTGCCCCATAGTTGCACATGCGTCGGTTTTGTTGCTGAACAACCAACCTGTCTATAGCCTATAAGCGTATATTGACAATGCATCAGGCAAAACACACTCCCAGTCAACCTTATGACAGTTTTCAGTTTACTATGTACGTTTCTTACATATTGTGTAGCGATTGAGGGAGAAGATGTTGGTCCTGTGTGGCTGGTAGAGCATGGCGCTTGCAATGCCAAAGGTTGTGGGTTTGATTCCCGCTGGGGCCACCCATATGTAAAATGCATTCACTCATGACTAAGACGCTTTGGATAAATGTGTCTGTTATATGGCGTATAATAAGATGAGCAGTACTTGAACCAGCAACCTTGTGGTAACAGGGCAAGTGGTCTGTGGATAATGGTGCAGATAAGCACCACAGTACACTTAGGGATATACAGTGCTTCCTGTAATATTTTAACCCATGCCTGACAAGACTGGTAGAAACCATAGTCAGGCATTAACATTAGTGCATACTGATATCCCAATGGATATAGCAAGTTGTGTATTTTCATGTGGAACTAGCTAGGTAAGCGGCTATAGTACTTACCTATTTTGTAGTGGATGTTTGATGTAATCTTCAGGATTTACAACTTCTTGACCAGTTGCTTCACTTTTTTCCCCCTCGGAATTAGGGGGATTCAAACTTGATTCCTGGAGAGATGGGGAAGAGATCTCAAAAAGCGACCTAGCATTTGAGATAAACCTTCTTTTTTTTAAACACCCAACTGGCGCAACTTGTCCCTGGAACGCACCAAAAAGGTCAACTCGCTAGCCACCTTTCTTGAAGGGGCGGTGGCGATCATGCCTGTTACTAATACTGTTAACGGTTGACACTGCTGGGCATGGATATTTTTAACCTTCAATAATTATGAAGGTATAGTGACTAACATTGAGACGTCTTGTAACTTGCTATATCCCCAACTCCAGCATGCACAATCGATTAGCTAGCGACAGCTCGTGGTTCACTTAGGAGCCGACTTAGGAGTCGAACATTCCAACAATCATTCTCACATTTGCGGTGGTCGTGCACTCGCAGCAACACCCACCATACATTTGCATCACTAGCTAATATATCACATTTTATATATTTGTGTATAACTGTAACCTAAAACTGCCCGTTATCTTACAAAATGTAGAGTTAATGCAATCACTCACCGACTCAGCTGTCGCCATCTTCTGATTATCAGATTCACAATTCTGTAATGTGAAACATAAAAGCGGATTGGATTGCGCTTTCCAACGTGACAACCAAGTATGGTAAACCTAACTGCGCATGCTCACAGATGTGAGCTCTTCCAACTTCAAAATTGCTTGGAACACTTGCAAAGTACAGTAATTAATTCTATGACCACTATTTATTTTGTAAATCGTTTAATTTTTTAAACTAGTTAAAGGCATTAGGGTTTACCCACCTATTTTATTACCACTTCATCTGTACACAATGCAGACATTTTATTTAGTCTCCATTAATCAGTGCATGCATTTTCATATGCTTCGATACCAGGGTGACTCCGTGACAATCTTACTACATCAGTCAATATCGAAACATGCCAATACTCTGCTCAAAATAGTGCCTACGTTGTTTTGCTCCATCATATTTTACCTGTTAAGTCCCTATCAATGATGCATCCATGATCAATCAAAAAGTAAACCATAAGTAAACCAGATGATTGCCAGATTTCAATAGGATTAAATGGTTGAGATTTAGTCTGGAAAGCCCTATTTCTGAGTGATCCAGAATAAAAAAAATTAAAAAAGTATAGCCAGTACCTATGGCACATTTCATTTCAAACTGTAAAGAAAACATAAGAGAGGACAATTGCTTTTTTGAAAATGTTTATTGATACTAATTGACATGGACAGAGCCACATATGTACGCAACTGGACTGGAGAGCTAATTCTGAAAGTTGAATGACATTAAGTGCACAGGGTATGAAAGGTGATTGTTTTATAAAGGCCTGGAGGTGAGTGTGATGCTCAACATGGCAGGGAGGCACTTCAGAACTTCAAGACGGTACGGATACTGTAAAGGACAAATTAAAATACGGTTATTAGCATACGGCTTTAAAGGCCTTTAATATACTTTGTGTTGGAAGTATATATTTTTATAAACTAACATCACACTGATGTAATATGATGCAACACCTGATCTATTTACCTCTTTCCAGCATGCATGAGGTCAAAGCCCTCATTGATCTGGTCAAAGGGCAAGGTGTGGGTCACAAACTCATCCACCTTCAGCTTCTTGTTCATGTAGTCAGTCACTAGTTTGGGGACGCTATCCACACTCTTCCAACCTGGGACAAAGGAACAGGAAAACATAATGAAGAATCTATGCATTACCTTACTTATCATACTTCCATAAAAAAGTCTCATAACTAATGCCACATTACTGCTAATTTATTCAAAAAACAGGTGACTTTACAGAGTAAAATACATTTACGTCAAAAAAGGCAAGGTTCCTTATGAAAATCATCCACGACATTAACCTCCAAATGCTGTGCCCCTCCACACACGACCGGTAACCAGCTGGAACGGACGTGTGGAGATCTCCTGTCCCGCGCCTGCCACCCCGATGATGATGCTCTCGCCCCAGCCTTTGTGGCACGCCTCCAGAGCTGCCCTCTGAAACAACAAATTGAGCATAATCAGAAGATTGGCTTCCCTAAATACTCATCTGCTTAGCAAAGTGACATGTATTTTGCAGATGTGGTCCAAGCCGGAAGTACCCCCCACAGTGACCTCTGGTGGTGAAGAGTATAACACCTTCCATAGTGTTGGAGAGTGTCTTTATTTTGTTAGACAACCATAAGAACTGAGGACAATGTACATAACAATAGACAGACAGACACAATACAACAATGCCATGGCGTAGCCTAATACAAAAATAATGACAAAACATTGTTAGCTTACATTCCATGGCATACGGAACATTTTGCCCTTATAATAACATACAGTATATTTGCTTTAATTAACATTGTTCAATAGAACTCTAGTCAACTTAGTCAAATAAACATGCCTAAAGAGTTAACCAACACTCCCACTTTCTTTGATGCTGTTGAATTTTCTGTTTTCTAATAGTAATTGTACTTTCAAGGATGAATCGGTGTCTTAACAAATTGTTTAAAAAGGTTGGGTGTTTTGAATATTAATATTTTACCTAGCAGAAAATAGTGTTGTTAATTGAATAACTATGGACATTGAGGTCACCAAAGATGATAAGCTGAGGGTTAATATGTTGCTTGATGGAGTGATGGGAAAGCTAGCCTAGAACCTGTAGCAAGGACGGCACACAGTTATGTTGTGCTTTTCTATCTTCATCTTAACCTTCCATGTGAGGGGTATAGCAGACACCAACTCAGCATATATGACTTGTTCAAATATACGTCCGACACAATGTTCCAAAATCAAGCAACGTTCCATCCTTGTCCACAAAGTCATTTAGAAAATAAATGTGTTTTTAAATAAAAGGTTGCCAAAAAAGAGGTTGTCCATCAATTTCAATATTTGTGTTGTACCAAATAAGTTGCTGAAGAATTTCCTCAGGGTTTTCAGGTAGATAGAATTGTAACTGTAACCATGCTTTTATTGCCTCCTGGAGGAATGGAGATGCACTGCTAAAAATACTGTTGTTTTGGTAGAGAAATGTTTAAGAAAAGGTAGGAGGTTTTGTGTGAAAATCAGAATGGCGCATTTAGTTAATTTAGCTGAAATCCAGTTTGGATTGGAATATAGTTTCTGTATCCAGGACACCTTCAAGGTCACATCCAGGGCCTTTAAATGAGTCCGTTTTAGCCCACCCTCTTGAAATCAGTAACATATTTTATTAAAATATTCTCAATTTTATTGTTCCATATAAATATAAAATATTTTCTGTTCATATCGTTTGAAAAAACTATTCTCTGGTGAAGGAAGAGACATAAGAAGATAATTGAATTGAGAGACAGCAAAATAATTTATTAACGTGACATTATTAACTTTATTAAATGGAGTCTTACCATAACAGCCACGTTGCCGATGCATTCAAAGGAGTAGTCCACCCCACCGTCGGTCATCTCCACCAGCACCTCCTGGATGGGCTTGCTGTGGTCCTTGGGGTTCACCAACTCAGTGGCCCCAAACTCTTTGCCCTTGTCAAACTTGTCTGGGTTTATGTCCACGCCGATTATCCTGGTCGCCCCGGCAACCTTGCAGCCCATGATGACGGCAAGGCCGATGGCGCCCAGGCCAAAAATGGCACAGGTGGAGCCAGGCTCAACCTGGAGGTAGGTTGGGAACGCAAGAGACAGAATGGCTTTTGTCAGTAAAACAATGTGATACAGTTTTAGTGTCAGATGTGTGTTATTATGATCATTGCCTATTCATTTGCTTTCCTAAATTTGAAACCAGTGGACATATAACTAAGTATTTGCACGAGTGGAAAGTTACTTTACAGAGGATAGAAAACAAAGTGATTAAACAAATGACACAAAGCTGTAACTCTTCGCTTGTGCTTTCCACTTCTAGACAAGGTACTTTGTCTTGCAGCCTGGCGTCACCCACCAACCTTGGCAGTGTTGAGGGCAGCTCCGTAGCCCGTGGAGATGCCGCAGCCCAGCAAGCACACCTTGTCCAGGGGGGCCTTCTCATCCACCTTGGCCAACGAGATGTCGGCCACCACTGTGTACTCAGAGAAGGTGCTGGTCCCCATGAAGTGGAACAGCTGCTTGCCCTTGCAGGTGAACCGCGAGGTGTTGTCAGGCATCAGACCCCGGCCCTGGGTTACTCTGGAGGGGGCGAATGATTATCAGTAACAGCCAGTTGTAATAGTATAATGCACAAGGTGCAATTTCAAAATTGGGTAGTACATCATCAGTTGATCTTGTCATGTTAGTCATTGCATAGCTTAGAGGGCTAATTATAACTTGTCCGAAATGTCCAGATCAACTAGCCAATGTCAGCTAACCTTGTTTTATTAAGGTTTTTTAGCAATTTTGTCACCCAAATATCACATGAATACACATTAGACGTGAAAATAAAATATATTTGCATTAAAACAACATTTTCTTTGCGCCCCCATGACAAAACACGTAGAATTGCAGGAAACAAGCTTTAAACCGGCAAAATTCTCTCCACCAACAGGGGTGTAAACTGTTTCTGTCATGAACAGTGCTTGTGCCCATAGAAACAGATGTAGTGCGTGCGCACGCGCGCAGGATGTTCCCCAGTGCTGGAAGGGCCCCCCCCGGAGTGAAACATTTTTGTCAACTATTTCAGACCTCTGCCTGACAGAATTTGGCCTTGATTTGGTTTAAGTTGCAATGTTGGTGTTCGCAACACTGGTTGCTTCTTCGCCCGCACAGCAGCTATTTCAATCCCAAGACTGGAGTAGCATACGTTCTTACTATATCTGAGATTATTCTAACTGTCATTACAAATATGCTCAGTCCTTCACTGCCTACCTGGCTGACTTTGAAAATAGAATGAGCTTGACCTCAACCTTCCAAGCTATAATTGACTCATGCTGCACTAATGATGGGCCAGATTCCCTTCTAGTTACCTGATCTTCCCGCAGAGGTTGGTCTTGGGGTTTTTGCAGAATTTGCACTCACCACACTGTGGCACATACAATGGGATGACAGTGTCACCTAGGAAATAAAAATGACTTTTAGTAAGGAGACAGTTCAGGAGGACGATTTAATTCAAACATTATTTCATTCCAGCCCAGTACCAAAACATCTGATTCGACTGGTCATCTGATTCAACTGATCAAGTCCTTGTATTATTTGATTCTGGCATGTTAGTCCTGGGCTAAAATAAAATAAAAACGTTTTTTTTATTGTCACATACACAAGATACAGAGCCTTCAGAAAGTATTCGCAGCCCTTGACTTTTTCCACATTTTGTTGTGTTACAACCTGAATATAAAAGGAAATACATGTAGATTTTGTGTCACTGGCCTACACACACAATACCCCATCATGTCAAAGTGGAAATATGTTTTTAGAAATGTTTACAAGTTAATAAAAATGAAAAGACTGAGTCTTGAGTCAATAAGTATTCAACCCCTTAGTTATGGCAAGCCTAAATAAGTTCAGGAGTAAAAATCTGCTTAACAAGTCACATAATAAGGTGCATGGACTCACTGTGTGTGCAATAATAGTGTTTAACTTGATTTTTGAATGACTACCTCATCTCTGTACCCAACACATACAGATAACTGTAAAGTCCCTCAGTCGAGCAGTGAATTTCAAACACAGATTCAGCCACAAAGACCAGGGAGGTTTTCCAATGCCTCGCAAAGGGCACTTTTTGGTAGATGGGTAAACATTTTAAAAGAGACATTGAATATCCCTTTGAGCATGGTTAAGTTATTAATTACACTTCAGATGGTGTATCTATACACCCAGTCACTACAAAGATACAGGCGTCCTTCCTAACTCAGTTGCCGGAGAGGAAAGAAACCACTCAGGGATTTCACCACAAAGCCAATGGTGATTTTAAAACAGTTAGACTTTAATGGCTATGATAGTTTTCTCCTAAGGATGGCTCAACAACATTGCAGTTACTCCACAATACTAATCTAAATAGAGTGAAAAGAAGGAAGCCTGTACATAATAAATATATTCCGAAACATGCATCCTGTTTGCAAAAAGGCAGTAAAGTAATACTGCAAAAATGTGGCAAAGAAATGTCTGTTCTGAATACAAAGCGTTATACTTGGGGCAAGTCCAAGACAACACATCACAGAGTACCACTCTTCATATTTTCAAGCATGGCGGTGGCTGCATCATGTTATGGGTATGCTCGTCATCGGCAAGTACTAGAGAGTTGTTTTAGCATAAAGCCAGGTTTTCCTCTAGGATTTTGCCTGTGCTTAGCTCTATTCCGTTTATCTTTATGCAAAAACAACTCTTTCCAATAGACACTAGGAGACAAATTCACCTTTCAGCAGGACAAGATCCTAAAACACAAGGACATATATAAAATGGAGTTGGTTACCAAGACAACATTGAATGTTCCTGAGTGGACTAGTTACAGTTTTGACTTAAATCAGCTTGAAAATCTATAGCAAGACTTGAAAATGGCTGTCTAGCAATGATCAACAACCAACTTGACAGAGCTTAAAATATATTTTTCTGAAAAATAATGTACAAATATTGTACAATCCAGGTGTGCAAAGCTTTTAGAGATTTACCCAGAAAGACTCACAGCTGTAATCGCTGCGAAAGGTGATTCTAACATGTAGACTCAGGGGTGTGAACACTTACGTTAATGAGGGGGAATCTATTAAGGCTGTAACACAACAAAATGTGGAATGAGTCAAGGGGTATGAATACACTATAGGTGCAGTGAAATGTGTTGTTGACAGGGTCAGCCATAGTAGTACAGCGCCCCTGGTGCAAATTAGGGTTAAGTGCCTTTCTCAAGTACACAGACAGATTTTTCACCTTGTCGGCTCGGGAATTTGAACCAGTGACCTTTCGGTTACTGCCCCAATACTCTAACCGCTGTTTTAGGGATAATACCTTTGTTGATATTCACAGTCCCTCACCTGGTTTGAACTTGGTGACTCCCTCTCCCACGCTTTCGACTGTCCCGGCGCCCTCATGACCTAGGATGACAGGGAAAAGTCCCTCGGGGTCGCTGCCACTCAAGGTGAAGGCATCTGTGTGACAAACCCCTGTCGCAAAGACCTGAAAGACAACATTGCCATTAGTTAATTCATTCATCACACCCAGTAGGCTATGAAGCATGTGTGCCAACTAGCCTAAAACATCCCTAATTGTTGAACCACATCTCAACCTACCAGGACTATTCCCTACAGTACAATACCAACTACTATGTTGACCATTGAAACTATCACATGGTTCTCTCAAAGGTGCAAGACAGACGGCTAGCTATTAGAGGAATGTGGTAAAATGCTTATAGAGTATACCATATTGACGTTCTCTAGTCTAAACACTGGGCCAGATAGGCCCTGTTAAACATATTCCAAAGATGACTTCCTCACAGCTGGCCCAATTAATCTATTTGGGCGGGGAGACAGGGAAACACAAGAAGCTCCCCACGGTATTCCAGCTGCTGAACAGTTCATCCCTGCCGAAGAGCAGCCTGCCTCAAACAGTATGTTATGTTTTACAGATCGAGAGCTCACTGACATGGTTCTAGGAATATATATTGTATCACACACACAAACCAAAGATACAGCAGTCTATTGCAGGATGAGGTTGTTGGTTATGTTGTTGCTGGACATGTAATGCAAGTACAATACAGGAGCATTAGTCTTAGACATTTTTGGCAAAGGGTTACCTTGATGCGTACTTCGTTGGCCTTCGGTGGGGCCACCTCCACCTCCTCAATGGACAGAGGTTTCCCAGCCTCCCAAGCTACTGCTGCCTTGCACTTGATCACCTGGAAGAGATAAGCCCAGTGTGTCAACAGTCAACTTCATACACAGAAAATATGATTTGGAAGATTGATTGTGGTGTCTGTGGTGAGTGCAGTTGAAGAGAGGAAGGTGGTATGTGCAGTGACTGGGCCTCTTAGCAGTTGGACGGACTTTAATCTGTAGTCTAGAGCCAGGCCTACTAAAACCAGTATACAATCTCTAGTTTAATCTGGAGGGGACTGGTTCGAACATGAGACAACTTGAAACAGCAATGAACCGTTTGTGATTCTAGCTGATGTTACTGTCCTGAGAGGCCAAAGCAATGTGGTCTCTACTACTCTCTATTTTAGTTATGGTCACAAAAAGACCCATAATAAATTGTAGTATACTGAACAAAAATATAAATGCAACACGGAACAATTTCATTGGTTTTACTGAGTTACAGTTCATATAAGGAAATCAGTGAATTGAAATAAAATCATTAGGCCATAACCTATCAAAATATACTTTATATTTGAGATTCTTCAAAGTAGCCACCCTTTGCCTTGACAGCTTTGCACACTCTTGGCATTCTCTCAACCAGCTTCATGAGGTAGTCACCTGGAATGCATTTCAATTAATAGGTGTGCCTTGTTAAAAGTTCATGTGGAATTTCTTACCATCTATACATATAAAAGTGGGTGAAACAGTATGTAAACATTATTATAAAGTGACCAGTGTTTGTCTATGTACCAGAGGAGGCTGGTGGGAGGAGCTATAAGAAGACAGGCACATTGTAATGGCTGGAATGGAATCAATGGAACACGTTATTTCTATGTGTGTGATGTGTTTTAATTAGTACCATTCCGTTGATTTCATTCCAGCCATTCCAATTAGCCCTTCCTCCTATAGCTCCTCCCACCTGCCCCCTCTGCTATGTACATAGGACAGCAGGCTACGTTGTCGGGTGGTAGCCGGCTAGTAACAGTGATTAAGTTCAGGGTGGAGGCCGGCTAGTGGTGAATATTTAACAGTCTGATGGCCTGGAGAAAGAAGCTGTTTTTCCAGTCTCTCAGCTCCAGCATTGATGCACCTGTACTGTCTCCGTCTTCTAGATGGTAGCAGGGTGAACAGGCCGTGGTTTGTGTGGCTGAAGTAATGATCTTATTGGCCTTCCTGTGACATTAGGTGCTGTAGATATCCTGGAGGGAAGGCAGTGTGCGTTGCTGACAGTGTGGTTGCCGTACCAGGCGGTGATACAGCCTGACGAATTGCTCTTAATGGTGCATTTGTAGAAGCTTGTGAGGGTCATGGGGGGCCAAGCCGAATTTCTTCAGCCTTCTGAGGTTGAAGAGGGGCTGTTGCGCCTTCTCCACACTGTATGTGTGAAGGGACCATTTCAGGTTGTCAGGGATGTGCACACCGATGAACTTGAAGCTTTTGACCCTCTCCACTGCAATCTGTCGATGTGGATGAAGAGTGTTCTTTCTGCTGTCTCCTGAAGTCTTGTATTATTTTTAGGTGGAGCTTCTTTTGCTCCCATCACTCTGCCAGGGCTCTCCACCTACTCCCTGTATGCTGTCTCGTCGTTGTTGGGAAAAAGGCCTACCACTGTTTTGTCGTCAGAAAACTTGATGATTGAGTTGGAAACGTGAATTGTCATGTTGAACGTATACTGTAAATCCATATTATGGTTCAATTGCGGGCTATCTTTGGGTGCTGAAATCAAGTTTTTAATAACTTAATTGTATGTGACATCGGAGCTCCAGTCCGCCCACAACTCCATCGTAAATAGTGGAGTTAGGTCGGCTATTGCCTACCTAGAGTCATTCAAAGCCCATGACCCCTCTAATTGCATAACGGTAGTTTAACTTGATTCACATCCGCTTAAAATGAAACAGACTACAATGTTTCTTGGAATCGCTCGCTGGCTATACGTGGAACTTCTACGGCCAGGTCACTGTCCATTCAAAATCTGCCTTTGCGAGCAAAATACACGCTTTAATGTCGTTTCAACGGCAAAATGTTAACATTGCACATTTTAAAAGCGCAAAATGTAAACGTATACAATGTTGATTTTTCATATACTTCGAGCTTACCTTCCCAGCTGCCTCCATGTTCTTTCTTCAGCACGAGAGAAAGGGGTGGTTGCAGTTCAAGAACTTCCGTCTCGACCAATCAGGATAGGTGTTGGCGCCCATGACGATGTGTTCCATGATTTGTGGAAACCCATGGAATCCTCAGCCAACCGCATATGCAGTGACTGCACACGGTCATGACATTTATTGGAGGATATTATCCAATTATAGCTAACCTTATTATACAGTAGATCACATTGTCAAATGGTGAAGGGGTATGCTTGAACCAGCAACCCTGTGGTTTATGGGGGGGGACGGGACGACGACCCACCTAGCTGTGCCAAAAAAGCCTAGGCCTCACAAACTGAACAGGGATATCGGCCCCTGAGGTGAGGCATTGACATTTGACACTGCAATGTAATTTCCTCACTGTGGAGTATATCTCATCTGTTGACCAGATAGCTATTATTACAGCAAGAAGTATCTCACAAGATTAGTCACAGTAGCCACATTACAGCCTGATATGGGACATCAATGAGCTTTACAGAAATGAGAATGACAAAAATGTATGCTGGAGACATAAATGATCACATTTAACCCACACAAACAGCTAACAAATGTCAAAGATTAATAATTTGCCTTTGCAGAGAACTGCGGGATTATTTGCTTTTGGCAGTGGTACTAGCAAACTTTCGGTACATGACCAGTTGACAAAAGGTGTTGAAATAAACACAAATCAACCTGAATTTGAAGGTATTGTTCCAATTCTGGAACACTTGTTTATTTTGCATGAGCAAAAATAAGACATTAAGTTAGATGTCCAAATAAAAACTGGAGAAACTTCTACAGAGCACTGTTTAATCAAAGGCTTTTCTTTACAAAAGGTGTCTTCAGTACTCTGTAACCACATTGGATTTCTGGGGTAAATACAATATTTTCCACTGATTGTAATGAATACTAATGTCCATCATATCTTCCACTTTCAAAACCAAGCCTTATGTTTTATAAAATTCCAGGTATTATCAATTTCTGTCTCTTATCAACATTGCACTCCAACATGAAAGCTCTCAATCATATTCAACAGTATAATACAGTGACACATCCTAAATGTACCCCAAAACCATCCAGTGTGAACAATGTTGAAGAGTTGCAAAAACTTGGATATTAATGATACTATTCCCTGTGACAGCAGAGTGCTTTCAAGGTTCATTAAATAAAAAGCCATTAATTCACACATCATAGATTGGTATACAAAAACAAAACTAATTGATAATTGAGCATTATAAAAAGATGCAATGTTCGTTCTCCATGTCAAGTCCAACAGAGCCAAGCTCCAGCATCGCATTGCACTGATTTGCTTCCTGTAGGGATTGACACTTGGTGAGGATCCCACGAGGCATACAGTGTTTGTCATCATCTGCCACCTGGATGACAGAAAAAGGCATCAACGCCACAGGAACACACATCATGAAATCTAAAAACGGAAAATTGTCTATACAGTCACTTGGATTCCTTTTCCAGGATTTGGACTTACCTCTAAATCCTCGTCCGCCTCCACCTCCTCTTCCTCTGAATCCTCCTCCTCCTCCCCGCCCACCACCGAAGCCTCCTCTTCCAAACCCACCACGGTCACCACCACCCCTGCCACCACGGAATCCACCTGGGAGGACAAATTCATTTTGTTTGAATATCAATGGACTAACATTCTTCCACTTTTATTCACAAGAGAAAAAACACCCATGGGGCTGAGCGGTTGACATTTCACTCTTACCTCCGCGGGGACCTCCTCTTCCACCTCTACCTCCTCTGCCTCCCCTTGGGGGACCCTTTTCACCCGGGGGTCTGGGAAGAAACCTCTGTAGTGGTAGGAGTTTCATTGGGTCTACGTAGAACTGTGGACCAGAATATGCTGTTACACAATACAGGTCAAGACATTTATATGCAATAACTAAAGCAGATTTATGGTCAATCCAGTGTCCATGGCGCAAAGGTTCCGCAGGGGGATTATGATGCAACTGTGGTAAAAACAGAAGTACACATTGGCTGTGCAGAGGGGCCACACTGAGCTCCTGCTAAAAAAATTGATAAACAAAGATTTGTGAATCGGTGTTTGATTCAAGATGATGATTGGTTGACAGGAGAGTTGAGGAAGGTGTTTCTGTAATTTCTGTTCCAAAAAGCACAAGAAGCATGAATGCACTGCCATTCACAAAGCTCCTCATTCTCAGATAACCCCACTGATGCCAGATTGGGTATCATAGACAAGAAAAAAAGTACTTAAGCAACTACTGGTCAAGCTCTGCTACATGTAACAAACTGATATAGCTTACCTTTTGTAATTTTTTGAACGAGGATGCCTTCATATTATCAGAGAGTTTGACAGAGAAATACTGTAGCTTTAGGTTAAGGGGCCAACCAGTGTCACAAATGACATGAAATTCAGTGTTAAACAGTAGAACAATTATCTTAGCATGGAACTTTTTACATTGAGAGTAGTATTTTGTATCACTGAAGAATGTAATGATATAAATCAACCACAAATACAATACAGGTTAGACAACAAAACATTGAAAGGATACAAAGTCACGTAGCTGACCGAAGATTTCATCCACCTTCCCGATCTGCTCCTTGTTTTCCAAGTACACGGGCGCGTTGAAGTAGGGAACTTTGTTCTCCTCCGTTACACACTTGCACACAATTTCATCCTCACAGGGGTGCATAAACTCCCCTAGTGCTGGAGGAAAGAGCAAGGACATATGGTCAGTACAGAAAAAACATGGATCATCACCTGCAAGTAAACCTACGACAACAGAGGTTGCAACACCTGGCAGACATCATGGACATTAATAGACAACTGGAGTAAATTCAGGATGCCAAGCATCAACAATGCCCCCTACATCACGAGAAAGTGTTTAATCAATATGGGTGCATCATCACATTGCCAAATCATTCATCTTACCAACAACATATTCTGGAGGGCCATAGTCCTGGAAGCCTCCTCGTCCACCACCTCGGAAACCACCGCCGCCACCTCGACCGCCACTATATCCTCCACCACCACCGTATCCTCCTCTTCCCCCTCCACCACGGTTGAATCCGCCACCACGGCCACCTCTTCCACCACCTCCTCGGAAAGACATGTTCTTGTGAGCCTGTGATAGATAGATGATATTAGCTAAGTGGCATAGCAACAATTCATTGCATTTCATTTTCAAAGACTAGATATGTTTTTCAAACAATGTCAGTAATAAACTTTTCCAAATGCCATAATAAAACTAGCTAGCTACGCCAGTGTTTCTAAAATGGGGTCCCGTGAAGGTAATATTTGGTTTTTGAAAAATTACATTTTAAAATACATTTTTGAAAACATTTCTCAGTTTTTAAACGAATATTACTGACAGATTACATTTTGTCCAAGGGATCCATTTTCACCTTGCTAGCTCAGGAATTCTAACCAGCGACCTAACAATAGAATGGGTTGTTCCACGAAATTGTGCACCAATATTGAACTTGAAAAGCCTGCTATATTAAATTAAGTACCGTTTAATATAGACCACATGGAAAATGTATTAAAAAAATAATAATAAAAAAAAAAGGGGGGGGGAATAAAGCCTTGCTAAAGTGCCAAAACTCAGCATTTTGACTAGCGGACTAAACACCACCTCCCTCGTGAAGGAAGTTTATGATGAATTTCCCCAACAGAGAGGAGCAGAGACCAGGCTTTGTGGAATCTAGCTCCTACTACATTGATTCTCTCAAGGTCAATACTTAAAGCCATACTTTTTCAATAAAACATTAATGAAATACAAATCCCAGCTTTTTGCTAATTTCTGTTTCTCGAAGATGGCAACTCAGCGTAAATGTGCATGTGTCTATTGAATCTCCAATGTTTGTAAATGAAACCTAGGCTATAAAATTATTGTAATATGTAAAACCACTATGATTTCACTCTCTCTCGCTGTTATTTTTCAGTATCTCTGTAGAGGAAATGTGCCAAATTTAGTGTTTGGCGCATAACTTGATAAAAAAGCTGTTCTTCATAGAATTATATTTTCGCATTTCATTATTTGTCCTGAAGAGGGCACTCTTTGCATGGCTATAAGCCTATGTTGCTTTTGCCCTCTACTGCAAGACTGGACACTATACCAACAACGCAACTATATACACATCAGTCAGAGGTGAGTGAACTATATTACTGCTTCTAAGGTGAGTGCTGAATAGATAGAAGCTTGCCAGGTCATGTTGGGTGACGTGACAAACAATGGATGCTACGCTCAAAAGTAAAGCAAGTGCTGTGCTAAGAACATGCACGTTACAGCGGTGAAGCCCGCAAAATCTGGTGCGTTATATTAACTTTTTGCAAAGGGTATTCCTCAAGCTCTGTCATTAAAATGTTTTGGGAGACAAAAAAAACACAGAAGGTTACAAAGCAGCACTTTGTAGCTATGTTTTGATGTTTGCTTTGTCATTGGTCAGGGACTGGTCCAAATTCACATTTTGCCACCATCTAGCCTGCTAACTAGCTGTGAGAGTACTTGATGCCGTTCACTTAGGGTCAGTGCTAAATACCAATACATTGAAAATGTGTCCTGTGTTGTTGTTTTCAAGGTGGCTGGTATGAGGCAGTTCAGAGACTTGTAAATGTTTTTGCTGGAATCAGTGCAGTTTATCCTCCTTTCACTAGAGTAACATATTTTCTATTTTAAAAGACTGTCATACAGGTGACCTCAAATTTTATGTGGTGCTTACATTGTTAATTCCTCAAATTGATTAAATCAGATTTATGAGCTTTAAAAAAAAAAAAAAAAAATCCAGCTATTTTTATTATTATATTAGCAGATATATCGGTTATTGGTTAATATTTTCACTCGGATCCAAAAGTCCCATGTCAGTCGTGCTCTAGTTTTCATATGGTGAAACTATTCCTTTTAAAATATTTTTTTCTATAATTAAAAACATTTTAGATCTAAAACTCAAATCATAGAGTAAAAGCAGGTGAGCTGACTATGTTTGGCCATTTTCTTGTGAAAAACTGAGCGGGCAGAGCATAACAAATCAACCCTGAACCCCATAGATAGAGTAGAAATGTGTAGTATTATGGCAGGATATTAGCTTTAACGCTGCAACAACAAAGCTCTCTGACAAGGGACAAAAATGTGTAAAATTGCCGGAAATCAGTTCGGAAACTATAAATGAATTATAACAAACGGGGACCCCAGCCCCAAAAAGGTTTGAGAACCCCTTTTTGGGGCTACGTTACGTAGTTAACGCAGGGGTTCTCAAACCTTTTTGAGGCTGGGAACCCCGTTTGTTATAAATTCTTCAGGGACCCCCTCATAATCAGAACAACTTGAGAGAGGAAAACATAGCATACAAGTACTGTAGTTTTACTATAACGTCAGCAGTGCTTGGCTGGATGAACCAAGTATCGGGCCTTGGAAGGAACTCTTGGCATCGGAGAAGTTAACTAACTAATTAATTGACTTGTACGATGCATTATATCACGTTTCCGAGTGATTCCAGTTATCAGTACAGTGACTTGTAATGGCTGTAACGTTTTAGTTGACATTAACAAATTAAGCTACTACTGTAACACTGCAACTTTACAGAAGGGATCAATTGAACAAGCTAGCTAACAGTTAACTCGACTTAGCTAGGGTTAGCCAACATGGATTTCGTATTTACAACAAATCAAAAGACTATCACGTTATGCTTTGCTGAGCACATTGTGGTAGCCTCTTGCAGCTGATGAAATACACAAAATATATATTTGAAAAACATAGCTACCTTCGTAGAACAAATAAGATCAGCTGCCGGAGCAAATTGTGCCAAAAACTATTTCCACGCGATGCAAACGCATGTGGCTTTTTTGTGGTGCTGTAAATCAAAACCAGAACTGAAGCACTAGTTACCACAGCCACAAAGTTAAATTGCCTATATCCTAAAAATGAATGTAAATAAAAATGAGTTTTTTGGTCTTCATTTAAGATTAATGTTAGGCATACGGTTAGCAGTGTGATTAGGTTTAAAATCAGATTTTAATCAAATAAAATTTAGGAATGGGCGGGGGTTTTGACTTTGTGGCTGAGTTAACTAGCGACCACACTGAAAAACAGAAGAAAACTGGACTGTCGTAAAACTTAGACTGTCGTAAAACAAATGTGCTAAATTCACGCTGAGGAAATGCTCACAACACACGCGCGAATTGATACTAAAAAGAAAGGCTCACAACACTGGAATTGCTACCAAGTTAACAATACTTTTGAGACATACATTTATACTTTACGTAGAGTAGGCTAATTGAAATAAGACTGTTTCACAATAATGCTTTTTAAAAAGGACTTATTGTTGTAAAACTGCAATTTTGTACAGCTCTGGTGGTCCAGAGTGTTACATGCATCTTGACCCTCAAGCCACGTGTAACAACCTGTACCAGAGCTATCGTGTGTAATGTGTACATGTTTGACATATTTATATTCACCAGCATACTTATTGATGTGCATTTCCCCTCTAGACTCATCTAGAAGAAGCCATAATGAATATTGAGGGCCAGGTAAGCAATGACGTGTCTGTCTTGTTAGGGTCAGATCGACATTTACAGAATGGTTACCTGAAGGATTTTTTTCTCTTCTCAATTTCAGTCAACGGGAGGATTTAGTATTATTTTAAAAGGGGGCGAGAGGCGGCATGGTTTTAGAATTACGTTCTTATTATGCTATGTATCGATGTGTGCCTGATTATCCGATGGGCACTGGGCACTCAATATCATGTTCGCCTATAGGCTATTAATTGTGGTCTCAATCAAATGATCCATAGCCTGTAGTCTACGAAGTGCATGCTTGGGAGAAGCACAGAGCAAAGTTATATTTCTAAGATAGCTGCTGGGATGGTATAAATACAACTAGGCTGCATGAAATCCAAATTCATTTGTCACATGCGCTGAATACAACTGAATTACAGTGAAATGCTAACAAGTCCTTAACCAACAATGCCGTTTTAAGGAAAATAAGTGTTAAGTAAAAAATAGATAAGTTAAAAATAACAAATAATTAAAGAGCAGCAGTAAAATAACAGTAGCGAGTCTATATACAGGGGGTACCGGTACAGAGTCAATGTGCGTGGGCACAGGTTAGTCGAGGTAATTGAGGTAATATGTACATGTAGGTAGAGTTAAAGTGACTATGCATAGATAATAAACGGAGAGTAGCAGCAGTGTAAAAGGGGGGGGGGGGGGGGAGACAATGCAAATAGTCTGGGTATCCATTTGATTAGCTGTTCGGGAGTCTTATGGCTTGGGGATTGAAGCTGTTTAGAAGCCTTTTGGACCTAGACTTGGCGCTCCGGTACTGCTTGCCCTGCGGTAGCAGCGAGAACAGTCTATGACTAGGGTGGCTGGAGTCTTTGACCATGTTTAGGGCCTTCCTCAGACACCTCCTGGTATAGAGGTCCTGGATGGCAGGAAGTTTGGCCCCAGTGATGTACTGGGCCGTACGATCAGACCTACCACTGTTGTGTCGTCAGCAAACTTAATGATGGTGTTGGAGTCGTGCCTGGCCATGCAATGTATATATTCCAACCCCGAGCCCCATCCTGTTCTGCTCTTGCTGATAAAACATTTTTTTCGTGCTGCTTAAACAATGGCTGTGCTGTGTAGGGTTATGGTGGCAGTTCAGGAGGAGAGTCAAAGGTTTCTCCCCCAATATTTTTTTTATTTGGCCTAGTCCAAAAAATGCACTATCTTGCGAGGAACTAGTTTATAGCCTATGTTCTGTTCAGTTTGAGAAGAGTGTGAAGATGAGGAAACCATGGAGGTAGGCTATTCGGATGTGATACGTTTTACTGGGGGAGATCAGGTAATGTAATTATGTGCACGAGCACAAATCGCCACATCTGTAATTTTAGTCCAGTCCGAATCTGCCATGTCAGTAATTTTTACTTGGCAGGAAGGTTATTATCCCAGCCCTAAACCCTATTCGGATGGTATTAGTTTTACTCAGGGAGGTCAGGTAGTGTGAAAACAGACAACTGTAATTTGAGTCCCGTCCAAATCTGCCATGGCAGCAGTAGCGGTGCGTGGGTAAAATCAATGGGGATGCCACCCCCCCCCCACCCCATATTACAACCTACACTGTATGTGTTGTGATAATTGCATTGTTTGATATTAATTCATATGCCGTGTGACCGTGATATATAGGCCTAAAGGCTGAGACAATAAGAAGACAGTGGCAGAATAATCACACCTTGCAAGTAGAAAAACATGTTGACACACCCTACTTGTAGAGAAACGACAATGCCATCCTCCTCTCTTTCATGTTGACAAAACCATCTATCACTGTCTTACAGTATTTTTTGTTGTCCTAGGCTACCTGGCTAAAATCTTTTCTCGCTAGCCTAACATCCATTAATGCAGAACGTTAGCTAGTTAACATTAGCCTTCTACATCTAGCTGCTGTACATATTGAACTTCCATCCTCAGGCCAGGGGCACAACAATGTATGAATGAATGGTTGGATCAAAATCACTGTTATAATCATTACTTTACTGACTTTATTGTCCCCATGGGGCCATTTTGTTGCAGTGTCATGTACACGTTTAAAGTGGCGTTTAAATAACAAAACAAATTGACAATGCAACTTTCATAACAGTTACCTACCAATAAAATGAGACTAGCCTGCTGGCCTTACTGGGTCGATAGGAACATTAGCCCGAGCTATTTAGGAGAGATATCACACCTGGCACAAATGATTGTCTAGTTCTGTTTTTCCTGCCGAGGGGTGCCCTATACCTGCGCCCAGAGGGGAGTAGTTCAAAGTCCGGGTACAGGGGGTGGCTTGGGTCTAAAACCATTTTGTGAGCCCTGCGGAGGGCCATGACCTTAAAGATTTCATCCAGGCCTGTCTGTTTGACTTCAAGTACCTTGCTTGCTGTGGTGACAATCCTTCTCAACATATTTCTCTGGCTGACAGTGGAATTGCCAAACCAACAAACAATACAAAAAGTTAAAATACTCTCAATGAAAGATTTGTAAAACAGAGTCAGTATAGTACAATTAACATTAAAAGAGCCCAGCTTTTTGAGAAAGTACAGTCTCTGTTGACTCATTGTCCATGGATAATTAAGTAAAACCACAAGTCCAAATCCCTATCCCCATCCATGGCTAATTTAGGAAAGGGACAAATTTAGCTACCTGAGGACAACACAAAGAGATACAACAATTCAAGTTGTTTCTGTTAATGATGTATGCTTCAAAGTGATTTGATAGGAGAGACGCCAAATCCAAGCTGGATTCCCTTAACCATTTTTTTCCTTGCCAGGACATTCACAGTTGAGCTCGCTCAGTTTAGCTCAAAGCTGATTGGCTAATTTTGTAAACTTTTTCTTTTTAAGGGAGGCCAAATGCTCACTGGCTTCCCTTGCATTCAATGCAACGGGCGGCAACAATGTCATACTTGTTTGAACCAGACAGCACTAGATAGGTGGCCTACACGTAGAGAGACAGAGGGACGCTGTTTCGCTCGCTCCAATGCTTTCTCCTGTGAGATACATTCAGCCTCTTGCGAATTGAAGGACAATTATGAAACATAGAGACGAAAGATAAAATATTTTACGTGTTATTATTTATTTTGTTGGTAAATTTACCCTTGGCGTCCATGAATACACACCACTGCATGGCAGTCATTTTTACATGGCAGAAGAGTACCAATTCCAGACAGTTTTGGCAAACTCCAAAGTCTTCTGATAGCCATACTAGTCCAGTAAGAATTGACATTCCTGTGTTTTGAGAGAAATGTCTGAGTTTGGCAGTAGTGATGGGAAAAGAGACGGCTCGTTCGGCTCAGCTCACTAAAAAGAGCCGGCTCATTTGGCTCCCAAACAGCTCTTTAAAAAAATATATTTTTGTATTTCTTCAAGTTAAACAGTTTGTGAGAGTTTGACTGATTGGTGTTAAAACAATTCTAATTAAATTATTAAATGAAATCATACTCTACCTTGACCACAATGTATTTAAAAATGCATTGGTTTGTTATGAAAAAGAATGCTATTAAACATTTGCATTTAAAGTATAACTTTTTAATGTATATAAACAAAGTGCATATAAATCTAACCATTCAAAACAAATACAATCTGAACAGCATAATAGAATATTGCACCATATCAAAGAAAAATAATTAACAATTTAGCATCCCACAAATTGAAATAAATGTAAAAAAGAAGGATGCTATTACACATGTGCATTTAAAGTATAGATTTTTTAATGTATATCAACAAAGTACACCCAGAAGGTGCTGTTATAACCAGCAGCACACAGCAATGCTGACCATGTATTGCTTTTATGAGAGATTTGCATTCAGAAATGCAAGCTGCCTCACTTTAGAGGGGCTGATGCGGTTTCTTCTCTCAGTAATTATTTGTCACGTTTTCGAGAAGACCCTCTCAGAGGGAACGGATGTGGCCACTCTGCAGAGTCTCCCTGTCATGACTTTAGTAAGACGTGGGTAGACGGGGGCCTTGTTCTTCCACCAGCTCAAATAATGTAAATTAGCCTAACAGAAGCTTCTAAAACCATGACATAATTTTCTGGAATTTTCCAAGCTGTTTAAGGCTCAGTCAACTTAGTGTATGTAAACTTCTGACCCACTGGATTTGTGATTCAGATAATTATAAGTGAAATAAGGACAAAGTCAAGGTTTTGGAGTGGTCATCACAAAGCCCTGACCTCAATCCTACAGAACTTGTGGGCAGAACTTAAAAAGTGTGCGAGCAAGGAGGCCTACAAACCTGACTCAGTTAACCCGCTCTTGTCAGGAGGAATGGGCCAAAATTCACCCAACTTATTGTGGGAAGCTTGTGGAAGGCTACCTGAAACGTTTGACCCAAGTTAAACAATTGAAAGGCAATGCTACCAAATACTAATTGAGTGTATGTAAACTTCTGACCCACTGGGAATGTGATGAAAGAAAGAAAAGCTGAAATAAATCATTCTCTCTACTATTATTCTGACATTTCACATTCTTAAAGTGGTGATCCTAACTGACCTAAGACAGGGAATCTTTACTACGATTAAATGTCAGGAATTGTGAAAAACTGAGTTTAAATGTATTTGGCTAAGGTGTATGTAAACTTCCGACTTCAACTGTAATACTGGATTAAATAATGATGCAGTAATAACTGCTTACTGTACCTTTCTCCACTGATCTCCACAGTGACCTGCTCAAAGGGTTCCAGGACTCTGCACACCTCCACCACCTCCCATTCGTCTTGGGTCAGAGCATCAACAGGTGCATTGACAATGGCCAGGGTAAAGATGATGGCATCCTTTGACTCAAGAAACCACTTCAACATATAAAATGTTGAATTCCACCTTGTAGTGCAGTCTTGTTAAGGCCTCAGCTCAGGCATCCCCACCTGGCGTTGTGTAGACTTTAGTTTTTTAGCACCTACTGTGCTCCTGCGGAAGTATTCCACAGCTTCTTTCACTTTGTCCACAATGGGCTTCATCACCTTCAGAGCATATCTTACAATCAGGTTGTTTGTGTGGGCAAGACATGGATGATGGGTCCATTTTTAAATTTTCATGGCTTTGGTTATGTTAGCTGCATTGTCGCTAACACAACTTTTCCATCTTCTCTGGCCACTCTCAACAGTTCCTCTGCCAAGTTCTCTGAGGTGTGTCTGTCGCTGAACTCAAAGCAGTCCAAAAGCAGACAGCTAGACATCGAAAAATCTTCAATGAAGTGACATGTAACCAACATGTAAGAAGTGGTTACCCTTGATGTCCAGCAGTGAGTGGTAAGACAAACTACAGTAGCTTATTGGACTCTTTCCCAGTCTGAAGCCCGTGTGCTCTCGTACAGTAGTGGAATAAGTGATTTTGAAAGGGTTTTCCTGCTTGGAATTGTGTACATTGAATTTAGACTATTGCTATAATTTCTTAAACCTCTGTCCTCCACGATCGAAAATGTCTGTAAATCGGTGGAAATCATTTTAGCCAATGCAATATCAATTTGGCCTTGTTTCACTACAGACATAGACTTTGGCTTAAACTGGTCAATAGAAGACTGCGTTGCTGTGGGTCGCGGAGTAGGCCTACTTGACTGAGTGGATACATCTCCATGTGTGGAGGTGCTGGCTCCACCGCTATCACTAGCCGGCCCGCTAGTTTCTCAAAGCTCCGCTACAGCTAGCTTCACAGTTGGGTGCACAGTTTGCATATGCCGGTGTCGGTTGTGCGTAGAACAGGCTTTATATGAGATTTTGTTTTGGCAAATTCTACAATGTGCTCTAACATCGGCTACATTATTAAAATGCATCCAAATGCTACTGTGCTTCCGACTCATTTTCCAGCTGTTGTTTTCACAGCTGTCCTTCCTCTCTCTCCTCGGCTGCTAAGTGTGTGACTGTGAGTGAGTTGGCTCGGCCCTCCTTCACGCATCTTCGGTTCATTGGTTGACACTGCGTGTCTGATTGACAGGAACAAAAGGTGAGGCTGTTACACGGAACCCAAACCGGCTGCGCGCGTGCGCAATTGTGCATATATGTATTTTTGTCCCCCTACACCAAACGCGATCACGACACGCAGGTTAAAATATCAAAACAAACTCTGAACCAATGACATGAATCTGGGGACAGGTCGAAAAGCATTAAACATGTATGGAAATTTAGCTCGTTAGCTTGCACTTGCTAGCTGATTTGTCCTATTTAGCTAGCTTGCTGTTGCTAGCTAATTTGTCCTGGGATATAAACATTGAGTTGTTATTTTACCTGAAATGCACAAGGTCCTCTACTCCGACAATTAATCCACACATAAAACGGTCAACCAAATCGTTTCTAGTCATCTCTCCTCCTTCCAGGCTTTTTCATCTTTGAACCTATATGGTGATTGGCATCTACACTTTCATAGTATTACCACGACAACCGGCAAAACAGTTCGTCTTTCAATCACCCACGTGGGTATAACCAATGAGAAGATGGCACGTGGGTACCTGCTTCTATCAGCCAATGAGGAGATGGGAGAGGCAGGACTTGCAGCGCGATCTGCGTCAGAAATAGGAATGACTTCTATTTTAGCCCTTGGCAACGCAGACGCTTGTTGGCGTGCGCGAGCAGTGTGGGTGCAGTAATTGAATAACATATATTCCTACATTTATTTCGCACGCGACGCGAGCGGTGTTGTCAGGGTATGACACGGAACCCAAACCGGCTGCGCTATTGTGCATACATTTATTTTGTCCCCCTACACCAAACGCGATCACGACACGCAGGTTAAAAATATCAAAACAAACTCTGAACCAATGACAATAATTTGGGGACAGGTCGAAAAGCATTAAACATGTATGGCAATTTAGCTCGTTAGCTTACACTTGCTAGCTAATTTGTCCTATTTAGCTAGCTTGCTGTTGCTAGCTAATTTGTCCTGGGATATAAACATTGAGTTATTATTTTACCTGAAATGCACAAGGTCTTCTACTCTGACAATTAATCCACACATAAAACGGCCAACCGAATCAATTCTAGTCATCTCTCCTTCCAGGCTTTTTCATCTTTGAACTTATATGGTGATTGGCATCTACACTTTTACCACGACAACTGGCAAAACATTTCATCTTTCAATCACCCACGTGGGTATAACCAATGATGAGATGGCACGTGGGTACCTGCTTCTATAAACCAATGAGGAGATGGGAGAGGCAGGACTACAAGTTAACTTTCTCATTCATAGCCTAAAGCCTGTTGAGGATAGAGGGCGCTATTTACACTTTGGGGGAAAATCGTGCCCAATTTAAACGGCCTCGTACTCTATTCTTGCTCGTACAATATGCATATTATTATTACTATTGGATAGAAAACACTCTCTAGTTTCTAAAACCGTTTGAATTTTGTCTGTGAGTAAAACAGAACTCATTTGGCAGCACACTTTCTGACCAGGAAGTGGAAAGTCTGAAAATGATGCTCTGTTCAAGGGCCTGCCTATAAATGGGCATGATACGTATGAGTATACATGCACGTCATACACCTTCCCCTAGATGTCAAGATGAAGTGAGAGAAGAAATGAAGTGTTTATCTTGGTCTGAGGTGGAATATATCCTCTTGGCACGACGAGTCATCCATTTCCTGTTTTCTGGAGAGCGCGAAGGTGGACCTGGAATTGCCTTCTGAAAAGCCGTCGTTATAGGCGACTACTATCTCCGGCTTTGATTTTATTTGATACATGTCACTATCATCGTAAAGTATGTTTTTTCAATATAGTTTTATTCGATTTTTGAAATTTATTCGGGACGTTAGGCGTGTTGCGTTGTGTGCCTTTGTTCAGAAAGGAGAGCTTCGAGCCACTTGGCCAGTGTGCTTGCTAATTCAAGAGGGAAAAACGATGTTCTAAATCCAAACAACGACTGTTCTGGACAAAGGACCCCTTGTCCAACATTCTGATGGAAGATCACCAAAAGTAGGACCCATTTTGTGATGCTATTTCATATATCTGTCGAACTGTATACTAGTAGTTTTGCGCCCAGATTTTGGGCACTCTCTCGCTATAACGTAAGGTGGATGTCGTAATGAAGATATTTTTAGAATTCTAACACTGCGATTGCATTAAGAACTAGTGTTACTATCATTTCCTATACAACATGTATTTTTTTGTAATGTTTATGAATAGCTATTTGGTCAGAATAGGTGAGAGTCTAATAGAAATATCCGCATATTCTGGGAAAAAGAAGCTACGTTAGCATAATGGATAACCACTGATTTCAGCTCTAAATATGCACATTTTCGAACAAAACATAAGTGTATGTATAACCTGATGTTATAGGACTGTCATCTGAGGAAGGTTTATGAAGGTTAGTGAAAATTAATATATTTTGCTGGTTTATTCGCTAACGCTAACGTGCCTATTGCTATCGCTAACGTGCCTTGATGAATGAATGCGGAAGTGTGGTAGGCTATTGTAGTAAGCTAATATAATGCTATATTGTGTTTTCGCTGTAAAACACTTAAAAAATCTGAAATATTGGCTGGATTCACAAGATGCTTGTCTTTCATTTGCTGTACACGATGCATTTTTCAGAAATGTTTTATGATGAGTATTTGGGTATTCCACGTTGGTCTCTATAATTAGTCTGGCTGCTTCGGTGCTATTTTTGACGGTAGCTGCGATGTAAAACTGATTTATACCTCAAATATGCACATTTTTCGAACAAAACATAGATTTATTGTGTAACATGTTATAAGACTGTCATCTGATGAAGTTGTTTCTTGGTTAGTTTGGTTGGTTCTTGGTTAGTTAGGTTGGCTTTGTGCATGCTACCTGTGCTGTGAAAAATGTCTGTCCTTCTTTGTATTTGGTGGTGAGCTAACATAAATATACGTGCTGTTTTCGCTGTAAAACATTTAAAAAATCGGACATGTTGACTGGATTCACAAGATGTGTATCTTTCATTTGCTGTATTGGACTTGTTAATGTGTGAAAGTTAAATATTTCAAAAAAATATTTTTTGAATTTCGCGCTCTGCCTTTTCAGTGGAATGTGGGAGGAGTTCCGCTAGCGGAACGCCTGGGCCATACAGGTTAGACATGCATATGAAGTGCAAGTGCGCTGTTTATCTCATCTGAAGGCTGGGGGGGGGGGGGGGGGGGGGGTGTTTGGGGCATTTAGGACGTCTACTGCGGATCGCTAAAGTATCCTAATGATTATGATCACACTTCCTCAATTCAAATATTATGGCGACACTATACCAAAGATGGTTTGGTATGGTTTATAAACTTGTTCGAGTTATCAGTGTTGCCTGTTATCGCCCGGAAATATCTTCACGCCTAGAAAAAAACCTACAGGCTTTCGTCATCATCATCAAAAAAAGAACTAATTACATGGGTTAGTTTGGAAACTAATCCCGTCTCTTATCATCCTCTGGAATGAAGGTAATACATACATAACCAACGTTCTCTAGTGATACTAGTCCCGTTCTAAAACACTATCATCCCGTTATCCCTGTGTTTTTAGGGATATCCCAGAGTTTAACTAGGTGCTGCACCCAGGTTGGATAAAATAAACATGGAACTGAAGGCCATTAGCCCAATATTAGGCTATCCCTAGACATATGAAATATGTTCATGTGTCATAATGGTCGATTTTGGAATAAGGGAATAAAAAATCATATTACAGGGGTAGTTTGGTCAAACTAATCCCGTCCGTGTTGTCCACTGGAAAAACAGGCATGCTATAATTACATAACCGACGTTCTATAGTAATGCTATTCCCGTGCGAATAGGCCTGTTAAAAACAAGACTCGAATTGAGGGGGTATGAGGGTATGCCATCTTTTATTAAAGAATACAGCACACACGTCTAATTCAACTGACTTGATGGAATTGACCCCCACTACAAAGTAGTTTGTCAGTAGTTCACGTTATTTGCCTCTTACAGCAACATCGACAAGTAATTTTATTTCAGGGGTAATTATGGAGTGATTTCAGTGCCAACAGATTGTATTAGAATTTTTGAATTTTTGAATGTTTAATGCACGAATTGAATAATTGAATGAATGTTTTTTACCAAGATGTTGTCTCTGGTTTTTAATCTAAATTTAGAGACCTGAATTTGAAAACTGAATCTAAAGAGCATCTGGTTAAGGTGCTTCTCTCATCACTGCCAAGTTAGGAATTTCAGACTTCCGCCATACTCATGGGCGTGTAATCATGACAAACTTAGCCAACGTATGAATGCCATTAAATAAGGCTTCAAACCCCATGCATTCATGCCATGCCAAGACAAAACAAAATAAGTCTTCTCAGTGCTGTTAATTGCTTAGTGCAGTCTTGTGTCTCAACAGGCTTAAATGGGATGTCAATATAATTATAAAGTTGTTCCTTATCCCTCTTCATGTCGAGCCCGGATCCAAATGTGTAGTGTTCAGGTAGGAGGCCGTGGGCCTAGCTACGGTCATGGGCTGCAAGGTGGATATCAACCCGGACAAGTTTAACAAGGCGGAGGCATTTGGGGCCACTGAGTTTGTGACCTCCAAGGGCCACAGCAAGCCCATCCAGAAGGTGCTGGTGGAGATGAACAACGGAGGGGTGGACTTCGCCCTGAAGTTTATGGGGAATGTGACTGTCATGGTTGGCATTCAGCAAGTCACATTTTTATTTCATCAAATGGTAAAATACAAAGCAATTAGGCTACATGTAAGACGGATTCTGTGGCCACAAACCTTCCTTGTAAATCGGCAAGCTGAAGTCTAGCCGCGCAGCGGTCTAAGGCACTGCATCTCAGTGCTAGAGAGATCACTACAGACCCTGGTTCGATTCCAGGCTGTATCGCACCTGGCCGTGATTGGTAGTTCCATAGGGCGGCACGCAATTGGCCCAACGTCGTCCGAGTTAGGGTTTGGCCGGGGTAGGCGGTCATTGTAAATAAGAATTTGTTCTTAACTGACTTGCCTAGTTAAATAAAGGTTCAATGAAAAATAAATCAGTATCCAGAAGGGCCAGATATACACTGAGTATACAAAACATTAAGAACACCTGCTCTTTGATTTGACTTATTAGGATCCCCATTAGCTGACGCCAATGGCGACAGCTAGTCTTACTGGGGTCCGACATATAACGAAAAATACATTACAGACAAAATACTTTACAATTGACATATATTTAAAAACATTAACATGTAGTGTGTGTGTGCGTGTGCGTGTGCGCCTATCAGTTACACATACACTGTACATGTCAGTACATACACACAACAAGTAGGTCACATGGGGGAGAGGTGTTGTGCCGTGAGGTGTTGCTTTATTTGTTTTTTGAAACCAGGTTTGCTGTTCACTTGCGCTAAATAACATGGAAGGGAGTTCCATGCACTCGTGACTGTATAATTCTGTACGTTTCCTTGAATTTGTTCTGGACCTGGGGACTGTGGAAAGATCCTTGGTGGCATGTCTGGTTGGGTTAACTGACCAGGTGAATCCAGGTGAAAGCTATGATCCCTTTTAGATGTCACTTGTTAAATTCACTTCAATCAGTGTAGATGAAGGGGTGGAGGAAGGTTAAAGAAGGATTTTCAATCCTTGAGGCAATTGAGACATGGATTGTGTAAGTGTGCCATTCAAAGGGTGAATGGCCAAGACAAAATATTTAAGTGCCTTTGAACAGGGTATGGTAGTAGGTGCCAGGCTCACCAGTTTGTGTCAAGAACTGCAACGCTGCTGGGTTTTTCACGCTCAACAGTCTACCATGTGTATCAAGAATTGTCCATCACCCAAAGGACATCCAGCCAACTTGATACAACTGTTGGAAGCATTGGAGTCAAGCTGGGCCAGCATCCCTGTGTAACGCTTTCAACACCTTGTAGTCTATGCCCCGACGAACTGAGGCTGTTCTGAGGGCAAGAGGGGGGGGGGGGGGGGGGGGTGATTAGGAGAGACATGTAAAATCTAGACTAAGTTTAGCTGATCTAAACATTGTTATTGCCATTGAAGAGCATCCCCAAACTCGTTGAGGAGTACATGAACAAGAAACTGAAGCTGGATGAACTCTGTCCCTGTATCAGATCAATGAGGCCTTTGACGCCCTGCACAGCGGGAAGAGGTAAGGGTTCTGAAAGTGTGTGTGTGTGTGTACTCAGTCACTGGATAGCTGAGTTATGTCCCACACACTTAACATGGGATAATTACATCACAGCTTCAGAGCAGGAGTTGTAGAGTAAAATGACTTACAAATAACTCACATTATGTCTTAGTGTAGTTGTGCCTTTAGTTGTTGGCTAAAGAGGATGGAGTCTTTCAGTGACTGCCTTTTATTAAGTCATAAGGGAGAACTTCCACATCAATACAATATGGTATGTGGTAACATCACAGGATGTGATACATTGTAGTTGTCTCAAATAAATGCTCTTTAGCTCACCTATGGGTTTTTGTTCTTTGAACACTTTCTCCCCATCCCCGTCTATCATTCGAACGATTATCAAAAGGTGGTACTGACAGGCCTGAGCCAGCTGGAGGAAGATGAATTTCATAGGTTGATTATTATCCTGACCAGGGACTTCAGATAAGCCATATGCTTGTTAAGCCATATCGCTTATAAACTACCTTCTAATTACTATCTAGGCTCCTACGGTCCACATCTTTTAATTATCTCTACAAAGTGCACTGAAACTTAGGAAATGCCCAATACCGACCTCATTATATTCCCATAATTTCACTGTAATGGAAGATTTTAATAGTTTGATATTTGTATCGACATGTGTATTGATTTAACTGTTATTTAATCAGGTTGTTTTAGTTGTAGGTCTACTCCACTTTATATGAGTGGACAATGGACCTATTAAGGGTCCAGATTCTATTATGGGATTCTGTTATGGGGAAATGTATCAGATATGTTATAGCATGACTTTAAATGCATTACATGTTCTGTTCACAGCTGATTTTTATGTTGTCCCTGCATTGGCTATATCTACCAGTAGATGGCAGGCACACCCCACAAAAAGCCTCTGATGACACCATCCTCAAGCACAGAATGAATCAAATACTGACGGATATATTAGACCCTACTGTGACTAAATTGATTGAGACTCCGTGTTGAAATGTGTCGTATTGTCACTGATAGAGATTTCATTAATTGTGACAATCAATGGTTTTATTCAATCATGAAAAATGATCAACTATTAATTCAGGCAAAAGCTATTCACTTGATACAATCAAAGAACTTCAACATTCCCCCCTATGTAACACTTTAATAGAGCTTGCTAGTACGTAATGCTACGCTTGTTTAATGGGAGACACAAGACAAATTTCCCCAAGGGGATTCAATGTCAAATAAATTAAAGTATTACATACATTTACATTGAGGAGAAGGTGGAAGAAGCAGCGAGAATGTTTTGCCACAGAGAGACAAATGGGACAGTGTCACCAGCGGTTGAGAAATATATGCTTCATGTGGCCGGGGTATAGTTTCGACCTTGGTAATATTACATATTGATTTAATATAGAGCGCTCTGGCGGGAAAAAATAACAGTTGCAGCCTGTCAGGGCCCAAGACAAAACGTTGCTTGGGGAATGCCTCCCAATGATGAACTGAAATTGCTGTCTCGAAATGTGCTTTATTGAAGTTCCATTCAGATCAAATGAATACCCTTGGCAGTTTCCCTGCTTTTCCATCTTTATTTAAAATGGAAAATGAACCGGTGCCTCCCCTCTCCACATTCAGCTCCGCGTTCTGTGTGTAATCAATCAGAGATCCAAAGCTTCGAAAGTTAGCAAAAAAGAGAAGAAGGGAGAGAGAATGGGGTATGGGTACGAGGGGGGAGAGAGAGAGATCAAAAGGCGAGAGAAGAAAGGAGACAAGTTTTGACAGGTGCTTATGTGACTTGGCACTCTCATTTATAAATGTTGGATGAGCCCACCCTTCCAGATTTATAAGGCTTGCTTTGGGGACAAATGTCTATGTGTCTGTCTCATCTGTGGGAAAATATCCACGTTGAAGTCTAGAAGTCTGTCTTCTTTTCTTTAGGGTGTGTTTGAATTTCTCAACCTTTAGATTGTCACTGTGCTAAGACACTGATACACCAAGGAACTGGTGTTTGGATTACATACATCACTACCGCACTACATGTTTGAGAGACTTGGGCCATATCTCGTTCCCTATTTCATCATGTATCTCTCTGTGTAATATGCTGCGGAGTCACGTCTCTTAAAGCATCAACCATCTCAACCACTGATCTCCTTCAATCCGTCCATGTTTTTATCTTTTTGTGAATTATGAGATCTGTCTTTTTTGTTTTACTATGAGAATACATAGGCAATGTATTGCAATACAAATTATTTCACTACTTGATCAAAACATTCTGTTGTAATATAATGATGAGTGAACCAATCTACAATGTCTGCCTGTCTCTGATGTAAATCCATCTCCTGAGTATAGTAGAACATGTATTTCAAACTTCGATAGTATTTCCACAGGAGAAGTGACAATCCTGAGGAAGGTACCATTCGGACTCGAGTCTATGTTTAAAAAATAATTAATAACGAAATGTAATTATATTTTCTGTTTTTCCACAAATATCAAGCTTTCAACCTGCAGTCGAGGTGTTGTTAGTTTCTGCTTCATTCCCGACAGATATTAGAGACTCATAAGGAAAATTTACAAACAACAGAAATGCCAGCGTGGGTAAATACTGCATGGTGAACAAACAGACCCTCGTAGGAAAAAAATGTCAAAGGGCTGCATTGTCTTCCACAATATTTAGATTGGGATCAAGAGATTTCCTCCTTAATTATAATATTATTGTATATATGACACAGACAGATGGTGGCACAAACCAACCAGGTTCTAGACCTCAAAACTATGGGCACTTTATGATTTTGAGTAGAAATGTAAATTAAAGATTGAGCACTGTGCACTTATGGCCTTCTTAGTGTGGGTTAGTCAGTGTATGAGACTTTACTGATACCAATCATTGCATGTGTGAGATGCGCACATTTCCAGGATGTGCAAAACTCCATAAGACCCATTTACTATGCTATCCTACGTTCAGGCCTGCTGCTCTTTTAAAGACGTGGGCTATTTCATGCCACATTCCGTAGAAACGGCATCTTTTTAATGAATGGGTAAATTATGTAAGATGATGAATGACTGACCAGACAGTGGTGATTGTACATCTGGTACTGAAGCACGACAATGAATTCAAGAGCATCCAATAGTGTAGCATAATCAAGAGGAGGTACTGTAGGCCGTTAGTTGTGGTTCACATGTAGACACACCTTGGTGATTTCTCTTCTGATGAATGTCTTTGTCTATTTTCTACTATTACATGTAAGTTAAAGATAAAGTTAACTCACAGTTATTCACATGGGTGTGACCCTATATGGTAAAAAAGTGCATGCAAATTCAGACATGGGTACGTAAAGAACATGTATTGTTCAGTCTTCAGATTGGAATAGGAAAATAAATCCACAGTGGTGAAAGATAACCCATTTTGCCTGGGATTTTTAGCACCAAAACAAAATATTTATGGAGGTTCCATTACCGTTAGGCTTAAACCCACAAAGTAAAACAACAAATGTGACATGTTTAATGAACACGGAGTAGAGCATACTCACTGAGCTATCACCCTTAATCGTCATAAAGGAGGAAATACATGTACCTGTTTGAGAGAGTTTCTTAAAGAAAGAGAGAGGAAAGTGAGAGAGAGAGATAGTGGGATGGATACAAAGCCGCAACTGCTATGGAAGAACACGTAACTTAAGTCACTAAATACTAGCAGTGGAGGCCCCTGTTTAATCAGCAGATCCTGGCCATTACTGCTAAGGCCAGGCATAGCCTGTGACATCCCCAGCCTTGCTCTTACACCGTTACAAGGCTTTAGCTTCTTTGTCACTGGCACACTCTGCATCAATGGAGGAAACCCCAGGCCCGAGCATAGAAATAGAATGATAGAATATAATCCTATATTATAGAATATAATTATAATTAAATGGACCCAAGCCTCTCTGTGTCGTGTGAGGTCAAGCCATTGGATTGTTTTGAAGACGTGGACATTGGAGGAGTGTATTTCTTGTCATATCTATTCTGTTTAGTCTGTTATGTTGTTAGTCAGAATATAGCTTTAGCCTATTGTGCATGGACCACTCTTGATATACCTATTTCAGACTGGCAGCTTCTTATTATGAGTCAGCAAAGGATAGACAACAAAGGCCTTAAACAGGATTATAGCAACCCACACTTGGTTCACAATGCATATTCTTTCTCTTTGCGCACACACACACACACATACTTTTCTGCATGACAGGCTAAGCTGTTGTTGTGTCTGTCAACAACAGTAAAGTAGTAATTGTGAGATTACTACTGTATGTCCGTGCCACGCCTCTGTCTGGTTTGATCCCTATCCCTCGCTGTAATTGACGTAGTAAATAATGAGTCACCTGAAGACATTGTGGCTTGTTGTCAATATGGTCTGTGATAGGCTACTCCCTTTTTTTTGTTACACTGGGGACATAAAAAAACCACGAACATTCAATATAGTTATTAATATACATTTTAAAGTGCGATTCAAATATGAAGTAATATTTACTTGTTTTACCGTTTTAAAAATAGAAGTTCTAGGTAAAACACAAAATGACAGACAGTATATTAAAAACATGCAATTTGACTGGAAATGTTTTTGAATATGAGAAAAATGTTGAACTATGATTACCAAACAAATACATTTTTAAACTCAAACTCCATATTATTGTCATACAAACATTTGATAACTCTTAGTTGTCATACAAATGTCATACAAATGTCACGAAATACTACAATTAGCTAGCATAATTTAGTGAAATTGCTAGCAATGCTCGATGGTCACTCAAAGTTCAAATCTCCTATGGTCATTTTGAAAGATGTTTGAGAAAGTGTTTTAGCTTGCTGAGTGAGGTGAGAAAATACTATTTTTGACAAACTTTTTACCTGATTTAGTGAAATGTTTTTAAATAGCTAGATCCCAATATGGTCTGACTACGCCAAGCGACAGTAAAGCCAACTAGCAATCCACCATAGGCACAACTGTACTTCTTTAAATGTAGTATTTGTTTTATTTTAAAATTAAAACTATAGTTCAACTCTCCTTTGACCTTGTAAACTAAGAGCTGGACAGCTGTATGGACTTGAAGTTGGTTAGAGCTGTTTGAACGTTTCTAAGAGTAGACCTAGTGTTCTCAGAACACTCTGAAAACTGGAGAAAGAGACTTTCGAAGAGCATTATCTCCAAACCCAATCCTAACCATTCTGGGAGCCACAATCTCTATCTTCTCATTTGTGTAATATTCACCTGAAAGGCTAGAAGATGAGAGAGGGAGTCTATGATGATGGCCTATAGGCCTACTCAGTAAACCCCTCTTCTCAACTGTTCACTCAACATCATCATAGCATGTGGTTGGGAGATGGAGTGGGATAAGACAGCTTTCTCAGCCTTCCGTGTTTACCCCCTAATCCTGGGGAAGAACTTCACAAGCCAGGGGAATACTGGGTTTCTTTAGATCCCAAAACCAGGCATGCCCCCTTTTTAATGGAGAGTAGGAATTTGGTTAATTACGGGGAATGTTTTTTAAGATCATTAGTGGGAATTTACATTCTAGTCATTTAGCAGTCCCTCTTATCCAGAGTGAATTACAGGAGTAATTAGGGTTAAGTGCCTTGCACAAGGGCACATACATTTTCACCTAGTCGGCTCGGGGATTCAAACCACCGACCTTTCGGTTACTGGCCCAACGCTCTTAACCGGTATGCTTCCTGTCACCCTCATTTGTGTGTGTGTGTGTGTGTGTGTGTGTGTGTGTGTGTGTGTGTGTGCGTGTGCAAGCATTACAGTTGTATTTTTGAAATATGACACTTGATACACTCAAATTGGTAACATTCATCACAAATTAATTTCATTGTTGTGGTACGACAAAACAAATATTGAGATGAGTAGATCATGAGTAATGGATTCCCCACTGACAGATCAGTGTAGTCCAAAGATGAGCTTCCCAAAACACTATTCCTTAGCCTTTTTCCAGTCCACAAAATGGATTAACGCCCGTCCCTAAATACGGTTGCAACTAAATACAGTTGAAATGTTACTTTGGCTTGTGGTCATGGTAAAAAACAAAACAAAACCCAAATTATACGCTACAGAGGCTTGTGGCCATCACTCACTGTCTGCCTCCCACAGATTTCAATTATACAGAACAATTGCACAATTTACACCATCAATACGTTCAATTGAGCTTGTCCTCACGCCAAAGAGGTGTCTCAAGCTCAAGGTAGGCCTATACACCTATTGTATGTCTTTGTTGTTGATCTGTTGTTGTTGTTGCCTGGCATTAAGGTTCAGGAACTAGGCCTGCATTACAGCCAGGCCCACTTAGCTTTGATTCGTTTTTGAGAAGAACACAGCAGAAAGATTGAATGACTTTTGGAAGATGGTTGGTTTCAGGCAAAGCACAAAAAGGACAGTCAACTTGAGTTATGTTAAAACACAAACACATTTAACCTTAAAATAATGATTTATTCTTGAATGTGAAATTCTGGTAGGGGACTTTAGGATGTGGAGAGTACTCTTACCACATACAGTGAAAACCAACAACCCATCCGGCCTCTATCCGAGCTATGTTGTTTCAGCAAATGCGGATCCGCTCGAGTGCGCTGGAACTTCTCCTGTTCATGTTTGCTTATACTTTTAGATTCCCGCTTAGAGCATCGGCAGATTTGCTTAATATCATCCTGGGCACAAGATACACAGACAGGGAATGTCATTCCAGTCCCAAGGTACAGAGTCAAAATCAAAAAGTCAAACAAGTAGTTTGTGAGAAGAACCGTATAGGCTGGAAGTTAGAGAAGATAGGTGAACACAAACACACGGTCCTCTGTGCACCCGCCCGTTCCTCCCCTCATCCCCTTTCACTTCACCAACACAACTCCATCTTTCCTGGCTGGATTAGTTAGAGTGAAAGCCTCTCATATTAAATTGATCATATTTGAGGTTAACATAAATTAGCACTGCTACGCAGACAGCATAGCCAATGAGGCCCCTGAAAAGGAAGGAAGCTCCTCAGATGGGCGCTAAAGCTAATAAGCAGGCCAATCACTAATCTTGTAAACAAACTCACTATGTGGCCCTCTCCTCTCTCGCCTCATAAATAATGTATATTTTGCCAGAACTCCCAATGTCTCTTTTGACTTTTGATTTGCCGGTAGAGTTCAATCTGTTCTCCAAACACATTTCTTTTTCCGTCCCCCCACCTCTTTCTTACTCCTATTGGTTTACTTTAATTAGTGATATGGAAGGTGGGGGGGGAAGGGGGTTTGGGAGGAGGGCAAATTCTGAAAACAAACACTGCCTTGAATGGTAGGATGCCGGTGGATGCAGCCAGTGCCATTTCACAGACGGCAGGGACACATGGTTTAAGTCAACACTACTAATTACATTAGATCCCCTTGGCACATGGGGTAATTTTGCCTCCGTCCCATGGTACAATAGGACTGATCCTTTTTTACCCAAAGCAGTGTCTCTTGAAAGATTTTAACAATCTATTCGTAATGGAGATAAGGGCCACCACAATCTAGGAACTGTACTGGGTGAATATGTATGTGTGGGGGGTGTTGTGTCTGTATATGCACAGGAGTTCTTTCATCGTGTGTGCACGTCATGCACATCCCGTTAAACAGTTGTCCTGTTTGATATTTCAGTCCCCAGCCCACATGTCTGGGGAGTATGAGCAAACACATTTGGTTGAGAGGATGTTCCTCGAGCAAACATTGCGAAAATCTGGCCTTGATATGAATGTCAGCCTCTGTCATTGATAATTGGGAGGGTATGAATATTTTACTCTGATTTTATAGAAATGTCTCACACACAGGTCCATCGTAACATAAGCTAACATAACATAAGTCCTTTCCTAGCTTTAGATTACTTCCATCCCATTTTGATATGACATTTTTGTAATATCGCTGAAAAAGTAGTCTGAATTTAAACATGCTATACCTGTAGGGACTGTAGCACCCACTAGAGGGACATTTTATATCCAGAAGCCTATAGCTTACTGTTGTATTGTATTAGCCTATTACTTTTTCCCATTTTGACTTCTAGCATTTATAAAGACTGTTCTGTGAGTGACAGACACCAGTGTCCAAGTTGAGACACCATCAAACTGGTGGATCTCTAGTGGCAAATCCTAGGGCTTTAATTGAGTGTGGTCCCAGGGTTAGTGTGATAGAAAACAAACAGGACTCCCCTCCTTCAAGTGATTAGGACTTAATTAAGTAGGACAAAGTCAAAAGAGCAGGTTTTGTTTATGTCTGCAGGAAGATCTCAAATGCTAGGAATTGATTTAATAACAACAATATAGAGAGCTAATAACAACAATGCCACCAAAATCAATTTACCCTCAAACCAATTATTAGTTATTTACACATTGAATTTGTTCATTTATTTTGTTTAATTTGAAAGTATATAAAGTGTAGATCAATCCTTTTATTGAAAGATCATGGTCACACACGCACACACACACACACTCGCACGCACACGCACGCACACACACACACACACGCACGCACACACACGCACACACACACAACCATATGAACCATACCCCATTGAAACAAGCAAAAATCCAAGAGCGAAATAAAAAAGTAATGCAGCAAGAACAGCCATGCTGATTGCTAACGCTTTTAAATCAAATCCCCTAATCCAGGCACCACCACACCTCCGTCACTCCACTTTCTAAAGCACCCTGCTCCTCTCATCACCGTTTCCCCTGAAATCAACCCAGCCCACAGACAAATAGACAGACAGGCCTATCCTGTCAAGTGGCCTATACCTAATCCCCATACTCGCTGAGTCCTGGGGCCACCATCCCAGCCATCCCCGCCCCAGAGCTTTCCTCTCCTGCCCTAACAGGCTACACACCCTCCGACCAAGAGGGGAACACCCACAGTCACCGCCATCTAAAAAGGCTACCTGCTCCTTCAAACAACCCCTTCAACCCCATTCAAAATCCGGGATGCTGCAATTCACTCATTCTGTTGTGGGGGAGGTAGGGTGTGGGACTTTGATTGTGGAGAGTCAGGAGAGTCTGTGTGTGGCAAGGTGGCCAACTCCAGGCTTGCCCTGCGGTAAAGGCCTAGATCCATCCATTCCATTTAGGAAGCTTTTGTACCTGTCTCACCCTGCCATTCTGCCAATCAAAGAGGCTGCTATAGTCATTTCTCGGTCTCGCCTCATTAACAAAGGAGGTTTACCGGCTTCAGAACCAAGAGCTGAGGGATCAGAGCTCCCACGGATAATTGAGCTATTTGGAAGAGAGTGAAAAAAACTGAAAATATTGCTTAATGGCGGGTTTCAATGTTGAGCAATCTTTGAAAAGAGGTTTTGAAAGCTGTTTCATGGAGAAAAAAATGTTTAATGGTAAGGCACCCAACAAGGTGAAGATATGATTTGCAGCCTAATACTGGATCATTTTATCTCACCTTTATGACAGATATAAATTACAGCTTTTACTCATAATGTCAGACTGGTGTATAATATAAGTTAAATTATGAGGTAAATATTTATAAAATGATCCAATGCCAAGGCTGGCAAGACTAAGTAACAGACTGGTGATAGTACTAGTAGTACTAGAAATATGAGTTATACTGTAGTTTTTACCGTACACAAAACCAATCTGTGATATTATTTGACCATTACTGTGTAAATACTGTAATTAAATAACTGCGGTTTGGATGGATTTGAGCCTCAGCTCTTCTCTCAGCTCAGTGCCAGTGTGTCAAAGCTAATTTAACACCACTAGAGGGAGCACTGATGCACCAAATCACGGCAGCCATTGCACTGGTGTTGTAGAAATCGCTGACTGACTAATACAATTGAAGATGTACTGCAGACAATGCTGTGTTTTTGTAGCATTTAGACAGTGTAAGCAATGCTAGGGAAGGTTTAATTGAATTCCATGACCGGTTGAGTAAGTATGAACACTATAGGCTATGATAATGAGATTCAATACAGCATGTAGGACCTGCAGAAAATCCATAGAGCATAGAAATATTCAGAGATTAAATTGTATACCAAAAGATAGGACTTGGGACCATTACATATGTTCTGTGTAGGAGCCAGTTATTCTACTTTATGGCACTGCAATGCAGCACCACAACTCAGTAGCAGTGACAGTATGGAGTATGAAGTTAGAAAATGTCTACTTCCACACACAGTCCCCTACTAATTCAGGCTGTAAAAGTAGAGCTCTTCACCAGACAGTTTGCTCTCTGTCTCTCTCTTATCAGTAGACTCCATAAGCATTCATCTTAGGCCCTGGTCAAACCTTTTAAAATGATCTGAACCTTTTGTGTGCTTCACCGTTTGTTTGAATAATCGGGAAGACAAGATACATTTTTAAAAGTGACATCATCATTAAATATGAGGCCTGTACATTTCTCCACGATAGAGAGTAGACCATCTGTCATGATTAGGACAAACGACTTAAGACTCCTGATCCAAATGCTTTCTCTCTAATGGTCTTGTACTGACTGTATGTGTGTGTCCATCATAACCTGGTGAGGTAAGGAGATCGGGAGCTAGTTGAGGTGTACACACTAAAGAACAAACTGTAACCACTGTCGTTTGAGCTCAGCTAAAGTCCAAGAGATGTGAACTATTAGAGCTGATTTTTAGTAGCCATTGAATACTGTTGGGGAAGAGTAAATCTGTGACTCACTCACGCTGTAGGCCTAGCTAAAGACTGCAACCCCCTGAAAAAATCCAAACCAGAACCAAATATTCAAGAGAAGCAGCGATGGACGTGCCGTTATGTTTCACGTAGGAGCAGGTTCAGATTAATGCTTTGAAACGCTGCCTCAGTAAATTACGACCAGAAGTGAGTTATATCTCTGTGGTCTGGTAAAGATGTGCTTAAAAAAATTCACCCTTAAAATCATAAAATGTTATGACATCAAGGCGTGGGTGCAATGAAAGTATAATAAATCTTGGATCTCCTCCACCTATACAGGGCCATTCCTTGACCATATGACTCCCTTGTCAGTCTGAGATGTTCTCAATAAAGCTGTCTGACCTCACAGTGGTGTTAGGACACCTCACTTTGCTCCCTCATCAGGAGATGTGGATGTGGGGTCCAGGTTTTCTCCCATGGCCTCTTCCCTCCCTGGGCCTGTATTAACACAGTTTTGATCTAGGATCAGGTCCTCCTGGGCCTGTATTCACACAGTTCTGATCTAGGATCAGGTCCCCCTGGACCTGTGTTCACACATTGCTGATCTAGGATCAGGTCCCCCTGGGTCTGTTTTCACACAGTATCAGGTCCCCCTGTCTATTATATCATCCTATTCATTATAATCTAAATGACTAAACTGATCCCAGATCAGCACTCCTACTCTGAGACTGTTTGTGAATACGGCCGTGGTTCAAATCAATCAAATGTTTTAATATAATATATCCCTTTTCGCATCAGGAGCTGTTCCAAAGTGCTTTCCAGTGCCCGGCCTCAACCCCAAAGAGCCAGCAGAAGCAGAAGTATAGCGGCCAGGAGAACTGGAGGAAGAAATCTAGAGAGGAACCAGGCAATGGGTAAGTGGGGTCATTCCCGTTGTTTTAAAAATTTTGTGAACCTTGGTGATACAACGTCACCCCAGAAAAGGGGTTTTCCTGTGACATCATAGGGAAGCGTGTAGTAACCTAGAGTGGTGAGAGAGGCTGAACGTTCAAAGGGTTCTGTCAATGGTAGTGTATAATTAGGGATATCTGGGGGCTTATGGGTAAAAATCAACACTGTTTGTCTACTGTACTTAGAGTGAGGTTACTGTTTACTGTTTAGTCAACAACAACAATGAAGTTAGCCTGTGTAATCAACGGATTCCTTACTTTGACTCAAAATAACCGATTGATCAAGAGCGTTAAGATTGATGTAATTACGCAAAGAAGATGTTAAAAAATATTTTGTTTTTTAAAATATTCAATGCTAGTACGTGTCTATTTTGCCAGTCCACACAGTTTTTAGTTATAACTTCAATAACACTATAGTAAAATTGACCAGAACTGAATGAAACAACATGATCTGTAATCTCAGTGTGAGACATTACAATTTGACATGGTCTAATAAAAACATGCAGTCATCACCCCTTGGCCTATCCAACTATTTCAGCCATTTTGTTTTGTTCCCCTCTCTCCCAGTGCACTTGTCATCATAGTGAGCACACAGCACCGCCAAACATCTTAACACTCACTCACTCACTCACTCACTCACACTGCAATCAGAGGGTGCTCAGTATTACATGTCGCTGGCCATGTTAAGACATACAACAGGTTTGTGCTAAGGTCAGGGCTATAGCCACAGTCTAGGAATAGCCAGGCTCAGGCCCCTGTTGATTGAAGGATCGTGAGTGTAATGAGATGTTGTGGCCAAACCTCAAGGTGTGGAGATGGAGATAAATTGCTCTGGAGCTCTGGCCCTCCTCTGCATTTCTCTCGGCGCGGAGGGGGAGTCAGTACTCGAGGTGAGAGGAACGCTTCTCACCCCAGTGGGCGTGGTGGTAGTATGTGTGTATGTGAAAGAGAGAGCATGTGTGCGTGTTTGTGTTTGTGTGTGTTTGTGTGTGTGTGTGTGTGTGTGTGTGTGTGTGTGTGTGTGTGTGTGTGTGTGTGTGTGTGTGTGTGTGTGTGTGTGTGTGTGTGTGTGTGTGTGTGTGTGTGTGTGTGTGTGTGTGTGTGTGTGCACTTGGCGAAATCGCTTCGACGACAGGTAAAAGACACAGCTGACACAACCTGTCACCCAACCCATCCAATCCCAGAGTGCACTAGCGCTGGAGATTTGCACTTTGCAAAATTGGCACAACTTCTATTGCCGTCCCCCAGTCTAACAGAGGGAGGTAGTGGACCCTCAAAGCTCCCCAGTAATGCTGAGAAGAGAGTATATGTGGTGGTAATGAATCCCTAATGAGACTGACACACTCTTTACACTGTTAGGACATTAATAAGGCTCTGTTGTCAGGCTAGCCCATGCCAAGGGGACTCATATGGCCAAGGTGCTGATCCAGGATAGCTGAGATATCAATACTCTTCACAGCTTATAATAGTTTACACAAAGTATAATGTCAGGATTGTTTTTCTTCCAATAGTGCACAATCTGCAAGTATTGGACAGAAAGCTATCCTTGTTTTGTTGTCAAGTATTCATACCACTTGATCTCTTGATCTTACCACACTTCATCTCCCAGTGTCTGGTGGAAAGCAGAATGAACCAGGTTTTCCTCTAGGATTTTGCCTCTGCTTAGCTCCATTCCATTTCTTATTTTTCCTTAAAAACTATCCAGTCCTTAACGATTACAAGCATACCCATAACATGATGCAGCCACCACTATGCTTGAAAATATGGAGAGTGGTACTCAGTAATGTGTTGAAATGGATTTGCCCCAAACATAACACTTTGTATTCAGGACAAAAAGTTAATTTCTTTACCACATTTTTTTCAGTATTACTTTAGTGCCTTGTTGAAAACAGGATCCATGTTTTGGAATATTTGTATTCTGTACAGGCTTTCATCTTTTCACTCAGTCAATTAGGTTATTATTGTGGAGTAACTACAATGTTGTTGATCCATCCTCAGTTTTCTCCTATCACAGTCATTAAACTCTGTAACTGTTTTAAAGTCACCATTTGTAACGGCAGTCTAGCTCTTCCTCCTCCTCGGACGAGGAGAGGAGAGAAGGATCGGAGGACCAATGTGCAGCGTGGTAATTTTCCATGAATTTAATTAACACAAAGACAAGATACTGACAAACTAATACAAAACAACAAACGACCGTGAAGCTACAAACGAAAGTGCAATACACAAGCTACTAACGTTAGACATAGACACTATACAAAATAACAAACGAACTAACCGTCACAGTCCTTGCTGGTGCAGACAAACCACAAAGGCAGGAAACAACCACCCACAATCCCCAACACAAAACAAGCCACCTATATATGATTCTCAATCAGGGACAACGATTGACAGCTGTCTCTGATTGAGAACCATATTAGGCTGAACACAGAAACAGACGAACTAGACACACAACATAGAATTCCCACCCAGCTCACGTCCTGACCAACACTAAACAAGCAAAACACATAAGAACTCTGGTCAGGACGTTACAGTACCCCCCCCCTGAGGTGCGGACTCCGAACGCACCCCTAAAACTCAAGGGGAGGGTCTGGGTGGGCATCTGTCCGCGGTGGCGGCTCCGGCGGTGGACGAGGACACCACTCCACCACTGTCTTTGTCCCCCTCCTTAGCGTCCTTTGAGTGGCGACCCTCGCCCACGACCTTGGCCTAAGAATCCTCCCCAAGGCCCCCACATGATTTAGGAGGTAGCTCAGGACAGAGAGGTAGCTCAGGACAGAGAGGTAGCTCAGGACAGAGGGGCAACTCCGGACAGAGAGGCAGCTCAGGACGAATGGCAGCTCCGGACTGAATGGCAGCTCCGGACTGAATGGCAGCTCCGGACTGAGTGGCAGCTCCGGACTGTAGGGCAGCTCCGGACTGTAGGGCAGCTCATGACTGTAGGGCAGCTCATGACTGTAGGGCAGCTCATGACTGTAGGGCAGCTCATGACTGTAGGGCAGCTCATGACTGTAGGGCAGCTCATGACTGTAGGGCAGCTCATGACTGTAGGGAAGCTCATGACTGGAAGGCAGCTCCTGACTGGCTGGCGGCTCTGGCAGCTCCTGACTGGCTGGCGGCTCTGGCAGCTCCTGACTGGCTGGCGGCTCTGGCAGCTCCTGACTGGCTGGCGGCTCTGGCAGCTCCTGACTGGCTGGCGGCTCTGGCAGCTCCTGACTGGCTGGCGGCTCTGGCAGCTCCTGACTGGCTGGCGACTCTGATGGCTCGGGACAGACGGGCGGCTCTGAAGGCTCGACGGCTCAGATGGCGCTGGGCAGACGGATGGCTCAGATGGCGCTGGGCAGACGGATGGCTCAGACGGCGCTGGGCAGACGGATGGCTCAGACGGCGCTGGGCAGACGGATGGCTCAGACGGCGCTGGGCAGACGGATGGCTCAGACGGCGCTGGGCAGACGGATGGCTCAGACGGCGCTGGGCAGACGGATGGCTCAGACGGCGCTGGGCAGACGGATGGCTCAGATGGTGCTGGGCAGGCAGGCAGCTCAGACGGCGCTGGGCAGACGAGCAGTGCAGGCGGCGTTGGGCAGACGGCCGACTCTGACCTGCTGAGGTGCACAGTAGGCCTGGTGCGTGGTGCCGGAACTGGTGGTACCAGACTGGAGACACGCACCTCAAGGCTAGTGCGGGGAGCAGGAACAGGGCACACTGGACTCTTGATGCGCACTATAGGCCTGGTGCGTGGTACCGGCACTGGTGGTACCGGGCTGAGGGCACGCACCTCAGGGCGAGTGCGGGGAGAAGGAACAGTGCGTACAGGGCTCTGGAGACGCACAGGAGGCTTGGTGCGTGGTGCCGGAACTGGAGGCACTGGGCTGGAGACACGCACCACAGGGAGAGTGCGTGGAGGAGGAACAGGGCTCTGGAGACGCACTAGAAGCCTGGTGCGTGGTGTAGGCACTGGTGGTACTGGGCTGGGGCGGGAAGGTGGCGCCGGATATACCGGACCGTGCAGTCGTACTGGCTCCCTTGAGCACTGAGCCTGCCCAACCTTACCTGGTTGAATGCTCCCCGTAGCCCGTCCAATGCGGGGAGGTGGAATAACCCGCACTGGGCTGTGTAGGCGAACCGGGGACACCATGCGTAAGGCTGGTGCCATGTACACCGGCCCAAGGAGACGTACTGGAGGCCAGATATGTAGAGCCGGCTTCATGGCACTTGGCTCAATGCTCAATCTAGCCCGCCCAGTGCGGGGAGGTGGAATAACCCGCACCGGACTATGCACACGTACAGGAGACACCGTGCGCTCTTCCGCATAACACGGTGTCTGCCCGTACTCCCGCTCTCCACGGTAAGCATGGGAAGTGGGCGCAGGTTTCCTACCTACCTTTGCCACACTACCCTTTAGCCCCCCCCCCCCCAAGAAATTTTTGGGGTTTCTTCACGGGCTTCCAGCCACGCTTCCGTGCTGCCTCCTCATACCACCGCTCCTGGGCTTTAGCTGCCTCCATCTCTTCCCAAGAGCGGCGATATTCTCCAATGTGAGCCCAGTGTCCTTTACCCTCCAGAATTTCCTCCCATGTCCAGGATTCCTGTGTAGTGGACCGCTGCTGCTCGTACTCACGCTGCTTGGTCCGAGTTTGGTGGGTGGTTCTGTAACGGCAGTCTAGCTCTTCCTCGGACGAGGAGAGGAGAGAAGGATCGGAGGACCAATGTGCAGCGTGGTAATTTTCCATGAATTTAATTAACACAAAGACAAGATACTGACAAACTAATACAAAACAACAAACGACCGTGAAGCTACAAACGAAAGTGCAATACACAAGCTACTAACGTTAGACATAGACACTATACAAAATAACAAACGAACTAACCGTCACAGTCCTTGCTGGTGCAGACAAACCACAAAGGCAGGAAACAACCACCCACAATCCCCAACACAAAACAAGCCACCTATATATGATTCTCAATCAGGGACAACGATTGACAGCTGTCTCTGATTGAGAACCATATTAGGCTGAACACAGAAACAGACGAACTAGACACACAACATAGAATTCCCACCCAGCTCACGTCCTGACCAACACTAAACAAGCAAAACACATAAGAACTCTGGTCAGGACGTTACACCATTAGCCTAATGGTGAATTCCCTGAGTGGTTTTCTTCCTCTCCGGCAACTGAGTTAGGAAGGACGCCTGTATCTTTGTAGTGACTGGGTGTGTTGATACACCATACAAAGTGTAATTAATAACTTACTCATGCTCAAAGGGATATTCAATCTCTTTTTATTTTATTTTTACTCCTCTACCAATAGGTGGTCTTCTTTGCGAGCCATTGGAAAACCTCCCTGGTCTTTGTGGTTGAATCTGTGTTTGAAAATCACTGCTCGACTGAGGCACCTTACAGATAATTGTATGTGTGGGGTACCCTCGATGAGGTAGTCATTCAAAAATCATGTTAAACATTATTATTGCACACAGAGTGAGTCCACGCAACTTATTATGTGACTTGTTAAGCAGATTTTTACTCCTGAACTTATTTAGGCTTGCCATAACAAAGGGGTTGAATACTTATTGACTCAGCTTTTACTTTGTAAAAATCTTGACACAATTCTACTTTGACATTATTGGGTATTGTGTTTAGGCCAGTGACAAAACAATCTAAAATCAATCCATTTCTGTAATGCAACAAAATGTTGAAAAAGCCAAGGAGTGTGAATTCTACTTAAGGCACTGTATGTACAGCAATACATTAAACCACTGTAACTCCATAAAACCATAATGCTATCCCTGTACATTTATCTCCCATCTTGGCCTCCTGCTGCAGCTTCTCAAAGGGAGGGAATTCATTCATTCAACAACAGATTCCTCCTGTAGAGAATAATTGCATTGCTCTGCTGACTATGCTGCCGGTTGGACAGATGTCCCACTGATGTCCTCGACCCGGGGCAGGGCCCTATGTGACCCTGGCAGCGTGGCCCTGCGGGGCCCGAAGATAATATGACATGATGAATCTGGTGGAGTAACTGAAGCCAGCGGCCCCTGTCGGCCCCAGTCGCCCCCTGTCGTCCACTGATCAGGTTCCATAATGTTTCTGGGAGCACCACAAAGGTTCCCCACGCGTTTGCTTGATGTCCACAAAAACAGAATGTATCCTAGCCTATAATACATGTTATTAATAAGCTATTATATAGTGCCTTTGGAAAGTATTCAGACCCCTTGACTTTTTCCACGTTTTGTTAGGTTACAGCCTTATTCTAAAATGTATTAAATTGTTTGTTTTTTCTTAGCAATCTACACACAATACCTAATAATGACAAAGCAAAAACAAGGTTTTTAGAAATGTTTTCTAATTTATAAAACTTTAAAAACTGAAATATCACATCTACATAAGTATTCAGACCCTTTACTCAGTACTTTGTTGAAGCACCTTTGACAGCGATTACAGCCTCGAGTTTTCTTGGGTATGACGCTACAAGATTGGGATACCTGTATTTGGGGAGTTTCTCCCATTCTATTCTGCAGATCCTCTCAAACTCTATCAGGCTGGATGGGGAGTGTTGCGGCACAGCTATTTTCAGGTCTCTCCAGAGATGTTCGATCGGGTTCAAGTCCGGGCTCTGGCTGGGCCACTCAATGACAATCAGAGACTTGTCCCGAAGCCACTCCTGCGTTGTCTTGGCTGTGTGCTTTGGGTTGTTGTCCTGTTGGAAGGTGAACCTTCGTCCCAGTCTGAGGTCCTGAGCGCTCTAAAGCAGGTTTTCATCAAGGATGTCTCTACACTTTGAAAAACATCCCCACAGCAGGATGCTGCCACCCCCAGGATGGTGACAGGTTTCCTCCAGACGTGACGCTTGGCATTCAGGCCAAAGAGTTAAATTTAGGTTTCATCAGACCAGAGAATCTTGTTTCTCATTGTCTGAAAGGCTTTAGGTGCCTTTTGACAAACTCCAAGAGGGCTGTCATGTGCCTTTTACTGAGAAGTGGCTTCCGTCTGGCCACTCTACCATAAAGGCCTGATTTGTGGAGTGCTGCACAGATGGTTGTCCTTCTGGAAGGTTCTCCAATCTCAACAGAGGAACTCTAGAGCTCTGTCAGAGTGACCATTGTGTTCTTGGTCACCTCCCTGACCAAGGCCCTTCTTCCCAGATTGCTCAGTTTTCCTGGGCGGCTAGCTCTAGGAAGACTCTTGGTGGTTCAAAACTTATTCCATTTAAGAATGATGGAGGCCACTGTGTTCTTGGGGACCTTCAATGCTGCAGACATTTTTGGTACCCTTCCCCAGATCTGTTCCTCGACACAATCCTGTCTCGGAGCTCTACGGACAATTCCTTCCACCTCATGGCTTGGTATTTGCTCTGACATGCACTGTCAACTGTGGGACCTTATATAGACAGGTGTGTGCCTTTCCAAATCATGTTCAACCAAATGAATTTACCACAGGTGGACTCCATTCAAGTTGTAGAAAACATCTCAAGGATTCTTTTTAATACATTTGCAAAAATTTCTAAAAACCTGTTTTCGCTTTGTCATTATAGGGTATTGTGTGTAGATTGCTGAGAATTGTTTTTTTATTTAATCCATTTTAGATTAAGACTGTAACATAACAAAATGTGGAAAACGTAAAGGGGCCTGAATACTTTCCAAAGGCACTGTAAATACCTATGAACATTTATGATTCTGCTATACATTAGTGACATGTATAGATTTCTACAGAACGCACCACAAGCAATATTTGGCAGTAGCTGCAGGCTTCAACAAAAACAAAAGGAGAAAAAAGTACAGAAATGCATAATTCATTATTTAAACAAACACAAAGGTAGAGTATGTAGAAGTCTTATCCAAATGCAGTGGCGACAACTTTGTAGTCCACAACAATATGCTACGCTTCGTGAAGGCGTTTCATTTTTAGCTGTGGTAACACTTAGGTTGAAACTGCAATTCCCGATCCAAGGTTTATCTTTCGCAAATAACTGTCAAATTGCTTGGCACAAAGTCCCCCTCACACTCAATAAGCTAAAATGAGATGTCAAGTGCTCGGGCCGTTAGTTTGTACCAAACGCAGCTGGCTGAGTTTGTACAGGGATTCCTATGAGGTCTGTCAGTTGGAAACTAAAAACCGGCTTGAGATGGATTAAAGGAGACCTCTCACCCCTTAAGGCATGCTCACCTTTTTACAAACACAAAGGATTACACACATGCACACACACACACTCACATGCATACACACACTCACACACATGAACATGCTTGCACACACGCACACACACACACCGTCAAAGCAGACAACATTTTATCCTAGACACTAAACATAGACAGCATAGCATAGGTGATGACAACTCACAACATAAAATAGCCAGGCCAATATACCTATTTCAGACCGCTGTGAATGCAGTAGCCTACACCGTGTCTATGCACAAGACCTACAGTATAGTGCCTTTGGAAAGTATTCAGACCCTGTAACGGATTTCCTCTTCGTCCGAAGAGGAGTAGCAAGGATCGGACCAATGTGCAGCGTGGTAAGTGTCCATAATAGATTTTTAATAAATCAAAATGAACACGAACAAACAACCGAAACAGTCCCGTATGGTGCAAACACTGAAACAGGAAACAACCACCCACAAAACACAATAGAAAACAGGCTACCTAAATATGGCTCCCAATCAGAGACAACAACTGACACCTGCCTCTGATTGAGAACCATATTAGGCCAAACACATAGAAATATAACAGAACAAAACATAGAAAAACAACATAGAATCCCACCCAACTCACGCCCTGACCAACTAAAATAAAGACATAAAAAAGGAACTAAGGTCAGAACGTGACAGTACCCCCCCCCCCCCCCCAAAGGTGCGGACTCCGGCCGCAAAACCTGAACCTATAGGGGAGGGTCTGGGTGGGCATTTCACCGCGGTGGCGGCTCTGGTGCGGGACGTGGATCCCACTCCACCATAGTCTTGGCCCACTTATGTGGCGCCTTTGGAGCGGCGACCCTCGCCACCGACCTCGGACTGGGGACCCTTTCAGCGGGCCCCGAATAGACGGGGGACTCCGGCAGCGCCGGACAGGTGGGAGACTCCGGCACTGCCGGAGTGAAGGGCGGCTCCGGCAGCGCCGGAGTGACGGCAGCTCCTGACTGACGGACGGCTCTGGCAGCTCCTGACTGACGGACGGCTCTGGCTGCTACGGACAGGAGGGAGACTCTGGCTGCTCCGGACAGGAGGGAGACTCTGGCTGCTCCGGACAGGAGGGAGACTCTGGCTGCTCCGGACAGGAGGGAGACTCTGGCTGCTCCGGACAGGAGGGAGACTCTGGCTGCTCCGGACAGGAGGGAGACTCTGGCTGCTCCGGACTGACGTCCTTCATTGGAGGCCTCATGCCATGGATCCTCACCGGAGGCTTCGTGCCATGGATCCTCACTGGAGGCTTCGTGCCATGGATCCTCACTGGAGGCTTCGTGCCATGGATCCTCACTGGAGGCTTCGTGCCATGGACCATCACTGGAGGCTTCGTGCCATGGACCATCACTGGAGGCTTCGTGCCATGGACCATCACTGGAGGCTTCGTGCCATGGACCATCACTGGAGGCTTCGTGCCATGGATCATCACTGGAGGCTTCGTGCCATGGATCATCACTGGAGGCTTCGTGCCATGGATTATCACTGGAGGCTTCGTGCCATGGATTATCACTGGAGGCTTCGTGCCATGGATCATCACTGGAGGCTTCGTGCCATGGATCATCACTGGAGGCTTCGTGCCATGGATTATCACTGTAGGCCTCTTGCCATGGATCATCACTGGAGTGGAGAGACTCACAGGAGGCCTGGCTCTGGGAGAAGGCACAGAACTCACCAGGCTGGGGAGACATGCAGGAGGCCTTGTCCTTGGCCGAGGCACCGGATGCACTGGACCATGGAGGCGCACTGGCGGTCTCGAGCGTAGAGCCAGCACCACTCGTCCTGGCTCGATTCCCCCTGTAGCCTGGCAAGTGCGGGGAGTTGGAACAGGCCGCACTGGGCTGTGCTGGCGAACTGGAGACACCGTGCGTAGGGCTGGTGCAGTATACCCCGGGCCGAGGAGACGCACTGGAGACCAGATTCTCTGGTCTGATGAAACCAAGTTTGAACTCTTTGGCCTGAATGCCAAGCATCACGTCTGGGGGAAACCTGGCACCATCCCTACGGTGAAGCATGGTGGTGGCAGCATCATGCTGTGGGGATGTTTTTCAGCGGCAGAGACTGGGAGACTAGTCAGGATTGAGGCATTGCTGAACGGAGCAAAGTACAAAGAGGTTATTGATGAAAACCTGCTCCAGAGCGCTCAGGACCTCAGACTGGGGCGAAGGTTCACCTTCCAACGGGACAACGACCCTAAGCACACAACCATGACAACGCAAGAGTGGCTTCGGGGACAAGTCTTTGAATGTCCTTGAGTGGCCCAGCCAGAGCCAGGACTTCCGATCGAACATCTCTGGAGAGACCTGAAAATAGCTGTGCAGCGACGCTCCCCATCCAACCTGACAGAACTTGAGAGGATCTGAAGAGAAGAGTGGGAGAAACTCCCCAAATACAGGTGTGCCAAGCTTGTAGCGTCATCCCCAAGAAGACTGCAATCGCTGCCAAAGGTGCTTCAACAAAGTACTGAGTAAAGGGTCTGAATACTTATGTAAATGTCATGTTTCCGTTTTGTTTTTTTAAATATAACATTTACAAAAAGTTTCTAGAACATTGTTTTTGCTCTGTCATTATTCATTATTTTTTAATAAGGCTGTAACGTAAAAAAAAATGGGAAAAGTCAAGGGGTTTGAATACTTTCCAAAGCCGCTGTATATGTCTGATAGGCTACAGTATAGTATCTTTGCAGCTTATATCTCTATCTCCACACTGGGCTGTCCGTAAACTAAGTAGGCTAAACAGTGAAGGCAAGATGTGGAGAACTCATATCAATGTTCCATCAGCCACCTTGCAGGATCCCAATGACTTTTTTGTACCACGTCTTTTCCCAATCGTCAGTGAATATTGTCAAGCTTGATGATCACCATCATACTGTACTGAATAGTGCTTGAGGGGAGTTTAGTGGAGTTGGGAGTCAGGGGACAGTCCTCCTTTTTTTTTTTTTTTACAATGGTCCAATATTTTGGAGAGCACAGGAGGTTGGTGGCACCTTAATTGGGGAGTATGGGCTCATGGTATTGACTGGAGTGGAATCAGTGGAATGGTATCAGTCGAGGCTCACATCAACACCATCATCCCAGAAACCCTAGAGACTGTGTATTGCCAAGCATATGGGGTAAAATACATGTAAAAAAACATTCTTTTTTTTTTGCTGATCTCTCAGATATAGGATAGACACTTCAGGAAAAAAATCCCTTTAAAAAAATGTGGGGGACTATCTGTTGTTCCATATAGTGAATCTGTTATTCATTGCATTTGTATGGGCTAACAGCAGTAAGGACAAATACATTTTTTCATAGCAAATATGTTTATAACCTTTTTTGATACTTCAAGGGGTCTTAAAATTCCAAATCAAATAGCAAAATTATCCTTTGTTTGACCTTCTTAATGATCCTTAGTATGGCATTTTATGTCTGGTCTACTTTCAAAGAAACCCCCCTATGTTAAATGCATACAGTATGGGATTGGCCCCTTTTAAAAAAAAATTGCCTAAAATGACATACCCAAATCTAACAGGCCCTAAAGCAAGGATAAGCATCTTGGTACCATTTGAAAGGAAACACTTTGAAGTTTGTGGAAATGTGAAAGGAATGTAGGAGAATATAACACATTCGATCTGGTAAAAGATAATACAATAATTCTGTACCATCATCTTTGAAATGCAAGAGAAAGGCCATAATGTAGTATTACAGCCCAGGTGCAATTCGGATATTGGCCACTAGATGGCAGCAGTGTATGTGCAAAGTTTTAGTCAGATCCAATGCACCATTGCATTTCTGTTAAAAATTTGAATCAAGACTGCCCAAATGTGCCTAATTTGTTCATTAATAACTTTTCATGTTCAAAACTGTGCACTCCTCAAACAATAGCATGGTATTATTTCACTGTAATAGCTACTGAGAATTGGACAGTGCAGTTAGATTAACAAGAATTTATGCTTTCTGCCAATATCAGATATGTCTATGTCCTGGGCAATTTTCTTTTTACTTACAACCTCATGCTAATCGCATTAGCCTACGTTAGCTCAACCGTCCCGCAGGGGACCCACCAATCCTGAAGAAGCCAAAGGGCATAAAGGACACATTTTAAGAAATCAAAATATCAATTAGTTATTTTTCATCGGAACAAAATGGCTAGTCCTTTCCCACTCTCCAATAAATGCTGAAAGAAACCTCAAAACAAAACAGTGATGAGGATAATCATTGATCCCCATCTAAGCCGCGTTCAATCACACTTAAATGGGGCGGCTCTTCCTACCAGAGGAACAGGCAAAAACCTTTAATTCTGCAACTAATGCCCGGTTTAGTCCAGTCCCTCGAACCTCGGTCGCGCTACAACTTAATACCAGACGAACTCACGCTGGGAGGCTAAGTCGGAATCAAGGGCAGAGTCCAGACACTGAGCGCCGCTTTTAGTTCCTCATTTTGTCGCCCCCATTCTCTGTCCAGTGCTCCCCTTTGTGGGTCACCATACCCTGGGACTAAGCCCCCCGTCCTCCCCCGCCCATGGGCCTTACAGAGCCAAGCCTAATGCAACCACCACACCACAACCACACACAGGCCAACACTGAAAGATGACATTTCCTCACCCCGCTCTCCCCATGCCCTCCCCCGCCCACCCCCTTCTCATAATCCAATCAGCAAGGTCTTAGCTTTTCTAATATAGTGGTGCTCTCACTCTAACTTTATCCCTGCAGCTGTGCTGGTCTGCTCATTGGCAAGATTAGGGGCTCCTGCAACTCCTATGATCATTCATTTCAATATGAATGGGACCAATAAGGGGGTGGATTACGCCCTGGTTACTTTGGATATCCAACTCTGTCCTTTGATGCCCTCGAGTTTGAACAGCGAGGTCGGAGGCTGCCAGGTCACATGGTGCGGCGGCACCACCACCTGGCAGCTCGCTCTTTCCTCATATGTGCTTATTAAACACGCCACACTGGCACCAGGGCCCATGGGCACCGAACAGGCCAATCGTGGGCCACCGGCGGGACCAGATGGCGTTGCCGTCGTCTTCGCGCCTAGCCAGGTGGGGCCTTCGCTGTGAGTGAGCGGCTTGCTGGGCCGGGTCCCACTGAGAGTGGCCAGGCACAGGCAGGAGGGTGGCCAGAATGCAGTGCCAAGCCAGGGAGTAAAGCAAACAATGCCACATTCCAGTTCTCTCTCTCTCTCTCTCTCTCTCTCTCTCTCTCTCTCTCTCTCTCTCTCTCTCTCTCTCTCTCTCTCTCTCTCTCTCTCTCTCTCTCTCTCTCTCTCTCTCTCTCTCTCTCTCTCTCTCTCTCTCTCTCTCATACATACATACATACATACATACATACATACATACATACATACATACATATATACAGACGTGTGTGAATATGCTTTCACCAGTATACACAAAAAACATAGACAGATTGTCACACACTCATCCATACACCACCTTATTCATATACTGTACCTACAGTATTAAGGAGTTTAAACATACGCTGCACACCACATACAAAACACTCGTAACCACACACATAGACAGCCGCCCTCGGGCTCCACTAGTATTTCATTAGTCCCCTTGACTTGTGTTATCTGCTCCACTGGCCCTACTGACAACTCCAGGGGCCCGGGGCCCATTGTGTGTGTAGTAGAGGTGATTAATATCTGTTTTTCCTCCTTTGTGGAAGAGGAAGACACAGCTGATCCACCGTGACCCCCTTAATACATACTGGGGTCGACGCACTCTCTCTTTTTACCCTAGCGGGTAGGCTACCGCTACCCCATGGTGGGTTTGGTTCCTGGCTGTATCACAACCGGCCATGATTGGGAGTCCCATAGGTTAGCACACAATTGGCCCAGCATCGTTAGGGTTTGGCCGGGGTAGGCCGTCATTGTAGATATGAATTTGTTCATAACTGACCTGTTTTGACAGGTGAAGGGAAACGTCTTTCTGTGTGTCAATTTAGGGAATAGCCCATCTGAATTGGCTAAGATGGCCAGGTTGAGAGGTTGTGTGGGGTGGAAGGGGTGTTTGAGCGATTGACTGGCTTGCTGTGTCTATTGAGGACTTGGTCCTGTTGACAGATATACTGCTCCCTTTGTGACCACCGCTATGATGGAAATGGCAGGTGGAGTATGTGTAGTTGGCATGAAAATCTTCCACAGCTGTTTTGGGCTTTGTGAACTTGCTACGACGCTTGGTGTCCAATTCTCTCCCGCTCCTTGTTGTTGCCTTGTTGACGTAGTCTCTAAACTCGCAAGCATGGTCTTATGGACTTAGCTCTTAATAACAACTTTTGGTTGGAATAAATGTCGAGGCCACTATTAACACTCAACACTGTTGGATGAGAGCTCTTAGCAACTGGTTTCACCTCTTTCCAGGGTGACGGATAGCAATGGGAACTGGTTAAGACCTCTTTCCAGGGTAACATATAGCAATGGGAACTGGTTTAGACCTCTTTCCAGGGTAACATATAGCAATGGGAACTGGTTTAGACCTCTTTCCAGGGTAACATATAGCAATGGGAACTGGTTTAGACCTCTTTCCAGGGTAACGGATAGCAATGGGAACTGGTTTAGACCTCTTTCCAGGGTAACATATAGCAATGGGAACTGGTTTGGACCTCTTTCCAGGGTAACATATAGCAATGGGAACTGGTTTAGACCTCTTTCCAGGGTGACGGATAGCAATGGGAACTGGTTAAGACCTCTTTCCAGGGTAACATATAGCAATGGGAACTGGTTTAGACCTCTTTCCAGGGTGACTGATAGCAATGGGAACTGGTTAAGACCTCTTTCCAGGGTAACATATAGCAATGGGAACTGGTTTAGACCTCTTTCCAGGGTGACGGATAGCAATGGGAACTGGTTTAGACCTCTTTCCAGGGTAACATATAGCAATGGGAACTGGTTTAGACCTCTTTCCAGGGTGACGGATAGCAATGGGAACTGGTTAAGACCTCTTTCCAGGGTAACATATAGCAATGGGAACTGGTTTAGACCTCTTTCCAGGGTGACGGATAGCAATGGGAACTGGTTTAGACCTCTTTCCAGGGTAACATATAGCAATGGGAACTGGTTAAGACCTCTTTCCAGGGTAACATATAGCAATGGGAACTGGTTTAGACCTCTTTCCAGGGTAACATATAGCAATGGGAACTGGTTTAGACCTCTTTCCAGGGTAAAATATAGCAATGGGAACTGGTTTAGACCTCTTTCCAGGGTAACATATAGCAATGGGAACTGGTTTAGACCTCTTTCCAGGGTAACGGATAGCAATGGGAACTGGTTTAGACCTCTTTCCAGGGTGACGGATAGCAATGGGAACTGGTTAAGACCTCTTTCCAGGGTAACGGAAAGCAATGGGAACTGGTTTAGACCTCTTTCCTGGGTAACGGATTGCAATGGGAACTGGTTTAGACCTCTTTCCAGGGTGACGGATAGCAATGGGAACTGGTTTAGACCTCTTTCCTGGGTAACGGATAGCAATGGGAACTGGTTTAGACCTCTTTCCTGGGTAACGGATTGCAATGGGAACTGGTTTAGACCTCTTTCCTGGGTAACGGATAGCAATGGGAACTGGTTTAGACCTCCTTCCAGGGTAACGGATAGCAATGGGAACTGGTTAAGACCTCCTTCCAGGGTAACGGATAGCAATGGGAACTGGTTTAGACCTCTTTCCAGGGTGACGGATAGCAATGGGAACTGGTTAAGACCTCTTTCCAGGGTAACATATAGCAATGGGAACTGGTTTAGACCTCTTTCCAGGGTGACGGATAGCAATGGGAACTGGTTTAGACCTCTTTCCAGGGTAACATATAGCAATGGGAACTGGTTTAGACCTCTTTCCAGGGTGACGGATAGCAATGGGAACTGGTTTAGACCTCTTTCCAGGGTAACATATAGCAATGGGAACTGGTTTAGACCTCTTTCCAGGGTGACGGATAGCAATGGGAACTGGTTAAGACCTCTTTCCAGGGTAACATATAGCAATGGGAACTGGTTTAGACCTCTTTCCAGGGTGACGGATAGCAATGGGAACTGGTTTAGACCTCTTTCCAGGGTAACATATAGCAATGGGAACTGGTTAAGACCTCTTTCCAGGGTAACATATAGCAATGGGAACTGGTTTAGACCTCTTTCCAGGGTAACATATAGCAATGGGAACTGGTTTAGACCTCTTTCCAGGGTGACGGATAGCAATGGGAACTGGTTAAGACCTCTTTCCAGGGTAACATATAGCAATGGGAACTGGTTTAGACCTCTTTCCAGGGTGACGGATAGCAATGGGAACTGGTTTAGACCTCTTTCCAGGGTAACATATAGCAATGGGAACTGGTTTAGACCTCTTTCCAGGGTGACGGATAGCAATGGGAACTGGTTTAGACCTCTTTCCAGGGTAACATATAGCAATGGGAACTGGTTTAGACCTCTTTCCAGGGTGACTGATAGCAATGGGAACTGGTTAAGACCTCTTTCCAGGGTAACATATAGCAATGGGAACTGGTTTAGACCTCTTTCCAGGGTGACGGATAGCAATGGGAACTGGTTTAGACCTCTTTCCAGGGTAACATATAGCAATGGGAACTGGTTAAGACCTCTTTCCAGGGTAACATATAGCAATGGGAACTGGTTTAGACCTCTTTCCAGGGTAACATATAGCAATGGGAACTGGTTTAGACCTCTTTCCAGGGTAACATATAGCAATGGGAACTGGTTTAGACCTCTTTCCAGGGTAACATATAGCAATGGGAACTGGTTTAGACCTCTTTCCAGGGTAACGGATAGCAATGGGAACTGGTTTAGACCTCTTTCCAGGGTGACGGATAGCAATGGGAACTGGTTAAGACCTCTTTCCAGGGTAACAGATAGCAATGGGAACTGGTTTAGACCTCTTTCCTGGGTAACGGAAAGCAATGGGAACTGGTTTAGACCTCTTTCCTGGGTAACGGATTGCAATGGGAACTGGTTTAGACCTCTTTCCAGGGTGACGGATAGCAATGGGAACTGGTTAAGACCTCTTTCCAGGGTAACAGATAGCAATGGGAACTGGTTTAGACCTCTTTCCTGGGTAACGGATAGCAATGGGAACTGGTTTAGACCTCTTTCCTGGGTAACGGATTGCAATGGGAACTGGTTTAGACCTCTTTCCTGGGTAACGGATAGCAATGGGAACTGGTTTAGACCTCCTTCCAGGGTAACGGATAGCAATGGGAACTGGTTAAGACCTCTTTCCTGGGTAACGGATAGCAATGGGAACTGGTTAAACACTTTTTTATACAACACATTTAAGAAATAAGTGTGGTCATTAATTAGCAAATTAGAGCGTAAGACGCTTGAGCTGAGGAATATATTGAATTTCCAAAAAGTGTACATTCATCCTCAAGCAAAGCACAGTTTATAGTAGGTTTTCAACCCGATAACAAATGTGGTTTAAAGTCATGGGTGACCTGGCTGTCTGTGTGTGTGTGTGTGTGTGTGCGTGTGTGTGTGTGTGTGTGTGTGTGTGTGTGTGTGTGTGTGTGTGTGTGTGTGTGTGTGTGTGTGTGTGTGTGTGAGAGAAGGAGCAGGCAGGGGTGCGGTGCCTGACACGGACCAGTCAGGTTTGCGTGGGAGGGGGTAGTCCGGAAGACCGGAGATTTTATCTCTCCATAAAGTTGTCTTATGAACGGCACCACCCGTCATAAGTTTCCAGGAATGACCTACCTCTATAGCCAAACCCTGATTTCCTTTTACTCTTCCCTGTCAACAATGGAAGGCGTCACCATCTTTTTGGACTATCACTATACAAACCATAGATTGTCATTATATGTTTTCCTTAATCATGGCATTACTGCATGATGAAGAAATGTGCTATACTCCTATAACCCAGTGCTTTATATCCTTCTGTGGTACCAGAAATGATTAACACACCAACACAAAAATTATTAACACACCAACACAGAAACGAATAACACACCAACACAGAAACGATTAACACACCAACACTGATACGATTAAGACACCAACACAGAAACGATTAAGACACCAACACAGCAACTATTAACACACCAACACAAAAACTAACACACCAACACAGAAACGATTAAGACACCAACACAGCAACTATTAACACACCAACACAAAAACTAACACACCAACACAAAAACTAACACACCAACACAAAAACTCACACACCAACACAGAAACTAACACACCAACACAGAAACTAACACACCAACATAGAAACTAACACACCAACACAGAAACTATTGGCCCCCAAATACAATTTGAGTTTTTAGTTATCTTCTTGAAGCTTCTAAATGAAAGACTGGCAGTAAGTGTTCGATGTTAGCTCACAGCAAACCTCACAGTAAATTCAACATGCCAACGCATCTGTACATCCCATTCAACCAGCTCAACTTACCGTAAAACTTCAATTAATAGCCCGGGAGTTTATTCGCTTAAGTCACTGAACACAACAGGCACTTATTAGAGACAGGCTTCTATTTCCTTAAAAATGCACACAGCTTTTGCTCATTTTCATAGCGAATAGTTTTATTCCAGCATTCACTTCAGCAGTTTAATACATTTCTTAATTTCCTGCACTAATGTGTTTATTATTTACACACTGTGTCATGTTTGTTTGTCTTAAATAGGTTTCTGTGACAGAATAATGATTCTCATCTTTGATGGTGCATTTTTGTCAGTTGTTACTTTTGCCACTAATGGGAGATATGCTGATTTCTAAGGGTCTCTACTCCCGAAGTTGTTGACTGTTTTTGTGCTTGAAAGTTAGCTAGCAGTTCTCACCGGTTAGCTGCCAATAGATAGCATTTTCTTACTGATGATAAAAACGGATGATTTACATAATTATTTTGACTCATTACAGAATTATTTAATGCAACAAAATAAACATTAAACCTCCTAAACAATGTATGGTAATTCATGGTAATCTCATAAACAATTACTTTAGACCCAGTGTTTATTTGAAACCGGCGTTTATTTACTGAAATGTGTACCGTTGCCCGGCTATTAAAAGGGACAGGTGGCTATTTGAGACTGCGTTTAGTTGAAGTTTTTACAGTGACTCACCTTTCTATGTAGAAGAAGAGAGCAATAGATCTGTGACACATAGAAACATGTCAATGTGACTGGCATCTGTGTAAATAAACAACGGGCTGAGGGCCGAGCTCTGATGCGCACCACCACAGCGGAGCAGTTACTTTCTTTCCCTGAAACACCTATACCCGTTCCACCGTCTGGGTTTCAACCTGATGAACGACATCATAGCCTGCGGCTGCTCAGAGCTGGGCCATTTGTTAGGAGATAAGAGAGACTTCCTGGATTAGGGAGGTAGTTGAGGTACATCTCCAGAGAGCCTGTTTGTTTGGGTAAGGCAGCTTGTTCATTACGGCTAAAACTGTGGGAGTTTGGGAAGCCAACCTGTCTCCCAGATAGTGCGGGAGCCACGCCAACATGTACTTAACCCGTCTGCAAATGCACTCGCTTCCCATTGCCGCCTCTGATGCATTATTATGAGTTGTGCATGTGGTATAATGCATTGGATTTAAGAGAGTTTGGGACCTGCCTAAGATCTAGAGAAATGCTTGAAATGTATGAAACAGTTGGGTGTCACATATATAAAGGAATATACGGTACCAGTCAAAAGTTTGGACACCTACTCATTCAAGGGTTTTTCTTTATTTTAACTATTTTCTACATTGTAGAATAATAGTGGAGACATCAAAACTATGAAAAAACACGTATGGAATCATGTAGTAATGAAAAACGTGTTAAACAAATCACAATATATTTTAGATTCTTCAAAGTAGCCACCCTTTGCATTGATGACAGCTTTGCACCCTCTTGGCATTCTCTCAACAGCTTCACCTGGAACGCTTTTACAACAGTCTTGAAGGAGTTCCCACATATGCTGAGCACTTGTTGGCTGCTTTTTTTTTTTTTTATTCAATTGGGTTGAGGTTGGGTGATTGTGGAGGCCAGGTCATCTGATACAGCACTCCATCACTCTCCTTATTGGGCAAATAGCCCTTACACAGCCTGAAGATGTGTTGGGTCATTGTCTTGCTAAAAAACAAATGATAGTCCCACTAAGCACAAACCTGATGGGATTGCATACTGCTGCTGAATGCTGTGGTAGGCATGCTGGTTAAGTGTGCCATGAATTCTAAATAAATCACTAACAGTGTCACCAGCAAAGCACCCCCACACATCACACCTCCTCCTCCATGCTTCACGGTGGGAACCACACATGCAGAGATCCTCCAGTCACCTGCTCTGCATCTCACAAAGACACGGCGGTTGGAACCAAAAATCTCAAATTTTGACTCATTAGACCAAAGGACAGATTTCCACCGGTCTAATGTCCATTGCTTGTGTTTCTTGTCCCAAGCAAGTCTCTTATTATTATTTGTGTCTTTTAGTAGGTTTCTTTGCAGCAATTCGACCTGATTCACACAGTCTCCTCTGGACAGTTAATGTTGATGTGTCTGTTACTTGAACTCTGTAAAGCATTTATGTGGGCTGCAATTTCTGATGTTGGTAACTATAATGAACGTATTCTCTGCAGCAGAGGTAACTCTGGGTCTTCCTTTCCTGTGGTGGTCCTCATGAGAGCCAGTTTCATCATAGCGCTTGATTGTTCTTGAAATTTTCCGTATTTGCTGACCTTCATGTCTTAAAGTAATGATGGGCTGTCGTTTCTCTTTGCTTATTTGAGCTGTTCTTGCCATTATATGGACTTGGTCTTTTACCAAATAGGGCTATCTTCTGTATACCACCTCTACCTTGTCACAACACAACTGATTGGCTCAAACGCATTAAGAAGGAAAGAAATTCTACAAATTAACTTTAACAAGGCATACCTGTTATTTAAACACATTCCAGGTGACTACCTAATGAAGCTGGTTGTGTACAAAGCTGTCATCAAGGCAAAGGGTGGCTACTTTGAAGAATCTGAAATATAAAATATATTTGGATTTGTTTAACACATTTTTGGTTACTACATGATTCCATGTGTTATTTCATAGCTTTGATGTCTTCACTATTATTCTACAATATAGTAAAAATAAAGAAAAACCCTTGAATGAGTAGGTGTGTCCAACCTGTTGACTGGTACTGTACATTTCAAATTTGCGACAAATTAGGGAAAAGTACAGAAAATACATGTATAGTTCAAAATAAATGTATTAGAATTGAATACAGGTCATATTGAGGCAACATGTTTCAAAAAACAAAAGAGAAAACCAATGAAGAAACTGTGGGTGGCCCAGCACTACTTCTTGGCAAGCCACCGTGGGTTAGAATGATTAAGCACTCACTGTCTGTCACTTTGAAAAATGTTCACTGACCATACTGTTCATATCCAGGCTTGTGGGTTGCTCTGAGGTCAGAATCCTGCAGCCAGACACGCTTATCACAACACAAGATAAGCCTAACTTGAATGACAGCACCTAAATGGTTTTGATCCATGCAAATTGAGAAGTCATCCTTCAGTAGCAAAAGGAAACATAATGGAACAGCAACCTCATGTTGAGTATTATAACAAAGGCACATCATAGAGACAATAGCTAATGAAACATAATGATATTCAGATGTATAGATGTTAAATGCATTGAACAATCTATGCGTATACAGATTCATAAACTGGTAGACTGATCAATAGTTTGTATTAGAAGGCACTCTTCCAGACACAGTGAATGCTGGTTTGCCCCAGTGGCTGTGTCTGTGTGGGGCCACTGTTTGCCCCAGTGGCTGTGTCTGTGTGGGGCCACTGTTTGCCCCAGTGTCTGTGTGGGGCCACTGTTTGCCTCAGTGTCTGTGTCTGTGTGGGGCCACTGTTTGCCCCAGTGGCTGTGTCTGTGTGGGGCCACTGTTTGCCCCAGTGTCTGTGTCTGTGTGGGGCCACTGTTTGCATCAGTGTCTGTGCCTGTGTGGGGCCACTGTTTGCCCCAGTGGCTGTGTCTGTGTGCCGCCACTGTTTGCCCCAGTGGCTGTGTCTGTGTGGTGCCACTGTTTTCCCCAGTGTCTATGTCTGTGTGGTGCCACTGTTTGCCCCAGTGTCTGTGTCTGTGTGGGGCCACTGTTTGCCTCAGTGTCTGTGTCTGTGTGGGGCCACTGTTTGCCCCAGTGTCTGTGTGGGGCCACTGTTTTCCTCAGTGGCTGTGTCTGTGTGCCGCCACTGTTTTCCCCAGTGTCTATGTCTGTGTAGGGCCAGTGTTTGCCCCAGTGTCTGTGTCTGTGTGGGGCCATTGTTTGCCTCTGTGTCTGTGAAGGGCCACTGTTTCCCTTTGTGTATGTGTAGGGCCACTGTTTGCCCCACTATCTGTGTCTGTGTGGGGCCACTGTTTGCCTCTGTGTCTGTGAAGGGCCACTGTTTGCCCCAGTGGCTGTGAAGGGGTAATTAGATGTAGTGTTGTTTGAGTCCCTGTTAATCCTGAGCTGATTAGTGGAATTCACTCATCAAGGCTCTGTGTGAGAGAGAGAGAGAGAGAGAAAGGGATAGAGAGAGGGAGAGAAAGAGAGAAACAGATATGCAGATAGACATACAGACAGAGCCCCGCATCCAGCCTGCTCAAGAGGCCCCTTACCCCAAACAACAGCCCCCCCCCTCCTCCTCCGGCCAATGAGAGCTCGACCCTGAGGTCACCTGGCTCACCAGACTAATCCTGATTCTGCCTTGTAGATTAGCACTTTCCCACTCGCAGCCACTCCAGCCCAAGTCCGGTAAATCCCAAGGTAAATGTCAACGCTTCCGGTAAGTGGGAGAGCACAGCATTGTGGAGTGGATTAAGGAGAATGGGATAATATTTGGGAGCGTATCACCGCTGGTGATTAGGGTGAGGCCAACAGTAAAGGCTGTATTTAGCGGGTTTTTTCCGCCCAATGGCCGAGGCCCTGATCTGTTTGGCCTCCAATGTCTGTCATGTCTTGCTTTGTTGAGTACTTGTCACTTTGGATTCATCAGTAGTCATGTATTTAGATTGTGGTATAATCAATTGATCACACTTTACAATTGATTAGGTATATACTGTACAATTGTTTTTATATTCTTTTTTTATATAAAACAAGGAGAATACAATCAATCCTCATTCTATAGATAGAAAATGCATAGAATTTGTGTGGCTCTGAAAAGGACATATCACAATGTTATGAATGCAACGCTTACCTGCAGAGTTAGGTTTCTAAGTTGTAGTAACATCGTAGCTAACACTTTTATAATAGGGTCATAACACGCTCTTGCTTTTAGAGATGGGTCATAACTGAATGCTGCACAGATCTCTGAACCCCTGCTGTAATACAGGGTTGGATAATGGATAGAGAGGAAGCCTCTCTACTGTAGATGGCACTGTTAAACTTGACTTGTTCTGACTGGCCTCTGTGACAGAGGAAGTGGAAGAGAGAGTTAGAATCTGGTCCTCATTACCACATCCAGCCCCAGAAATATAGTTATGCTGACAACAGGTCTATGTCAGTTAGTTATGCTAATAACAGGTCTATATTAGTTAGTTATGCTGACAACAGTTATAGAATTAGGAGGGGGCAAATGGGATAAATCAATCACACAGACCACAATAGATAGAGGGACTTTGGCAGGGTTTTTTTTACGTGGGGAGTTTCCTTTTTCTCGTTTTCCCCAGAAGTGTCAGGGAGTCGTGGAACAGGGGTGGGGATTAGGGACAGAGCAAAAGGCAAGCATGTTATTGTAAAGGAGTTCACATGGGAGTCAAGCAGAGGGCAGTGGGCCGATCACACGCTACGTTGTGATTCACAGAGGAGGCCTGAACACGAATCCTGGACCCCGCTCTACCAGAAAATAACTTCAGTCAGCTTCGAGCTTGAGGATGATGGGAAGGAAAACTAAAAGGAAGTGGATCACCTCACACACACACACAGACACACACACAGACACACACACACACACACACACACACACACACACACACACACACATACACACCGTCAAAGCAGAAATAACATTTTACCTTAGAGACAAAACATAGAGAGCATAGCATAGGTGATGACGAGACAATTTATTGTGTTGTCCATGCGTAGCCGAAAAAGACCATGACCATTATTATTATATCACTGTGATAACAATGTTTGATTGTAAATGACAGGGGCATGGTCAGGCACATATTAAAACAATTACCTCTTAATTGCTTCATAGTTATCATATGTTATGAGTATGTACTGTAGCCCCACCTGTACCCATAGAAAACCCCACCTACCCAGTAAGACTGACTGATGAACCAGGCATTCTTGAGTCAGGGTCTGACCAGACTGGTCCCTGTCTCGTGTCGGGACGTAGGTGAACCTTACTGAACCTCTTTTAATGTTGCATGCAAACGGTGGTGATGACTTCATACTCTGCTGGGATATTGCTTTGTCTCCTAGAAGGGCCGGGCCCTTCGTGAATGACTCTGGGCTGGTAGTCGTCACCGCATTCTTCTCCATGTACTGAGGGCCAATGAGACAACTGTCCACCCCACCCTAATAAAACACAGGTGGTGAGAGAGAGATGGGAAGGGAGGGAAGGAAGGAAGGAGAGAGAGAGAGAGAGGGAGGAAGAAATGAAGCATCACACTGGGCAAAAACTGGTTGAATCAACGTTGTTTCCACGTCATTTCAACAAATGATATGTAATGACGTTGAATCAATGTGAAAACTGATTAGATTTGCAAAAAGTCAACGTAAGGGAATATCCTATTTTTTTCACACAACTTTTAACATAAATCCAATGACATGGTGACATTTGTTGTTGATTTCACGTTAGTATTCACGTTAGTCAACCAAATGTAAATGTAAACTAGATGTTGAACTGGCGTCTGTGCCCAGTGGGATAGTCATTAGAATGACTTCATAATAAAGTGGTAACTATCTGGCTCCATTTTCATGACTGGATTACGCAATTAAGTATTGATGTCAATGTTTGATTAAAATATTGGAAAATGAAATAAGAGCACACAAGCCAGCAGCAATGGTTGAAATCTTTCATACTAAAACACAATGTACATCGTGTTCTTAAATAATTCACTATCCAATTAGGTTTCAAGACATAGCAAATCAAATGACTATTTCTTGAAACATGATTAAGTTAACTTTGATGCTCATTAGCTATTTCCCTGAACTCAATTGTAATATTGTCTGACCCGCATTTGCTTTGGTCTGAATTACTAATCAAGTCCACACATCCTGTGTTTGATGAAAATGTTACCTATTCTCTAAGCATTTTCTCTCAAAACTCATGAGGTTTCATCAAGAAAGAAGAAATGAAACACAGAGAGAGTGAAGGGGAAAAGCACAGACGAGTCAGAAAAAGTCATTTTGTCTTTCTTTTTCTTCTTCTCTCTGATAACATCCATATGAGTATGACCAATCCCTGTCCTGGGCATGCATCTGTTGTCTTCCCAGGGAAATAAGGACTAACTCAAAGTGTTTAAAGGACTGGGAAGGAGTGAGCGTCCGTTGGGAGTAAAAGACAACGTTTTGCCCACTCTGGGGACAGACGTTGTGTTTTTTCCAGCAAACCGTAATCCTGAGTGGGAGAATAACATTGGGGGAACATAAGCTAACCTTAGCAGCAGACAGACAGCGTAGGCATAGGAAGGGACACCTATGAGCCTGGACCAGCAGAGTATGTACACAGCAATTATATCTCTCAGCACGCAGCAGTCTACATAGCTAAAACACACTCCTAGGGTCACAGCCCATAGGGATAAGGTTTTCCCATTAAAACATCATCAGACACCACCGTTTATTTAAGGAGATATAGGATTTTTGCCGCTACTGTTGACTCTTCCCGTCACTGGAGAGCAAAGATAATAATTTGGAACCAAAGAGAAAAAGAAAACAATAATCTCTGAAGAGACGAATTATCAGCACAGGTCAAGAGTTCTGTGTATGTACATACCTTTATTTGATGCCGAGGGAATTGGGATTTGAAACGAACGGGTCCATGTTCAGTTCACTCTTGGCCCTTTTGATTGGAACTGAATTCATACTCAATTCACACTGCAAAAGTTGTTGCTTTTTTTCAAAGTACTTTCATGAACAAACATGATATCCTTGTTCAAATGAAAAAGGTGATTCATAGAATAAATAATCAACTTTTTCTAATCAAGACATGTTGCTATGGTTGCACATCTTAGACAAACAATAAAAAAATCTCTCCCTTAGCCTTAACCCAAACCCATTTTATTTTAACTAGTGGCTCATTTCAGAACCGTTCTACTGAAACAGTCAGGAAACAGGCTCATTTGTTTCTCACACCTATTCTCTGATAAATAAATCAACAGGAAACCCAAGCCCTGTAGAAGGGGGTCAGCCAGTGGTCCAAACCTCAGGACAGTCAGTCCAATGTGTACTGCATGACCTCCTCATATAGCTGAGCATCCCCAAACACCCCCTCCTCCTCCCACCTCTGTCCCAACCACCCCTCTCCTTCCCATTACCCCTCTCTGTCACCCCTCTCCTTCTCCTTACCCCTCTCTCTGTCACCCCTCTCCTTCTCCGTACCCTTCTCTCTGTCTCCCCTCTCCTTCTCCTTACCCCTCTCTGTCACCCCTCTCCTTCTCCTTACCCCTCTCTCTGTCACCCCTCTCCTTCTCCGTACCCTTCTCTCTGTCTCCCCTCTCCTTCTCCTTACCCCTCTCTCTGTCACCCCTCTCCTTCTCCTTACCCCTCTCTCTGTCACCCCTCTACTTCGCCGTACCCTTCTCTCTGTCACCCCTCTCCTTCTCCTCACCCCTCTCTCTGTCACCCCTCTCCTTCTCCGTACCCTTCTCTCTGTCACCCCTCTCCTTCTCCTTACCCCTCTCTCTGTCACCCCTCTCCTTCTCCGTACCCTTCTCTCTGTCACCCCTCTCCTTCTCCGTACCCTTCTCTCTGTCACCCCTCTCCTTCTCCGTACCCTTCTCTCTGTCACCCCTCTCCTTCTCCTCACTCCTCTCTCTGTCACCCCTTCTCCTAGCATGCCACCCGTTCTGTGTGCAGATAGCACCTTTGTTCTCAATGGGGGCTGCCTGTTCATTGGTGAGTGTGTGTTGAATGAAAAGCAGGTCCTCCTATATTCCTGGAAGGCCAAGACATGGCAGAGTACAGACATCAAGACCCAAGGAGAGAACTGGAGTGACTCGAGTGGCATAACATGCAGCTGGAGTGGGTTGATTATTGTAGCTTTCACGAAATCGGGGATGGGTCCAATCCAGCATCCTCCAGTAACATTCCGGACACATTCCCCCTTGTAGGGGGGAATGGCCCCTTCCCATCCATGAAGGAAAATCCAGGAAAGACTATGACGACTACTGATAGAGTTTTCATCCACAAATACAGGAATTAGTAACATTTTGAGTACCTCGATAATATCCGTATTTGCATAACAATATTTACTTGCAAAAAAGCAAGGCCTATATTATGAAAAGTGTAGCCCTCCTGGCTGTCTCACCATTGGTCAAAAGACCCCTATCCATCTACCCTAGACACCCTGCCCCTCCCCCTACACGGCATCAGTCAGGTGTGTGTCTCACCGTGGCAATTTGTTAACCTCTAACCAGTGAACCCCGCTGACCTCTGGAGCCCTCTCTGGAGCACCGTATGATTGGACACAGGAGGAGGGCAGCAGAACAACCACTGCAGACACAGACGCATGTGCACACACACACACACACACACACACACACACACACACACACACACACACACACACACACACACACACACACATCATTCAAAGCATGCTTGGAGGAGGAAATAAAGTTGCAGAAGTAGAATCCTTTTGAGACTTCCATTATTTCCCCTAGCCATGAGAAGTATTGTATTTATCTGCATACCTAAATCATGTTTATGCATAATAATTTAGGCTTACAGTATAATATACAGTATCTCGTTCACTCTTACATGGATCTTCAAATCCTTTGACTGGCTGTCAGCTGTCTTTATAAAGTTGGATCTGATTAGCATGTTTGACATGATGAAGCCAAAGGCAAGACAAAACAGTCTTCAGAATAGCTTTGCTATGCAATATATTGCTTTTGAAGTGAAGTAGTGCAACTGAGCAGTGTGTTTCTTCATTGGCTTTTATTTAATATTGTTTGTGTATACTGAATTACATTTGTTTAAATAAAATAAACCTAAACCTAGTTTCCAATAAAGCAGAGCTATTACCATTGGTTTTCACTCTTCTATTACTGGGCCAACGGAAATGGGGGCATTAAATGGTAGTTCATTTCTTTAATGGTTTATTATTCCGAGCACAAAACTGTCTCATTGCTAAGTCTGAGAGCAAATTTTCTATGTCAATGCATATTCATATGTTTAACATACAGACATGCATTCTTAATGATCCAGGATTGGACAGAATGCAATCAACTCATTAAAACTGCGTGCCATGCCTGTCTCCACCAGACACCACCATGAGACTTTTAATGAAGCACATTCAATTACTCCACAAAGAAGGATTAAATGTGTGAGTGGAAGTGAGAGATGCAATAGTATTTCTGAATGTATTAGTTATTAGTTCACTGTGTAATTTTCCAATATGTTGGAGAAAAACCTTTTTTTGTGTGTGTCTTTTTTGGACCCATGAGGCACAGGGGAAAGCTGTGCTGGTCTTTTCAACCAGAAAGGCACATAAGATTGATTTAATACTGCACAGTACCATCGACTGTCTCTAAGTATACACAGCCTTTGTCACAATTTACAATACATCTTCCTCCAGAAAGGCTTAGAGAGAGAGAGGGAGAGAGAGTGAAAGAGCGAGAGGGAGTGTGAGCGAGAAAGAGAGAGAGAGAGGTAGACTTACAGCTACATTATTATTATTTTTTTTACCTTTTATTTAACTAGGCAAGTCAGTTAAGAACAAATTCTTATTTTCAATGACGGCCTAGGAACAGAGGGTTAACTGCCTTGTTCAGGGGCAGAACGACAGATTTTTACCTTAAATGACACCACATTTGTGGCATTGTGCATTTGCGTTCTTCTATCGTTATTACATAACACTTGAATCAAAATGGAAACGCTCATAAAAGTGTATCTTAATTGACCCAGCTTTGTGCCATCTAGTTTATACAGACAGGCACACTTTGACCTTATACAAAGTACCCAAGTACACACCATCTGCTCTGAAGCATAATAGAAGCCAAATTAAACTTGAGGAGGGAGAGAGGATGAAACTCAGCAGAGCCCCACACAGAAGTTATGAGCTGCTAGAAGTTAGAGAGATTTACAACAGTCCAAAACATAGCAAAGTGCTAGACGCAATTAATGGACTGTATCATAAACATCTGGATACATTTACTGTCCGAGCTAGCTTTATAAAAGCCACTTAAGCCATTTTTAGTGCTGTACTAAAAGCTCCTTTTAAGATGATAACGTATACCAAAATCTGTCAAAATTATACACTGACGAACTCCAGTCCCTGTCTGCCGTCAAAACTGTGATACGTTTCCAAGCTAGGTACGTCATTTCATCAGAAACAGGACAGGAGCTCGACGCTGGATAAAAAGACGTGAGGAATTTCTTAATCGACATGTGCTTTTTCAAGCCTTAACATTCCCCTCTTTTTTAATATCCATGAGATTCCTGTCACTTGGTTTGAATAAATAACATTAACCAGCCTTGAAAGCCAGGTTAGGGGCAGAAGACACATGTCTAAATAAAGGCCGGGCAGCGTTCAAGAGCAGGACATGGGGGTAATGGTTGAGTGGTCGTTTAGAAATAATTAATGATTTTCCCCTCCCTGTAATTTTGAACGGGGCGTTAGACGAAGGGGTCCCTTCTCTCCTGTTTGCGTGGCAGCAGCGCTAGCTCCTCAAACAGACTGCAATTTATTCCTCTGCAGTTTGTCCGTCAAGGCTCGCTCTGACAACATAATCCCGAGCTAATCTGCCGTGTTCAGGTTTTCTTATTGGCTCTCATGCAAAGCGCGCCGCCAAATCCCGCTACCTGTCAGTTGGGCCTCGCGCGGGGAGCCCAGACGAGCTGCCAGGCAGACCCACTGCAGTGGCTCCCGTGGTGGGGAAGAGAGCGAGAGAGGGAGGAAGGCATGGTGGCTGGGTAGACTTAACCCCTATCTCCCTCTCTGTAATCCACTGTAAACAGCCAGAGCCTTAGCAGGGCTAACTGCCCTAATCAAGCTCAGAGAGCACCCAATCGCTATCATACACAGCACCTTAAGAACTAGAGATTTAAGCATCTGTCCCAGTGTGTGTGTGGGGGTAGTTGGAAGGGAGGGGGAGAGGGCCACATTGACAGGTCCTAATCCCCAAGGAGAGCCAGAGGTGGCAAGGGAAAGCAGAGTTGGGTGTCCATCCACCTGCCTACTGCTGCTGGAACAGCTAGCGCAGGTACTTCTTGAGTGATTTTAGGTGCTTAAGTATTACTAATGGTGGAAAATGACAACATTGCACTTTAATGTGATTTACCTACCCAATAAAAACATATTTACTGACAATTTAATATAATGAATTCCCCCAACATCTGAGATATTGCCCACATAATATTTTCTATGTTCAAAATATTTCACATAATTTCTATTTTACATTGATATCAAGCCAAAGAAAGAAAAAGTGCATGAAATGACTCACTCATCGTCCAGATGCATCGATTAAGATGGAGGTATGCCTCGACAGTAGGCAGAACATTCCAACAAAGCACAGTACATCCCAACTGAGAAACCAGCAGTCAATAGTCTAACCAGCCTCTGGAATCTAGCTAGCTCCATTTAAATTTCCCTCACATCCTCCGAGACTCATTGACAGTGACCCAAAATCCACAGGAAGAACATAAAAGGCCTGACCACAGCCAAAAGCAGAGGAACTAGAACTAAGCCAACCCCCCAACTCTAAAAAACTTTTGAGAAACTTCTGAGTGGCTGTGTCATGACACAAACAATAAAACTAATCTCCTGGGTTTGTATTTTTTCCCCTTCTTTTTCACCCTTCCAAGTAGTTAGGTTAGGTAGGGTGTCGGGTGGGTAGGGGGAGGGATTGCAGGATAAAAGACCACAGAGTCCAACACACAGTCCCTTTTACTGATGAAGTTGAGACAAAAGCATTTATTTTGGCGTGAAGGGGTTGGTTGATCACTAGATCGCAAGGAAGCAATTGGGGGCAGTGTCCTTGATTAGTTTGCATCAATGGATGTCAGAGTATAAGGTTTAGTGGACAACATCAGGTCAATACATCAGCTTCCATATGAAATATAGTCATCCCGCAGTCATAGTGTCAAGATTAGTTACTACAGATAGTGTTCTCAACATGGCATGTTATGGTATTCTGAATGAGCTTCTCAGTCCTCAGTGTACTGCAGTCTCCTTCTTAATTCAGTAGTTGTTCATCTTCATTTGCATTGGCATAATTCAGCCCTTTCAGAACACCTTGTATGACTATCTGTAGAGGGTGCTAAGTGACTTATGGCACTGATGTGTTATAGGTGTGCAGGCATGTCTTTTGAAAACGAGTGGGGCTCTGGGGTGGGGTGTGTGTCGGGAGCTTGAGGCGACACATGAAGGTTGGGTTTAGAGGTCCAGGTCTGGCTTCTGTGACTCCTCAGTCTGTTCTTGGAGGGCAGCTCTCTCTCCTTCCATGTCTCCCCTTCTCTAGGAATGCTCTCTCTCTCCTTCCATCTCTCTCGTTCTCCAGGACTGTGGGAAGCTTTGGGCAAATATGTTTGCCACTTCAAACCCCAAGATAACATCGGCCCACAGGGGCGGAGCTCCCAAGAGTGTGGAGATGGGCGAGAGGGGTGGTGGAACCGCAGGGAAACGTGAACACGACATGTCACTGATAAGGGTCCTCCAGTGGGTTAACACCAGAGCTTGTACCAAGGATTGGCCTGAGAAGCCCTCTTAGAAAGCCCTGGCATCTGCCCGATAGCAAAAGCCTGAGTGCTCATACACACCCCTATTGCACACGACAGGATGGGACGGTGGTATGGGGTGCAATCAGAGACACAAGGACATATGGACACCCACAAGCTTTTAACATCCATGACCTCTGAGCTACTACTGCTACTACTATTACTACTATTACTACTACTATTACTACTGATACTACTACTACTACTACTACTACACGATTGGGTGGAGTGAATGTGATATAACACCACCCACTGACCCCCAATACAGAAAAGTCCTGACATTAATGCTCTGGGGGGAATTTTACGCCCCACTTAAAACGTCCTCATGCCTTCCATCTGAAACAGTTTGGAACACTTCATGCATATAGTACCATTCAAAAGTTTGGACACTGCTGCTCATTCAAGGGTTTTTCTTTATTTGGACTATTTTCTACATTGTAGAATAATAGTGAAGACATCAAACTATGAAATAACCAAAAAAGTGTTAAACAAATCCAAATATATTTTATATTTGAGATTCTTCAAAGTAGCCACCCTTTGCCTTGATGACAACGTTGCACACTCTTGGCATTCTCTCAACCAGCTTAATAAGGTAGTCACCTGGAATGCATTTCCATTAACAGGTGTGCCTTGTTCATTTATTGGTGGAATTTCTATCCTTCTTAATGCGTTTGAGCTAATCAGTTGTATTGGGACAGAAGATAGTCCTATTTGGTAAAAAAACAAGTCCATATTATGGCAAGAAGAGCTCAAATAAGCAAAGAGAAACGACAGTTCATCATTACTTGAAGACATAAAGGTCAGTCAATCCGGAACATTTCAAGAACTTTGAAAGTTTCTTCAAGTGCAGTCGCAAAAACCATCAAGCGCTATGATGAAACTGGCTCTCATGGACCGCCAACAGAAAGGAAGACCCAGAGTTACCTCTGCTGCAGAGGATAAGTTTATTAGAGTTAACTGCACCTCAAATGGCAGGCAAAATAAATGTTTCACAGTGTTCAAGTAACAGACACATCTCAACATCAACTATTCAGAGGAGACTGCGTGAATCAGGCCTTCATGGTCGAATTGCTGCAAAGAAATCACTACTAAAGGACACCTATAATAAGAAGAGACTTGCTTTTTTTAACCTTTATTTAACTAGGCAAGTCAGTTAAGAACAAATTATTATTTACAATGACGGCCTACCCCGGCCAAACCCTTGCCTGGACGATGCTGGGCCAATTGTGCGATGCCCTATGGGACTCCCAATCACAGACGGTTGTGATACCGCCTGGAATCGAACCAGGGTCTGTAGTGACGCCTCTAGCACTGAGATGTAGTGCCTTAGACCGCTGCGCCTCTCCGGAGCCCAAGTAACCAAGAAACACGAGCAATGGACATTAGACCGGTGGAAATCTGTCCTTTGGTCTGATGAGTCCAAATTTGAGATTTTTGGTTCCAACAGCCGTGTCTTTGTGAGACTCAGAGTAGGTGAAGGGATGATCTCCGCATGTGTGGTTCCCACCGTGAAGCATGGAGAAGGAGGTGTGATGGTGTGGGGGTGCTTTGCTGGTGACACTGTCTGTGATTTATTTAGAATTAAAGGCACACGTAACCAGCATGGCTACCACAGCATTCTGCAGCAGTATGCAATCCCATCTGGTTTGCGCTTAGTAGGTCTATCATTTGTTTTTCAACAGGACAATGATCCAACACACCTCCAGGCTGTGTACGGGCTATTTGACCAAGAAGGAGAGTGATGGAGTGCTGCATCAGATGACCTGGCCTCCACAATCACCCAACCTCAACCCAATTGAGATGGCTTGGGATGAGTTGAACCGCAGAGTGAAGGAAAAGCAGACAACAAGTGCTCAGCATATGTGGGAACTCCTTCAAGAATGTTGGAAAAGCATTCCAGGTGAAGCTGGTTGAGAGAATGCCAAGAGTGTGCAACGCTGTCATCAAGGCAAAGGGTGGCTACTTTTAAGAAAAGCTCAAATCTAATATATATTTTGATTTGTTTAACACTTTTTTGGTTACTAAATGACTGATTCCATATGTGTTATTTCATTGTTTTGATGTCTTCACTTTTATTTTACTATGTAGAAAATAGTAAAAATAAAGAAAAACCCTTGAATGAGTAGTTGTATCCAAACCTTTGACTGTTACTGTATATTATGATGACATTTCGTGACATGTTTGTTTGTTATGGTCTTTGGAAAGGTTTTTTTCGGCTGTTAAATTCTCGAGGCAAGCCGAAATTTGGTAGCTTAATGTCTTCAATTAAGTGTTTGTTGTCATTCAATGATATACGACTCATTTTCATGCCGATTTTTTCACTTGAGAAATATTGCACCAAACACCTTAGTCAGATGTAAATTTGTTCGATTAAGACCTCCTCGGCAAAAACGTCAACATTTCTGACAGATTTCTCGAGTTATCTTAGATTAATTCTGACCACTCTTAGGAAGTGTATACTGGCTACGGTGTCTCAAGAAGGACAAACAGTACTATTCTCATTTTTCAAGTGAATGTCTTTTAAGGGAGTATGTGAGGCACAGACGTTCACTTAGCCTAGGCCAAGTTCTGCTAGGAGCAAACTGAACCTAGTATGCAGATGCGTTTAGGTGTCACACTCCATGTGCCATATCATGTTGGGAATGTTGAGGGAAGCACACTTGTTCTTACAAAGGTGACAGGGAAATTATTCCTTTTGACAGTGGTAGGATTAGGGCACAAAGTCACCACTCAGAATACTTCCAGAGGTACATACAGTAATGTATCGTTTTGCCAAAGATTTAACAGATTCATTCTGTAATGTATTAAGAATGAACAACACCATATTCTGATCTAAGTATACTGTTTTAAGTACTGTGGAACACAAGAAGTTGAATGAAAGGGAAGAATGTATACAGATATGAAGAATACATGTGGACAAAGGAGACCGTAACATTTATTTTGATATGTCCAAATTCTAAGGTAAATTCGATATAGATTTGACACAATAATACCATGTAACTTTGATCTGGCTTACACTCAAACGTATCTTTCAATGGATCTGTGAAACCCATACTGGGTTCCTAAAGCGATATTGGGGAATATTGAAGATATTTGAAAAATACAAGCAAAGAAAAATACAAGCAAACATTAACCGTTGACACTGGCTCTCATTGCATATATCTGCAGATTGCTGTAATATTATTCCATATCTCATATTTCATGCCCAGCACCCCACAAAACAAATGCCACAGGATCCGGAAGACTTGAGCAAAGCAATAAAAATTGAGTGATGGCCATTGATATTTCAGCCTGAAGAAAACCACCTGTCAGGTGCCTTTTGGCGGCTTTACATAAATAGGGTAATAAATAGATCGATCACACATTGCGAGGAAGATTTATGTCACATTAAAGAGACGGGACTTTGAGCACCAGGCCCGCGTTGTCTCATTACTCAGAGGCCGCCCCCTCTGGGGAACGTGGCGTTGTCAGCAGGAAGGAGGACACAGAGTCTGGGGAGACAACACATGTGGCAGGAGCCAAAGCAGAGCAATGATCCAAAGATCCCAGACACTCCCTGGCTGCCTGGCTGCCTGGCTGGACTTGTTGAGACCTGAGACATCCATCAACGTAAACTGCCAATTGGACTCATCTGACCGTGACAGGGATATGAATATCAATCAGATGTGTGAACTCAAGGGTAAAAGACACAAACTCACACCACCCAAGTGCCAGGGGTAGATACTGTAGTCAAGGTTGGTTGCAGAGGACATGTACAGTAGTTTTCCCTCAGATTCACAAGCCCTCTTTGAGTGTAGCCCTGTTTGATATCCATTAAATACATGTATTTCTAAACATGTGGGTAGCTCCCAAAAGAAAAGCAGATCAAGAGTGGTCAATTTAAGCCTCCATGGTGCCCCTTTTAATGAGGAGATTGTACAGTTATTATTTACTTGTAGTTATTATTGCATTGAAGTTTTCACTTCAGTTTGATATGCTGTTATTTTTATATCTTATGAAGAGCTCGATCCGCACTCCATTCCTCGGCTAAGAGATTTCATCCAGTGCTGCATTTGGGTTTACTGGGGTTTATTCTTTTCTAGACCTCATATTCATTTAGAGCCAATAGGCTTTCAATTATTTAAACTTTGTCAACAAGGCTTGCTTGTAGAAGGGGCCCGGTGCGTGGTGCTCCGTTCGCCTGCAAACCATGTAACAAAAATCCAATAGCTGTTTGACAAGCCTCTGACCTTTCTATGGGTTTGTTTTATTTCCAGTGGTATACTCTATTCTCCAGGATTCCCCCTACTACCTATTTCCAGTGGTATACTCCAGTCTCCAGGATTCCCCCTACTACCTATTTCCAGTGGTATACTCCAGTCCTCAGGATTCACCCTATTTCCAGTGGTATACTCCAGTCCTCAGGATTCCCCCTACTACCTATTCCAGTGGTATACTCCAGTCCTCAGGATTCACCCTATTTCCAGTGGTATACTCCAGTTATACTCCAGATTCCCCCTACTACACCTCGGAGAGTGGGAAGGCCGAGGGCCTCAAGGCACGGACAGGAGTCTTAATTTATAGGGAGTTGGGGGGACATTCGTGTCAGCGCTGGGATTCTGCCATAAGCTACCAATGGAGGTAGACAGCGGCCTGTGATACCTGGTGTTCCGTTTGAGATCGAGGCATCGAAGCTAGCATTAGCAGGTTGTCAATCGGCTGCCTATAGTAAATCAAATTTTCCAATGTCCTAAAAGGTGCTGCATAGTTGCTTGGCATCGGATCATCAACAAAGGAAGGAATGAGAACAGCATGACGCTTTAGGAGATATGATGAAGGGCGTTTAATTTTGGGCTGTAGTCGGATGTGATACAACCTACAATATTACACTGTACATTCGTTTTTCCATTCTATTTCAAGGGTCTCCCAAATAATCTATAAATGGCATCCGAAATGTGGATGACAAAGAACAAACACAGATGATAGATATGGTGTAGTGGTGTGCTGGCTATTTAAACAAATGAAAAATGAAAGTGACACACAATGAGAGGAGAGGTCGTCGGGAGTAGACCTCTGGTGGCTTCTCACTACCAGCTGTTATAAAAGAAAAATTTGTCAGATAATCCTCCCAAAGCCCCAGCCGTCAAACTGAAGCATTCTGGGTCTCGGCTACGCTCATAAATGAAATACCACCTGCAACCAAAGCCACGCTGGAGAAAAAGTTATATTTAGGTAAGGACATGAAAGCGCATGATCCCTTGACAAAATAAAAGCTCCACGCACTGATCTCGCCTGCAGAAGTCAATATTGTTGAAGTCTTGTGATGGCGATGTACTATGGGGGGCTGTGACGAGCGCTCCAGCTAAGACGAGCCGCTGTCAGTCTTATTTTTCGAACAGCGGAGATCTGCCTGTGTCAGGTGGATCATTCTGTCCACGGTTATGACAAAACACCTTGACAGGGTTACCATTTCAGTGGACTTACTTGTCTTACCATAAAAGTTACTTGGTTACCATAAAAGACTTACTTGTCTTTTATGAATGATGGAGATGGTCCTAGTGAAGTTTTTCAGAGGCAGGCTATGTCCATGTTGAGACCACAGGGCTTGTGTTGAATGGCGTATATTTCAATTGACAGGATTCATTGCTGAATTATGACATGGGTGAACTCCCCTTTATTGACTATGCTGCTCGTTCAATTTCAACAACAATGGCTGTTACATTATGAATAGTGGGCAGATCTAACTCACATTGGATGTGGCCTTGGGAAGCCAAAGCAATTGACTCTTCCTGAAATGGTCCTCTCTGGAATATTGTAATGCGTTAGTATTACCGAGGGCTCTAAATATATGTCACAAGTGAGCCTACCGGGACACAGCATCTCCTCTATTTTCATCTGCTGCTTACGGTCAAGTACAGTCAACTCACTTAGCACTTCATCTTTCTGCAGTCCACACGGCGCTGGGCTCCCAAACATATGACTGCGTGTGTGTGTGTGTGACGGTGTGTGTGTCTGTGTGTGAATCTACTACACTACATCACCGGCCGCCTCCCCCGCTGATCGAAGCGAAGGAGAGGAAAAACATAAATGCACACACTCCTCCGTGCTCTGCAGTTCCTCAAACATGACCTCTGTGATGACTTTGACCAGATTCCTCCATACTTTAAACAAGACTCCCATTACGCCTCTTGAGTACAGTAACAGGTTTGCTTGGGGGATGAGGTGGATGTGTGCGTGCGTGCATGTGTTTCTTTGTGGTAAAGTGGTGTGCCTACCCTATTGTATAAATCACTTGACCCAGACCGACTGTTGACTATGGATTTATACCAGTGTGAGAGGTTCCCGATGACAACTCATCTGCCCTCACTATAATGGATGGTATACAGAGCGCACTGTCATCCAGCAAATATGCTGTCTGAATGGGTCTGGAGTGGTGTGGTGGAGGAGCTGGGTTCATCAGTGACGCTACATAGGCGGTAGGGTAATGGATGGTGCTCTCCCCAGGGTGGAGCATATAGCTTCTGGGCCTCTTCCCAGCTCCTTTTTGAAACGAACCCGATGCTTGAATTCGATCCGGCGTCAGCATTGCCACAGTGGGTAGAGAGTCAAGGCATTGACTGTAGACACCCCACTGTGTTGAAGAAGCTTTGAAAAATACAGTTAACTAAAATATAAACGCAACATGTAAAGTGTTGGTCCCATGTTTCATGAGCTAAAATAAAAAATCCCAGAAATGTTCCATATGCACAAAAAGCGTATTTGTGCTAAAATTTGTTTACAACCTTGTTAGTGAGAATTTCTCCTTTGCCAAGATAATCATTCCACCTGACAGGTGTGGCATATTAATAAGCTGATTAAACAGCATGATCATTACAGGTGCACCTTGTGCTGGGAACAATACAAGGCCACTCTGAAATGTGCAGTTTGGTCACACAACACAATGCCACAGATGTCTCAAGTTTTGAGGGATCGTGCAATTGGCCTGCTGACTGCAGGAATGTCCATCAGAGCTGTTGCCAGATAATTTAATGTTAATTTCTCTACCATAAGCCATTTTAGAGAATTTGTCAGTACGTCCAACCGGCCTCACAACCACAGACTAAGTGTATGGCGTCGTATGGGTGAGCGGTTTGCTGATGTCAACATTGTGAATGGAGTGCCCCATGTAACCACGCCAGACCAGGACCTCCACATCCAGCTTCTTCACCTGCAGGATCGTCAGAGGGGGGAAGGGTAGGTACGAAGGAGTATTTCTGTCTGTAATAAAGTCCTTTTGTGGGGAAAAACTAATTCTGATTGGCTGGACCTGGCTCCCCAGTGGGTCAGCCTGGCTCCCAAGTGGGTGGGCCTATGCCATCCCAGGTCCATCCCTGGCTGGGCCCCTGCCCAGTCATTTTAAATCCATAGATTAGGCCCTATTGAATTTATTTCAATTGACTGATTTCCATGTAAACTCAGCAAGAAAAGAAACGTCCCTTTTTCAGGACCCTGTCTTTCAAAGAGAATTCGTAAAAATCCAAATAACTTCACAGATCTTCATTGTAAAGGGTTTAAGCACTGTTTCCCATTCTTGTTCAATGAACCATAAACAAGTAATGAACATGCACCTGTGGAACGGTCGCTAAGACACTGACTGCTGACAGACATTAAGGCAATTAACAGTTATGAAAACTCAGGACACTAAAGAGGCCTTTCTACTGACTCTGAAAAACACCAAAAGAAAGATGCCCAGGGTCCCTGATCATCTGCGTGAACGTGCCTTAGGCATGCTGCAAGGAGGCATGATAACTGCAGATGTGGCCAGGGCAATAAATTGCAGTGTCCGTACTATGAGACGCCTAAGACAGCGCTACAGGGAGACAGGACGGACAGCTGATCGTCCTCCCAGTGGCAGACCACATGTAACAACACCTGCACAGGATCGGTACATCCAAACATCACACCTGCGGGACAGGTACAGGATGGCAACAACAACTGCCCGAGTTACACAAGGAACGCACAATCCCTCCATCAGTGCTCAGACTGTCCGCAATAGGCTGAGAGAGGCTGGACTGAGGGCTTGTCGGCCTGTTGTAAGGCAGGTCCTCACCAGACATCACCGGCAACAACGTCACCTATGGGCACAAACCCACCGTCGCTGAACCAGACAGGACTGGCAAAAAGTGCTTTTCACTGACGAGTTGCGGTTTTGTTTCACCATGGGTGATGGTCGGATTCGCGTTTATCGTCGAAGGAATGAGCATTACACCGAGGCCTGTACTCTGGAGCGGGATCGATTTGGAGGGGGGAGGGTTCGTCATGGTCTGGGGCGGTGTGTCACAGCATCATCGGACTGAGCTTGTTGTCATTGCAGGCAATCTCAACGCTGTGCGTTACAGGGAAGACATGCTCCTCCCTCATGTGGTACCCTTCCTGCAAGCTCATCCTGACATGATCCTCCAGCATGACAATGCCACCAGCCATACTGCTCATTCTGTGCGTGATTTCCTGCAAGACAGGAATGTCAGTGTTCTGCCACGGCTAGTGAAGAGCCTGGATCTCAATCCCATTGAGCACGTCTGAGACCTGTTGGATCGGAGGGTGAGGGCTTGGGCCATTTACCCCAGAAATGTCCGGGAACTTGCAGGTGCCTTGGTGGAAGAGTGGGGTAACATCTCACAGCAATAACTGGCAAATCTGGTGCAGTCCATGAGGAGGAGATGCACTGCAGTACTTAATGCAGCTGGTGGCCACACCAAATACTGACTGTTATTTTTGATTTTGACCCCCCCTTTGTTCAGGGACACATTATTCCATTTCTGTTAGTCACATGTCTGTGGAACTTGTTCAGTTTATGTCTCAGTTGTTGAATCTTGTTATGTTCATACAAATATTTGCACGTTAAGTTTGCTGAAAATAAACGCAGTTGACAGTGAGAGGACGTTTGTTTTTTTCCTGAGTTTATGAACTGTAACTCAACAAAATCTTTGAAATTATTGCGTGATGCATCTATATTTTTGTTCAGTATAAATAGAGGGAATTGGAGACGCAGTGTTGTTGAAGTGAAAAGGAAATGTCGACACGTGTTTCATGTGTCTGGAGAGGGACTTTTGGCATACAACATTTCAACACCTCTACACTTTTGATGAAACAAATGATAAACCAATTTATCTTTTGAAGTCTAATATAGGCTGATTTAAGGTAAACAGTCTACATAGCTAAATATGATTGAATATTTTTGAAATGTGCTATATTTCTTCAATAATAACTACTATTTCATTGACAACATCCAGCCATTATCTTGTCTTTAATAATGCATGAGATGATTGCATTATGACAAGGGAAAACAACAGAGCTAAGTTACAAAGGTGATCCAATAGAACCTGATACACTGTAAGAGGTTCCAACAGCTCCAGAAGATATATATATATATATTTCAGCCAGACTCAGAGTATCACAAAGCATAACATCTTCCAGACAAACTGGGGCTGCATGGCAAATGGTACACTATTCCCTACATAGTGCATTACTTTTGACCAGAACCCTATAGGTCCTGGTTGAATGTAGGGCACTACATGTGGAATAGGGTGCAATTTGAGATGCAGACTGGGACTATTAGCGGGGAGATAGCTGAGGCCTTCACAAACCATGGTGATGAAGTGTCCTATTTCCAAGTTGTCTCCCAAATCTGGGGCCCCCACTCTCCACTTCACTTACTAGACAGCCCAGAAACACAGCAGACAAGGCATTTTATCTGTGTGTGTGTGTGTGTGTGTGTTCTTGAGTGTGTTTGTGTGTGTGTTCATGTACAGTTGAAGTCCGAAGTTTACATACACCTTAGCCAAATACATTTAAACTCAGTTTTTCACAATTCCTGACATTTTAATCCTAGTAAACATTGCCTATCTTAGGTCAGTTAGGATCACCACTTTATTTTAAGAATGTGAAATGTCAGAATAATAGTAGAGAGAATGATTTAATTTCAGCTTTTATTTCTTTCATCACAGTCCCAGTGGGTCAGAAGTTTACATACACTCAATTAGTATTTGGTAGCATTGCTTTTAAATTGTTTAACTTGGCTCAAACGTTTCGGATAGCCTTCCACAAGCTTCCCACAATAAGTTGGGTGAATTTTGGCCCATTCCTCCTGACAGAGCTGGTGTAACTGAATCAGGTTTGTAGGCCTCCTTGCTCACACATGCTTTTTCAGTTCTGCCCACACATTTTCTATAGGATTGAGGTCAGGGCTTACTGATGGCCACTCCAATACCTTGACTTTGTTGTCATTAAGCCATTTTGCCACAGCTTTGGAAGTATACGTGGGGTCATTGTCCATTTGGAAAACCCATTCGCGACCAAGTTTTAAATTCCTGACTGATGTCTTGAGATGTTGCTTCAATATATCCACATAATTTTCCTGCCTCATGATGCCATCTATTTTGTGAAGTGCACCAGTCCCTCCTGCAGCAAAGCACCTCCACAACATGATGCTGCCACCCCCGTGCTTCAAGATTGGGATGGTGTTTTTCGTCTTGCAAGCTTCCCCCTTTTTCCTCCAAACATAATGATGGTCATTATGGCCAAACAGTTCTATTTTTGGTTCATCAGACCAGAGGACATTTCTCCAAAAAGTACGATCTTTGTCCCCATGTGCAGTGGCAAACCATAGTCTGGCTTTTTTATGGCGGATTTGGAGCAGTGGCTTCTTCCTTGCTGAGTGGCCTTTCAGGTTATGTCAATATAGGACTCGTTTTACTGTGGAAATAGATATTTTTGTACCTGTTTCCTCCAGCATCTTCACAAGGTCCTTTGCTGTTGTTCTGGGATTGATTTGCACTTTTCGTTCATCTCTAGGAGACAGAACGCGTCTCCTTCCTGAGCGGTATGATGGCTGCGTGGCCCCATGGTGTTTATTCTTGCATACTATTGTTTGTACAGATGCACGTGGTACCTTCAGGCATTTGGAAATTGCTCCCAAGGACGAACCAGACTTGTGGAGGTCTACAAAAAAAAATTCTAAGGTCTTGGCTGATTTCCTTAGATTTTCCCATGATGTCAAGCAAAGAGGCACTGAGTCTGAAGGCAGGCCTTGAAATACATCCACAGGTACACCTCCAATTTACTCAAATGATGCCAATTAGCCTATCAGAAGCTTCTAAAGCCATGACATAATTTTCTGGAATTTTCCAAGCTGTTTAAAGGCACAGTCAACTTAGTGCATGTAAACTTCTGAATTGTCATACAGTGAATTATAAGTGAAATAATCTGTCTGTAAACAATTGTTGGGAAAATTACTTGTGTCATGCACAAAGTAGGTGTCCTAACCGACTTGCCAAAACTATAGTTTGTTAACAAGACATTTGTGGAGTTTTAATGACTCCAACCTAAGTGTATGTAAACTTCTGACTTCAAGTGTATGTGTTTTTTCTTTTGAGTTTGAGAGGGAGACTATCTTCTCTGTGTATATGGGCAATAGCATTATTAGTTAAATGTCTCTCTTAATGTCATTTCAAAGCATAACTGATTGAATTGCATACTTTTGAGACTTTATTGATAAAAAGAAGTTCACACTGAGTAGGCTCCAGTATTAGACAGATTTACATATGAATGGTTCATTTTAAAGTTATTATCAGTACAAACCTTTTTGAGCTTTCGCATTTCAGTGTCACATTTAGTTTGTGCTTCTTGTTGCATCTAAACAAGTCAAGTCTCTGTCTCAAAGTTTCATCTTTAGCTCAGAGAAAACATGTGGACGTGAGCTGCTTGCTGTTAGCTTTAACAGGAGTGACTGGGGAGCAAGACAAAGTGGTCCAAATTTTTTATTCTTAAACTAACAACAGGAATTCACCGCACCAATGAATCTCTGAGGGAATGACATGACAGACCCAGATGTTTTTTTAAACGGGGGCGTAGATAATGCAGATGTTGCACTGTCCCTGTACACCCAACATAAAATATATGCTCTTTTTCACCTCTCCACTTTTTCTCCTCTTTTAGAGGGAAGTGTTTATCTCACAATGCAGGCAGGAAAGGGGCATTAATCACCACTGTGCCTTGGGAGCCCAGCCAATCATAACAGGTATAGTTGATGGTCATTTACACAGGGGTTCCTGGTGTGTATCTGTCTGGGTAGTAGATAATGGACTCCATGCTGTGGAGATGGGGAGGGATGTTAGTTTTACCACTGGAGTGATAGGTTGGGGTTTGTAGGTATGTTACATACCTTCAGTAACAAATTGCGCCTTGTCTTAACAATCACAGTATTTATGTTTTTACTTTAATTCTATTCAGTAGATGTGTGTTTCTTCTGAAATGCCCAATTAGTGAGTGTTTGAATGTATACCAAGTTGCATAATTTTTGGGATAAATGGAATGCTTTAAAAACATGTTCAAAGGTTCTCTCTTCTGTAGGATGATTTAGTCAAAAGTATTCGCTCTATTCTTTCGGATGATTTAGTCAATGGTGGTCTATTCTGTAGAATGATCTAGTCAAAGGTGCTCTATTCTTTCAGATGATTTAGTCAAAGGTGCTCTATTCTGTAGAATGATCTAGTCAAAGGTGCTCTATTCTGTTGGATGATTTAGTCAATGGTGGTCTATTCTGTAGAATGATCTAGTCAAAGGTGCTCTATTCTTTCAGATGATTTAGTCAAAGGTGCTCTATTCTGTAGAATGATCTAGTCAAAGGTGCTCTATTCTTTTGGATGATTTAGTCAAAGGTTCTTTATTCTGTAGGATGATTTAGTCAAAGGTGCTCTATTCTGTAGGATGATTTAGTCAATGGTGCTCTATTCTGTAGAATGATTTAGTCAATGGTGCTCTATTCTGTAGGATGATTTAGTCAAAGGTGCTCTATTCTGTAGGTTGATTTATTCGAAGGTGCTCAAGTCTGTAGGATGTGTGTATTTAGTTATTTAGTGAAGGAATTATGGGCTATCATTATCGGTAGACAGACAATTCATATATTCACATGGAAAATGTTGGTGTATGGGACCTTTGTCTAATGGACCTTCATCAAGCTGACTCTGCTTATTCTCTACATGTACCGGACTTAAGGGAAAAGCAACATTTCTGTGGTACGCTGACAACATGGGACCAACCAAGGGTGTTGGGTAGCTAGTGAGCCTTGGCACCATGGGGCCAACCAGGGCTGTTGGGTAGCTAGCGAACCTTGAGCGATGAGCTGTGTGTGTGTATTTGTATGTGAGTGCACCCAGTCAGGCTTGGCGGCAGCAGCCAGGACCTCATCTGTGACTGAGTGGGTGCTATAAAAGCCTAGAAGTGACGGGTCATGGTAAAGGTTAACAAAATCAAGGCGCGGAATTTACGAGCGCCCATGCTCCAGCGTCGCCAGCACTGATGGTGTGTGTAGAGGGCGGTTGGAGAGGGGGCATTATAAATACAGAGACTGTGTGTGTGTGTGTGTGTGTGTGTGTGTGTGTGTGTGTGTGTGTGTGTGTGTGTGTGTGTGTGTGTGTGTGTGTGTGTGTGTGTGTGCGCGTGTGGAATCGATCAGTCTGTGTTTAGATCTTCTGTCTCTTGAGGTCATCCAGCTGACCATCTGTATTGAGACGTGGTGTCTACCCCCTAAAAGCCCTGCTCCAGATATCATACCATCTGACAATGCCTTGTTAGTTGTCAGCAAATGTCCAAACACACTAAACAGTATGTGAAATGAACTTTTCTTACGATAACAGCACATTTTCACTTTCACTTCAATCATTCAATTTCATCCACTGTCTGTATCATTTTGTGGAACCTTTAAACGGGCAATCAGCAGTTGCTACGTCCATTTTGGTGTTTATAAATGAATGATATGTTCCCATTGATTCTTGAAGAATATAGCTTATGAATGCCTTATGAGCTTAGTTTAACTGTCGTACCCCATCAGAACCCAAAAAGAAGATTGTTTTACTGAAATGTTTGTAAACAACGTAAATATAAACAAACATTGTATAGCCTCAACATGGTCAAAACTATCATTTTGATATCATGGATGGTCAGTCCTTGCATCCATAGCTCTGTCGATGAATTTGAGAGTGGTTACATTTCTCCAGCCCCATCCCTCAGCTTTTTACCAAAACAGGGGTGGGGAGGATACTTTCTTATTGTTTCTACTGCTGATTGCCGCTTCAAGTGCGAATAAGTCGTGTTGTCTGTTATCGATTATCTATGATGTGGCAGTCATGAAATTTTGTCAGATGGTTATTGTCATGCAAAAGACTGCCGGTCACACGGTAATTGACCGTGATGAGCGCCTTTGGAACATCTACATATAAAAAAGTATAATAAATCAATCACCATGAATCTATTATTTATGTTAGTCAGGTATAAAGAAACATTATGCTATGATGAAAATGTATTTCAGAAGAACAGAATATGACTTGGCCTACTGTAGGCCTATGTTATCTGGCTATGCTCCATCCCATAGGATGTAGGCTTGTTCATTTAACTGGCAAGATATGCTTTTAAGTCCCGTGAAATTATTTTCTATGATTTTATAGTAAGAAGAATATAATTGAGCTGAATAAAATAGAAAGTATATTTTTCCCATTATGGAGCGAATACGCATATGAAGTGCCTATGTTGAGTGGAAAAGTGAATATTTGAAACAGGTCCTATGTGCTAGATTTAGAGTTATTTGGTAACAAACCTTAGAATGTTTTATAAATCCAAACATGGTGCAACTATAGGCTATTGATGATTTGAGAAAGTAGCAAAAAATAAGCTTGCGCTGCACAGCTGTTCTCTCAACAAGTGATCACATTTGTCACCCATCAGACTATTCTCAGTTTAATCTTGTCTTTACTAATATTTAAAACGAGTTTAGATTTAGAATGGTCTATTATCAAATGGGCAGGAACAGGGGGGAAAAATACATGTCATATGTATGCACTCGAATACCGAATGGAGGCCGCACGCTTTCCCGCTGTTTGGTGTGTTTTGTAGTCTAATTTGGGTTTATAGTGGAGCATGTGCTTAATATGAGCAGCTGAGAAATAAACATAAGAAGACTTATTTCACTCCACGCATCAACCACTGTTTGAGAAGCATGCTTTCGCTGCCCTGACAACATGATATTCCGCCCAAACTCGCTCTCCAACCTTATTCCTGCAACTACCCAGTGCTTAATTTGGGAAACCAAGAGAAATCTGTTCGGGAACATCGATAGTAGCATGTTTTCGCAACGAAACCTATTTCACTATGTTGAAATAAGTTTGACAGTCCGTCTGCGTGCTCGAGAAAGAAGAGAGAGGAGGAGATGGAAATGCGTGGTGGTGAGATATTTAAAGTCGAATACAAATTCACTATAATTGTAGGATAACTGTAAGCCACCCTGCACAATCAATTAACCATCAGAATTGCCTAGGGCTATACATTCTCTCCCAGACTCATAGATATACATTTTGGAGCGTGGCATAAAGTAACCTGTCCATCCAGTATACATAATAATAGAGTCCACACTCAAAGGCCAGACCAATTATGTACCAAAGACGTCTTAAATCAGTTTTGTTTGATGTTTTTCTGCCATGCATAATATGCAGTAGGCTATGTATTGTATAATGGCAACAAACATCATTATAATTCAGTTTTTTTTCTTTCGGGTTTGGGGTCATAAGCCTATGCATATGCATAAGCTCTAACATACATATGGATGTTTTGAATTAATCATCACCTTAGAAAGCACTGTCCATTTCATTGTGTATCTTTCAAACAACATCCACAACAACCATGTTTTAAACTGTTTCAACCTGCTGTTGAACTTCTTTCTTTAAATTGATCATCACACTGAGGTGATTTTTAAAAGTACCATAGGCTTACTGTTTTGATGATAAGTTGTGGTTGTACTTGCATGTATGTCAGAGTAGTTAGAGAGACAATAGAACCTTGAGTACCAGGCCATTAGACTTGATGGTAGTTAGCAAGTTGGGTACTACCAAAGCATGTTCAGAGTGTATAAAAGGAGATTACCATGACTCAACGGTCACATGGAATTTTACTGCGGTCATGACTGGTGTAGCGGTAATATGGTCACCACAACAGCCCTAGATGTGGCCAGTATGATAAAAGAGGTGGGGTACACTGAGTTGGGATGTTGCTTTCAATGACAATCACTTATTCTTTGAAACTTGCCTCACAAAGCTCTCATGCAAATATACAGTACCAGTCAAAAGTTTGGACACACCTTCTGCACTCCTTCAAGACTGTTGGAAAAGCGTTCCAGGTGAAGCTGGTTGAGAGAATGCCAAGAGTGTGCAAAGCTGTCATCAAGGCAAAGGGTGGCTACTTTGAAGAATCTAAAAATCTAAAATCGAATAAAATATTTTTTATTTTTTAACACAGTTTTTATGTCTTCACTATTATTCTACCATGTATAAAATAGTAAAAATAAAGAAAAACCCTGGAATGATTAAGTGTGTCCAAACTTTTGACTGGTACTGTACATAGTAATGTCTAGCTCTATATTCCACTGTGTGCGGCTATGTTGGCTCAATCATGTGTCATAGGATTGATTAATTGTCCGTTTGAAGATAAACAGATTGGTTGAGTGAGGAGAAGAGTGGAATTTAAAGTAAGTAAGAGTAAATTGGGTAAACTGGTGTCAGTTAGACCCATGTGATGTATTGACAGCTAACTAATGAACACTGAAGCACATAGGCCTATAGACTAGCAGGACTTTAAGTTAACTGGGTGGAAGTAGATTTGTCTTGACATCCTATTGTCACCATTTCCCCCCATTTCTCTCTCCCTACATTCTGTAATTGTTTCCAAGACGATGGAAAATCAAACAAAACAGATAAAGATAGACATCTATTGATCATTTTATATCTGAGATAAAAAGCTAAACAAACCAAATATGATTTAGTAAAGTCCACATGACCAATAATTATAATCGCTTCAGCTGAGAGTGGAACAAATACCCATCTTGCTTAGTCCCAAGGGTCTGCCACCGCCATAGCCACACCTGTTGTCTTGCTCCTCAGACAGGAACTGCCAGTCCAGCAAGGCCACACAGTGGAAAGTAACCCAAACCTGTTTTGTTAGACCTCCCCTGTCATATCATCCGCCCTATCCCATTACGGCTCTGATGACTTTGAGGAAGTGATCAGAATAAGTCTGCATATAAAGCCTGCTCTCTAAGCCCTCTGGCTTTAGCCTGGGTTTGTACAACACTCTGTCGCTCCCAATGCCATGGCGACGGCCCCACAGGGTCACAGCCACCCCGTTGTGTCACCGCGCCAAGAGACAAAAGGCAGTGGCGTCCATGCCATTCCTACGCCTTGCCCCCTGATGGCCTGTTTTTTAATAGGTTCACACGGAGGTGTTGCTCCCCTTCTTGTGGGGTAACAAACCCTCGCACCCCCTACCGCACCTGGCCCTGTACATGTTTACTATAGCGCTAATCCACTAGCGCTCGCGTCTCACTGAGCAACAAGTCTGTGACTTAGTGACTCGACTTGTTTGTAGGAGGGCTTCCAGCGGCGCCGCGGTAATTGGCTTCCTCTACCACCGCCCGCCCGTCGGGCTTTTCATTGGCCAAGTCGGCTGAAGAGGAGGAAGAGGAAGGAGGAGCAAAGGATTATGGGATGAGAAACAGCCCGGGAGAGTCAGGCACAAGTGAGAGCCACGACTTCACAGCTGATGGCAAATCCATCAGCTCTCTCTCCAATCAGTGAGCTTCTGAAACAAAGTTTTGCTTTGTTTTCCTGTGACTTAGGAACTTAGAAAAATGTGGAGGATTTGGTAGGACTCTGCTGGTTCTCTGTGTTAGGCCCACCCCAAAGATGATTAACTGTACCTAGTGACAATGGGCTGAAACTAACACCCGACCACCTGCCAAAAACAGCAACATTTAACCCTATGGGGTAAACCTATCAATCATACAAGCCTGTTTCATTACTTATATTTCACTGTGTTTAACACTGTCACTGCACCCAAAATTATCAATTGTAATGCCACAGATGATATGAGTTAGTATAGAACTACCCTACACAGCATCCACTGGGACTTGAATGGATTTGGCCAGATAAAATGAAAGGATAACACATTAAGCCATTGGTTACTACGGTGGGTTAAATTTGGCAGGAGTAGTAAGTTATGGCTTCACCATGTAAATTTCAAAAGGGGATGTGCATATGATTTATTGAGTGCAGTGAATTGACTCAGGGGTGACAGGGGTGCAAATATGAGTAAAACATTGGGATTTCATGGAAAACAAGGTGTGAGAACCTCTGTGGCGTAATGCAAGCTTGAAACCTAAACATATCCATAACAAAGTGTGTTTTGGAGGTACCACTTTCAGTTCACCATTTCTGGTCTAAGAGGTGTATAAAGCACTGCTTTAAATTTGCCAACCAGAGCAGTGCATACCATGGAATACATGAGGGAATGCCTGTCTTGCAACAGAAACCTTTCTTTACTTTCACAGAGGCTCCAGCCCCGTATACTAATGATAAGAGGCCCGCATTCCTACACAGGCCCTCAAGCTTGAGGCCCCCAGGTCCAACTGGTGACCTCACCTGACATTGTCCAGTCCTGGGGGGGGGGCCTAGCTCCATTGCATGCCCTCCTCTCCCTCCCCCCACCTTCCCCTAAACACTTACCCACGCTGAGGGTAGTCAAAGATAAGGGGAAGACAGCACAAGGCCTCTCTGACTGTGGTCAACACAGCTACTAGAGATAACGTTGTTTCGGAGAGATGCCGGAGTAATAGTGAATACTTTGTGTGGATTTGATTTGTGTGAGTAAGGCAAGAGCTGTAAAAATGACCAAAACAGTTGAAAGGTTTCCTTACATGGATTGAAAATTATAATAATTAATATAAAGTTAAGTACTTTAATTAGAAAGTTTGGATATAATATGTGGAGGAGGTCAGAGACCTGGCCGTGTGGTGCCAGGACAACAACCTCTCCCTCAACGTGATCAAGACAAAGGAGATGATTGTGGACTACAGGAAAAGCAGGACCAAGCACGCCCCCCTTCTCATTGACCTGGCTGTAGTGGAGCAGGTTGAGAGCTTCAAGTTCCTTGATGTCCACATCACCAACAAACTAACATGGTCCAAGCACAACGCACAACAAGACAGTCATGAAGGGGGCACGACAAAACCTATTCCCCCTCAGGAGACTGAAATGATTTGGCATGGGTCATAAGATCCTCAAAAGGTTTTACAGCTGCACCATCGAGAGCATCCTGACTGGTTGTATCACTGCCTGGTATGGCAACTGCTCGGCCTCCGACCGCAAGGCACTACATAGGGTAGTGCGTACGGCCCAGTACATCACTGGGGCCAAGCTTCCTGCCATCCAGGACCTCTATACAAGGCGGTGTCAGAGGAAGGCCCTAAACATTGTCAAAGACTCCAGCCACCCTAGTCATAGACTGTTCTCTCTGCTACCGCAGAGCAAGCGGTACTGGAGCGCCAAGTCTAGGTCCAAGAGGCTTCTAAACAGCTTCTACCCCCAAGCCATAAGACTCCTGAACATCTAATGAAGTGGCAACCCAGACTATTTGCATTGCCTCCCCCCTCTTTTTTACGCTGCTGTTACTCTCTATTTATTATCGATGCATAGTCACTTTAATAACTCTACCTACATGTACATATTACCTCAATTACCTCGACTAACTGGTGCCCCCGCACATTGACTCTGTACCGGTACCCCCTGTACATAACCTCACTATTGTTATTTTACTGCTGCTCTTTAATTATTTGTAACTTTAAATGACATTTATTGTTTTAGGTATTTTTTCTTAAAACGGCATTGTTGGTTGAGGTCTTGTAAGTAAGCATTTCACTGTAAGGTGAACCTGTTGATCTCGGCGCATGTGACAAATAACATTTGATTTGATTTGACTGTATGAACTAGTATGTATTTTAGGGAGATAGTAAACAACTCCACAGGCCACATGTTGGGACAGAGTACTTCCCATAACTCCGGTACATCCCTCCTAACACAAATACTGACAGTCAGTCAGTCAGAGAATGTTCGAGATCACCTGTGGTCTTTTGGACAGTAGGATTGTGATGTCACCATGTGTTTGCATTTGGCTGACGGTCGGGGTGCCCTACGATGCATCAGAATGTGTAGACAGACTGGACAGTCACTGATAAGCCTACAGATGTCCTGTCTCTCATGTTCTCAAACAGCATAAGAACTCAACCCTGACTGGCTGCTGACAACAGCGTCAGATCAATGTCCAATTTTGCTTGATATTTGATTGATGTCAATTTAACTTGAAATAAACCAGACGTTGGTTTGACACCCACGTTACTTGAAATCTGGTTTAGAAAAAAAAAAAGAGCTATTGTTGGCTTTTTACCTACATTTACATAACATGATCATGTTATTTTTACCTGATTCATGTGAAATAAGCATACAACATTTGCACACAAACACATAAATATACACCAAATATACTTGAAGTTACCCCAAGTGTCGATACCCAATGCATTTGGCCATTATGCAACATTTCAGGTTAACAAGGGATGTAAAGGGTCTTGTTAGTCATTTCATAAACCCCAGCTTAGTATGGTCTTATATGGTCTTATATAGCCTGAATAGGTTTAAATGGACTTTGGCAGTGGGCTAAGAGTGACTTAAGGGAGGCTTACACTACTTTGCGTGAGGCTGAAACTGGAAGGGAATTGGCTGTCAGCAACCACAGCAGCGGGTCCAGGGTTAAGGAGACTGTTTGAGGAAGTTCTGGGATTGTATCCATTATTGACATGGAGTAATGGCAATGGACGAACTGCATAGCTTAAGTTTTGGAGCATGGGAATTTGGGGTAAAAACACTGAGTCACCTTAGCCTGGTTCCATGTACTGTATGTTTGTGCTGTATAGCCAACTCCTATGGTCATTATTGTTATTAGCAAGACAGCACAAACAGATCTGAGACCAGGAAAGAGTAATGTATGCTGGTTATTACTAGGCTACAGTCATGTGTGCTGGTTATTATCAGGCTAGCGTCATGTATGCTGGTTATTACCAGAATAGAGTCATGTGTGCTGGTTATTATCAGGCCAGAGTCATGTATGCTGGTTAATAACGGGCTAGCGTCATGTATGCTGGTTATTACCAGGCTAGAGTCATGTATGCTGGATATTACCAGGCTAGTGTCATGTACAGTATTCTGATTATTACCCAGCTAAAGTCATGTATGCTGGTTATTACTAGGCAACAGTAATGTATGCTGGTTATTACTAGGCTAGCATCATGTATGCTGGTTATTAACCAGCTAAAGACATGTGTGCTGGTTATTACCAGATTAGAGTCATCAATGCTGCTTATTACCAGGCTAGCGTCATGCATTCTGGTTATTACCAGGCTAGAGTCATGTAATCAATCAATCAACCAATCAATCAATCAATCACATGTATTTATAAAGCCCTTCTTACATCAACTGATGTCACAAAGTGCTGTACAGAAACCCAGCCTAAAACCCCAAACAGCAAGCCTAAAAGCCTGTTGATGACAGGTGTAGAAGCACGGTGGCTAGGGAAAACTCCCCAGAAAGGCCAGAATCTAGGAAGAAACCTAGAGAGGAACCAGGCTATGAGGGGTGGCTGTGCCGGGTGGAGATTATAACAGAACAAGGCCAAGATGTGCAAATGTTCATAGACGACCGGCAGGGTCAAATAATGATAATCACAGTGGTTGTAGAGGGTGCAACAGGTCAGCACCTCAGGAGTAAATGTCAGTTGGCTTTTCATAGCCGATCATTCAGAGTGTCTCTACCGCTCCTGCTATCTCTAAAGAGTTGAAAACAGCAGGTCTGGGACAGGTAGCACGTCCAGTGAATAGGTCAGGGTTCCATAGCCGCAGGCAGAACAGTTGAAACTGGAGCAGCAGCATGACCAGGTGGACTGGGGGACAGCAAGGAGTCATCAGGCCAGGTAGTCCTGAGGCATGGTCTTAGGGCTCATGTCCTCCGAGAGAGAGAGAAAGAAAGAAAGAAAGAAAGAAAGAGAGAGAGAGAATTAGAGAGAACATACTTAAATTCACACAGGACACCGGATAAGACAGGAGAAATACTCCAGATATAACAGACTGACCCTAGCCCCCCGACACATAAACTATTGCAGCACAAATACTGGAGGCTGAGACAGGAGGGGTCGGGAGACACTGTGGTCCCGTCCGACAATACCCTCGGACAGGGCCGAACAGGCAGGATATAACCCCACCCACTTTACCAAAGCACAGCTCCCACACGACTAGAGGGATATCTCCAACCACCAACTTACCATCCTGAGACAAGGCCGAGCACGAAGATCCCTCCCACGGCACAACCCAAGGGGGGGCGCCAACCCGGACAGGATGATCACGTCAGTGACTCAACCCACTCCATAACCCATGTATGGTGGTTATGACCAGGCTAGAGTCATGTAAGCTGGTTATTGCCAGGCTACAGTAATGTATGCTGGTTATTACCAGGCTAGCGTCATGTATGCTGGTTATTAACAGGCTAGAGTCATGTGTGCCGGTTATTACCAGGCTAGAGTCATGTATGCTGGTTAATACCAGGCTAGCGTCATGTATGCTGGTTATTACCAGAGTAGAGTCATGTGTGCTGGTTATTACCAGCCTTGCATAATGTATACTGGTTTTTATCAGGCTAGAGTCATGTACTCTGGTTATTACCAGGCTACGGTAATGTATGCTGGTTATTACCAGGCTAGCGTCATGTATGCTGGTTACTAACAGGCTAGAGTCATGTGTGCCGGTTATTACCAAGCTAGAGTCATGTATGCTGGTTATTAACAGGCTAGAGTCATATGTGCTGGTCATTACCAGGCTAGAGTCATGAATTATGCTTATTACCAGGCTAGAGTCATGAATGCTGGTTATTACCAGGCTAGAGTCATATTACCTGGTTAATACCAGGCTAGAGTCGAGTGTGCTGGTTATTACCAGGCTAGAGGCACGTGTGCTGGTTTTTACCAGGCTAGCATCATGTAGGCTGGTTATTACCAGGCTAGCATAATGTGTGCTGGTTTTTACCCAGCTAGAGTCATGTATGCAGTTTTTTACCATGCTTGCATCATGTATGCTTGTTATTACCAGGCTATAGTCATTTGTGCTGGTAATTACCAGGCTAGCATCATATATGCTGGTTATTGCCAGGCTAGAGTCATGTATGCTGGTTATTACCAGGCTAGCGTCATGTATGCTGGTTATTAACAGGCTAGAGTCATGTGTGCCGGTTATTACCAAGCTAGAGTCATGTATGCTGGTTATTAACAGGCTAGAGTAATTTGTGCTGGTAATTATCAGGCTAGCATCATATATGCTGATTATTGCCAGGCTAGAGTCATGTATGCTGGTTATTACCATGCTAGCGTCATGTATTCTGGTTATTGCTAGATTAGAGTCATGTACGCTAGTTTTTACCAGGTTACAGTAATGTATGCTGGTTATTACCATGCTAGCATTTGGTAGGCTGTTTATTAACAGGCTAGAGTCATGTGTGCTGGTTATTACCAGGCTAGAGTCATGTATGCTGGTTATTAACAGGCTAGAGTCATATGTGCTGGTCATTACCAGGCTAGAGTCATGAATTCTCATTATTACCAGGCTAGAGTCATGAATGTTGGTTATTACCAGGCTTGCTTCACGTGTGCTGGTTATTACCAGGCTAGAGTCATATTACCTGGTTATCACCAGGCTACTGTCACGTGTGCTGGTTCTTACCAGGCTTGCGTCACTTCTGCTGGTTATTACCAGGCTAGAGGCTTGTGTGCTGGTTATTACCAGGCTAGAGGCTTGTGTGATTGTTATTTCCAGGTTAGAGTCATGTACACTGTTTATTACCAGGATTGAATCATGTCCGCTGGTTGTTACCAGGCTATCGTAATGTGTGTTGGTTATTGCCATGCTTGTGTAATGTACGCTGGTTATTACCAGGCAAGAGTCACACGCGATGGTGATAACCATGCTAGTGTAATGTATGCTTGTTATTACCAGGCTAGCGTCATGTGCGCTGGTTATGAACAGGTTATAGTCGAGTGTGCTGGTTGCTGCCAGGTTTGCATTTCACGTGTGCCAGTTATTACCAGGTTTGTGTCACATATTCTGGTTATTACAACGCTTGTGTCATGTACGCTGGTTATTCCAAGGCAAGTGTCATGTATGCTGGTTATTACCAGGCTAGTTTCATGTCTGTTGGTTATAGCCTGGCTTGCTTAATTTGTGCTGATTATTAGCAGGCTAGAGTCAAGTGCGCTGGTGATAACCAGGCTAGTGTCATGTGTGTTGGTTATTAATAGGCTTGTGTCATGTATGCTGGTTATTACCAGGCTAGAGTCATGTTTCCTGGTTGTCACAAGGCTAGCGGAATATTTCCTGGTTATTACCAGGCTAGCGTCATGTGCGCTGAGTAGTACCAGGCTAGAGTCATGTATGCTTGTTATTATCAGGCTAGCATCATGTGCACTGGTTATTACCAGGCTATAATCGAGTGTACTGGTTGTTACCAGGCTTGCATCACGTGACTCTAGACTCTGGCCTGGTTATTCCCAGGCTAGAGTCACGTGTACTGTTTATTACCAGGTTTGTGCCATGAATGCTGGTTATTACCAGGCTAGAGTCACGTGCGCTGGTTATTAGCAGGCTTGCGTCATGTACGGTGGTTATCATATCAAATAAAAAATTATTTTTCAAATGCGCCGAATACAACAGGTTGGTTATTACCAGGCTTGTGTCATGTACAATTGTTATAACCAGACTAGTGTCACGTGTGCTGGTTATTACCAGGCTAAAGTCATGTATGCTGGTTATTACCAGGCTAGAGTCATGTATGCTGGTTATTGCCATGTTACAGTCATGTGTGATGGTTATTACCAGGCTAGAGTCATGTATGCTGGTTATTCTTAATGCTTGTCATTTCTCAGGAGAATGCCTAGACAGAGGTCAGGGGGTCACGTCCTTTCCCTGACCCCAGAGTTTTAAATCACATCGTCCATAGGTGAGTAAAGCGCTGAAGCTCGTGCCATATAGCCTTGTTTGATAAAGGCTACATGGGACCCCATAAACCTGCCACGGGGCAATGGTTGTGTCCGTCATTTGGTTGTTGCTGTCTCATCCTCCCCTATTTCTAGACTAGCTATCCAGACTCCTTGTTCCGGCCAAACTCTATGCCATGTCAATCGACGTTAGTTTCTTCTCCACAATGAGTCTGGATCTGAGTACTTCCCTGATAATTTCTAGAACGGAAAAACATTTAAACTGTTCTGATTGGTCCCAGAAACCAATGGTTTGGGCCAGAGCCACAACACACATGGGTATAGCAGTGTTTTGAAAATCCGGCATTTATAGTCTGATTGGTTAGAGATGATCCAATCCCTGATGACTTTGTTTTGAACAACACGCCTCATTTTGACATCACCTCAAACGACATCAACAATGACAGTCTCAAACTGAAGTATGTAGTGTACATAGAGCAGCGGAGGAATTCAGTTTGAGTCATCAGGCATACCTAATTCATCTTCCCAAGTGTGTTTTCACAGACGTTAGTAACTGAAATACTCCATACAATTACAGTCGTTGAAGTCTGTTACACCCAACATGACTCAAGACAGTATCGTGGTCAACATGGTCTCATTAGAATATGTCAACATTGTGACATTTAACCATTATAGTTACGTCACCTGACATATTAGTACATCACCTATGCTGACGTATTACTAATGTAGTTATTATTTCACATACTGTAGCAAACGTAGTCTTGGTGGCTTGTACATGTTGGCTCAATTCATCAACAAGGGACACAGAGAGAACTGCTAATGATTTAGAGATTGCTGTCCACTGACTCGGCACAGCCAGATGAGTACTGGCCACCCCTCATAGCCTGGTTCCTCTCTAGGTTTCTTCCTAGGTTCTGGCCTTTCTAGGGAGTTTTTCCTAGCCACCGTGCGTCTACACCTGCATTGCTGTTTGGGGTTTTAGGCTGAGTTTCTGTACAGCACTTTGTTACATCAGCTGATGTAAGAAGGGCTTTATAAATACATTTGATTGATTGATTGACTCCAGTCGGTGGGACTGTGTCCCAAATGGCACCCATTCTCTACGTAGTGCACTAATTTTGACCAGAGCTTATATGGAATAGGGTGCCATTCTGGATGGAGCACTGGTCATTTCTAGACCTAAACAGAATGGTTGCAGTGTCTCCCCTCAGAGCTTGGAAAAACGTGGCCTCCTCTTACCATGAGGCTGGAAAAAGAGATGACTTTACCATGAGGCTGGGAAAAGAGATGGCTGTGCCATGAGGCTGGGAAAGGGATGACAGTACCATGAGGCTAGGAAAAGGGATGACTGTACCATGAGGCTGGGAAAAGGGATGACTGTGCCACGAGAGGCTGGGAAAGGGATGACTGTGCCATTAAATGGGATGACAGTATCATGAGGCTAGGAAAAGGGATGACTGTACCATGAGGCTAGGAAAAGGGATGACGTGCCATGACAGGCTGGGAAAAGGGATGACTGTGCCACGAGAGGCTGGGAAAGGGATGACTGTGCCACGAGAGGCTGGGAAAGGGATGACTGTGCCACGAGAGGCTGGGAAAGGGATGACTGTGCCATTAAATGCTGGGAAAAGTCCTGTTTATCATCCCTGTTTTGAATCTGTTATTTCTGTTAATCTGATCCCTGGAACCACATCAAATCGGAGCAGGGGCCAAATGGGCTGTCATTAATTCAGGGCCTTGATAAGCAATGGCCGACGTTTTTAGTACATTTCAGTACATTCCAGACAGCAAAGTACAGACAAACGATACCGCTGGTGGTATCACATTTTTCGTTCTGTCTGACTAGTTTGGTTAGGGTCCCTAAACTTTTACGGACAGTTATATATTGCGGCCCTGTCAGGCCGGTCGTGATAAGCTATAGAGGCAGCGTGGTGAAACAGGGTGTCAAACATGCTGTCTTTGACCTTAGATGACCTCTGGCTAAACAATGAAGGATAGATAAGATTCGGAGAGACGGGTTCTAAAGTTCACAAGATGCTAATGATGAGTAACCTGGTAAGGCATCTAACGTTGCACCGTCCATACAGTAGGCTTATACATGATACCCAGGTTGAGTATGGTTGAGGCAGTTTATTTCCCCATGGAAATGAATATGCATTCATATTAAAGTAGCTAATAAGGCCTCCACTTTAGCATGAATGTGAAAATCAGCATAAGGTAACTGTATTTGTGACAACTGACAAAATACCATGTCTTTTTAATGTATGGTGTTCATATTTGTGTATAAGGCCTACTAGCAATACAAATGATTGTGGTTAAGGTCATTCAGGACCTCTAGGAATGGTCAGGCAGAGTCATGTTGTCACAGGGTTCTAGTCCACTCCCCGGGATACAAATGCATTGGGTGAAACACAGACAGTGGACAGATCTGGTTTCAGCCTAGCAAATATCTGGCCTCGGCTACAAAAGCCAAGTGTGTGTGTGTTTGTGTGTGTTTGTGTGTGTGTGTGTATGTATATGTGTGTGTGTGAACCCTCTTCTGTTTGGTTCCAGCCAAGGGAAGAAAAACAGTACCCAGCAACAGGCCCCAAAATAAAGACAATGTCAATATACAACATGTTAGACTGCTGTGGGGTCAGGTCAATATACAACATGGTAGACTGCTGTGGGGTCAGGTTAATATACAACATGGTAGACTGCTGTGGGGTCAGGTTAATATACAACATGGTAGACTGCTGTGGGGTCAGGTTAATATACAACATGTTAGACTGCTGTGGGGTCAGGTTAATATACAACTTGGTAGACTGCTGTGGGGTCAGGTTAATATACAAAATGGTCGACTGCTGTGGGGTCAGGTTAATATACAAAATGGTCGACTGCTGTGGGGTCAGGTTAATATACAACGTGGTAGACTGCTGTGGGGTCAGGTTAATATACAACGTGGTAGACTGCTGTAGGGTCAGGTTAATATACAACATGGTAGACTGCTGTGGGGTCAGGTTAATATACAACATGGTAGACTGCTGTGGGGTCAGGTTAATATACAACATGGTAGACTGCTGTGGGGTCAGGTTAATATACAAAATGGTCGACTGCTGTGGGGTCAGGTTAATATACAAAATGGTAGACTGCTGTGAGGTAACTAATCAAACAACAACTTCCTAGGAGAACATAGAGTTCCTCAGGGAGATCATACTCCAGAGAGGACAGGAGGGTTATGTTATTGGACTGCAACACTTCCCATGTCCAGTCTAAAGTGGACTTAGTTCAGTCCCTAGTGGTCTTGCAAACACATCACAACTGACCACTGGTTAAAGAGTGCTGCCTATCTGGCTTTGATTCAACTGTGAAGAATCATGTTGAACAAAAACTTTTTCAAAAAACACCTATAAACAATTAAAATATTATGCACTGTATAAAAAAAAAATGCTAATACATGATATGATTATTTTTACTCAGACTACCATATGTCTTACAAGTACACTGCAGGGACAATGTTTTGGAACCATTGATCTCCACTCACTTGGCTTTCTTTGTGTTAGGTCTTCCCTCTTGTGGTTATTCTGAGTCATTGCAGAAACATGTCTCCATAATATCTAATTCAAAGTGCACACATTCTTCATATTGTATAAAGCACTACCAAAGAGCAATCTTTCCAGATTTTTTTTACAATTACTGTGTATATGACTGCCTTCAGAACGCAGAGAATGATAAATAAGTCCTTATGGCCTTTTGAGAGACTTAACCCAGGCCTCATCAGGGCCTACAACATAGACCTTGCACACAGGTGCTCCCTTCACCACCTCCCCAAATCCAATATGTAGGCCAGACAGAGTGATTTTAGTACAAACCCAGCCGTATATTGTATGCAGCCAAAGGCAGCCTCATCCTCCCACCCATTCTGGCAGGCGGCCATTTTGTTCAATAGTGCGAGTTCTATCTGAAGCCAGCTTATCTCCACTGACTTCAAAGTGTGCCGGAGGTAGGAGGTGAGGCCACTGGTGGATCTGACGAACACTGCTTCGTCTTCACTGTGACTTGTTGAAGGACAAGATTTTACTCCCTTTAGTCGGCGCCGCGTTTAGAGCCTGTCGTAACACGGTCTCCCGGCGAGCTTATGGTCCTCTTAATTGATCTAAACACTTTGTTTTGTTTATTTAAATGGGACTCTTAGCCCTGGGGGTGTTTGTTGAGAAAAAGTAGAAAATGCCAAATGTCTTTTCGTTTTTCCTTCATTTTTCCTTCCTTTCCCCTTTCATCTTTTCTTTTCTTCTTTGGCCATCAGCTATGTGAGCCAGAAAGCCTTGGTAAACATCCCAGGCCAGTAGCCTTGTATCAATAAGCAGCGTCTCCCTTCTGTAATGTGTGGTCCCAATGCATTTGGAGTGGTCCTCCCCTCTTCTCCCTTTTGAAGTAGCTACAGCCCTACAAATGTGTTTGCACAGATTTTAGGGGGAAACCCCTCGATTATTAAACATACCATTATCAATGGGCTCAAAAATGAAAAAGGATGAAACAGACACACACTATATATATATTTATTTTTTATTTTATTTCACCTTTATTTATATATATATAGTACCACTATTATTCTACAATCTAGAAAATTGTAAAAAATAAAGAAAAACCCTGGAATGAGTAAATGTGTCCAAACCTTTGGACACATTTACTCATTCCAGGGTTTTTCTTTATTTTTTAAAATTTTCTAGATTGTAGAATAATAGTGAAGACATCACAATTATGAAATAACACACATGGAATCATGTAGTAACCAAAAACGTGTTAAACAAATCAAAATATATTTTATATTCTTCAAAGTAGCCACCCTTTGCCTTAATGACAGCTTTGCACACTCTTGGCATTCTCTCAACCAGCTTCATGAGGAATGCTTTTCCAACAGTCTTGAAGGAGTTCCCACATATGCTGAGCACTTGTTGTCTGCTTTTCCTTCACTCTGTGGTCCAACTCATCCTTAACCATCTCAATTGGGTTGAGGTTGGGTGATTGTGGAGGCCAGGTCATCTGATGCAGCACTCCATCACTGTGCTTCTTGGTCAAGTAGCCCTCAAACAGCCTGGAGGTGTGTTTTGGGTCATTGTGCTGTTGCAAAACAAATGATAGTTCCACTAAGCGCAAACCAGATGGGATGGCGTATCACTGCAGAATGCTGTGGTAGCCATGGTGGTTAAGTGTGCCTTGAATTCCAAATAAATCACAGACAGTGTCACCAGCAAAGCACCCCCACACCATCACACCTCCTCCATGCTTCACGGTGGGAACCACACGAGCTCATCCGTTCATCTGATCACCTACTCTGCGTCTCAGAAAAATATTTTTGGTTGGAACCAAAAATCTCAAATTTAGACTCATCAGACCAAAGGACAAATTTCCACCGGTCTAATGTCCATTACTCGTGTTTCTTGGCCCAAGCAAGTCTCTTCTTCTTATTGGTGTCTTCTTATTGGCTTAAAGTAATGACGGACTGTCGTTTGTCTTTGCTTATTTGAGCTGATCTTGCCATAATATGGACTAGGTCTTTTACCAAATAGCGGACTTGGTCTTTTACCAAATAGTCAAAATCTTCTGTATACCCCCCTCATCCTTGTCACAATACAACTGATTGGCTCAAATGCATTAAGAAGGAAAGAAATTCCACCTTTTAACTTTTAACAAGGCACACCTGTTAATTGAAATGCATTCCAGGGGACTACCTCATGAAGCTGGATGAGAGCATGCCAAGAGTGTGCAAAGCTGTCATCAAGGCAAAGGGTGGCTACATTGAAGAAATATTTTGATTTGTTCAACACTTTTTTGGTTACTACACGTTTCCATATTTGCTATTTCATTGTTTTGATGTCTTAGCTATTATTCTACAATGTAGAAAATAGTAAAAATAAAGAAAAACCCTGGAATGAGTAGGTGTGTCCAAACTTTTGACTGGTACTGTATATATCAATGCTCATGTACGGTCATGGGTATCAAGCCACTGTTTAGCATTAGCTAATACTAGGAGGCCTAGGCTACAGTAGCTCACAAACATGTGAGCAGCTATTTTAGTTTGGTTTAGAAGAGGCTGTGCATAATCAGAGGGAACGCAGGTATTTGGGGTCCACGTTCCATGATGCACAGTCATGTACCATCTCCACGTAAATGTTAGGCCTGATATCTCTAGTATATGTTGGAACCAACAAGACGGGTCAGTATAAATATGTATATTCCTCCATAATGAGTTATCAATGGACTCCAGGACAGTGAGCATTCTTTTCTAAACAGTTTTTCTCTTGTCTTCATAATGTCATAGTTCTTGTCAATAAACATAATGATGCTCTACAAAGTGATTTTTGGTATGCTAGTGACTGACCCTTGACCTTACACAGGTAGTAGAATCTTCACAGAACATTACAACCAATACAAGGGCTGAAGGAGCTAGGAGACACACTATCAACCATTGGTAAGGACCACATTTCAAAAGCATAATCTAAGCATTTCCAAAAGTATTTAGTTATTTATTTGCCGCATGAGTTACAGCACATCTTGGGACCATCGATCAAGACGAGCTGTGCTCTTTGCTAACGTGAGACAGAGGATTCTGCAGGCTTGGTATGCAGACTTGAACCCTCTATTCATAGTTGCTACACGGCATGTAAATCACCAGGCAAGAGCGCCTTGGACTCAAAGGCTGAAGGGGAAGTATTCTTCACAACTGGGAGCCGAAAGTTCAGTGATAAATTACATAGTTTGAGCTCCTCGATTCTCTTGCTGTTTCGCTGTGATGGGAACGTGGGCCTTTAGCGTGCATTTGTAACTTGTAAATTCAGTAACATCGCTCGAAAAAGGGGCTGTTAGCCATTCGTTGTTACATTGTGTCACAGGTGCTGGTGTGCTGTGACTCAGTGAGTAGGCCTGAGTGAATTCACACATGGAAGGAAAAGGAGTCTTGCACCTCGTGCCAAGAACCAATCCAGCCAGGGGTCATGTCCCTCGTTCCTTCCTTAAAACATTAAATAGACTCAGAGAGAGGAACGATGAAAACCTTACAACTTCTGTTATATCAATTAATTTTCACGCTGGCATTTATACAAGCAGTGTCAACTAATATCATTAACAAACAGAATCATTATCAGGCCCTGCCGAGGGCAGCACAGAAGGAAATGTGTCATAGGTTGAACACTCCTCCAATAATTTCTGCACAAAAGGGGCCCCATTTTAAGCCCCCGCCTCTCAAAATAACATTTTGCGTGTTAATTTGAGGGTATAAATTACATGTAATTACTAGCAGGTTTCTCACTTGCTAGACAATCCAACACTTACTCGTCCTCTTCCTGTTTAACTATCTGCTTCGGATCCCAAAGCCCAGCTGCTTATTTTACAACGATTAGCTGTACATCAGCATTACCACCTCACTTCCAGCCGTTTCACATCCAGCATTAAAAGGGATGAATATTGATCTGCTAAAGAGGATTTATTTATTTCATGCTCTATCCAAAGATCAACTGCTACCAGCTTTCGGCGGATCTGAATAGGCTCTCGCCAAGTAAAGCTACTGCATACATGACTTTGGACTTGACATTTTAGGCCTGGAAGAAAACCAAACAGTAAATTCACTGCAATAATCCCAGATAAATGAGATGATCACTGCGAAAGCTTAGATAGTTAAGTGGCCTACACTTAAGTCCAGAGACGATAAAAACATGGCTCGTCGGAGAGCGTCCATATGGGAGAGTGCCGCGGGCAGACCTTAAAACAGGGAAGGGAAGACTGTTTTTATGTGCTATATCGCTGCCACAGTGTTTCATTGAAAGGAAACACAGAGACAATTCAGATGAAAACGCAAGACAAAATGACAGACATCTGGCCGATCCATAATTGTTAATTCCAATCAGAAAACCTGACATTGACATATCATATAAATCATTCATTTTGTTTCTATTCCACCCTATACGAATCCTATATTTACCCCCTCACACACAGTGCCCAGTCCCATCGCTGCAGTGTGGGCCCTTTTTTAGCAGTAGGGACTGGTGCACTAATACATGGATAAGCCCCATGCTGTCTGCTCAGTGGCATGAGTTGTCAGAGGAGACAGAGAGAGAGAAATGGCCATCTGGAGATGCAGCCAGCACACCCAGGTCACGTTTGAATAGTGGCTGTGCTCAGCTGGCCAGCAGTATAGTCATTGGCCATGGCCATTCTATAAGGCTGTGGCTTTAAATATAATACTGGTGTGATCATTATTCAAAATACATGTCTAAGTATAGCCTTATACCCCTTTTTAGAGTCTTCACAGTAGGGCCTAGTGCATGGCAAGAATCTACCATTTTATATGGATTGTTTGATGACATCAATATGGGGAAGGGATTTGGTGTTAACAAAATACATTATATAAATGGTAATAAATAGTATTGATTGTAAAAAATAAATAATCATATTAATAAGGGAAAATAATTTACATGTAGTTACATATTTCAAATGTATGTTATTGTATTTATTGTATTATTGTAACCTAAATGTGATAGCAAGTCCAATGCAATGTAGGATAAAATGTACATTTGAAATTAAGGTTAATTTCATAGAATAGTAGTCTAAATTATATTATAATATTGTTACTAAATTATTGGAATTAATGATGATGTATTATGCAATAATTAAACTAATAAAAAATAAATAATAATAAACCAAAGGCTATAACCATACAATAGACAATCTGACAGGCAAATTAAGATAGACCAATGAACAGCAAAATAAATTGGAAACTTGGATAGTGAATTTCAATAATTGTTCGTTAATCTCCGATACGAGGATTTCAGTGTAACAATTTTAATTTGGCGAAATAACAAAAATACAACCTAAAGGTTTAGGTTGACATAAATGTGTATGTCATAGTGTTTAGGCTCCATGTTTTCATACACCGCGAGCCCTCCTCAATTTTATATGATCAGTTACACACGCTCGAGCGTAACGACCCATCACACACAATTCTGACTACTGAACGGTTTCTACCTTATATCTCTGTCGAGATAACTGTACAAGCGTAAAATGGAGAGTTGCGTTCGCCTGCCAGAAGATGGCGTCTAGTACCATCTCTACATGATAACTGTATTAGCCCTATTGGGCCTACCTAACTTCGATCATTTCCTGCACTCTTCTCTAATTCTTTAGGCTATTTAGAGCAGCCTTCCACAAATCATATGTATTGCACACTTCACTGTATGCATACATATTATTACAGTCCTGATAGTATTATTTAAATATGATCTATTTTCTAAAATAGGCCTATGTATTGTCTTAAAAAATCTGTAGCCTTTATTCGATACAAGACAAGCTTCTATAAAATACATCTAAATACGATATAAATTGTGTAGGCATCCTATCTTGAACTATATTGTTTATCCATGTGGTTTTTCAAACATAGGCATCTAAACGAACTTCCTATGCTCCCGAGTGGCGCAGCGGTCTAAGCCACTGCATCTCAGTGCAGGAGGCGTCACTGCAGTCCCTGGTTCGAATTCAGGCTGTATCACATCTGGCCGTGATTGGGAGTCCCATATGGCGGCGCACAATTGGCCCAGCGTCGTCTGGGTTTGGCCAGGGTAGGCTGTCATTGTAAGTAAGAATTTGTTCTTAACTGACTTGTCTAGCTAAATAAAGGTTAAATAGACATTCTAAAATATGAAAGTTGAGGCCTGGGTATAGCAGGTTCTAATTGACGTAGAATGCAGAGAAACGCGAAAACAACTACTTTTACTCATTAAGCAATACATCTTTATTTACACATTTCAATGTTGCTTATATTATTCATCCTATTTATAATTGTGCAATAGGCATCTCTATTTTGAACAGTAAAATTCACATTGAGCCTATAAAAAATAGGGTGTTAGATTTTAATCTAAAATTGATAGGCTAGAGAGCACATTCGGTATGAGAAAAACATTTCCTACACGGGCTACAGCAATAATGGGTCTAAATATTATGTGGTTATTTTTGGTTGTCTTGGAGTCATGTCCATCACCAAATACAATTATGTTGTCAAAGTAGACCTAGGCTAATCGACTTAATAATCGAATGGGTCACCACTTAACGTCCGGCAATACATTTTCAAAACCGCGGCGCAGGACATTGTCTTTGCGCCCTATGATAGCCTACACTTTTCCAGCGTGCCAGATATATGTCAGGGCCTCTTTTGAGTGCTATGAAAACGTGCTTTGGCAGTGAGCAGTCAGCTGGCAAATAGTAGGGTTGTGCAGCTCACGCCCGGAACGTATTGGTTGTCTTGGTCGGCAGATGTCAGGTCTTAAAACGCAGAACGCTCTTCCTATGTCTTTTCTATGAATGTCAAAAACGGTGGTAGTGGTAGCCTATATGAATCTCTACTATATCATTTGTGTTACACATTTCGGATAGGGAATCTTACTGAGGAGTTTGACAAAAAACGAAGACCACACAAGAAGGAAATTGTTAGCCCCAACAATCAGCTTAGCAAAAGGACAACAAAAGAGCCACCACTCCTATTAACCTCATAGCTCACTAAATGCCCTTGATCCATTACAGGTAATTATAGTTAATGAGTGGAAATTGTTTGTAACAAGATTATATTTAGAAAATCCATTGCCATCCAAGCAGGCATGTTAAATATGTTACTTCGTTAGTGTTGGTGGGGTCATCACAGGTGACGGCATGCTTAAAAGAAAGTCTTTCAAGGACACACAGAATTTCAGTCACAGCCATAACATTGATTTGAATCATTCTGGTAGCACACTTTAGAGATTAAACATGGGTAATCTTGCTGTGATACTGCATATAGTGTATGTTAAGCACAATAGTTATGTAAACAAATATGGTAGCCTAAATGGATGAGTAAATTGTAGTCACTATCTAGTATCCAAATTGCAATGCTAACATTTGCAGGCCTCATTCTAAAGACCTAAATGTTTTGGCATTTCATTGTAAATTCATCAGCTTTGGGATAAGCATAGGCAGATAACTGATCCAAGATCAGCAGAGGAGTTCAGCCTTTGCCAGAGAGACCCTTTTAAAAGGAAGTCATATTTTCCTCTGAAATCTGAACTCAAAACGATATGCTTGTGTAACGGATGTGAAATGGCTAACTAGTTAGCGGTGGTGCGCGCTAATAGCCTTTCAATCGGTGACGTCACTTGCTTTGAGACCTTGAAGTAGTGGTTCCCCTTGCTCTGCAAGGGCCGCGGCTTTTGTGGAGCGATGGGTAACGATGCTTTGTGGGTGACTGTTGTTGATGTGTGCAGAGGGTCCCTGGTTCGCGCCCGGGTCGGGGCGAGGGGACGGACTAAAGTTTAAACTGTTACATTGATGCTGTTGACCCGGATCACTGGTTGCTGCGGAAAAGGAGGAGGTCGAAAGGGGGGTGAGTGTAACGGATGTGAAATGGCTAGCTAGTTAGCGGTGGTGTGCGCTAATAGCCTTTCAATCGGTGACGTCACTTGCTCTGAGACCTTGAAGTAGTGGTTCCCCTTGCTCTGCAAGGGCCGTGGCTTTTGTGGAGCGATGGGTAACGATGCTTCGTGGGTGACTGTTGTTGATGTGTGCAGAGGCTCCCTGGTTCGCGCCCGGGTCGGGGCGAGGGGACGGACTAAAGTTAAACTGTTACACTTGCCATACCACAAAAAGGATTGCCCTGAAGCACTCACACTGGACCCACTGGATGAATCAGGGAAGTGATTTAAAACATGCAGGTACATAGTTGTCACTTCAGTAATTGCAGGTGAAGGTGGCTGTGCTCTTAAACACAGGATATGCCTAAACGTGCTCTTTTGACATTTGTAATGAGCTGAAAAGGAAAATACTTTACAAAACCCACAGCATTGACATGGCTGAATGGAACATGAATGTTTGCTTGACTAATATAATATAACACAGTGTGGGTAGAAATGCAGTGTGAAGACAATCTCAGGTCTACTGAGCCACTTTAAGGAATCAATACCAGGCCATGGAGCTGGAGAGATGGATATCTGAGGATACATGAATATGTTGTACTCCTTGACACTGCCTCAGCTCACCTAGCAAGAGAGAAAGAGCCCTGTTAGGTGAAGCAGCAAACAAGGAAGACAATTCTAAATTATGAAAGGCAATGTTGTCGGAGAGACTGTTCAGATTTAGTCTGTTATCATGTTTAGTGTCTTCCCTTGTTGGTATGTACTTCTGTTTGGTGTAAGTATTTATACTTAAATTATTTTATTGTATGATTTTATTGCCTTTTTAACTTGCTGATTATCTTGTATGTACTTATGGTGTCTTGAAAATCACTTAAAATGAAATGTATTATTATTAGAATACTTTGCTAGTCTGTTTGTTCTGGTCTAAATCTAGACAATAATATAAACAATTTAAACTCATTAGTGTCAGAAAATCTCCCTTTTATTGGTTTCATATCTATCTCTCTCTTTATAATTTGTATCATCTTTATAATTTTACGTTGGAGACTCCATAAGGCAGTAATAGGTTAATTAATATTGAAAAGATTTCAACCATTGTGGATTATTTTTTTAGATCAGTGTGGCCTAATGAGTGAAAGAACGTTTTGTCCATCCAGAATGTCTTCTCAGTGAGGCGTTTTATTTCAGATTCCCTCCATGGGGAAAAGTACAATGCTGTACTCACAGACAGACTAAATAACAGTTGATGGTAGACTAATGAAAAGGTTTCAGTCTTGCATCATCATTCTGCACATGCAGCAGGAAAAAAACACTGATGTCAGAGTACTGCAGCTTCAAAGACTCCTCAGTAGTCCGTGCTCTCACACACGCACACGCACACGCACGCACGCACGCACGCACGCACGCACGCACACACACACACACACACACACACACACAGTCTTGTACAGCTAACCTTGTGGGGAAACACAATTCAGTCCCATTCAAAATCCTATTTTCCCTAAAACCTAACCCTAACCCGTTCTCTTACCCTAACCCTAACCTTAACCCAAAAACCTAAACCTTAACCCTAAACCTAACCCTAAAACTATCCCTAGCTTCTAACCCTAACCCTTATCATATTTCTAACCCTAACACTAATTCTAACCTGAACCCTAAACCCCTTAGAAATAGCATTTGACCTTGTGGGGGACCAACAAAATATCCCCTGTTGGTCAAATTTGTGTTTGTTTACTATTCTTGTGGAAACTTCTGGCCCCCACAAGTATAGTTAAACACATCGACACACACACATAGGCAATGTTTACCTAACACACGTTAATTTGTTTCATGAAATGGCAATTCACAAACGTGGCTACATTCAGTTCACTTTGGAACCAGTGAGATGTATAGTAGCAAATTACAAACACTATCCGAATGTGTAAACCATGCATTTCCCCATCATAAAGAAAACAATCAGTCAAGCAGAGAAAGAGGAGATTTGACATATATCAACCTCAATGCCCGAAAATCACTTTACAGTAAGTGGCCATCCTGGAACGTATTCACATGCACTTTCAGGTTAGCTATGATGACTCTCAAATAATCCTACTGTAGCTTTAGCTAAAATCAACAATTGACAATAGTATTGTCATTGGATTTGTGTGTTTAAACAGTAACAATGTCCCTACCCCCCTAGTGCTTACACACAATCTATAATGACAGAGCAACACACATACACACCTATGTTTAATGGCACAGAGAGGGTTAATTAACCATGGTAGATATGAGAAACCTTCGAAACAAAAGGCCTCCCATTCGATTTAAGAGTATATCCTCAGATTAAAACTAAGGCTCTTTAAAGTTGTATGTGAAAACTCCTTTAAGCTCACCAACCCCAAGAGAGGAGAGGTGTTTTCTTTATAGTTTCTCATTGACTTCCATGGACTCTCAATCATGAGTCACCCCGTGTGTGCTGCCATTACCCTTCACACCTGCTAAACCCAGCCCTCCCCAACTGAGCTCTGCTCTTGCTTTATATCATAAATAGCAAATGGCCCACAGCTAACCACTAACTCCATTTGGCCCACAGCTAACTCCAAATGGCCCACAGCTAACCACTAACTCCAAATGGCCCACAGCTAACCACTAACTCCAATTGGCCCATAGCTAACTCCAAATGGCCCACAGCTAACCACTAACTCCAAATGGCCCACAGCTAACCACTAACTCCAATTGGCCCACAGCTAACCACTATTTCCAATTGGCCCACAGCTAACCACTATTTCCAATTGGCCCACAGCTAACTCCAAATGGCCCACAGCTAACCACTAACTCCAATTGGCCCACAGCTAACCACTATTTCCAATTGGCCCACAGCTAACCACTATTTCCAATTGGCCCACAGCTAACTCCAAATGGCCCACAACTAACCACTAACTCCAACTGGCCCACAGCTAACTCCAATTTATAGAGCAGAATATAAAGTCGATATTGACACAATTGTGTAGTGCAATTAAATGACAGTCGTATTGTCGCCACGTCCAGTGTTTATGTATTCCTTTTTAATTACAATGTCGAGAGGTGGCCAGACCGCTACTCTCTTACTGAGTCACTAGTTTAGGTCTCTCTTTAACTGTGCATTTAATGCTCCTACCACCGCAATCAGGCCATTATTGTAAATAAGAATCTGTTCTTAACTGACTCGCCTACATAAATGAAGGTTAAAAAAATTATAATAATACTATATATACTGTATATATATATATTACATGACCAAAAGTATGTCGACACCAGCTCGTCGAACATCTCATTCCAAATCATAGGCATTAATATGGAGTTGGCTTTCCACAAAATTTTGGAACATTGCTGCGGGGACTTGCTTCTATTCACCCAGACGAGCATTAGTGTGGTCGGGCACTGAAGTTGGGCGATTATGTCTGGCTCAGAGTCGGCGTTCCAATTCATCCCAATGGGGTTGAGGTCAGGGCTTTGTGCAGGCCAGTCAAGTTCTTCCACAGCAATCTCTGGATGGACCTCACTTTGTGCACAGGGGCATTGTCATGCTGAAACAGTAAATGGCATCCCCAAACTGTTGCCACAAAGTTGGAAGCACAGAATTGTCTAGAATGTCATTATATGCTGAAGCGTTAAGAATTCCTTTCACTGGAAGTAAAAGGCCTAGCCAGAACCATGAAAAACAGCCCCAGACCATTATTCCTCCTCCATCAAACTTTACAGTTGGCACTATGCATTGAGCAGGTAGTAATCTCCTGGCATCCGCCAAACCCAGATTCGCCCGTCGGACTGCCAGATGGTGAAGCTTGATTCGTCACTCCAGAGAACGTGTTTCCACTGCTCTAGAGTCCAATGGCGATGAGCTTTCCACCACTCCATCCGACACTTGGCATTGGTGATCTTAGGCTTGTGTGCAGCTGCTCGGCCATGGAAATCCATTTCATGAAGCTCCCGACGAACAGTTCTTGTGCTGACATTGCTTCCAGAGGCAGTTTGGAACTCGGTAGTGAGAGTTGCAAGCGGAGACTTGATTTTTACTTGCTAAGTGCTTCAGCACTCTGCAGTCCAGTTCTGTGAGTTTGTGTGGCATACCACTTTGCTGCTGAGCCGTTGTTGCTCCTAGACGTTTCCATTTCACAATAACAGCACTTACAGTTGACCGGGGCAGCTCTAGCAAGGCAGAATTCTGATGAACTGACTTGTTGGAAAGGTGGCATCTTATGATGGTGCCACGTTGACAGTCACTGAGCCCTTCAGTAAGGCCATTCTACTGCCAATGTTTGTCTATGGAGATTGCATGGCTGTGTAATCGATTGTATACACCTGTCAGCAATGGGTGTGGCTGAAATAGCCGAATCCACTAATTTGAAGTGGTGTCTACATACTTTTGTGTATGTATGTGTATGTGTATGTATGTACATTTGTGTATGTGTGTGTATGTGTGTGTGTATATGTATATGTATATGTATCAAATGGTGGGTGTTGGTGAGGGTGTACATGTACTTGTGCATGTGTGTGTTTGTGTTAGAGGAGAAAAAAGGAAAGAGCAGTATTGGAATGTCTGATATTGGCATCTCAAGATCAACATTTAAAGAAAACTGCCTGAAATTACACCTTATGACAAGATGCCATAGCATCTCTTCACACTCTGACCACAGACCATTCAAATCATCACATCTCTTTCTAGCAGTGTGTCAAATCTTCTGGTTTGAAGACTCTATGGAATGAAATGAGGTTTTGTAGAACTAGTGCTACTGGCATATGATGCTTTGGCCATAGGCCTGCATGTCTTCTATTATCATATTTTGTATCCAGACAGTCACTGTGTCTCAACTACAGTGTACGTCTGTCTGTTCTTTTACATAGATCCTCTGCCACAGGGATTTGGGGTTCCATGCTATTTCTGACAAATAATGTCTTCATACTGCAATAGCACACATTGAGCAACCACATCATCTAACCAATCCCAGAACCATAACGTGTAATATTATAGGTTGTTTTTTGGACACTGCAAGTGTGGGATTTGATCATTGTGGCTCAATACAGCCAGTATAGAACGTCCTGATTAATAATTGATATCATAACCTTTTACAAAGGACTGTACATGTAAGCTACTACTGTGTGTCGATTTTTGTTGTATTCTACTGATTCCAATATCGAATTCGTCTGCCAAATAATACAGTGTCCTTTCCATATAAGCCGATGAACCCTACTATCAGCTTTGGATCCACCCCTTATCCACAGAACTGTATCGCTCTTGGACCTAGTGATACAGTATGTGCCCTGGTGGAACATAGGCTGCATAGCCCAAATCTAGCCTCTAGCCTCAGATGGGAAGCTAGGCCATGAGCTGCTGTTTGCTGACCAAATGTTTGTTGCCCAGTTTGATCAAGGGCCCACTCTCTGCTGTGTCTGCTACTGTTGTCACATGGATCATAAGCCACCGGTCTTCACGGCTGCTCTCGCAGGCTCTCTACGTTTTCCTTGGACCCTTTTCCCCTCACCCTGCCTTAGTCCTCCCCCTCATCCCTACAACCAGCTACTCTCCAACCCCCACCCCAACCACCCCCCACCCTCACCCACTCAATCCACTCTCGGTTCATTTCAATTTGCATCCCGACTGGCCCGGATTCCCCCAGCCCAGTTAAAAGGCAGGCTATTTGTTGTGCTCTTGGTTAATGCCGTGCAGAGCTTTAAATACCCATATCAAATCTTGGAGGCTCAACCAATCCAGTTTTGCAAACATGTATCGAACAGGGGTTCAATCCGTCAGCTTAGAAATGTACACTTCTTAAATTCTGTGATAAGGTAAAACCAATCACTGGATTAGGCTCTCTCTCCTTCCAGACAGTGACAGTGGATTTCTGTATAGAGCATCTCTTTTTAGGAACGTAGTATGGGATTATAGGCTTGTGGGATATCATTGTGCTCTTTTGATTTTTCTCATTTTTCAGAGATCTTATCATTGATACATTTTTTTGATCTGGTCCAGTTTCTTAATGATCAATATACAGTATAGGTCCAGCAGTGTTACCGTTGGTGTGTGGGATGTCATCAAAGCAATCGAAGATGAGATTTGATTGAATAAGCTATCAGATTTCAAAAGGTGAGCAAAAAAAGTGTTATGTTCATCAAACATAGCAAGGCCACTGTCATAATTCGTAGCATAGCCATTGCAAATGTAACATCACATGATCATGTAAGGCATTCAACAACAAACCACAGTTGTATTTTTTTTCGTGAGGATAACTTTATATGCCATATGGTGAATTCATAACTCAAAAAGAGGAGGATCTCAAGAGTCCGGTGCTAGAATGTTGTTGCGGTTAAGCAGCCTTGTTCCAGCTGGTTTTGGGGAGAAGTGGGAGGTTTTGTGAAAAGAGTGAGGTTGAGTCAAAACCCATGGCAGGTACATAAATAACTTTCAACAATAAAATATACAACTTCTAGGTCTGCTGTTTCTGTTCCAAATGTGTAGCAACACTATAATACTATCCTGGACCACATTGAATTGAATTGAATGAGGGAGCCATCTATTCACTGCAAGCTACAGACCAAATGATCAGTCTCTTTTCCCTGGCTTAAATATGAATTTCCACTTGGGGTTGCCAAAAAGCATTGTCTGGATCTCTGGAAGCTCCCACTCGGTCTAACTCACCCTTAAAGCCTCGAGGCATCGTTTGTGGACAGCCGTAGATCCAACTGTCATATTATTTTTTGGTCGGTTTTGCTCGAATGCAAAACGATCAGTGTGATGATTGGTGATGAAAACTCATCTCACAGTTTTGATGACTTAAGTGTGAAAAGTGGAGAAGCGGCTTATTTTAGTGGTGCACACTTTTTAGTCCCAACTCACCACAGTTATTGGACTCCAATTTAGATGACGTTGCTCTTCTATGCCTTGTCGTTACTCAGTAACTACATTGATAACAAGAATGCAATTAAGCTTTTGTACATGGCAAGTACTGATAATAGAACATAAAACAATGATTGCATTGTAAAATGTGTTTATTCACATAGATGTAGTATTTGAAGTACTGCGGACCGATATTGTGGTATTGTTTGAGAACTAAAACATACTGCCCCATGGCATGTGAGCTATATTATCCATGTTATTAAATCAGCTTGGACTGAAATGCTAGTTGAGCTCTTGTATGAAGATCAAAGGACAGTATGGCTGCAGATATTGCACTACCCACAACCCCTTGTGTTAGCTCCAGCTCCTCCATGACACGCAGATTTGACATCTAGCTGTACGCATTTATAGTCAGTGTTATAATGTATTCTAAACGTATCATAAGGCATTAAAATGCATGTTATAAGGCACTATATACATGTACCTCATAGAAGGTGTTACCGAAACGTCTATTGTTTTGGTCATTCCATCGTCACTCACATTCATAATCTTCCAATCCATCCACTCTGATTTGAGCGGTCTTAATTTGACTCATTGATCTGTTAAAACACTCAGTGTAAGCCTCCATTTTCTCAACAAGCTCTCGGTATAATCCCTCTAGTTGGCAGGAGAACAATGTATTTATTCATGTGATCTAAATGGATACTACATACGTAGGAGAAGAAGTTGACATTGAAACAGTGTAAATTCGTTTGTATTTGTTGTATGTACTGGGTCATTACACTTTTTGAGAAGTGGAACTTGGTAAAAAAAAAAACTGTTCAACTTCATAAAACACTAGTTTTCCCATCTCAAGAGGTAAAGAAAATACTATAGTAAGTGCCTATTAAGTGCCAAATAAAGTAAGAGGGTTGACCATTACAGGTTTGACGATTTCATCTTAAATCAGCCATGAATCCCCTTGTGATAGGGGGAATGGAAGCTTGTTGTGTGCAACAGGGAAGGGCAATTGAATGTGAGCTTCCGAAAACAATTAAATTGTTAAAAGATTTCTATCTATGGGTAACTGGCCAAAAAGAGTAGAACGAGCTCACCTGCTTTTACACTATGATTTTACTATTTGAAACAAATATTTTAAAAGGATTAATTTTACCATATCAAAACGAGAGTTCAGTTCATGTAACAGGGTTGACCTTAAAATGAGGGACAGACGTAAATGAATCACTAATCACATGAAATAAATAATCATCTTCAGAAATTACTTTGTCAAAGCAACAAAAGAATTGTGCTTTACAATGATGGTGAAAAGTTACAGAGGGTGTACAAAGGGACATACAGTATTTAGGGAATTCTCTGTGTAGTCTATATTAAAGGGCACTTCATTTAATATAACAGGCTTTAAACATTCAATATTTGTGAACATTTCTACTTAAAATATAAAATGCACTCTTTTTGTGGAACGACCCTACTATTACAGCAATACTAATTCGGTCCTGTTTGAAGCTGCAGGTTTTCCTGTTTCCATAAGTTCATACTAGTTTCTTAATATGTTGCATACAAATAGTTTTGATGCCAGCTGACACCATATTGCAAGACTTGATCCGCTCTAATGTTCTCCCACAGGCAAGACGCGTTTCAAGATGCAGGAGACGTTTTCACCCAGACATTGGGCAAACCTAGGCTTCTCCATGCCTAGTGAATATTACGATTGTGCATCTGCCTGTGTGTGTGTGCGCGTGTGTGCCCGCCCAGCACACTACTTTTCCCATTTCTCAACCTTACTGTGGTGTCATTACAGTCATGTGTTTCCTATAAAACGAGGGGAGTTTAAAACTTTTAAAACTGTGGGACTAGCAGTGCTGTAAGTACAGCAAGAGGGCAATGACTGATTGCGAACCAAATTAATATAAATTAAATGCAGTCATTGAATCTAGCCATGAAATGTCATAATAAATGACAATATATTTTAATCACCCAATTTGGAGTGGGAATTTGGGTGATTTTGAACATCGTGAATGAGAATATTTTCAGAAATCATAAAGTGCGATAAACCGTTGACCTACTGCATAAACTTTCATGAGGATGTTTTAAATCATTTACTGGAAGGGTTTTTCCTTTAGTAATCTTATTATTGCCTGTACTCAGTGTTGGAGCAGCACCTGTCATAATAAATGTTACAGACACTTTAAATCCAAACAGCCAAATTGGGCAGCCATTTTAGTTTCAAAATGTGAAATCCCTTTTCTTAAATTAGACCACACCAAATAGCTCGATTATTAATAGGATTATGAACTTTGGCATCCGATAATTCACAAAATAATATTTCCATTTGAATGATTCCGAGAGACCTCTGTACAAGGGTAGGCTGGAACATGTCCCTGCTTGACCACCTTAGGTTACCTACTTAGCAAAAACAGTTAGCAACTGGTGGCCTGAGTCGTCCTGAGACCTCCCTCAGTCTAAAATCTAAATGGACACAGCCTTTCCACCAACCCCAACAGGCTTTGGGAGTACGGATTATGAAGCAAAATGGACAGCAAAAATCACATAAGGTTCCCCACTCCCAACCATTAGGTGGTTGACTGGCTAATCCAGGGATTACCTGAGATAGCATCTCCCCCACTCCACATTTTCCCTGAAAACACTAAAAGTGACCAGGGCCCCAGGCCTTATAGGCTATATATCCCACACATGAATATTTAATAGCAGCAGTACTTTAACACAGTGAATGAGAAGTAGGCGTATAAACCCCATATGCCTGATGTCCACGGACCATCTGTGGCGCTCTCTGGTGGAGCAGTGCTCTTGGGATAGTACTGCTAGTAGAAGGCGCATGGTGGAGTTGAGTGATACTGTTGAAGTGAAAGGGCATTTCCACGTCAAGGGTATACAATACAGAGTTTTTTTTCCTGAGCGTTCTGATATTTCCTAAATATAGAACAGTCACTTATTTTTGGACTATCTGTTTTTCTATGTATGAATCTATTAATCAATGCATTTCTATGGGCTAATAGTAATATGGACAAATTCAATGCTTCATCAAATCATTTAAAAAATATATTTTTGAAACCTACAGGGGTCCTAAAATTCTAAATCAAATAGCTCAATAATCCTTGGTATGACCATCTTAAAACAATTCCATATGTTAGCTTAGTGAAAACCCAGCCCTGGGCCCTCTTTAAAAATGCCACAATGTTTCAAAGTGGATTCTAACAATGGACCACCCTCAGTATAACCCATTGCCCCATCCCACCCAGAGATCCCCTAAGCCACCTGGTAACAACAAGCGTAGCTCCGGGCAAAAGATATGCTCCACAAATATACCTAAGAGGTGTCTGCTGTGCTGCAACTTGGGTTGACTACACCCCAAGGCAATGTGTCTGGAAGCTACCATCAGAGTCATTGTTGGGAAGCATCAACACTTAGATACCTTTCCTCTGATTCTTACATTCTCAAATTGTTAATGATATACGTTCATGGAATGTCTGTGTACATGAAGGCTGGGGGAGGGATACGAAGAAAAATGCAAAATACGAAGAATAACCTAACTAGAAATAATATTGACTAATTACATATATTGATCTCTCCACTGTTCGACTAATGTTGACCTGGGGCTGGTCTATATGGACCGTGCTGTTGTCAATGTACTGCATGAGGGATGGGCCATAGCTTCCAAGGCCTAAACATTTGCTTTACGGTCGTACAAACACGTAACAGGGGTGCTGCTTGTTTTGCCCAAAAGAGGGCCACAGACCTCAATCAGCAGCAGTGGTGGAAAAAGTACTCAATTGTCATACTTGAGTAAAAGTAAAGATACTTTAATAGAAAATGAAAAAAATGAAAATTAAAAGTGTTTGTTTTTAAATATACTTAAGTATCAAAAGTAAATGGAATTGCTCAAATGTACTTAAATATCAAAAGTAAAAGTATAAACCATTTCAAATTCCTTATATTAAGCAAACCAGACGCCACAATTCATATTTTTTTATTGACGGATAGCCAGGGGCACACTCCAACACTCAGACATAATTTACAAACAAAGCATTTGTGTTTAGTGAGTCCGCCAGATCAGAGGCAGTAGGTATGACCAGGGATGTTTTCTTGATAAGTGTGTGAATTCGACCATTTTCTTGTCAAAATGTAACGAGTACTTTTGGGTGTCAGGGAAAATGTAAGGAGTAAAAAGTATTTTTTTTTCTTTAGGAATGTAGTGAAGTAAATACAAAGTTTGGCTAAAATATAAATAGTAAGTACAGATACCCCCAAAAAACGACTTAAGTAGTTGTCACGCCCTGGCCATAGAGGCTTTTATTCTCTATTTTGGTTAGGCCAGGGTGTGACTAGGGTGGGCCTTCTAGTTTCTTTATTTCTATGTTTTCTATTTCTTTGTGTTTGGCCGGCTGTGGTTCTCAATCAGAGGCAGCTGTCTATCGTTGTCTCTGATTGAGAACCATACTTAGGTAGCCCTTTTTTCCACCTGTCTTTGTGGGAAGTTAACTTTGTTTGATGGCACATAGCCTTTAGCTTCATGGATTGTTTTGGTATTGTTTATTGTTTTGTTGGCGACATCTACTATTAAAAGTATGTACGCTCACCACGCTGCACCTTGGTCCTCTTCTTTTAACGGCCGTGACAGTAGAACTTTAAGGTATTTTTACTTTACACCACTAATCAGCAGTGATCTGGATGGGATATAAACCCATTTGGGAGGACGGGTGTGTGTAATTTTGGGAACACCCACACATACAATGCCTCAGTTCATTTCTGAACAAATTCAGCTCTGATCAGCTAGGTTGGACATTCAGCGTATTGCAGAAGTTTTGCCATTATGTGCCTATTGGAGGTAGGGGTTGTTTCTGGACATGGCTGTGGTCATTTGAATTCACTGAGTTTGCTTCCCACATTCTCACTCGGGCTTCCGAGTGGTGCAGCAGTCTAAGGCACTGCATCTCAGTGCAAGAGGCGTCACTACAGTCCCTGGTTTGAATCCAGGCTGTATCACATCCGGCCGTGATTGGGAGTCCCATAGGGCGGTGCACAATTTGCACAGCATCATCCGGGTTTGGCTGGTGTAGGCCGTCATTGTAAATAAGAATTTGTTCTTAAATGACTTGCCTAGTTAAGTAAAGGTTAAATACAAAATAGCTGACAGAAGACTGATAGACTGTGATTCCACTGGGAATGTATTTTTAATGCTGCCATATGAGGTCCTTCTCCTTGGTTTTTAGTGATTCATGAGTTTGTGTGCAGTTAGTTGATCACCAAGTATCCCTTTCCTGCAGTCAAATGACCTAGTTGCCTCATGGGTGGAATGTAAAAAATAAAACTGCCGAAAATCCGCTGTTTCTATGTCAAACGGTTTCGATATTTTTCACTCTTCTGTGATGTTTATAAAGTGTAATAATGGGATGCAAACTCGAAATACTGTATAATACATTTCAACTCTATATCTGACATGATACAGGTGTATTCTTCTTTTTTTAGGCCCATAACCATGTGTGTGAGGTGTATACCTTTGTTTCCAAGTAGATTTGTTTAAGACTATCAAGAAACACTGTGACCCTGATTTAGCCCGCTGCAGTAAAAGGTTAATGGGGCTTATTATTAAATCAGAGCGAGAGAGAGATAGAGACAGAGATACATACAGCCCACCTCTTGGCAGTAGTATTGTAGATTATGTAATCACAGCCCACTACCACCACTATCAGACCATAGCAAAATTACAGCATCTAAAAAGGGCAGAAACAAACCACAAGGAAGAAGAGTCCAGTAAATTACACAAGACCAATCAGACCTATAGATGGACTAAGAATAACATGGAAAACTACCAGAAAGCAACTGGCAATGAAAAAATTCAATCCCTCCTAGACAACTTTCTGGCCCACACATACCATTGACAAATTGGCATCCTTATCCAATTTGAAAAAAGACACCTAAAAACAATCCAAAAAAGACAAATGATGGAAAATGGTTTGATTATGACATCAAATCTGTAAGAAAAAACATAGGAATCTATCCAACCGAAAACATAGAGAAGCAGACAACCAGGATCTGCACCTTCAGTTTTGGAAAACCCTAAAAGAATCCAAACAGACTCTCAGAACAAAGCAAGAACTACACATATGACAACAACTTAATGGCATTGAGGAATCCATTGGTTCAAACAACTTCTGTGAAAACTCCCAAAACAAACCACACCGAGAAGAATTGGCAATCCAAAATGATGACCTATGGAACACTCAGTTTGAAGAACTATATAGAAATATTTTTATGAATTTGGAACAAAAATAAATATGAAAAACTGCTAATTCTTGAACCAGACAACAAGGATTCCCAAATAACATAAAAATATCTATTGGAATAAATACAGGCCCTGCAACCCAGAAAGGCCTGTGGTAGTGTCAGAATATTGAACGAAATGATAAAATACACAGGCCACAAATTTAGCCCTGCCGTACACAAACTATTTAACAATGTTTTAGTGTGGGCTATTTCTCTGACATCTGGAACCAATGACTAATAACACACATTTTGCAAGAAATTTCTAAATTTGACCCAAACAATTACCGTGGCATTTGTGTCAATAGCAACCTGAGGAAAGTATTCTGCGCCATCATGAACAACAGATTACTGCACTTTCTCAGGGAACACAATGTCCTGAGAAAAAGTCAAATTGGTTTCCTACCACATTCTGGAAATGCATTTTTGTAAAATGCCTCCTGTATGCAGATGACCTGGTGCTGCTGTCCCCCACAAAAGAGGTGTTACAGTAACAATTAGATCATCTGCAACAGTTCTGTCAGACCTGGGCCCTGACAATTAATCTAAAATATACAACAATGACGATGTCAGGGAAACCGATATCCTTTTTTACTGGGCTCCGCTCATATTGAACATACAGACACCTACACATACTGGGGACAAAAAAATCAGCTCCACAGAGAACTTCAACCTGGCCTGAAAGACAAAGAAAGGGAGGCTTTCAATGTCATTAAAATATCTATCAAATTAGACATACCAATTAGGATCTAGCTCAAAATATTCAAATCAATAATAGAACCAATTGTACTAAATGGCAGTGAAGTATGGGGTTTGCTTACAAGAATTTGCCAAATGGGACAAACATCCAATTGAAACCCTGCATTCAGAATTCTGTAAGAACATCCTCGGAGTACAGAGAAAAACTCCAAACACATGCAGAGCAGAATTAGACCAATTCCCTCTTCTGAATAATATCCATAAAAGTGCCACCAAATGTGTTAATAATTTAAAAACAAGTGACCCCCACTCCTACCATTACAAAGCCCTCAAATGCCAAGATGTCCTGAGGCTCAGTTAACTAACCACTACCAACCCAACAAAGCCTCGAGAAAGTACTCAGAATAGCTGGCCCGACCAAATTATCACAAAGCAAAAATAAAAATATATCGCCTAGTGGAAAGACCACAAGAAATCTAAGTAAACTTCAATGTTATTTGGTTCTAAACAGATAATACATGGTGGCAGACTATCTGACCACTGTGACAGATAGAAAACTGAGGAAGACACCGACTAGGTACAGACTCAGTGTACAAAGTCTGGCTATAGAGACCGGCCGTCACAGTCAAACCTGGCTGGCCAAATAGACCAGTCGTCACAGTCAAACCTGGCTATCCATAGAGACCGGTCGTCACAGTCAAACCTGGCTGGCCATAGAGACCGGTCGTCACAGTCAAACCTGGCTGGCCATAGAGACCGGTTGTCACAGTCAAACCTGGCTGGCCAGAGAGGACAGGCTGGCCATAGAGACCGGTGGACACCTGGCTGCCCAGAGAGGACAGGCTGGCCATAGAGACCGGTGGACACCTGGCTGCCCAGAGAGGACAGGCTGGCCATAGAGACCGGTGGACACCTGGCTGCCCAGAGAGGACAGGCTGGCCATAGAGACCGGTGGACACCTGGCTGCCCAGAGAGGACAGGCTGGCCATAGAGACCGGTGGTCACCTGGCTGCCCAGAGAGGACCGGCTGTGCTCATTCTGCCCACATGAAGAGATAGAGAGAGAGCTGTATTTTCTGTCAAACTGTGGCAGATATTCTGACAAGGAATACATTCTTCACCAAAATTATAAAACAATACAAAGAATTTGACAATCTAAATGATGAAGAGAAACTTAAATTCATACGTAGTTGGTGATGAACCAAAATGCTGTGATTTGCAGTGGTGAAAAAAGTACCCAATTGTCATACTTGAGTAAAAGTAAAGATACCTAAATAGAAAAGGACTCAAGTAAAAGTGAAAGTCACCCAGTACAATCCTACTTGAGTAAAAGTCAAAAAGTATTTGGTTTTAAATATAATTAAGTATCAAAAGTAAATGTAATAGCAAATATTGTCACGTTCCTGACCTTATTTCCTTTGTTTAGTCTTTGTTTAGTTGGTCAGGACGTGAGCTGGGTGGGTGTAGTCTATGTTATGTTTCTTTCTTTAGGTTTGTCTTATTGGCCTGATATGGTTCTCAATCAGAGGCAGGTGTTTTACGTTGTCTCTGATTGGGAACCATATTAAGGTAGCCTGTTTTCACTGTTGGTTTGTGGGTGATTGTTCCTGTTCGTGTGTTCCTGTTTTTTTCTGTGTTCACTAGTTCGGGTCTGTAGCTTTGTTGGTTTTTTCGTCTGTTTATTGTTTTTGTTCATATTGAGAAGTATTCTAATAAATTATGGATACGCACCACGCTGCGCTTTGGTCCTCCTCTCCTTCTACCGACGAAAGCCATTACAAATATATACTTAATTATCAAAAGTAAAAGTAAACAAATAAATAATTTCAAATTCCTTTTATTAAGCAAACCAGATAGCATGATTTTTTTTATTTTTATATTAAATGTACAGATAGCCAGGGCACACTCCAATACTCAGACATCATTTACAAACAAAGCATTTGTGTTTAGTGAGTCCGCCAGATCAGATGCAGTAGGGATGACCAGGGATGTTCTCTTTAAGTGCATGACTTAGACAATTTTCCTGTCCTGCTAAGAATTCGAAATGTAACGAGTACTTTTGGGTGTCAGGGAAAATGTATCGAGTAGAAAGTACATTATTTTCTTTAGGAATTTAGTGGAGTAAAAATGTTAAAAAATATAAATAGGAAAGATATCCTTAAAAATGGCGTTAAGTAGTACTTTAAAGTATTTTTACTTAAGTACTTTACATCACTGGTGTTTTGGCAGCCAACTGTGTGGCCTCCTGCCACAACCTGAGGGACAGACAGTGAGAAGTATAGTGTGATTATTAATTAATATTAGCCTATTTATTATTATGTGTTGTAATTGCTGTTAATATGATTACCACCATCATAATTATTGCTTGATTACCAACAGTCTAGTATATCCCTGTCTAGTCTAGTCTAGTCAGTCTAGTCTATCCCTGTCTAGTCTAGTCAGTCTAGTCTATCCATGTCTAGTCTAGTCAGTCTAGTGTATCCCCGTCAGGTTTAGTATATCCGTGTCTAGTCTAGTTAGTCTAGTCTATCCCTGTCTAGTCTATCCCTGTCTAGTCTAGTCGGTCTAGTCTATCCATGTCTAGTCTATCCATGTCTAGTCTATCCCTGTCTAGTCTAGTCTATCCCTGTCTAGTCTAGTCAGTCTAGTCTATCCATGTCTAGTCTAGTCAGTCTAGTCTATCCCTGCCAGGTTTAGTATATCCGTGTCTAGTCAGTCTAGTCTATCCCTGTCTATTCTAGTCTATCCCTGTCTAGTCTAGTCAGTCTAGCATATTTGTGTATAGTCTAGTCAATCTAGTATATCCGTGTCTAGTCTAGTCAGTCTAGTCTATCCCTGTCTAGTCTAGTATATCCCTGTCTAGTCTAGTCAGTCTAGTCTATCCCTGTCTAGTCTAGTCAGTCTAGTCTATCCATGTCTAGTCTAGTCAGTCTAGTGTATCCCCGTCAGGTTTAGTATATCCGTGTCTAGTCTAGTCAGTCTAGTCTATCCCAGTCTAGTCTAGTCTATCCCTGTCTAGTCTAGTCAGTCTAGTCTATCCATGTCTAGTCTAGTCAGTCTAGTCTATCCCTGTCTAGTCTAGTCTAGTCAGTCTAGTCTATCCATGTCTAGTCTAGTCAGTCTAGTCTATCCCTGTCAGGTTTAGTATATCCGTGTCTAGTCTAGTCAATCTAGTCTATCCCTGTCTAGTCTAGTCTATCCCTTTCTAGTCTAGTCAGTCTAGCATATTTGTGTATAGTCTAGTCAATCTAGTATATCACTGTCTAGTCTAGTCAGTCTAGTCTATCCCTGTCTAGTCTATCCCTGTCTAGTCTAGTCTATCCCTGTCTAGTCTATCCCTGGCTAGTCTAGTCAGTCTAGTCTATCCATGTCTAGTCTAGTCAGTCTAGTCTATCCCTGTCAGGTTTAGTATATCCGTGTCTAGTCTAGTCAATCTAGTCTATCCCTGTCTAGTCTAGTCTATCCCTTTCTAGTCTAGTCAGTCTAGCATATTTGTGTATAGTCTAGTCAATCTAGTATATCACTGTCTAGTCTAGTCAGTCTAGTCTATCCCTGTCTAGTCTATCCCTGTCTAGTCTAGTCTATCCCTGTCTAGTCTATCCCTGGCTAGTCTAGTCAGTCTAGTCTATCCCTGGCTAGTCTAGTCAGTCTAGTCTATCCCTGTCAGGTTTAGTATATCCGTGTCTAGTCTAGTCAGTCTAGTCTATCCCTGTCTAGTCTAGTCTATCCCTGTCTAGTCAGTCTAGTATATCCCTGTCTAATCTAGTACAACCCTGTCTAGTCTAGTATATCCCTGTCTAGTCTAGTACATCCCTGTCTAGTCAGTCTAGTATATCCCTGTCTAGTCTAGTATAACCCTGTATAGTCTAGTATATTCCTGTCTAGTCTAGTATATCCCTGTCTAGTCTAGTCAGTCTCGTCTATTCCATGTTTACTTTAACAATGGAAGTGTTTTACTTTCCATGTCAGTAATGTACACTAAACTTATTTCTATGGTGCATAGATGAAAAGAGAGCCTTTTCAGGTCAGACTTGGATTGAATACATTCAGGCTGTCCTAATATGTACGCTGAAAATACTGTATATTGAATTGAATTGTGAGAGAGAGAGCTGGTCATGATGTCAACATCATTGTGTCATCGAGGTTCAGGACACTGTACAGTGTATAATGACAACATTCTTGAGAGCATATTAAACCAATCAGGAATGCTAGAGCGGTTATGAGTGGAGACAGTACGTGTCAGAGGAGAGACTGACATGTACACACACACACACACACACACACACACACACACACACACACACACACACACACACACACACACACACACACACACACACACACACACGGCTGTCCCACGGTCTATTGAGCTCCTTGATCCTTGATCCTTTAGGTGACAGGTTGCCTGATGGCACACAGCGTCACAATCCCAGAATCCTCTCTGCTCTACACTCTTTGAGGAGAAATGCTCAATATGTATTTTTTACATTTATTTATTTGTAATATTTTCTTCAATAGCTTGGGAAGGGAGCCCAAAGGCCAACCCAAGACATGCTATGACATTAGTATGGGAGACACAAAGGGACAAACAGCGTGGCATGCAAAGGGGAGATTGACAGTGATAGGAGGAAGGGGAGTGGGGAGTCATTGTGTCCTGTCTAATACACAAGTGGAGAAATGTCAGTGCTGTTGTGCGACAAACGATGCTATCAGTGAGGGAACATTTCTGGACGAGCCAATTTCTGCTGACAGTCTGTTGAAAGAGAGAGGGGTTATGACGCTCACTCCCCATATTAAGCATTAACACGAAGCAATCAGGACAGCTCCATTTTAAAGTCATTGGTAGTCTAGTGGCTAAACATGAGCATGCAGTGTATATACATGTAAAATGTGTGTATATGCACATGTTTGTATGTGTGTGTGTGTGTCTGCATGTTTGTGTGTGTGTGCAGCGTGAGGCAGCCCCAACGATTATAACATACACGATCTCCTGGTAAAATTCAACATATTGGCATTAAACACCTCAAGAGGGAAGGATGCTGATGTTTTTGTATATATCTTAAATCATGTCAGGAAAAACACTGGAGCAACCAGTCAGTGTATTATGCCATCTCTCCAACAATATTGACATAGGGAGCAGGCAAGAAAATGTCAGCCCCTATAACTTAACGTAACCAATTTTCACCTGTCAATCAGAAAGGAAAATAATGACATATGGACCCAAAATCAATATGGCACAATTGAATTTTCAACTCCCAAAGATGTTTCGTTCTGCACTATAAAAGACTGTCAAATGTCACAGGGCCAAGAGCTGCAGGAGGATTCTGAAGATGTATTTTATTTCACCACGCTGACGTCTATTAGCAACATGGTTACTGCTGCTGCTAGAGGAAACGGTTTGCTTAGGATTATTGGGTTTGTAGGTAAAACATTTTGGCTCTAATCAACTGTTAGAGCCCAGTGCGATGAGCAAGGTTTGAATTGGGTTGCAGTTATTGTCATGAAATTGAATGTCTGCTTTAGAGGTCGACCGATTAATCGGAATGGCCGATTAATTAGGGCCGATTTCAAGTTTTCATAACAATCGGTAATTTTGGACGCCGATTTTGCCTATTTTTTATTTTTTTATTTTATTTACACCTTTATTTAACTAGGCAAGTCAGTTAAGAACACATTCTTATTTTCAATGACGGCCTTGGAACGGTTGGTTAACTGCCTTGTTCAGGGGCAGAACGACAGATTTTTACCTTGTCAGCTCAGGGATTCAATCTTGCAACCTTACGGTTAACTAGTCCAACGCTCTAACCACCTGCCTCACAAGGAGCCCGCCTGTTACGCGAATGCAGTAAGAAGCCAAGGTAAGTTGCTAGCTAGCATTAAACTTATCTTATAAAAAACAATCAATCAATCAATCATAATCACTAGTTATAACTACACATGGTTCATGATATTACTAGTTTATCTAGCATGTCCTGCGTTGCATATAATCGATGCAGTGCGCATTCGTGAAAAAGGACTGTCGTTGCTTCAACATGTACCTAACCATAAACATCAATGCCTTTCTTAAAATCAATACACAGAAGTATATATTTTTAAACCTGCATATTTAGCTAAAAGAAATCCAGGTTAGCAGGCAATTTTAACCAGGTGAAATTGTGTCACTTCTCTTGCGTTCATTGCACGCAGAGTCAGAGTATATGAAACAGTTTGGGCCGCCTGGCTCATTGCGAACTAATTTGCCAGAATGTTACGTAATTATGACATAACATTGAAGGTTGTGCAATTTAACAGGAATATTTAGACTTATGGATGCCACCCGTTAGATAAAATACGGAACGGTTCCGTATTTCACTGAAAGAATAAACGTTTTGTTTTCGAGATGATAGTTTCCGGATTCGACCATATTAATGACCTAAGGCTCGTATTTCTGTGTGTTATTATGTTCTAATTAAGTCCATGATTTGATAGAGCAGTCTGACAGAGATAGTAGGCAGCAGCAGGCTTGTACGCATTCATTCAAACAGCACTTTCGTGCGTTTTGCCAGCAGCTCTTCGCAATGCTTCAAGCATTGCACTGTTTATGACTTCAAGCCTATCAACTCCCGAGATTAGGCTTGTGTAACCGATGTGAAATGGCTAGCTAGGTAGCGGGGTGCGCGCTAATAGCGTTTCAAACGTCACTCGCTCTGAGACTTGGAGTAGTTGTTCCCCTTGCTCTGCATGGGTAACGCTGCTTCGAGGGTGGCTGTTGTCGATGTGTTCCTGGTTCGAGCCCAGGTAGCGGCAAGGAGAGGGATGGAAGCTATACTGTTACGCTGGCAATACTAAAGTGCCTATAAGAACATCCAATAGTCAAAGGTATATGAAATACAAATGGTATAGAGAGAAATTGTCCTATAATTCCTATAATAACTACAACTTAAAACTTCTTACCTGGGAATATTGAAGACTCATGTTAAAAGGAACCACCAGCTTTCATATGTTCTCATGTTCTGAGCAAGGAACTTAAACGTTAGCTTTCTTACATGGCACATATTGCACTTTTACTTTCTTTTCCAACACTTGGAACAAGTTTTTGCATTATTTAAACCAAATTGAACATGTTTCATTATTTATTTGAGGCTAAATTGATTTTATTGATGTATAATATTATGTTAAAATAAGTGTTCATTCAGTATTGTTGTAATTGTCATTATTACAAATAAAATAAAAAAATCGGCCGATTAATCGGTATCGGCTTTTTTCGGTCCTCCAATAATCGGTATCGGCGTTGAAAAATCATAATCGGTCGACCTCTAGTCTGCTTATGTTGGGAATTTTCCTCTACGGCACATGGTTCACTCCTGTAGAGGCATTGAACATGAATGTGAAACTTCAAATGGATTAAAATGCAATAGGAATGCACAATAATAGAAGTACAATATTATTTTGGTCGGTGATTACATCTTTACATAATAAAGACTTACATGTATGTTATTCTCCTGCATAGTAAAGGTATTCTGTAGTATGGACCATATGGAAAACAAATCGGAACATTTGATCTGTTGGAAAGTCTCTGTGTTCATTAGAATGTATTTTTTGCAAGTGTATGTAGGTTGTGAGAAAATACAAGAAGGAAGAAACTTTTCTACTCCTCTACAGACAAGAAAATGTATAATTCAGTTGACATAATCAATTAATATCTGATATATCAGACTTTCCAACAGATAAAATGTTCCGATTTGTTTTCCATATGGTCCATACTTGTCACGCCCTGACCATAGAGAGCCTTTTTATTCTCTATGTTGGTTAGGTCGGGGTGTGACTAGGGTGGGTAATCTAGGTTGTTTTTTTCTATGTTGGCCTGGTATGGTTCCCAATCAGAGGCAGCTGTTTATCGTTGTCTCTGATTGGGGATCATATTTAGGCAGCCATTTCCCCACTGTGTTTTGTGGGATTTTGTTTATGTGTAGTTGCCTGTGAGCACGCCATAGCGTCATGTATCGGTTGCTTTTTTTTTTTTTTTTGTTTTGCGCGTTTCATAAATAAAAAGATGTGGAACCCATATCACGCTGCGCCTTGGTCCGAATGTTATTTCGACGATCGTGACAATACTACAGTCTACCTTTACTATACAGGAGAAGGACGTTAGTCTTCGTGTGCTGCCTCATTTAGAACACAATGCACTCTGCCTCACATAATCAATAGGTGATGGAGGGGTACAACAGAGGCACCCATGGCTGCCCCAGCTGTTTGGAACATCAAATGGAGAGGGATGCTTTTGAAGAGTCGCTTTATCCTTGAGAGTTCTCGCAGAGACTGCATTGTGGTACACAGTATTGGTCACTTGTAAGGAAAACAAAGTACAGTGAACAAACAGTTTGGGATCATGTAAATTGAGGTAATGTTACGGTTAAATATTCACACCAACCCAGAGACAACAAGGTGGCAAACAGTGTGTGGCCCATTTGAGAATGGGATCGCAATATTACTCAACCAAGTCTGTCTAATAAAAAAATAGTTCTCTATGAATCACAAGGCAATGTGTTCTCTCTCTCTCTCTCTCTCTCTCTCTCTCTCTCTCTCTCTCTCTCTCTCTCTCTCTCTCTCTCTCTCTCTCTCTCTCTCTCTCTCTCTCTCTCTCTCTCTCTCTCTCTCTCTCTCTCTCTCTCTCTCTCTCTCTCTCTCTCTCTCTCTCTCTATATATATATATATATATATATATATATATATATATATATATATATATATATATATATATAGGCAGTTGAAGTCGGAAGTCGGAAGTTTACATACACTTACTTTGGAGTCATTAAAACGTGTTTTTCAACCACTCCACAAATGTCTTGTTAACAAACTATAGTCTGTTAGTTGTTTCTTGTTAACAAACTATAGTTTTGGCAATTACTTGTGCATGACACAATTAATTTTTCCAACAATTGTTTACAGATAAATTATTTCACTCATCATTCACTGTATCACAATTCCAGTGGGTCAGAAGTTTACATACATTAAGTTGACTGCCTTTAAAAAGCTTGGAAAATTACCGAAAATTATGTCATGGCTTTAGAAGCTTCTGATAGGCTAATTGACATCATTTGGAGGTGTACCTGTGGATGTATTTCAAGGCCTACCTTCAAACTCAGTGCTTCTTTGCTTGACATCATGGGAAAATCAAAAGAAATCAGCCAAGACCTCAGGAAAACAATTGGAGACCTCCACAAGTCTGGTTCATCCTTGGGAGCAATTTCCAAACACCTGAAGGTATCACATTCATCTGTACAAACAATAGTACGCAAGTATAAACACCATGGGACCACGCAGCCATCATACCGCTCAGGAAGGAGATGCGTTCTGTCTCCTAGAGATGAACGTACTTTGGTGCGAAAAGTGCAAATCAATCCCAGAACAACAGCAAAGGACCTTGTGAAGATGCAGGAGGAAACAGGTACAAAAGTATCTATATCCACAGTAAAACGAGTCCTATATCGACATAACCTGAAAGGCCACTCAGCAAGGAAGAAGCCACTGCTCCAAAACCGCCATAAAATAGCCAGACTATGGTTTGCAACTGCACATGGGGACAAAGATCATACTTTTTGGAGAAATGACCTCTGGTCTGATGAAACAAAAATAGAACTGTTTGGCCATAATGACCATTTATGTTTGGAGGGAAAAGGGGCATGCTTGCAAGCCGAAGAACACCATCCAAACTGTGAAGCACGGGGGTGGCAGCATCATGTTTTGGGAGTGCTTTGCTGCAAGAAGGACTGGTGCACTTCACAAAATAGATGGCATCATGAGGCAGGAAAATTATATGGATATATTGAAGCAACATCTCAAGACATCAGTCAGGAAGTTAAAGCTTGGTCATAGATGGGTCTTCCAAATGGACAATGACCCCAAGCATACTTCCAAAGTTGTGGCAAAATGGATTAAGGACAACAAAGTCAAGGTATTGGAGTGACCATCACAAAGCTCAAGCCTATAGAAAATATGTGGGCAGAACTGAAAAAGCATGTGTGAGCAAGGAGGCCTACAAACCTGACTCAGTTACACCAGCTCTGTCAGGAGGAATGGGCCAAAATTCACCCAACTTATTGTGGTAAGCTTGTGGAAGGCTACATGGAACGTTTGACCCAAGTTGAACAATTTAAAGGCAATGCTACCAAATACTAATTGAGTGTATGTAAACTTCTGACCCACTGGCAATGTGATGAAAGAAATAGAAGCTTAAATAAATAATTTTCTCTACTATTATTCTGACATTTCACATTTTTAAAATAAAGTGGTGATCCTAAATGACCTAAGACAGGAAATTTTTACGAGGATTAAATGTCAGGAGTTGTGAAAAACTGAGTTTAAATGTATTTGGCTAACGTGTATGTAAACTTCCGACTTCAACTGTATATCTCTCTCTATCTATCATCTCTTACCATCCCCAGATGAGGCCATTGGGGTATGGTCTCGGGCCAGCCCAAAACAGCCCAGAGAAAGGGGAATGGGGTAGGGTCTCGGCCTGAAGCCAGGCTCCAAATGAATGCTGTTTTTATGGACCAACAGCTGTGCTGGTAGTACTGATTACTGGTGACTGTTGATGGGCTGGGCAAATTTTTACGAAGTGAGGAATTCTGGTCCATATTGCTGACGCTGAAAGGGAAAAGGAGAGACCATAGGAGTAAGCTATTGGAGTAGGCTATCTGGGGCTGCTGGAGATCGCCTGTAGATACCGGGGTGCCAGTTCACATCCGTATTCGCCACAGTCTGCTATTATGTGATATGAGGCCTGCAAGTTAATGGTCTATTCAGAATGCAACTAGATATATTGTTAATGACCCATCCTTGAATTGATGTGTATTCAGGCACAGAGGAGATGTCAGTGAGGTTTGTTAGACTTCCTTATATAGGGTAATTGATAAGTCAATAAAATGACGCTCAAGCCACTAATATCGTAAACGTTACATATCTGCGCAGCTGTGCATTTGAAACCGGGGAAACGATCATTTTACGAGCGCCCTGGCGAGATGTAGCTACGTTCCCTTGTATGCTGAGAGTCCCTGGTCATCCAAACAGGTGGTCCAGAGTTGATATTGGAAAGGAGACATCAGAAATGAGGGGCTTGGAAAAGCGGGCTTACATGCAACACTATCCTCTATTGAACAGATGATAATGCTCATTTTATGGGAGTCTTTTTGGATGCAAGCAGAACCATCCTTCATTTCATAAGTATGAGAAAGTATGTTTCGCCGACTATAAATCAATCCCATCCGCTGTGTGCGCAGTGTAGTGTGGAGGGGGTGTTTGAGTGTATTGTCAGTGTCAGTTACACAATAGAGAGGTTGGCGTCTGGCTTGACTGGAGTTATGCAGAAGTTGTTGGTTGTTTTGCTGATCCCTTCCTGTGAGTGTCAAAAGAAGTGTCATTAATCATAGTAGGGATCGATTCTAGCTTCCAAGAATCAACCTCCATTTTGGCTCAAATACAGTACAGTGTTTTTAATTAGAAAGAGAGTGAAGCAAGGATAGACTATACATGGGTTCCAAAAACAGAAAGAAGTAATCTCTCATTGGACAGTTTCACTTTGCTATGCAAATTATTGCTCATACTGGACTATCATTCGGATGATTGATTTGGAACATTGTCATATTTCTTTGTTTTAGATGTAGAATGTTGGGGTTGTTGCCACAGAATTATAGAGGGGGATAGCTAAACAGTTAGAAAATTATACTCAATTCCTTGTATCCCACAGCATGTTGAACCAATGGAAAGCTCCAGAGACTATGTTAGGATTTTTGTAAACAATGAGGTGCGTCTGACCTTTCTGAACTATGGACAACACTTGGAAAAAGTTGGTCAAAACATGTCCTAATAACAGATAAATGTAGTTTCAGTTATTTTGAGTTATTTGTATATGAGATCATAAGTAGGACACAGAAGGATTAGAAAGATAAGTTATGTCCAGAAAATATGCAAATTTCAGTCTGCCTGGTCTTGAGTTACAGAATATATCAACAGACAATATTTCATATTGGCATCTGCTGTTGTTTTCGAGCCTAGGAGCAATTATAAATATTATGACAAAAAAAAGGGGAGAAAGTGCAACGCAATGGGAAAATGAAGATGTCTGCCGCTGGTCACCTTGTATCTATCAGGTGTGCCGCCAACTATTGCTTCTGCCGTTTGCTTTGACTTAGTACCATCTGGTTTGAAAGAGCTTCCTCCGGGAGGAGGATGGTGAAAAGGGAGGGTGTGGGTGCAATGACAAACTGGAGGGGCATAACAAAAACGTACAGAGTCATTTGCATACATTGACAATTTTGGTCAGATATCATGTTTTTTTTGTGTTTTTTTTATCTGACACAATATTTTCCAAACAAGTGTATATCATATTTTATATTTCATATTCAGGCTGCTGTGGCGTAACCACACGAACACATTTCTCCCGGATGCGTCAGTTGTCAAATGAGAAGAGAAACCGCCTCCTCCTCCGTCTCTCCTCTGTTCAGATGGAGTAACTCACTTTGGTCTCTCGCAGTAGTAGACATTCTTGACAGAGGTAAAAAAAACAGACTAACACATGTACCAAGCGAAAGACAGCTAAGGGGGAGGAAAAGTGTTTTGGTGTTCCCTCAGAGCAGGGAACATCATAGACTCATAGCACCACGCTTCTGTTTGAAGAGTGCTGGCTCTGCCTTGGTCCCCAGACGAAAACTGTCACAGTGCTCCAATTGAAACCAGATCCAGCTTTTTCTCTCTCTCTCTCTCTCTCTCTCTCTCTCTCTCTCTCTCTCTCTCTCTCTCTCTCTCTCTCTCTCTCTCTCTCTGTCTCTCTCTTTCTCTCTCACTCTCTCTTTCTCTCTCGCCCTCTCTCTCTTTCCCTCACACCCAGTTCTGCTGTCACCGCACAATATCAAAACTAAATATTTGGGAAGGGTGATATCACTCTGCCAGGCCTCATTACCAAAGTCTGAAGCTCAAATGTACTTTCAAAGTCTCCAAATCCCATCTCATTTGAACTGCCAATATGCAGAGCCTTCCCCAACTGCCACAAACCATGCCAAAGCAATTTGTCTCTTTTATTGCTTTTGGAAGCCAATATGTTTTAATTAAGGAAATACGTAAGCACAAACAACACCATAAATAATCCCTTTCCCACCCATGACAAAGGAATTGCTTCAGATCTTTCACTTGTCATGGGCATACATACTACATTAATTAAATCAATTCGGAACCTTGTTATTGAAACCGGGGAGACAGAGATTGTTGGATTGTTTTGTCGTCTACCACCATGCTTATTTCTAGACATGCTTGTTCGCCTCGATCGGACAACAGGGGCCGTGGCGAATGTTAGGGAATGTTAGCGCTGTAGCCGCTGTTGTCATAAACGCTGTACAACAAACCACTAGAGTCCAAATAGAGTCAACGTGTGAAGAGAGCTAAAACATTGTTTATATATGTGCTGTGCAACATGGCTCACTCAATAAGATTGTTGTAGAGGTCAGGATAGACACTCCCAGACAGATGCCCAGTAACCCATGTCCATTACCTTGGACCTGGAAGTTAATGTCTTGCTTAAGGAGATTTGACATATGGCTCAATGTAACAAAAAAGTTAAAACTATCTGAACTGTGGCAGCTAGTAGCAATACAGTGTAACCTTGCTGTCTCAATTTGGAGGTTTACTTCCTATCGCTACGATGATGTCGGATACCATGATGGGGTTTGTACTGTATCGCAGAAAGTTGCCAAAAAGTTACTAGAACCCCATAGACACAGACTCATCTAAAAGTAATGTATTTCACAGGCAGATATACAGTAGATATAAGGTAAGCATAAACCAATAGTAAATCTAAATTGAATGAGAGGGAATTTGAACTGTCATCATGAGCAGTGATTTCAATGTTTTAGGAAATAGTTTTGACATTATCTACTGAGATGAGGAGCAACGCTCAATCATATGAAGATAAAACGTTGAAGCAGAAAATCAACATTAGAAAGAGCGTCATATTGAATGATACATATTTAAACAAGCCGGTGACCTTGCGATAGAATATGAATGAAGCTGAACATTATGCAGCAGTGGTTGTGAAGATCCTGATCAAAAATTAAATGTGACACATGAAAAGTCATTTAATCAAAAATTGTGTACATCACTGACTATTAATTTATATTGTGAGATCATGTTGGTTGCAAAGCGATACCCTAAGTTCTGTGTTTAAACAGATGGTGGTTGGTGTAAGACTATGTTTATAAGGGGATGAAAATCCATTATATGGTTTATATGAAAAGATACATGATTTCATTAGCTGCGTTCACAATATGTAGTTATTTTAGGCACTGCAATCTGATGCACAACAGGCAAAAATGTCTTCCATGCACTTATATTTTAAACCAAATCCTTCCATACACAAACATGTTGATACTATTTGATGCAGATTAAGGCATGTTGTTTAAACGGTTCATTAGTAGTGACTGCTCTCTGATCCCATAGAGTAAGCCTAGCTTTCATTGTATTTGTCCACGGATTACATGGTGCCATCTATTCAAGGGCAGTTTCACAAGTGTGGGTGCCATGTCGTTCTAGTGATTATAGCAGACTCCATGGTTAATAGAGCATGTTCTAGTGATTATAGCTCCATGATGATTGACAGCGAAGGACTGCACGTTATACAATGGAGGTCACCAGAACTTATGTTCAATTTCATATTTGTTGATGTTTTGATTATTTATAGCATTGTTATTTATATATATATATATATATATACTACTGGTCAAACGTTTTAGAACACCTACTCATTCAAAGGTTTTTCTTTATTTTGACTATTTTCTACATTGTAGAATAATAGTGAAGACATCAAAAGAATGAAATAACACATAAGGAATCATGTAGTAACCAAAAAAGTGTTAAATGAATCTAAGTATATTTTATATTTGAGATTCTTCAAATAGCCACCCTTTGCCTTGATGACAGCTTTGCACACTCTTGGCATTCTCTCAACCAGCTTCACCTGGAGTGCTTTTCCAACAGTCTTGAAGGAGTTCCCACATATGCTGAGCACTTGTTGGCTGCTTTTCCTTCACACTGCGGTCCAACTCATCCAAAACCATCTCAATTTGGTTGAGGTTGGGGGATTGTGGAAGCCTGGTCATATGATGCAGCACTCCATCACTCTCCTTCTTGGTAAAATAGCACTTACACAGCCTGTAGGTGTGTTGGGTCATTGTTCTGTTGAAAAACAAATGATAGTCCCACTAATCCCAAATCAGATGGGATGGCGTATCACTGCAGAATGCTGTGGTAGCCATGCTGGTTAAGTGTGCCTTGAATTCTAAATAAATCACAGACAGTGTCAGCAGCGAAGCACCCCCACACCATAACACCTCCTCCTCCACGCTTTACGGTGGTAAATACACATGCGGAGATCATCCGTTCACCCACAGCGCGTCTCATAAAGACATGGCGGTTGGAACCAAAAATCACAAATTTGGAATTCAGACCAAAGGAAAAAATTCCACCGGCCTAATGTCCATTGCTCATGTTTCTTGGCCCAAGCAAGTCTCTTCTTATTGTTGGTGTCCTTTAGTAGTGGTTTCTTTGCAGCAATTCAACAATGAAGGCCTGATTCACGCAGTCTCCTCTGAACAGTTGATGTTGAGATGTGTCTGTTTCTTGAACTCTGATTTATTTATTTATTTGGGCTGCAATTTCTGAGGCTGGTAACTCCAATGAACTTATCCTCTGCAGCAGAGGTAACTCTGGGTCTTCCTTTCCTGTGGCAGTCCTCATGAGACCAGTTTCATCATAGCGCTTGATGGTTTTTGCGACTGCAAGAAACGTTCAAAGTTCTTGAAATATTCCGTATTGACTGACCTTCATGCCTTAAAGTATTGATGGACTGTCACTTCTCTTTGCTTATTTGAGCTCTTCTTGCCATAATATGGACTTGGTCTTTTACCAAATAGGGCAATCTTCTGTGTACCACCACTACCTTGTCACAACACAACTGATTGGCTCAAACGCATTAAGAAGGAAAGATATTCCACAAATTAACTTTTAACAAGGCACACCTGTTAATTGAAATGCATTCCAGGTGACTACCTCATGAAGCTGGTTGAGAGAATGCCAAGAGTGTGCAAAGCTGTCATCAAGGCAAAGGGTAGATATTTAAAGAATCTCAAATATAACATATATTTTGATTTGTTTAACACTTTTTTGGGTTACTACATGATTCCATATGTGTTATTTCATAGTTTTGATGTCTTCACTATTATTCTACAATGTAGATAATAGTTAAAAATAAGAAAAACCCTTGAATGAGTAGGTGTTCTAAAACATTTGACCCGTAGTATATATATATTTACATGTATATGTGGATTGTTGGACTAACTTAGATATATTTAAGGGCTACGTAACAACATGGTCTCATTAGAATATATATTTTTTTTTAAATACAAAAGATATATTTAACAATTGTATTCTGACATGTCAAACCCTGCCTCAGCTCTTAGCTGAGGCTTCTAAGATGTCTAGATATCTGTCAAGTTTGAAGCTGCTGTAATGCTTGCTAATACACTCCTTCCATCACTTGCAACGTTCCTTAGTAAGCATCTTAAAAGACCAGCTAGGCCTCACCTGCCTGTGCAAGATTGTTATCCCCCACGCAACTTGTGAATTTCAGTATAGATTCTGTCCATTAGTATACTTGCATGCAAGATGGATAAAAAAGGAGTAGGCCCAACCCAGTACAGTGAAATATTTACTGAACTACATTAAAGAGGGAATCTGCAATCTAAAGATGGAAACAGCTCCACTGGCCGCCCCACCATCGTTCTTTTTGTTTTTGTTGTTGAGCTAAGGAGTGTCGTGCAGCATAGTAAAAAATAATTGCTGTACATTGTGCTCTTCTACCGCGCGTGCAATGATGTCTGAGGGGAAAAAACTGTGTTTGTTGTTTGCTGTAACCTCTTTGTTGTTGTAATTTCCCAAACGGACGTGGCTGTTTCACCATTAAGGATTCCAGCTTTAACACTTATCGCTAATAGTCTTTTTGAAGACATCTTAAAGGCTTCCAACTTATAGAACATGCATTTGCTGCAGTTTGTAGGACTGTCCAATGGACTTTAATGTTGAGTCACCATGGAGGCTCTGTCTGCCTTTCTTCTGGGTCACATTCATTAGGGCACACCGTAGCAAAATGTATTACAAAGTTAAACAAAAAGGACTGTTTCTGATTGGACAAGTTCATATAGTCCCTCCCTCTTTCAGCCCGGTGAGGTGCCCTATGAATATGACCCTGGTTATGAGTCAGTCCTACTCAATGGAATTTCCATCTTTAGAAAAGGGAGTATTTCTCTCTCTCCTTTCTATGTGTCCTGCAAGTTGTTCCAAAGTGGGTGTTGGCTAACTAGCCTAGCGCTGTTTGCACCCAGCGAAGACAGTACTGCATCGTCCCAGGCCCCAAAGAGAATACATGTGTGTGTCCTCTTTGTTCTGAGACATCCACCATCCACCCGCATCTGGCAATAGTCAGGCCTTATGGACTGCTTTATGAAGACAAGTGTATTGTATGATCAGGTTTCTCAAGCCTCATTTATTAAATCAAGCAAACCATCACTGCGGTTTTTCTAGGAGAGAAGAAGGAGGTGAGGGAAGGAGAGAGCCCCCCCCCCCTTTCCTGCTTGTGTCGGTGCTACCACTGGGAGATACTAGTGCCTTTCATGCCTTCTGGGAGAGAGAGAAAAGGAGGGGTGGGGGGCTGTAACTTCACCCTTCTGCCTCCCCTCTTGTGCTATTCTCTTTTCCCAATGCGACCCCCTCCCTCTTTTACTTCTCCTTCCTTAACGTTCAGCTCTGAAGGAGAGAGCATCACCTTTTGCCAAGTCATTTTTCAGAATCAGAAGAAATTGTGCTTCTTGCTTTTTTTCATTCTAACATGAGGGGAACTCATGGGAAGGGGTGTTGCACCACACAGACGCATGTAGCACACACACACACACAACCACACACACACACAACCACACAAACACACACACAGCATACACACACACACACACACACACACACACACACACACACACACACACACACACACACACACACACACACACACACACAGCATACACACACACAGAATACATATACACACACACACACACACACACACACGCACACACACACACACACACACACACACACACACACACACACACACACAGCATACACTCACACGCGCACACACACATACACACACAGCATACACACACACACACACACACACACACACACACACACAGCATACACACACACACATATACACACACACACAGCATAGACACACACACACACACACACACAGCATACACACGCACGCAAGCACACAAGGTTGGGTGGCTTACTTTCTAAATGTAATCATTTACAGGAAGTACTTTTGGATTACCCAAACTCAGTAACGTAATCTGATTACTTTCAGTTACTTTTGTATTACTTTCTCCTTAAGAGGCATTAGAAGAAGTTAAAAAAGGATCCATCCATCAAATGCATTTGGTGTGTCATCATAGTGGTCTCTGACTTGTGGTCAGACTCACTCAGCTGGAACAAACTTAAAATTGTGCCTTTTTTCAATGCTGAATTGAATGTTATTGATAAAACAGAAAGGTGTCATAATGTTGTTCTTTTTTACCGCAAACATCCTTTCTATATAAAAAATTTATAATAATCATCTAGTTTTTCAAAAGTATCTGTAATCTGATTACAATATTTTAGCTGGTAACGTAACTGATCAGTTACTGTTTTTTGTAATCAGATTACATGTAATCAGTTACTCCCCAACCCTGCAAGCACACACACACCACCTGCCGCTCTTTGAAAATGAATTATCTTCTCCAGGGAGGACTTGAGCTGAATAGTCTATATACTGTATACACAGTTAAAACTGTTTACAGAGAAGTGGGTGGTTTTAGCATTCATCTTATTGCATGCCAGAATCTTATTCAAAAAGGAAAACTTTACCAATTCACAACAAAGCCTCTTTCGGCCCAAAGTAAAAATATGTTTAAAATAAAATCAAAGTTATGGAAGCTTCTGTAACAAAGTGACTTATGCTTGTTGAGCGGTGCAGCTTACCAAAATGTGGCCTGTTTTGAGACATTTCGAAAGTATATATTGTCTTGAATTATACCCTCATATATCATACCATTTTCGAGCAACAAGTACAAAAAAGAAATGCTGCCAATTAATTTCAGATTCTCTGAGAGTTAACAGCATGTAGCCTACACAAATTATCCATATGCAGTTACTGCAATTTTAATGGAGAGTTTGTTTTTTTACCACGATTCAATGCTGAAATATCTGGGCTCCAGTGAGGACTTTGGTGGAGAGAGGCTGCAGCGCAGTGGCGGCTGAGGATACCAGACAATATTCCGAGTTTATTCTTATTCCCATCAGGTACATTGACTGAGAATAAGTGTGAGAGTGAGGGCACGGGGTCACTGGTGACTAATTTTCTGAGCACTCACAGATTGTTTAAGTAATGGAGCACTTATTGCATTCGCTCCCCCATCACAGCAAACAAGCCCTGAAAAATCCATACAAATTCCCACGTGAGATAGACTTGGGAGGGGAAAGGAGCAGACCGGGCCCTGGGCCTATTCTTTCAAGTATAGCAAATGGAACAGGCCTAATGTGCAATTTAAAATCAATATCTTAAAAAATGCTTTTCCTACCTGCAAAAGCATCATCTAAATATCAATAGGGCTTCAGAGAAAACTGGGAGGCGATAGAAGACGGATTCCGAGGTGCTTTGATTGAGGATTTGGCACTGTCTATCCCGAGGAATCGGGCCTCTCTTTGCTTTCTCTTTCAATACGGCGCCACACTAGACGCATGAGGTTTAATGAAGTAGCGTTGTGTCTGTCAAGCTAGGTGTAGTCTTCAATCCTTTCATATTCTAAGTAAATCCCAAAGAAATGTGTTGGGGATACTAAGAGAGGGAGGGAGGTAGGTAGGTAGGTATGGAGCAGGGAGGGAGGGAAGGAGGTACGGAGCAGGGAGGGAGTGAGGGAAGGAGGTAGGGAGCAGGGAGTGAGGGAAGGAGGTAGGGAGCAGGGAGTGAGGGAAGGAGGTAGGGAGCAGGGAGGGAGGGAAGGAGGTAGGGAGCAGGGAGGGAGGGAAGGAGGTAGGGAGCAGGGAGGGAGGGAAGGAAGGAGGTAGGGAGCAGGAAGGGAGGGAAGGAGGCAGGGAGGGAGGGAGGGAGGGAGGTACAGAGCAGGGGGGAGAGAAGGAGGTAGGGAGCAGGGAGGGAGGGAGGGAGGTACGGAGCAGGGAGGGAGGGAGCAGGGAGGGAGGGAGGGAGGTACAGAGCAGGGAGGGAGCAGGGAGAGAGGGAGGGAGCAGGGAGGGAGGGAGCAAATAGGGAGGGAGGGAGCAGGGAGGGAGGGAGCAAATAGGGAGGGAGGGAGCAGGGAGAGAGGGAGGGAGGTACGGAGCAGGGAGGGAGGGAGCAAATAGGGAGGGAGGGAGAGAGGGAGGGAGGTACGGAGCAGGGAGGGAGGGGGCAAATAGGGAGGGAGGGAGCAGGGAGGGAATGGGGGCATGTTTTTTCTAAGCTACCGGAGGATTTTTTTTCCTCCACTACTCCAAAGCTCAAAGTAGTCACTTTGTCTATTTCAGCGTCTAGATTCTGTGTTTCATATCCAAATATATAGCATTCTTGGAAAGATGACCCCTGCTCCTTTTACAGGTGTGCTTGGTTTTGACAATGGAAATAATATGTTAATGTTTACATACAGTATATGTATAGTGTATATTTGCTACGTCCTTAGATACTTGATGAAAATGAGTGTTAGCAAGAATAGTACCTAAAAATAATTACGCAAGTGAGATAATTGACTTGTTTTATTCTACTGAATTGAGATTAGAATAAGTGTAATTAGTTTGCTAATCCAGTGACCCTGAATATGTCCTTAATTACATAAACCCATGCATGAATCAGGTGCTGTTTACCACAGTGAATAGGCCTAAATTAATTTGGTCTGATTAAAATTCCACCACAGCTCCTATCTCTATCTCCTCCATTCTACCGGTCATCTTTGACGTTTCAAACCAAACCCTGCTCTTCCAATAAGAACAGAACAGAGGACATGATCTGTCAAAGAAAGATCACTTTAAACACAGCAGGACCTTTTCAGTCTAAATGATGATGCCGTCTTAGGAGAAAGAATTGAAGTGATGTGATTCCTCTTGGTTATAATTTTTTATTTTCCATTTCAAAGCCCAAAGTTGAGTCAGGCAGCATCGGAAAATGGTTGCTATTCCAAAAAGGTAATTAATGTCTCTATCTTTGCCATGTCTTGTGTTTGCTCATCTCTCTCCATCTGGATTCCATTACAAATAAGACAGTCGTCAGGGAAAGAGGAGGAGGGAGAGGCTGGGAGAGAGGATGACGGAGAGGCTGGGAGAGAGGAGGAGGAGGAGGCTGGGAAAGAGGAGGAGAAAGAAGCTGAGAGAGAGGAGGAGGAAGAGGCTGGGAGAGAGGAGGAGGAAGAAGCTGGGCGAGAGGAGGAGGAAGAGGCTGGGCGAGAGGAGGAGGAAGAGGCTGGGAGAGAGGAGGAGGGAGAGGCTGGGAGAGAGGAGGAGGAAGAGGCTGGGAGAGAGGAGGAGGAAGAGGCTGGAAGAGAGAATGAGGGAGAGGCTGGGAGAGATGAAGAAAGAGAGAGTCTGGAAGAGAGGAGGAGAGAGATGCTGGGAGAGACTGGGAGAGAGGAGCAGGGAGAGGCTGGGAGAGAGTATGAGGGAGAGGCTGGGAGAGGCAGGTAACTTTAGAACACACAATTGCACCATAGGGAGACGGAGACAGAAGACTGGACAAGTCCTATTGACAGTTTAGTCAGGTATTTGTTTGTTCTGGCACCTTATGTTATCTATTCTTCTCACTATTATGCAATCAATCTCACTCCATTACTGGATTGTGGTCAACAAAAATAGCAACACAAATCATGAGAATATGAGACAGTAATTAATTTTCTTTATATTCGTTAAAAAATTGTTTTAACAAACCAGCTAACACAACAAATGCTACATAATGTGTTTCTCATGAGGGTATTTTGCTATGAGGCTGCCATTGCTTCTAGCAGGGGCATCAAGGTTGAGAGTTATTCCCTCTGCAGAGGGCTAGACACATCAGATACAGACCACTCTCATTAACAGATGACCTCGGCCAAGGCCAGGGGTCGCTGTAGTCTGACCTCTCAATGACCCCCACATGACCCCTGTTCATATTGGCCTGAGGCCAGGGACTGACCGACTGACCATTGCAGCCATGTCTGTGCCTGTAATGGAGTTTTCACTGGGGAGAAAACAGAGTGGAGTGTCAATGGGGGGTTTTCAAGGACAATACAGTTTGTACAGGTTGAGATTGGCTGGTTAAGGCCTGCTACGTAGTCTGTATCTAGTTGTGTGTTCAATGAAAATGTCTACTTTTTCTGTGGTTTCTTATCTTGTAAATTGTATGGGGTTGACGAGAAATTGCAATACACATTTTGAATATGTGTTAGCTGAAAATCACTTATGCTCACCAAATTTAATGAAAAAGTCATCCCAGATTAGCTGTCACTAACTGAAGTAGATAACAAAAGTTGTTTGTTTGAAGTTGTTGCAAAGTGCATCATGGGTTGTCTGTACTGGCTATTATACAGAGGAAACAGTCGGATGCATGTCATTATGGAAACTGGCCAACTTGAATTACATAGAAGTAAAGCAGTGTCTTAGTTGACTGTGGATAGTGGGATACATAATCTGTAAACATACAAGCATTAATCTCAAAAAGTATAAATGGTCGACAGTTTACATATGCTCTGTCAACGTACTTGTGAAGCGAATTGTTATGGATTGTATTATCACAAGACATTTGTTCTTAGCGTGACAATGTTTGGCCTAGGGCCACCAACATGTTTTATTTAATAAAGTGGGAATTTTGCACTGTTTTCCTTTCATTACTTTTAAGTTGAAAACAGAAACAGAAAGCCACTCGCTTTAAAGCATGAACTTTCCCGCCCAACAACTGTCAAATGCAATATGAGCATCTGGATTCTAAGAGGGAGGCTTTTTGCAGGATGTCCGTTTTAATGCGACCATTTTTCAAGCTTCTTTCTCCCTTTGCATTTCTCTACGCTCAGCAGAGCCCCTTTAACTACTGACCAAATGAAATCAAATGTTATTGGTCACATACACATATTTATCAGATGTTATTGCGGGTGTATCGAAATGCTTGTGTTCCTAGCTCCAGCAGTGCAGTAATATCTAACAATTCACAACAATACACACAATTCTAAAAGTTAAAGAATGGAAATAATAAATATATCAATATTAAATTGAGCAATGTCGGAGTGGCATTAACTATTTGCATTGCACCCCCCCCCCCCCCCCCCCCCCCAACCCCTCTTTTACGCTGCTGCTACTCTCTGTTTATCATATACATGTATGCAAAATCACTTTAACCATACCTACATGTACATACTACCTTAATTAGCCCGACTAACCGGTGCCTGTATATAGCCTCACTACTGTTATTTTTCACTGTCTTTTTACTGTTGTTTTTATTTCTTTACTTATCTATTGTTCACCTGATACCTATTTTTTACTTAAAAATCGCACTGTTGTTTAGGGCCTGTAAGTAAGCATTTCACTGTAAGGTCTACACCTGTTGTATTCGGCGCACGTGACAAATGAACTTTGATTTGATTAAAATACAGTAGAATAGAATACAGTATATACATATGAGATTAATAAAGCAGTATGTAAACATTATTAAAAAATTATTAAAGTGACTAGTGCTCCATTATTAAAGTGGCCAGTGATTCCAAGTCTATCTATATAGGGCAGTAATCTCTAAGGTGCAGGGTTGCATAACCGGGTGGAAGCCGGCTAGTGATGGCTATTTAACAGTCTGATGGCCTTGAGATAGAAGCTGTTTTTCAGTCTCTCCATCCCTTTTTTGATGCACCTGTACTGACCTCGCCTTCTAGATGATAGCAGGGTGAACAAGGGTGGTTGATGTCCTTGATTATCTTTTTGGCCTTCCTGTGACATCGGGTGCTGTAGGTGGATCAAGACCTGGGTTTAAATACTGTTTGAAATCATTTAAATACTTTGAACATATGCTTTAGCCTGCCTTGAGTGCCAGGTGCGTGGGGTTTGCGCTTGTGAGACATTTCTATTGGTTCCATTGCAACAGGCAAGCTCAATCAAGCACAGCCAAAGTATTTAAAGTGATTTCAAAAGTATTTAAACCCCGATCTTCCCTGGGTCTACTTCAGCTTTGGAGGCTGGAGATTTAGGCTGCAGAGGACTCTAAGCCAGGAGCCGTGGGGGAGTATTTCAGAGGCTGGGAGAAAAAAGTCAACAACAAAAAAGAGCATGGGAGTCACGGGGACCGAGAGGAAAGCGAGGGAGGAGGGTTCTTCGTGCTCTCGGCCAGTCTTCAGGCACATGTCTAAAAAAGACCACCATGCTCGGGGATGAGCCAATAGGCCGCTTTAGGGTGCTGTGCTCAGCGCTAGAGATTGCCATAAGCTTTGACAGATTCAAAGGGAAAGGCGACGTAACGAAATGCTTTAGCGGGGATGACTGTATGTCCGTTAACTGAGAAATTGAGTGTCCAAGCTTCAGTTCTGTGTCGAGAAGCAGTTTCATAGAAACTGGTCTCAATCTCCATTGTGTTTCCATTTATACAGTTAAATTTACTTTTGACACTTAAGTATATTTAAAACCAAATACTGTTAGTAGTATTTTACTGGGTGACTTTCACTTTTACTTTTCTATTATGGTGTCTTTACTTTTACTCAAGTCTGGCAATTGGGTACATTTTCCACCACTGCCTTCATATTCCTTCCCATGAAATACATGTTTCTCTGTATCAGGATTATTTGTTTTCCAGATCGACTTAGAAGTTTGATAAGAAGAGGGTAATTTCAGTGGTAATGTGTTAAAATTGACAATATAACATTTACAAGACAAGGTCTTGTCAGATCACAAAAGCTTATTTAGGTTTCTAAATCACTATAAAACCTGTTTTGCCATGGAATGTATCCAGCCAAGTCCATTAACCAATAGGCAGCACATCTCACAGTGGAACTATGTAGAGTAGAGACAGTCACATGACGTAGAAGGGTCGACACGGGCCACCCGTCTCTTTACCCCGATGAAATATCAACACTAGTCTCACGGTAGCCAAGGATTGAGAAACTGAGCTGTTTTCATCTGGGAGTCAGATTTGGTTCTCTTTTTTTGTCCTCTTTCTTCATGCACTCAAAGGCCCTGGCCCCAAAGCAGATGTGCCTGGGAGGCACAGGCATCAGGCTGGGGGTGAAAGTCAGGGTGCGGGGGTGTGAGGGTTAAGTTTAGGGTCAGGGGTTGCTTTAAGGTCAGGGTTACGGTCAGGTTGAGGTCAGAGTAAGGTGAGGGTGTCCACTCCCCTTGGAGCGGTGTTTAAGTAGTCAGTGTTTAGCTCTGTGTTCAGTAAACCAGCTATCCGCCAATTAGTGGTCACTAGATTAGGTGAACTAGATCAGTCCTAGGTGTTCAAATACTTCAGAGGATAATAGACTCACCAATATATTAACATCCGCCAACACAGTCATTTTTATCAAGGCTCTTCCGCATTTGGCAGGTTGTAGGGGTACAGGTTATAATACAGAGGATTTACAGTAACTGCTGAACATTTGATAGGGCATTGTTGTTTTAAGATTTAGGAGTACTTTGGCTCAGTATATTTTAAGGGAGAGTTGTTGTAGTTAGTGGGTATGGGGTCGTCAACAGAGACCGGTGGTCCCACAGCAGTGCTGAATTGCCAGAGACCCCAATGATTTGCCACCTTAGGGATGAGTTACATGCCCTCCGATATGATTTATTTCAAATGTCAACTAAAATATTATTTATGTTTCTATGGTATCTCGCGGCAGTTGTTTGTGATCCCATCACCCTTGGCTGTCACCACCATTTCTGTGCTCGCCTGCTCTCTCAGGGCTGCGGCATTCTGGGAAACCAAACACCATCCGACGAGGGGGACAGGGATGAGTCTCGGTACATGTGCTTAACCTCCCTGTGTCATGCCGGGGGGCACAGACAGTGCGTCATATCAGACATATGCCGTCCCTCAAAACCAAAATTATACTCCCTGAAGAAGAGGCAAAGACAGACTGGGCTTGTGTTGTCAAACAATCTGTCTGTCCAATGGGCCGACAGCCATGGGAATAATAACATTCTCATGACTGTGTAGTAGTGTATTCAACGGCTCTTATGGCAACGCCAGATATATGTCTGCGCCTGACAAAACCACTTAGCGTTTCGCTGTATGACTTCATGAATGGTAGATCATGATTGGTTCATCTTGAGTCTTCGTTGTTGCACAATACTTTTGATATCCAGTATTGAGCTGTTTTTTTCTTCAACGTGTTTTTGAAATTCATATTCATGGCGGCTGTTGTGGGGAAAAAACTTGTGATCAATGTGTTCACGTGTAACTTCATGGATTGTGGTTTACTTGTGAATTTTGACTGTTGGAAAGGTAATGAAATTTGCCCAAGGCATCATTCAAAGATGCAAAGAAATGTGATATTCCACCTATTCATTAACTCCTCTTCTCTATCTCTCCATTGTCTTAGAAAATCCAACCAGGGGCATTCTCACGGCTTTCCTGGGCTTAAGATCTCATAAAATGAGCTGTCACCTTCTTAGTTATTGGGTCCTTACAAATAACCAAGATGCATAACTTGAGAAAGCACCCGTTTCTAAACCCTCTGTGGTACAGAGAAAAAAGCACTTTCAAATACATTATTATTAATATGTTGCATAAACTAGGTCTGGACTGTACAGCAGATCGGATTAGCCAAGAAATGTAATATCAAAACGATGCCTTCTTCTGTCTCTCTCTCTCTCTCTCTCTCTCTCTCTCTCTCTCTCTCTCTCTCTCTCTCTCTCTCTCTCTCTCTCTCTCTCTCTCTCTCTCTCTCTCTCTCTCTCTCTCTCTCTCTCTCTCTCTCTCTCTGCCATGTGTTGTCATTTAAAATGATATTTTCTGAAGTTAATGACAAACGCAGGGTAGGCATAAATGGCTCATCCAGGGTGCTAATTTTATTGGCTGAGCAGACCCCGTAAAAAGGTCATTAAGCCTGGTTTGTGTTTAACCCGCGATCGTGAGGTGGAGGAAACAGTATTGATTAAATGACAGTTTAACAAGCAGCTGTATAAAAAAATAGTGTCGAAGGAGGAGGAGGGGGGGCACTTGAAACGACCACTCGAGCTGACATTACGTTGAGGCGAAGGACTGGAGAGGAAGAAACCACGGCGAGGGCCTGCTTCCTTTGACGTGGTCATGATGGAAGTCACACACCCCTGCTCCTGACAAATTTATGTTAACAAGCAAATTAGCCACGGCGGAGAGAGGGGCCTGTGACAAATCAATAGACGGCAATAAAAACGTTGGTGCTGACCACACACTGTCTAGCGAATGTAAACTGCTAGGCGGCGCCATGTCCCCAAGGCCAGGCCAACAATAACCTACAACTGAGCGAGCCACAAAAGGTATCGACACAGAGCGCAGCCTCAATTTCCCCAGGCGGCAGGGGCCTGTCACATCAAACCGGCTATTAGTCACAAATTCTTGCTGCCATGGATCCATGCGTTCTCTAGGGGAACGTTGTCAACTTGAAAGTTGTGCCACTGGCAGAAAGGACATCTGTTTCCACTGTAGTGTGTGTTGAACAGAAGAGAGCTAGAGGTTGGGTTGTGAAAAAGAGCAATTGAGAAAGGATGATAAACGATGCTTGTTTAAGTATGTGTGGCTATGGAGAAAGTGGTATTTTCTGTGTTTTGAAGGTTGTGTGTTCGCATTGAAATTTACTTATACTTTCTGACATATAAAGTACGATTACACAAACAACATTGATTACACTATCAAAAGTAATTACATTATCAAAAGTAATTACAAACTTCAACAATGTCCGAAAGCAAATTTGCAAACCACAATTTTCCACAAAATACAGTTTGTAAAAGGTAGATGAAATGAATGAAAGGCAAAACACTTGTTTTGTCTGTAGGTGAACATAACATATAGATATTAAAATTAAAGCACAATTTCCATTAATAACCAAGCAAATATTATCTCAAATAATAAGATGTTTCCACCAGCTCTCAGTCCCTACTTCCCACCTCCTTACTATATGTCCACACGTCTGTCCCTGTGGAGCACAGTGGGCGATCCGACATGGCTGTAAGTGCTGCAGTCTGTAGCCTTGTAGGTTTCAATCAGCGTCTCACAGCAGGGTGCCAGGTTCCAGACCGGTTCTACTTCATTTCCCTTCACACTGAAACAGGTGTCCCTCGCTGGCCATCACTCACCACTACCTAAGTGATCCGTCCCCATCCATTACGGCTCTATTAATTGCCCCCTGCGTTCCTCAGTCGCCTCCCGGTTAATGTTTAATGTGGCTCACTGGCTACACACGCTGGATCAATTAACAAAGACACAGAGCAGGTAACAAAGACACAGACACAATTACGCATACAGGGGCAGACGGGAAGATAGTGGCCTGCTATTGGACAGTTGAACGGACATGTCCCATCAGTCTTGTTGTGGCAAACACAATGGAGGTGGGATAAATACATATCATTTTGTTAATTAAGTTGGACAGGAAAGTCGTTTTTAAGAGCTCATTAAGACAATCACTATTATTTGGGGTGGAGGGTAGTGGAGAGGTTAAACAGGACATCTGATGAATAGACTAACACTATTAAAAAAAAGTAACTACACAGTTAAGTCAGCTGCCTAGCAGTTCAATTGTCTGTCCAATCAAGAGACAAAGAAACTGTATAGGATTTTTCTAAAACCTTCTCTATTCATTGCAGAAAGAGTTATCATTTGCAATGGACACATTTTGGGTTTGCCTTCATACTCCCACGACGTTTGATACCCAAAGGTCCAAAATAACCTCCATGAAGTCAAAGAGTGCCAACACTTTAGATGTAGTACAAACAAGTAAATACACCGGGTCAACACTTTAGATGTAGTACAAACAAGTAAATACACCGGGTCAACACTTTAGATGTAGTACAAACAAGTAAATACACCGGGTCAACACTTTAGATGTAGTACAAACAAGTAAATACACCGGGTCAACACTTTAGATGTAGTACAAACAAGTAAATACACCTGGTCAACACTTTAGATGTAGTACAAACAAGTAAATACACCGGGTCAACACTTTAGATGTAGTACAAACAAGTAAATACACCGGGTCAACACTTTAGATGTAGTACAAACAAGTAAATACACAGAGTCAACACTTTAGATGTAGTACAAACAAGTAAATACACCTGGTCAACACTTTAGATGTAGTACAAACAAGTAAATACACCGGGTCAACACTTTAGATGTAGTACAAACAAGTAAATACACCGGGTCAACACTTTAGATGTAGTACAAACAAGTAAATACACCGGGTCAACACTTTAGATGTAGTACAAACAAGTAAATACACCGGGTCAACACTTTAGATGTAGTACAAACAAGTAAATACACCGTGTCAACACTTTAGATGTAGTACAAACAAGTAAATACACCGTGTCAACACTTTAGATGTAGTACAAACAAGTAAATACACCGGGTCAACACTTTAGATGTAGTACAAACAAGTAAATACACCGGGTCAACACTTTAGATGTAGTACAAACAAGTAAATACACCGTGTCAACACTTTAGATGTAGTACAAACAAGTAAATACACCGTGTCAACACTTTAGATGTAGTACAAACAAGTAAATACACCGGGTCAACACTTTAGATGTAGTACAAACAAGTAAATACACCGGGTCAACACTTTAGATGTAGTACAAACAAGTAAATACACCGTGTCAACACTTTAGATGTAGTACAAACAAGTAAATACACCGGGTCAACACTTTAGATGTAGTACAAACAAGTAAATACACCGGGTCAACACTTTAGATGTAGTACAAACAAGTAAATACACCGGGTCAACACTTTAGATGTAGTACAAACAAGTAAATACACCGGGTCAACACTTTAGATGTAGTACAAACAAGTAAATACACCGTGTCAACACTTTAGATGTAGTACAAACAAGTAAATACACCGGGTCAACACTTTAGATGTAGTACAAACAAGTAAATACAACGGGTCAACACTTTAGATGTAGTACAAACAAGTAAATACACCGGGTCAACACTTTAGATGTAGTACAAACAAGTAAATACACCTGGTCAACACTTTAGATGTAGTACAAACAAGTAAATACACCGGGTCAACACTTTAGATGTAGTACAAACAAGTAAATACACCGGGTCAACACTTTAGATGTAGTACAAACAAGTAAATACACTGTGTCAACACTTTAGATGTAGTACAAACAAGTAAATACACCGGGTCAACACTTTAGATGTAGTACAAACAAGTAAATACACCGGGTCAACACTTTAGATGTAGTACAAACAAGTAAATACACCGGGTCAACACTTTAGATGTAGTACAAACAAGTAAATACACCGGGTCAACACTTTAGATGTAGTACAAACAAGTAAATACACCGGGTCAACACTTTAGATGTAGTACAAACAAGTAAATACACCGGGTCAACACTTTAGATGTAGTACAAACAAGTAAATACACCGGGTCAACACTTTAGATGTAGTACAAACAAGTAAATACACCTGGTCAACACTTTAGATGTAGTACAAACAAGTAAATACACCGTGTCAACACTTTAGATGTAGTACAAACAAGTAAATACACCGGGTCAACACTTTAGATGTAGTACAAACAAGTAAATACACCGGGTCAACACTTTAGATGTAGTACAAACAAGTAAATACACCGGGTCAACACTTTAGATGTAGTACAAACAAGTAAATACACCTGGTCAACACTTTAGATGTAGTACAAACAAGTAAATACACCGGGTCAACACTTTAGATGTAGTACAAACAAGTAAATACACCGGGTCAACACTTTAGATGTAGTACAAACAAGTAAATACACTGTGTCAACACTTTAGATGTAGTACAAACAAGTAAATACACCGGGTCAACACTTTAGATGTAGTACAAACAAGTAAATACACCGGGTCAACACTTTAGATGTAGTACAAACAAGTAAATACACCTGGTCAACACTTTAGATGTAGTACAAACAAGTAAATACACCGGGTCAACACTTTAGATGTAGTACAAACAAGTAAATACACCGGGTCAACACTTTAGATGTAGTACAAACAAGTAAATACACCGGGTCAACACTTTAGATGTAGTACAAACAAGTAAATACACCGGGTCAACACTTTAGATGTAGTACAAACAAGTAAATACACCGGGTCAACACTTTAGATGTAGTACAAACAAGTAAATACACCGGGTCAACACTTTAGATGTAGTACAAACAAGTAAATACACCGGGTCAACACTTTAGATGTAGTACAAACAAGTAAATACACCTGGTCAACACTTTAGATGTAGTACAAACAAGTAAATACACCGTGTCAACACTTTAGATGTAGTACAAACAAGTAAATACACCGGGTCAACACTTTAGATGTAGTACAAACAAGTAAATACACCGGGTCAACACTTTAGATGTAGTACAAACAAGTAAATACACCGGGTCAACACTTTAGATGTAGTACAAACAAGTAAATACACCGGGTCAACACTTTAGATGTAGTACAAACAAGTAAATACACCGTGTCAACACTTTAGATGTAGTACAAACAAGTAAATACACCGTGTCAACACTTTAGATGTAGTACAAACAAGTAAATACACCGGGTCAACACTTTAGATGTAGTACAAACAAGTAAATACACCGGGTCAACACTTTAGATGTAGTACAAACAAGTAAATACACCTGGTCAACACTTTAGATGTAGTACAAACAAGTAAATACACCGGGTCAACACTTTAGATGTGGTACAAACAAGTAAATACACCGGGTCAACACTTTAGATGTAGTACAAACAAGTAAATACACCGGGTCAACACTTTAGATGTAGTACAAACAAGTAAATACACCGGGTCAACAAAGGGCCATGTGTTCTAAAACAATAGTTATCTTAGATTAAGACATGCACGTGTTAAGGAGAATTGTTTTAAAAGAAGATTTATGATTCTCTCGCATTTGCCTCTCAATCAGGGGCGGTATTGTCTGGGGACAAATCTGGAATACAGATGAGATGGGGCGATGGAGGCTCAAAAATATAGATCCATTTTTGAGACAAGGGTTTGGCACATTTAATGAATTCATGCTCTCCCTTTCTCTCCTCTCTCTCTGCACCTCTCCCTCTCTCTCTCATCTCTCCCTCTCTGTTTCTCCTCTCTCTCTGCACCTCTCCTTCTCTCTCCCCTCTCTCTCTGCACCTTTCCCTGTCTTTCTCTATCTCTGAAAGGCTGAAAACGATGAAACAAAGAGCCTCTCACAAGTGACCGTTAGGGAGGTGCTCTGCAGGCGATCAATCACTAATCAGTCATTGAAAATGCTTGTTCTGTTCTTGCAGGATGTTCCTATTACTAACAGAGTATGTGGTAGGTAGGCCGAGTAGCCGATACTGTAGCATGGATGGACATGTATATCATGGCCTGTTGTATTCAGTTTCTTTTGTTAAACAAGCTATCTTATTTTCTCAAATCAAATCAAGAGTGATTTATAAAGCTCATTTCAGCCATGGAATGCAACACAATGTGCTTTTCAGGAAATTAAACAAACTAAAATCAATAAAAATAAAAGCTGAAATATTTTTTGAATAACTAATGATTTCACAAAGAATTGCTCTCACATAAAATAATTGTTTGTGTTGCAGTAAAGTGCATAGAAACTGATCTGGTTTTTCCATTTCTACTGGTGTATGGATGGTGAAAGATACGTTGTATTTCAATAGGAAATGTAGTTTGGTTGAAGACAATGTAACACAAACAAATCCAGACTGTAAAGGTGGATGATTCTTTTTTTTAAATATCATTTTATCCAATGTTTTTTATCAAAAACACATCTAACCAAATACACATCTAACCGCACGCCCACACACACACACACACACACACACACACACACACACACACACACACACACACACACACACACACACACACACACACACACACACACACACACACACACACACACACACACACACCCACACACACACACATCACCCTCATGAATCCTGAACCCTCAGCGGACCCAGCGAGGCTTTGGATGATGCCTGAGGTTGATACGACCTCCCAGGATAAGAATCACAGTATAACCTTAGCATAGTTTTATCTTTACCACTCTTAACTTCCTTAAATACCCAGTGCGGTAAAAAATATGATTTTCCTGTGTTTTATATATGTTTCCACTCGATGAGGTTGGAATGATAGTGGGAAATTGTTAAAATTATGATAATGCCCTTTTAGTGTAAGAGCTGTTTGAAAAGACCGCCTGAAATTTCTGCCTGTTTTGGTGGGATGGAGTTTTGGCCTGCCTGGTGACATCACCAGGCGGTAAGTTAATTAATAGACCAATAAGAATGAGAGTTCCAAACCTCCCTGCGAATAACAACTAGTTTAAAAATGTACCCTCCCCACTCAGACCACTCCCAGATAGTCCTAGCTAAATTCTTGCTTGAGAAATTGCTCTTTGCTAAGAAGCTATTTTTGTTTATTTTTGACAATTTTAATTGAAAACAAATCACAGTAAGGTACTTAATTGTTACCCAGAAATGATTTGATATTGAGATTTTTTTTTTAAACGGCTGCATTGGACCTTTAAACTGCAAAAAGAAAGACATTGGACTTTCCAAAATATTTGAGATGTCAGTATGAAATCTGAATGTGTTGTGTTTTCATATTTGTTTGTGTGTAAAAATTACAATTTATATAATAGTAGATCATGTACAATTGTAAAGTGTTAATATGTGTTCGATGAATAATCTAGAAAGGAATCGGATCACGAAAAGGTAGTCACACTCAAGGAAAACTGATAGTCATATACATTTTGTGAGTATTTCAAACATCTTACACAAAAACATCTTGAAAAAACAACACAACAGAATGCAAACTTATAAACTTCTGAAACTATTATTATGTGCTGCACTATACAACTAGCTACAAAAATTACCCCACCCAAAAAAATGTTTGGGTCTCACACAAAGTAACTACTGCCAAATAAAAACATTCACTACAAAAGATTGAAAGAAAAAAGAGAATATTCAGCTTGCCGCCTAGCAGATATCCCACAACTTATTAAATGTGTCTGTGGAATACCCTATTAGGAATGAAGAATGGAGGTAGAAGGAAGAAAGGGCTTTACTTTAAATTGAGTGAGTGCCAACGCACATTTATTGGATCTAATGTGGTACAAGCGACCCCCTGCCACAATATTGGAGCTCCCCGGGCCAGCACTGTCACAGTGAGAGAACATAATAACCTTTTTTAAGGGGGACGACCCGCAGAATAAAGACTTCACAGTCGGTGCGAGCCAAGAAAACGGAGGGCTTCGCGCCTCAGATGAACATAATCTTTTGTTATTACATTGTTAATACGTTTTCCTTCTGCGCTATGATCTCAAACCTCCAACAAACCACCCACTACACTACACCTCCTCCTCCCATGAAAAGTTGATTTCTATTTCAGTATCCGTGTAACGTTGTGAACAGATAGAGAGAACAACTGCCTCAGTGTATAATACTTAGTATTGACCAATATCTCCATCGCCATCTCACAAAGGATGAACTTATCCTAATGCTAGGTCTCGCAACAACAAAAGACTCTTTTTTTTAGGTGTCTCTGAAACGTTTTTATCATGCTTATTCAGCTGCCAACCTGAACCTCCGGTTCTACCTGTGAGCCACCCCGCTACAGTAGTTGCGGACGTACACCACATTTGGGTGGCTGAGGTGGTTCAGCCCTGTGGTGGTTCAGCCCTGTGGTGGTTCAGCCCTGTGGTGGTTCAGCCCTGTGGTGGTTCAGCACTGTGGTGGTTCAGCACTGTGGTGGTTCAGCACTGTGGTGGCCATTGGGTCCATTGATTAACAGATTGGTAATATTAACTGGGGGATCATCCATCCCAGATCACCCATGTCATCTTCATTCCGCATGTTTTTAGTGACAGGGCAGAAAAGCCTCGGTCGGAGCAGGAAAGCATGACCACCTCTCATTAGCGTTGTAATTAAGAGGCCATCAGATAATGATCAATCAGAGAAATCATTCGGTGCAAAGACATACACATTCATGCAGATGTGCACAGGCACACACACACTCATAGACACACACCAAACAAGCATGCACACACACACACACACACACATCATTATTTCATTTGTTTTATTCATACACTATTGGAGTGTCATGCGTAATTATTTTTATAATGTTTTAAGTGTCTATTTTGCTGCTATGTTTAAGTTCATATCAGAATTATTTCCCCCAGAAATCGTGAAAATCCCAATTCAATACTTCGGCCGTATTGAGACACATCCAGAATACAGCATTTCACACAGACACACAACTCTGTCTAATAGATTTAGCATACAGACCGACCGATGAATGGAGAGTGACAGGTATTGAATATCATATGAAGGACCACCTCTTCTTCCTCTATCATGGAGGTGTGATAAATAAACATGTGGCCTGTTTGGCAATATGTCAGTGCAGTGTTTTATGAGGCCACATTTTATACTGCATTATACAGCAATTCACATTAACTCGATGAAGCCACCGACGACCCACTCACGACAACCCAACCCTGGCCACCGTACTGTCACAGCACAATTATGCAGAATCCACTCCGCTTTGATTTAGGAACTATCAACGGCTGAACATCATCCTACGATGGCGTGGAAGAAGGCCGGGAGAGATTGAATTGATTGAATTTTATATTGTTGTTGTCGGAGATCTTAACATGCCAGAATTTACAACCCGAGGAATAATAATGTCATATAAAACTGACAGAGGGGAGACAGCACCCTCTTGTTTGCTCTCTATCTCCATCTTTCTCTCAGGGGTTACCCATCCCGATCCTTTTCCATTTGAAATGTATTCCGTTTTATGGAGAATATGACAAGTTTGTGTTTGACATGGGAGGCGGGGAGGGGATCGATAGCAGTTAATGTACCATGTGTATGTGGAACGTGTGACACTTTGTCACACGATAAGATATTTATATGACTTCTAAGATGATCTATCCATATTCTCTGAAGTACTATTCTAAATGTATAGGGTGGAATAAATATTTGATGAGTTTTTGTCTGAATGATTTATTGTTCTAAAGAGTTATTTTTTTTCATTTCTCTATGCATATGTTTTTGAAGTTCCAAATTCCCGCCCATGTCCTTGAGAAGGCTCCTATGTGTTGTTCAAAATGTTTATGGGGAAATAAAATCGAATCGACACACAAGAAATGGACACACTGGCCATCAGAACAACCATGCACAACATCAAATGAGCAAACTTCCACTCCTTTCACAGACCCAGGGAAAAAGGGTGCCATTTCTGATACCACAAAATAAACCCAATCCATTTGAACACTTTTCTACCTCCGCTGGTCTGTGACACAGAGCTATGGTCGTCTGGTTATGGCCTGAATGGGACCAGGTACCGGATGAGTGGGTACATCAAGGTGACCATCTCCTCCTCCTCCTCTTCCCATTTTCCTTCAAACCCACACTTCCATCATCCGGGCCCATGTTAGTGCAGTGTAATTACTCGCCCCAACCCCCCAAAAATGACAGGACGTTGACCCCGACGAATTATTGAATTTTCATCGTCCGCCTAAGGCCATGTCGGGGCTATTCAATTTTTGCCTGAGGAGGACAAGCCATTAAAGGAGATAAGTCAAGAAACCGTCTCTTCTGATTGCCCGAAAGAAGCCATTACCACGACACAGGATCGGGGACAGCTCTGGTGAGAGTGGACATCAGAAAGATGTACACACACACACACACACACACACACACACACACACACACACACACACACACACACACACACACACACACACACACACACACACAGCATGTCTCCATCATCCACATACTCACACACAAATCACCCTCCACCACACACACACACAACTCAACCATCCCCCGTCCTCCAGTCGCTATAGGAGAGCAGCAGACACAATTTACATGACTTGAAGGGAAGTGACAGAGAGCAATCAGCCTGGGGAATAGGGTTAGAGCCTACCGCGCAGATACATATTACAGCCCAGCACCCAGCCCCAATCAGATTGCTTATACCGGCCACGACCTACGACCCTGACACATATCAACCAATTGCCCTTTAGAATAATTATGTGGAATAATCTTTTGGCATTTGATTTGAGGCAGATGGTCAGGGAGCCCACTCCTAATGTATTTTTTGGGGTCATTGGTAATAAACACTTTTGGTGCGGCCCGTCTGGTGCCTAAGTGAAATACCCTTAGAGCTGGAGGTCAAAGTTATCTATTTGTGTCTATCTGTCAGTCCGTCAGACTGTCAGTCTGTTTGACCATCTCCTATGGTTGGTGTGGATGATCACCATTGGGAATAGTATGATCCTGTGATTGTTTTTTTGAAAGCATCCCTTGACTTGGCCCCCTTTGATGACTGTCTGGTAAAATCTCATCTTTACTTGAAATGATATCTTGTTAAATCACAAAGCACCATTACAATGCAAAGAAATTAAAGAGAGAAAAACAATATTGCTTCATTATACTGTCAAATGCAATATTCCTGTTTGAGACCTTCTTCTTGTTTGAAACCATCTTCCAGTTTTAGACCATCTTCCTGTTTGAGACCATCTTCCTGTTTGAGACCATCTTCCAGTTTTAGAGCATCTTCCTGTATGAGGTTATCTTCCAGTTTTAGACCATCTTCCTGTATGAGGTTATCTTCCAGTTTTAGACCATCTTCCTGTATGAGGTTATCTTCCAGTTTTAGACCATCTTCCTGTTTGAAACCATCTTCCTGTTTTAGACCATCTTCCTGTATGTTATCTTCCAGTTTTAGACCATCTTCCTGTTTGAAACCATCTTTCAGTTTGAGACTATCTTCCTGTTTGAGATCATCTTCCTGTTTGAGATCATCTTCCTGTTTGAGATCAACTTCCTGTTTGAGATCATCTTCCTGTTTGAGACCATCTTCCTGTTTTAGACCATCTTCCTGTTTGAGACCATCTTCCTGTTTTAGACCATCTTCCTGTTTGAGACCATCTTCCTGTTTTAGACCATCTTCCTGTTTGAGACCATCTTCCTGTTTTAGACCATCTTCCTGTTTTAGACCATCTTCCTGTTTGAGATCATCTTTCTGTTTCATATCATCGTCCTATTTGAGACCATCTTCTTTCAGCCAACAGAATTAGATCATCAGCTTTGATTAGCAGGTTGAATTAATTCATCAATACCCGGAGAGCTCAAAAGAGAGCTTCAAAGTTACTTAGGATCACTGTGGCGTTTCTGAATGAACTTGATGATGTCCTGAAATGTATACCGTGCTAGAGCAGGGACATGTGTTCTCTGCTCATTTCACCTCCATATTTTATGCACATAGCATAATATACAGTGTCCATGTTAGACAGTCACGGTAGTGGGTAGAGGGTGTAAAGGTACAATGCTTCTGATACTTTAATCGACTAGGACTCACATTTGGGCACCTATTTATTTTTGTTCCGTATCTACGTCAAGTTAAATTGGCACCCAATGTGGGGCTTATTTTATTAAAGCAAGACGAACAGGCATTGCACATCAAACATGATCATTACATCATTTACATGAAAGCAAAACCCACTGCCTCTCTTACATATGAACATCCCCTTGCCTCGTTCATTAACCAGTTGATGACCATTAACTCAGCATGACCTTAACCCTGGCCCTATAGCTACACAACTATAAACTTAACCCTGTAGTGCTTGTCTTGCCACCTCACCCCACCACTGTCACATTAGTCTGTGACCTTAATCATACACTCCTATCAGAAACCCAGTGAACCTAGCCTCCCATGAGAGTTCTGCTCCTTCACAAACTCTGGCTGAGCCCGGATACCCTATTTAGGGCTGTGATGGAGGGAGGCCCCGCTCAGCCACCCATCTCATTGTTTCACACCCTCTACCCAGCCCCCAGCTAGACCTGCATGTCCCCACTGGCTCCCTTCACAGCAGGATGCTAGTTGGCCATTTTGGCTGTATCCTCCACCCCACTTCCACCCTCCACAGAGGGTTAACATCACCACATGTCACTGTCACACATCAAATCAGAAATTAAAGATCTTTTGAGAGTTTGTGTCTGCTATTCCCTCTGTGAGATCCTGACATAGGGTCTTTTTATGAATCCTGGTTATTTAAAGTTGTAAACTTTGTTGTTGTATTAACTTGAAATTCTGTAAAAGCGCAGGAGCAAAAGGAATAATCCCAAAATGTTATACAAACTATTCATTCTAGCTAAAGCAAGCACGCTAATACTAATATGAAATATGCAGAAGAGTTATGTTGCTAGCTGAAGGAAGAACACTAAGGAGATCATATCGTGGGAGCAGACTCCATCGACTCCGTCAAGCGATCAAATGTTCCACTCGCTTGCCTGTCATTTAACGAAATCTCACCAGGTCACACCTTCCCATTTTGCCCCGAGGACACCAATTTATCCAGCGCATCTGTGTACCTATGGGATCGTAATCACGTGTGAGGCTATGTGGACGTTGACAACGTTCAATGTACATGTTGTGAGTATGCTCCCCCAGCTTTCATGTTTCATCATGTTTGGTTGTGGACTGCATCACTTTACATTTATTGAAATGAGCGGATCCCCAGGGGTTGTGTGTAGAGCTGAGGCCTGCAGCCCTGCATCTATCGACTCCCCAGGATTATGGCTGGCTGAGGCTGCAGGCAGGTCCCCTAGGCCCGTGGAGGTGACCCACGCCATGCCAAAGTTCAGGAGGGGTGAGAGCTCCCAGGAGCAGATTAGGGGCCTGCCTGTCCCAGCGGAGACATGAAAGTGTGAAATGATATGTGGCATGCATGCACGCACGCACACACACATATACACCACACACACGAACTGGGCCAGTCACATCAAACAGGCCCCAGCTCAACAAAGGCAAGTACACAAACATCAATTAGTGAGATGGGTCATGTGTGACAGCTTGGTAAATAGAAAAATGAGTTAGAGTAAGTAAAATAATGTCTAAATACAATAAAATGTGACTTTTGTGAAGTCTTTACCATTTACTGTTGTGACTGGTGTAGGTATCTAGATGTTTCAGTCCATGTGTACTATAGAATAGAATGTCCAACATAGAATGTTGGACTATCCCATTGTCTATGTTTATTAAGGCATTGGGCTTTCCCAACATGAAAGTTTACTTTTCTGCATACCTTGTGAAATATAAGTGCATTGAATGAGTGTTATAAAATGTACCTCTTTGAAGTATACCCTCAATAAGACATTTCTTAAAACATCTTCATTTTTTCGTAATTCAGTCTTGATCCCATGTTAAGTCTCCTAATTTCGCTGAGAAAACCAAGGAGCTATGTTCAAACAAGGCCATCCATTACACAGTGGTAGACAGGGTAATAGTTGTCTGTTTTTAGGTGTTACGAGGTTGTACGATTTTTTAAATTGGTTCTTTTGTTTAGTAAAATCTTGCTGCCTTTGAAGTTATAATTAACTAGGGCATGACAACTTTATAGCTTATCACTTTCCCACCCCAAAAATTATGCAAAATAAGAATATGACAATTACTACCTGTTTTTTCCATTGGTTACCATTATATCACCACCCAATAATAATATTATTTTAACGTCTGTGAAAAGGCTAGGGGGTGCCTATGGACTAATCAAGGGGTTGAGTATATGAACAACGGACTCCTTCAGTGCTGAAGTGGTTATCTATTTCCCCTCAGAGTGGTATCATCACCACCACCACCACTATCACACAGCCGCTCTCTTTCAGCTTGGAGAGGCAAAATAATTGGATTCTTTCCCACAAATAATGCCTTCACCCTTGAGTTTAATTAACAAGTAGACTGTGGGGCCAGGGTCCATCCTACTACATTCCACTCTGCTATAAAAAATCTTCCTATTTAATGGCCAATATTATTATGACTGGCTGATGATATAGGTCATTATAGCAAGATGCTGTTTTTGAGAAAATTTTGTAGTTTTGGTGTATTTATCAATAGGATAATTTAACCTGCATGATCATAATTTTGCTGTTGAATGTACCTGTGGAAGACTTCAACATCCAACAGTTCAGTGGTCACTTTTAAAAGCTTTAAATGTGTCTTTGTGTTTATGCAATTCATGTGAAAATGTGACCAGTATATGAGCTGAGAAGTGTGACCAGTCTATGAGCTGATAAATGTGACCAGTCTATGAGCTAAGCAAAGCGCTGAACATTGTACACTTTCAAACCCACACATGTGGTTTATAGAGCAGAGCACATCATTTGGTCCAGAAAAATACCCATGAAGTCAGTAGTCAATATAGCAACAAACACAGGCTTTGTAAACAACTACACCAAACAGAGGCACATTTCCCAATCTAGGTCAGGCGACACTGCTACACTGTTGGTCAACACATTTAACAAGGCAAAATCCCAAGTAACGCCAATTTAAGGGATCGAGGCACTATGGTCGGTGGATTTAGGGGACTTACTTTATTACCGTGGGTGTTGTTTTATGGGCAAAGTGCACTCCACACTCTGCGTATCTCAAGCCCCTGTGCGTATTATAACTCTTCCTAAGGTCCTTAGGGCCGCTTTGTATGAGGAGCTGCCATTTTGCTGTCACTGTCCCCCTACACTCTCTCCGGTCTCTAAAGCTCCATGTTTGTTGTTCCATTCCCCTCTATGTCTCCCCGAGGAGCATCCTCATTTTAATATAAATAGAACGCTTCATCATGCAGTGGCACAAACTTTCCCATGCTGCATTGCTCCAGTGGCATTATCAGCTCCATAGGACGAGAAGCTGAGGGGAGACGGCACACTGTGAAAGCAGACAAAACACATTTTATTTTGTTTTCGTCTCAGTTGACCATTCTGATTGGTTGACCGTTCTGATTGGTTTTGTCTAGCGGGCACAATTGAATCGAGCTTACATGTGACATAATAGCCTTACGACACATTTCTGTTAATCCCCCCCCCCCCCCCCCAAAATAAAGTTAATCCTGCAAAAGTAATCAAAAAACAAAGAAATAAGATGATTTCAAAAGCAGCTTCTTGTATGTGTTGGTAGATGGACATACGGTGATGAAGAATCCACTGATAGATTGCCCAGACAGACCAGACAGAAATGTGGCAAATAGTTGTTTCTTATGTGCTAGAAGAAAGGTTCTGAGATCTAAGAGAAAGTGCTTCTTACCAGCCTTTGCTAGCCAGGGCCTGCTCTAGTCTAATCAGATGTGCACAGCTGTATCCCAAATACCAAGGAGATCATTTAACGAGAGATGTGTGCAGCCCTCTCGGCTTGGGATTTCTCTCCCATCCTCGCTCTCCTCTGTTGTGGTAAAGAGGCGGCAAAAGGGCCAGCGGGGCAAGGACACAGCCCGGGGCAGTAGCTGCCAATACCCCTTCGCCCCGAGAACCACTGATTTGTGGCTTCTGATCGCGTGCACCTAAAGCTGGCCACCATGGACTAATTGCCGCTTCATCTGGTCGCGGGGATCCATCTTGGCTAACAAGAAAGCACTAGAGGTCTTCATTTAGCGATCAAGTCGGCTCCCCCAAGGGAATCTCCCCAGTGCAGCTGCTGCTGTTCTCGTCCCTCTTCCCAATCAACACATCAAACGCCCCCCCGCTTCATTTCCCCTCCCTCCTCATATTCTCTTTCTCTCTCCTTCACTATTGCTCCGAAAGAGGCAAGGAAAGTTCCAGGATTGAGGAACCAAAGACCAAGACACAGCGGTGAATACTGAGCGGCAGCTTTAGCCCAACCCTGGGAGCACTCTGGATTTAGCGGGATATTTATTCTTTTATATCCAGACAATAGAGATTGCACATGCCCTCCCGCGCACGCCAGAGTCCCTCTGGTAAATCAGAGAGAAACTAGCCAGAATGTAATGAGACTCCATCAAGACGATTGTCTAGGTTTGGCCATAATCGTGCATAAATTCACATTGTAGCAGGCTAACAGCAGAGGCTGTTATATGTTCCTTGGTATTATTTTCAATGGCTCCTTAGGAAACTAAATGAGAGAAGTATTTTCTAATAAGTTTGACTTCAGTGGACCTCTGGACTCTGTGGTCTAAGCTAATCAGCTAGGTGGTCGACATGAGAGTGATCCCTCTGCTTGTTTAAATTCAGAGCAGAATAAAAATCTAATAAAACTTCTCCCTGTACCCCTGTAGACAGAGACTTATGTGTTTATTAAAAGCATTGTTTAGCATATGCGTTGATTGGTTTTATAATTACGGCAAGTTACCATAGTGAGACACAGACACATTTTATTAATGGTGGAGAGAGGAGTATTGAAAATAGTAATCCATGTTACATCATCAAATTGAACTAGTCTGTCCAATCAATCTGTCCGTCCTTCCGTCCGTTCGTCCATGTTATACCTACAGCGCATACATCATACTGTACGTAAATACAGTCAGCTTTACAGGTGGCTGCAGGGGCAAGTCATCAATTCAGTTATTTGTTTAGAACTAAAAGACTAAACCCATGTTTTAACTGGTTGTAGTTGACAACCTTGGCAGTTAGCGTTGTAACAAAACGAATTAGTAATGAATAGCCTTGTATGGGTAATATCATGTGTGATGTATAGCATATGCATTGGTTAATGATAAACTAAGCACGATGTTACACGAGTCATGACCTTACGATGCATCATGCTGTCATGTTATCTAATGTCTCTGTCATTTGTCTTCAAATTGCTTGCAATGTATTGGCAAAGTCTACTTGCCCAACAAAAAACAAATCATTTCACATATCAATGGCCATAAGACATGGGGAATCATGAGCAGTAATACATCTGGTGTGGCATTTTAAATTCCATGTTAATAACACATCTCCAAATGAGATAATGAACCAGACCAGTAACTATGTATTGGGTCATCACTGTGTCAATCAATAGGCCCGTCAAAAAGTCAGTAAACATATGCGTGAATTAATTCCATCCCAGTTATTATCATATAAAACAGCTCAGTAAATATGCAAATGATTGCCTGGGACACTCTTCAATATCAGTCAACTTGCTACTTGAGCGACAAGCCTCCCCACATTGGTCTCGCCATGATGTTTATATTCATAGCCTGATAAAACGTCCCTTATCTGCTTCCATTATGCGTCAACCTGATAGATGAATTATGTAATGTATTCTATCTCTTTAATTCAACACTATAATGGAGTTATTACAGATTGGAAGACAGAGATGACAACAAAATGCTCCAGTGTCACAGCAATAATAAGTGACATAGCATATCAACGGATCCCCCTTTGCCTCTTGATTAGCCCACATAGCAAACTATATTGTACCAGTCTTTTGCAAGAAACTAATGACAATACTGGTAGCACTGGTGGAAGCCTCATTTTCCAGGTTTTAATGTATTTCTCGTAATTTATAGGGTGTGTGTGTGTGTGTGTGTGTGTGTGTGTGTGTGTGTGTGTGTGTGTGTGTGTGTGTGTGTGTGTGTGTGTGTGTGTGTGTGTGTGTGTGTGTGTGTGTGTGTGTGTGTGTGTGTGTGTGTGTGTGTGTGTGTTGAAACATGCTGATACTGCCAGCTATACACATGGACAATTGTGTGCTACAGTAAACAACTTATTTAAATATTGGTGAATCAAATCTCAATAAATCAAGGATCAATGAGGATTTTACACATCACACACATTTACACATCCACAAGCAACCCTGCCACTCAGGCCGGCACCGCAAAGATGCCAGCGTTGCATCCTGTCAGTCTGCCAGTCCTTTCCACCCCTATTTCACCCAGCCATGCAGATTTTGCTTGCACTAATCCCCTTCTCCATGCTTCTTCCCTTCCCTTCCCTTACCTTACCTTTACCCTTCTCCTGGGTAATATGACACGGAGAAGAGACGACCAAATTCTCATTCCCTCATCCCTCAAACAACGGAGGAACTAGGGGCTGCGGAGCCTCATGTCTCCTGTCTCCCTCTCTAACAAGATGATTTGTTTTCCATGTGGACCCTTAATGCCACTTGGAGGCTTCATTCGGCAGATCCCCTATGCGCCATAGTGAAATCATAGCCTGGGCCTCAAACCTCGCTTGTTGATCTTCAGATTATTGCTCGACAACAGGTTTCCCCTAAGCCCCTCCCTCTGTGGGAAACCCAGACGTGGGGTGAGATGGTGATACTGAGATGTCTTCCCTTCCTTCTCTCTCTCTTTCACCACCCGAGTGCTCACAGCTGCCACGCCACCGTGTCCGCTAAGCACGTTTTAAGACCGGTCCCAGTCGAGCCCTCTCTCCTCCAACCAGGACACAGGCCCTCAATCCAGACCTTTTTAAGTGATCATCCTTGTATCATAACAGATTAAGGGCTTGCTGCTACTCTGGATTAGGCCTAATCTAACCTTTATCCGCTCACATCTTCACCTGAAATTTATAAGGACCAGAAGTCAATCGGCCAGGGCCCGTGATTTACAATGACACTGATCTGTCTTTCGGCGCTCTAATTATCAGGATTAAGAAAAACACTTTTGAGTAATTATTTTCACATTGAATAAATATTAAGCTTTCCCGGATTTAGCTGAGTTTTCTCCCAACAAGAAAAAAATATCTAGGGAGGTTTAGACGCTAGGACGTAACTGAACTGGCAAATGAAAGTCCCTCTAATAAGGAATAGGATAATCAACAAAGAGAGGAAGTAGAACAGGAGAAATACTAAGAAAATGTATGTTATTTTGTCTTAAACGCATTTTCAAGGTGAAGTGCACCCTTGTGCGCTATGTCCTTATTTACATTTCAGTTGAGAGACACTGAAGCGTAGCTGAGCACAGTTAGAGAAATATGATATTATTCTGTGAGAACTAGCTGACTAAAATGTGTCAGCTGTCGTGTCTTTGCTGCAAGGTAGAATTGAACACCATGTCAATTCACCTCAGTATATCAATAATTGTATGCATAATTTTGGAAGCATTATCACATTTCACTTGCTAAATAAAATGTGCAACATTTGACACATTTTTGGCAAGTTTCTTGAGCAAAAAAGAATCCTGGGAAGAAGGTGACCTCCAGCGAGTTCTTGATATTATATATTATTTCAATCATACCCAATTATAAATTGGAATCACATCAGAGAGCATCCTTCAAGGCCCAGATAACCTTTTAAAGAGAGAATTCCCTGAGAGGCCCAACCTCTGACCCCAGGCCTGCCAGCAATCTTTCTCAAGAAGACATTGCCGTGGTCACAGAGGTCTCTCTCTTTCTCACACTCTCTCTCTCTTTCTCTCTCTCTCTCTCTCTCTCTCACACACACACACACACACACACACACACACACACACACACACTCTCACATACACTCATACATACTATTTGTCTCTCATTCACAGTTCTCTTCAACAGCAATAAAGGAAAATGATTATTATTATTATTTCATTGTTACTGGTATTAAAAACAGGCACATTATGTAATGTGCATTCCTTGTTTTCAATGATCTCTTCCACACATTAGAAACATAATCACACAAATGCAAAGTGTCGCAAAAACTGCTGAAACATCAAAAGATAATTAATTAAACGGGAACAGATAATAATCTTGGTATGCCTTGAATCAATCTAAATGACCTAACTCCATCCTTTGTACATTTACTTGTTACAAAAGCCCACATGACAGAGGGACCCAGAAAGATGTATGGATAAGGTTAATTTTCAAACATTGATCCAGGAAATAGCAATGCTGTTTTTCCTGAGTCAAATTAATCTCACAGCAGTGTGCTGTGCGTTACTGTGTTGCCACTAACTCACTAACCCCGCTGTGCCCCCCTAACATCCCCCCTAGATAAAATGAAGGCCTCTTGTGTCCACCTGCCCTCTGCCCAGAACCAGATGTTACTACACTTTGATGCAGACTGAACTCTTTGGGAGTGCACAAGCCCCTACAAACTAGCGTTTGATCAAAAAACGTGCGCTGTACTTGGCTTTTACCACAACACACAGTTTGTTTTGACCATAGCTTTGTGACAGATAGGACATTTCAAGCTCTTTACCCACTGATAAATCTATTTTGTTTTTGTGACATTATGTCTGCATTGCTAGGTTGTAAAATTGTTTTGATTTAGGTTTATGCAATATTTTACTGTATATTATGAGCATCCAAGGAGAAGTGGTAACAATTGCAGCAACATTAGACAATTAGGCAGAGAGTTATGACTTATGAGTTCTTGCCATTTTTGAAGGGTTTGACATGTACAATTTAACTACAATATACATTTCCACTTTTGTGATTTTTACAAATTAAATATATTTAATTATTTGTATTCAATAGAGTGAATTAATCTTCCATGTCTGCCTGTAAGAAGCAATATCATTGTTTAATAAAGGTTTAGGTATAAAAACAACATAAACATGTTGCCCTTATGGCCCTTAAAGGCCTTGCCTTTAATTCTTCTCTCATTTTTAAACCTACACTCTTCGAAAAAAGGGTTCCAAAAGGGTTCTTTGGCTGTCCCCATAGGATAACCCTTTTTGATTCCAGGTAGAACTCTTTTGGCTTCCGTATAGAACCCTCTGTGAATAAGGATCTACATGAAACCCAAAAGGGTTCTACCTGAAACCAAAAAGGTTTCTTCAAAAGGGTTTTTGTATGGGGACAGCTGAAGAACCCTTTTCAGTTCTAGATATCCCTCAGATGTAGGTGTCATGAATCTCATCCGATAGTGATAAGGTGCTCAAGTTAGGTGACCTACTTTGTCTGTCTTTGCCTGGTTTGGTTGTACAGGAGCCATCTGTGGTCAATAAAGTCTTAAAAATAACTCTGAAGGGTAAACCAACATTTAATGTGGTTCTCAAAACATTGCCCTCACGCTGATCTTCTGCCGATCTCCTGCTGACCTTCTGCTTCAGTGACAAGAGCCTATGTAAACTACACTTATGCTCCTAAGAAAGTTAGAACATGTTGCATGCACGCCGATTGTTGCCTTTGCTAATCAAGCCCAGGCAGAGAAAACAAACTGCTTTTGGTTTCAACTTGTGACTCAGGCAGAGGTTACCGTGCCAGTTCACTCGATAGGGCATATTTTGTCATGCCTTCTCTTTGAGTAAATGTGCCAGCATACTCCTGCAATTCCTACAGCATGATACAAAGAAAATAGATTTCTTAGATAATAAATTGTTATCGGTTTTTTTCTACTCAGGCACTTTGAATAATATATTTCAGATGTAAATAGGATATGTTGCGGACAGGTTATTGTCATAGCATAGGACATACTGTACATGATAGCCAGTTACACACCCCAAGTCCCTATCGTCTCTCTCCAGCATCCAATGTGGGGATTCTACAAGGATGTTTTATTTTCTTTGGTCGACTGCCTCAGCTCAAGGTGATAAATTCGAGGAGCGGCGCTCTTCAATTGGGCTGTCATGGAAATCGACACACGGATCAATTTGGCAGCGGATCAGTTCACCCCTGTGGCCAACGTCCAGTGTCACAACCTCTCAGGTCTCTAGCAAGGCTGAGGTGTCTCGCCGCTGTATGTTGGTTGTCACTAACTGAATGGGCAGACTTTGTGATTTACAGGCCCCAGGCAGGGGCCAGTCTGAGCATGGGGATTTAAAAAAAAAATATATATATATATATATATATATATATATTTGACTACTAGTATTATTTTTTTATTATGCTCAGCTCACAAGGTCCCTTGATGATGTAAGGCCTGAGGCAATTGCCTCTTCTGCCTAATAGTAAGTCCAACACTTACTAACTGGCCAGAAGTTCTACAATTTCTCTCCAAAATATCTGATTTAAAATTAACCCTAACCTTAACCATAAGCTTTAGCCATACTCTTCTTTTTCATTAGTGTTCACAATATAGCACATTTAGAGTTAGCAGCATGTCCATAGAGAGTGAAACCTGTATGATGCTTCTCTTCATTCAGAAAACCAACTCATCTCGCTTTCACTGTTTACACAGGAAGTGGAACCCATGCCTCACACACCTGTAATTCGTCAAAACACAGGTAATTATGGGTCGATAGCCCGATGCAAACCTCTAAATATCAGGGTTGGTTCTGAGGGATCTTTCAAGCGCCATTAACATTGACATGCAACAGTAAGCCCAACAAAGTAGCATAGAGATTACTCTTTCCTGCCGGCATAATCCATGAATTTCTTGCTCCCCTTTTCCTAGTCCAATTGCATGTCTAGACTAGGCTTCTTCTTTTTTTTACCTCCAACAAAGCTTTGGGAAAAGTTAAAAATGATCTTCTCAGGCCGGCTTTCCCCGTTAGCTGCAGTCTGAAGCCAGTGATATTAGGGACGTTTTTCATTGTGTTGTCTCGTTGAAACCCCCAACCCATGACTACACACAATTTACCCCCTAGCAAACAAACAACAATAGCTGTCTGAAGCCCCTTATTCTATCCTTCAAAAGTCCTGTTGTTGCCTTCCCTGTAGTGTAATGAACCATTCACAGGGTCATTAGGTGGTGGATGACTGACTCTGAAAACGTACAACTAATGTATCCAGAATCATCTTTGTTTCCTGATGACTAGTGAAATAATTGCAACAAGTTGTGAATACACAGTAGTCATAATGTGAAAAGTGACTAGGGGAGGGAGAAACTCTGGGACATCATGCTCTCCGCTAGAGAAGAGCCCTACAGGGGATAACATTCCAGGAAATCCCCCAGGAGTGAAGTCTTCCACAGGCCACAGTCATCAATATCCTGTCTGGTACTATTAGAGGCCTTTAAAATAGTAATCAGTACTACAGTCTTAAATACTCTCATAGGCATTTGGGCTATGCTTACTGTACCATCAACAAAAACACCAAACCTAAAAAAAAAAGCATTCTACAACCTACGTATTATAATCTCTTAATAAATCGGAGTGAGGCTGTCCTAACATGGATACCATACATTATAATTACATTTCTTACAGAGGCAATTTGGGCTCCCGAGTGGCGAAGCGGTCTAAGGCACTGTATCGCAGTGTAAGAGGTGTCCCTGCAATCCCTGATTCAAATCCAGGCTGCATCACATCTGGCTGTGATTGGGTGGAGCACAATTGGCCCAGCGTTGTCTGGGGTAGGCTATTATTGTAAATAAGAATTTGTTCTTAACTGACTTGCCTGGTTAAATAAAACAATTTTAAAAATATGACTATTAGGTAACCATGATGAAATTGATGTTAATCCCTGCAGTGTATTCACAATGGAATCCTGATAGCCTTTATTGATCGGTACTGTTATTTGCAGTGAAGATCACATTGGTAATTAAAACACATTTGACTCTTTAGCTTTGATGGCACAACAGAAAACAGGTCATATGGAGAATGGAGGCCAAAAAGGATAGCTAATGAGTGTGACAGGTTTATCTCAGGCGAGAATTGTTGAAGTATTATATAGACAATTTGGTGATGGGGGGGGTTAATTTTCTTAATTATATTTATGTTGTGAAAATATCACAGGTGTTCCCTTTCAGTTGCTTGCTGACACAGTATGTTGATCAATGGTAACATATATTGTACATTTGTATGAACTAACATATATAGGATATTACATTAATAAAACGTTCACAAGACTTCAATAAAGAAAGATAAAACACCATAAAATATGTATATCAGCCCTGTCTGATTAGAGTGCATTAACAGGGAGCATGCTCAGCTATTTCCTCATTTCTCCCTGGTCTCTGTCCTCTTCTTTCACTCCCTCATCTCTCCCTGGTCGCTGTCCTCTTCTTTCACTCCCTCATCTCTCCCTGGTCTCTGTCCTCTTCTTTCAGTCCCTCATTTCTCCCTGGTCTCTGTCCTCTTCTTTCACTCCCTCACCTCTTCATGGTCTCTGTCCTCTTCCCTCACTCCCTCATCTCTCCCTGGTCTCTGTCCTCTTCTTTCACTCCCTCACCTCTTCATGGTCTCTGTCCTCTTCCCTCACTCCCTCATCTCTCCCTGGTCTCTGTCCTCTTCTTTCACTCCCTCATCTCTCCCTGGTCGCTGTCCTCTTATTTCACTCCCTCATCTCTCCCTGGTCTCTGTCCTCTTCTTTCACTCCCTCATCTCTCCCTGGTCTCTGTCCTCTTCTTTCACTCCCTCACCTCTTCATGGTCTCTGTCCTCTTCCCTCACTCCCTCATCTCTCCCTGGTCTCTGTCCTCTTCTTTCACTCCCTCATCTCTCCCTGGTCGCTGTCCTCTTCTTTCACTCCCTCATCTCTCCCTGGTCTCTGTCCTCTTCTTTCACTCCCTCATCTCTCCCTGGTCTCTGTCCACTTCTTTCACTCCCTCATTTCTGTCTGGTCTCTGTCCTCTTCTTTCAGTCCCTCATCTCTCCCTGGTCTCTGTCCTCTTCTTTCACTCCCTCATCTCTCCCTGGTCTCTGTCCTCTTCTTTCACTCCCTCATCTCTCCCTGGTCTCTGTCCACTTCTTTCACTCCCTCATTTCTATCTGGTCTCTGTCCTCTTCTTTCAGTCCCTCATCTCTCCCTGGTCTCTGTCCACTTCTTTCACTCCCTCATTTCTATCTGGTCTCTGTCCTCTTCTTTCAGTCCCTCATCTCTCCCTGGTCTCTGTCCTCTTCTTTCACTCCCTCATCTCTCCCTGGTCTCTGTCCTCTTTTTTCACTCCCTCATCTCTCCCTGGTCTCTGTCCTCTTCTTTCACTCCCTCATCTCTCCCTGGTCTCTGTCCACTTCTTTCACTCCCTCATTTCTATCTGGTCTCTGTCCTCTTCTTTCAGTCCCTCATTTCTCCCTGGTCTCTGTCCTCTTCTTTCACTCCCTCATCTCTCCCTGGTCTCTGTCCTCTTCTTTCACTCCCTCATCTCTCCCTGGTCTCTGTCCTCTTCTTTCACTCCCTCATCTCTCCCTGGTCTCTGTGCTCTTCTTTCACTCCCTCATCTCTCCCTGGTCTCTGTCCTCTTCTTTCACTCCCTCATCTCTCCCTAGTCTCTGTCCTCTTCCCTCACTTCCTCTCTTTCTCCCTCTTTTTGCCCTTGTGTCCTCACTGGAAGCCTGTGTCCTCACAGAAGCCTGTGTCCACCAGGGAGGGAAAGAGAGAGAGGGAAATGTAGGGCGCTCAGCTAGAGATGAGCAGGCTTAGACAAATGGACCCTCTCCCCGTTGTTTGACAGCTGGGCCCTCAATGGCTCCCAGAAGACCTAACACTTTAGGTACCAGGGGCGCATTGCAGACCGAACGGGATAGGAACGCGAAGGAAAACTCCTTAATCTGAAATCACAGCTGTCCAACGCTTGTTATTGAGGACAGACACTGGAGGAGCCGACACGGCCGCTTGGAGCCAATAGTTCCCCAAGGTCCAGACATGCCACCTGAGAAATCGGTAACTTTCACACAAATACTTTATCACCCTCTCCTCTCTTTCTTCCATAAATCCTGAACCAGCGGTCCAGCTTCTATCAATAAAACCCCAGACACTGAAGGGGCTGTTAAACAAAGCCATTTGTTACACTGTCATTTAATGGGAATCAAAGGGGGATTTTCCCCATTTATGAAGTTTCCTCTTAAGCACGGAGAAGAAAACATACTTTAAAATGGATTATTCACATGTTTTTGGCTTATGCTGGAGTTGGATCCGAGATGGGCGATAGAAAGTTTTCCAATTAATTGCTTCACTCCCTCGATCTTCACTCACATCCGAGGAAGGGACTGTTCCAAATAAAACACAATGATGGTCCTAATATGTTCCTGGTTACTGAGTCTTCCCTGGAACAATTGCATAAAACCGAATGACAATAAGAAGCAAGGCTATAATCTAAAATTGTCAAATTGTCAAAAACTTTACCCAGCTAGAGTTTCTGTATGTAGTTGGACCAATTTTGCTGAACAATAATGATCACAGATTCCAAACCCACCCATGTCAACCGATACTCCGGTCCTAATTAGGGATGACATTGGTTGCCCACACATTGCCAGAACAATTTAAACACGAGAACATTGATGTGGGTACGTTTCTTCACTTTACTGTTCACCTTCAGATGAAACATGAATGTCTAGGAAACCTCATACTTGGTACTTTCTGATAACTATGTATCCTGTGTATCTATACTTCTAATGTACTTCTTCCAAGTCTGTGTGACACTGACACCAACTCTGTGTGACTGACGTTGTCCATACGGGCACTGCATCAACGGCAGAGTCATATGAACTGATTCCAGGCCTGTGTTTAAGGGTCACTGTGGCTGGATTATAGTTGGTTTTGGACACATTATTAAGTGGGGACATCCATGTATCCATGTATCGCTGTACGCTACAACCACGTCCAAACCAACCAATAAAGTATTGGTGGCAGGGACTTCAATGCAGTCTCTTTAATTTACCTTTATGTCTATGAGGTCTCTTCGACTTGCGCTGATTGGCTGTAACTTAGACCTAGTTGTGACCAATGACTAGATGATACTGAGTATTAACCATGAGTCATAACCATGAGTGAATCCTTATTTAAAATGTAGAAGCAAGTATTCAATGCATTTGATAGAAAGTGATTAATCAAAGCCATTGATAAAAAAAAATATTTGCAATATGAAATAAAAAGAAAGGTAAATGTACTGTACATGTGTAGCTATATAGAGATGATGCCTGTGTCTGTCCAGTTACGATGGGGAGTCACTGTAAGAACACAAAATAAAGACTTTGAGATTAAATGACACAACACATGGTTCAGAGAATTCATGTCTGCTGAATCGCCTTGATCACGACATAAACTATGCCGTGGGTGTTCGGTTACAGTGGGGACACATGTGGTATGTGTTTTAAACATCAATTAATATCCACGATTCATTCATTTAGTCATGGTTTCTGTGGGTCTGTTGACAAGGATGTTGTGTGGTTTATCTTCATAACCTGTGACAAAAGAGAACATATGAGCTGTATTTTACCTGTCTCTGCTCATTTAGAATATGCTGAAACTAGAAATGTAAATCGTGTAAATGTTTGAGATGGACATACTGTAATGTTGTATACATGTCATTTAGCAGATACTTTTATCCAAAGTGGCTGACAGTAATGCATGCATACATTTCAGATACAGTTGGTCCCGGGAATCGAACGCACTACCCTGGCATTGCAAGTGCCATGCTCTACCAACTGAGCTACAGAGGACAACTCTTGTCCACGAAACGTCAAAAGACTCTAGCTTATACTCAATGGCTATGTGCTCCCATCATGGCCTCTTGCCTGTCTCTGGTTTCATGGTGAATATGTCAGATGACTCAAGATACAAATGTTTCCTGGTCCTTGAGCTCCACCAAGTTATGACATCGCTGAGTTTATTGTCAAATTAAAGCTGAATCGCTCATCACCAATAAACGTTTGCTCTGTGTTCGAGCAATAAACGTTTGCACTGCACATAAAACCATTTTAACATTACACCAATGATAAAACCAGATAGGCATGATCAGATAGATACTCATGCCTTTTAATATATCTATTGTGCGTGTGTGAATAACTTGGTGTGTGAAGAAGTGACTCATTATAATATGTTATCCAAGGCCCCACTTGATTGGACAATATAATAGAAGGACTTTGTTATGGCGAAGAGATTGAGAATAACAGAAGATATTGCACAAGCTAAGTGAGACATCAGAGGTATTAAATTGAAGCGATAAAATACATTGATTCATTTTGTCACGGTGTAAGCTGATCCCATGTTATAGTAATCTGCTGGTGTGAGTATTTGGATACATATTAGATAAAAGTATTTAGATATTATATACAAGTATCCAGTGGTGGAAAAAGTACCCAACTGACATACTTGAGTAAAAGTAAACATACCTTAATAGCAAATGACTCAAGTAAAAGTAAAAGTCACCCAGTAAAATTCTACTTGAGTAAAAGTCTGAAAGTATTTGGTTTAAAATATACTTCAGTATCAAAAGTAAAAGTATAAATAATTTCAGATTCCTTATATTAAGCAAACCAGATGACACCATTTTCTTATTTTTTTAATTTACAGAAAGCCAGGGGCACACTCCAACACTCAGATATCATTTATTAACAAGCATTTGTGTTTAGTGAGTCCACCAGATCAGAGGCAGAAGGGATGACCAGGGATGTTCGGTTGATAAGTGACTATTTTCCTGTCCTGCTCAGCATTCAAAATGTAACAAGTACTTTTGTGTCACGGGTGTGCGTACTGGTAGTGAAGTGCAGGAGAGCTGAGAGTTGTGAACACGCGCACACTTTATTTAGGCAGGAGCAAACAGCAGACGGACACAACTGCGTCAAAACCTCCAGCAAAAATGTCAACAGTGCAAAGCGCGAAAACAGTCACAAAAGCTATAGTTTACCAAATAAACATACTTCGTGAAATAAACACGGAACATGGAAAACCAGCCTGGCGCATCACATAAAACACGTAACACAAAATAATTCCACACAAGGACATGGGGGGAACAGAGGAATATATATATATACAATGTGATTAGGGAATGTAAACCAGGTGTGCGGGAAACAAGACAAAACAAATGGAACAATGAAAAATGGAGATGCGATGGCTAGAAGGCCGGTGACGTCGACCGCTGAACGCCGCCTGAACAAGGAGAGGAGCCGACTTCGGTGGAAGTCGTGACATTTTGGGTGTCAAGGAAAATGTATGGAGTAAAAAGTACAATATTTTCTTAAAGAATGTAGTGAAGTAAAAGTAGTCAAAAATATAAATGTAAAAGTAAAGTACAGATACCTCAAAAAACTACTTAAGTAGTACTTTTAAATATTTTTAAGAACTTTACACCACTGCAAGTGTCTATATACATGTTAACTGTGGGAAGTCCTTAAATTATATTTCTGGTGTCCATATTAGGACAGCCTCAGTCAGCATGAGTTGTTTGATATCATTTGTGATTACTTTAAGATGTAGCCATGTTGGAATCTCCTTCATGTAGACTCTAGAATCTCCCAGTGAAATGGTCGCATTGATGAGAAAATGTTTGTGACACACTGGCGTGCTTCTTCAAACGTTGTCACGTCGGAGAGCTCCCACTCAACTGCACATGATATATCCTGTTACTATGAAATATAAAAATTATTATTGCTGTATAAAATAGCTGAAAGTGCTCCATTGGGCCCTTAAAGGGCAAGGCTGAGGGGATAGTCATGATTTACACACACACACACACACACACACACACACACACACACACACACACACACACACACACACACACACACACACACACACTCACAGCCAGGGGCCCAGTGTGAACTCCACTAATATACATGCACAAACATCTACCCAGGGACATTTACCTTTCGCCCTGGTTGTCTCCATCTCATTGACGTGTGGCCATCAATTTGCGCTGTATTTTAGCTCCTACTCTGTCCCTCTCTTCTCTTTGAATTGCCTCCCCATTGGGAGCACCTGTGTTTGCTCCTGATGAAAGTCCATGACCAGGATCTTCATTTATAAGGGAGATAAAATGCTTTGTTGAGTTGTACTGGACTGCAGTAGTCCTATGGCAGCATACAGTTATGTTGTTCACACGTAGTGCAGTGTGTCCTTGTTGCCACACAGACACTCATTAGATCAAATAAAACATTCCAGAATGAAAGGGAACAACCTAACATCTCATGACAAAAATAAAATGTTGATATTTCGTTGGTAGATTTTTTGGGGGGGGTGTTTCTTTGGTAAAATCTTTTGGTACAAATATCTTTCAAAATAATGAATTTCTTTCAATTGCTTTGAATTAAATTGTGTGCAAAGCTGCCATCAAGTCAGAGGGTGGCTACTTCTCAAATATAAAATCTATTTTTATTTGTTTGATTCTTTGTTGGTTACTACATGATTCCATATGTGTTATTTCATAGTTTTGATGTCTTCACTATTATTCTACAATGTAGAAAATAGTAAAAATAAAGGAAACCCCTGGAATGAATAGGTGTGTCCAAACTTTTGACTGGTACTGTATATGTAAGTATAGCATTCTTGTCTGTACCCAGGCAATTCTAGTGTACAGTATGTGTGTTGTTGTGATCTACAACATAGAGTTGTTCTTGACATAAAATGAAGTCTACAGGAGGAAATAACTCCGCATTAGCACGTCAGTGACGACAGGGCCAGGTAGAAATAAATCTACGATTCTCACTAGTGTCATCGTCTGTTCTCTTCCCTTCCCACCCATACTTCCTGTAACCTCGATGTCAGAAAGAAAATTAAGGATTAGTGGTGCTCTGAATCAACGAAATTACTTTAAATTAGTTCCTTGGCTACCCACTAGCCCAATGCGTGGCATGTTTAAGTTGACATTTCAAATGTAGAAGTAATTTGCATTCTATTTGACTCCGAATGATATTGCCGATATTAAGCATTCTGCCGGCATAGTTTTGAATCCCTCAGTTCAAAGATATGAAGCTAAGCATCCCAGATTAATCTGGCTAAGTAAGACTCCTGTCAATCTAGGACAAAAGACAAGGTGGGGTTTTAGTTCCAATCACATTCTTAGGTGTCCACTTGTGACACTGAGCAAATCTTCAACTGGTGCTGCATTTCTCTTATTAAATAAAGATCACTCACCGAACACATGTACCTATAATATCTCATCGATCTGGTGAAATTCTGAAACAAAAAAGAGAACAAATATTATGTTGAGGTTAATACATGGAGCCGCACACGGTGAGGTAAGAATCTGGCATGATCCTGTTGCTAAGATACTCGGGTAATGCCAGGGAAACAAGCCCATGTTGCTAATCTGGTGGGAGCCATGCATGTCTCCACATATTTTGGCACAGGGACGACTGACTCTACTAGCTGCATCGCCGCTCCTCTCCTTGAGTATACAGTATTACCATTTTATCTCCCAAAGCCACAATAATCTGAGGAAATAAGAAATGTATCACACTGTAATGGTAGTTGGCTGCCTTGTGCAATTTCAGAGAGGATTAGGTTTCATGGGGTGGATTTAGTCTAGTCCTAGTGATTTTGACTAAAACATCATTGCCAATTTTTTTTCATTTGAATAATGATTTGTTTTTGTTATTGTCAAAATGACAAAAACTCTGGTCCATTTTAGTCAACTAAATGTCCTTTCACTTTAGTTACATCACATTCGTATTGCCTCATTAACCTATAGTAAACATAAATCACTGACTTCCATGTGCACAAACATACATAGCCTTGTCCTACCAACATATTTTTCTGCATAACATTCTATTCTATTCCCAAGAGCAGAAATATGCTAAATATATATAAGAATATATAAGAATTATCTGGCCATGCAAATTCCTAATTTATTCTACATACAGAACCAGGCAGAAGTTTGGACACACCTACTCATTCAAGGATTTTTCTTTATTTTTACTATTTTCTACATTGTAAAATAATAGTGAAGACATCAAAACAATTAAATAAAACATATGGAATCATGTAGTAACCAAAAAAGTGTTAAACAAATCAAAATATTTTTTATATTTGAGATTCTTCAAAGTAACCACTCTTTGCATTGATGACAGCTTTGCACAATCTTAGCATTCTCTTAACCAGCTTCATGAGGTAGTAACCTGGAATGCATTTCAATTAACATGTGTGCCTTGTTAAAAGTTAATTTGTGGAATTTATTTCCTTCTTAATGTGTTTGAGCCAATCATCTGTGATGTGACACGGTAAGGGTATTTGGTACTATTTGGTAAAAGACCAAGTCCAAATTGTGGCATGAACAGCTCAAATAGGCAATGAGAAACGACAGTCCATCATTACTTTAAGACATGTAGGTCAGTCAATCTGGAAAATGTCAAGAACTTTGAATGTTTCATCAAGTGCAGTCGCAAAAACCATCAAGTGCGATGATGAAACTGGCTCTCATGAGGACCGCCACAAGAAAGGAAGACCCAGAGTTACCTCAACTGCAGAGGATACGTTCATTGGAATTACCAGCCTCAGAAATTTCAGCCCAAATAAATGCTTCACAGAGTTCAAGTAACAGACACATCTCAACATCAACTGTTCAGAGGAGACTGCGTGAATCAGTCCTTCATGGTCAAATTGCTGTAAAGAAACCACTACTAAAGGACACCAATAAGAAGAAGAGACTTGCTTGGGCCAAGAAACACAAGCAATGGACATTAGACCGGTGGAACTCTGTCCTTTGGTCTGATGAGTCCAAATTGGAGATTTTTGGTTCCAACCGCCGTGTCTTTGTGAGATGCAGAGTTTGTGAACAGATTATCTCTGCATGTGTGGTTCCCACTGTGAAGCATGGAGGAGGAGGGATAATGGTGTGGGGGTGCTTCGCTGGTGACACTGTCTGTGATTTATTTAGAATTCAAGGGACACTTAACCAGCGTGGCTACCACAGCATTCTGCAGCGATACGCCGTCACATCTGGTTTGCGGTTAGTAGGTATATAATTTGTGTTTCAACAGAACAATGACCCAAAATACACCTCCAGGCTATGTAAGGACTATTTGACCAAGAAGGAGAGTGATGGAGTGCTACATCAGATGACCTGGCCTGCACAATCACCCGACCTCAACCCAATTGAGATGGTTTGGGATGAGTTGGACCGTAGAGTGAAGGAAAAGCAAGTGCTCAGCATATGTGGGAACTTCTTCAAGACTGTTGGGAAAGCATTCCAGGTGTTGCAGGTTGAGAGAATGCCAAGCATGTGCAAAGCTATTATCAAAGCAAAAGGTGGATACTTTGAAGATTCTCAAATATAAAATATATTTTGATTTGAACACTTTTTTGGTTACTACATGATTCCATATGTGTTATTTCATAGTGTTGATGTCTTCACTCTTATTCTACAATGTAGAAAATTGCAAAAATAAAGAAAACCCCTTGAATGAGTAGGTGAGTCCAAACTTTTGACTGGTACTGTAGATATTGCACATTACATACAGAACAAACAGACACACAAAGGCAGAGAGAGAAAGACAGAGAGCGAGAGAGAGAGAGAGCGAGAGAGAGAGAGAGAGAGAGAGAGAGAGAGAGAGAGAGAGAGAGAGAGAGAGAGAGAGAGAGAGAGAGAGAGAGAGAGAGAGAGAGAGAGAGAGAGAGAGAGAGAGAGAGAGAGAGAGAGAGAGAGAGAGAGAGAGAGAGAGAGAGAGAGAGAGAGAGAGAGAGAGAGAGTAGTAGCACAATCACCAGATGGTGCCGCAAAGTATTGGCAAAGTAGTATGGATTGCGTCTCCGTCACTCGGTCACGTCATTGCCATTGTTATCAACTTTCTACAGATGCTGCAACAACATTGATGTCCAAAAGTACAACGGGGGCTAATGACTTTGAACGGGACCTAATGGCATTTCATCCAGTGATTTAGTCGAGTCACTAAACCTAGAGTCTGAATCGAGTCCCAAGTCCCCTGTGCTCGAGTCTGATTCCAAGTCTGAGTCACCAATGGTTGAGTCATGAGTCGAGTCACGAGTCCCTATGACATAGCATATTCCTATCTGAACGTTCCAAAATGTTGCGTCCTGCTGAATGCGCCACAGGTTGCTAGCTACAGCTAGCTAATGAGGTAACATGACTGAACATGGTGTAACCTAATCAAATGGTTAACGGTCCTGTCCGCAAGTAGTCTAGTTTTATAATGGCCCACTTTATGAATGTAAAATACGGCCCACCAATGCATGATAGAAAGTCAAAAACGTAGTGGCGGTACTGTGGATCATGTCTTTCGAACAGTAAGGGCTAGAATCAAGCCGTTTTCTCTGAAGAAAAGAGGGAGACTTGGCTACATTGGCTACAGAACCTGGCTATGTAATGCAGTGGGGAAAGTGCAAGGGTTGAGCGAGACTAGAAATTCAAGACAGCCTACTTTTCTATACTCAAAGGAGAGAAAAACATAGCTAGACTGTTGTTTTACTATTGAATTCATTGCAGCTTGTGTTTCTTAATCAGGCAAAGGTTAGCTAACTAGAAGGTTAGTGGTGATTGGTTAGCTAACTAGAAGCCTAGTGGTGACCTGCACAACGTGTATAACCGGAGGCGGAGCTGGATTAGAGCCTGCCTGCCCACACTCATCGCTTGCTCCCCCTCAGCTCACCAGCTGATGTAGGCTGTGTGTGCCGGGTGTGACGTGTCCTTCCCACTGCTGAACAGAACTGTGCTGCGCATCTGTACAGCCAATATTAATCACTGAAAACCTCTCAATCTCTCAAAAAACTGTTTTCCAGTCCACTTAGTAGTCCGATTTTAGTCACAGAAAATTTAGTCACGTCTAGTTTTAGTCAACTGAAATGAAAAAATCATTTTCTCTTAGTTATAGTTTTGTCGGGGTGTACTTAGTCAGTAATAGTCTCGTAAGTTTTTACGTAAAAATATGTATTTAAGTAATATTTTTGTCACTATTTTTGTTGACTAAATCAACATTGCCATGTGTTCCTAAATATAACTACATCTGAGTCATAAATTAGCATTTGAATTAGCATCTGACAGGCAGCAATATTGCCAAGTGCCATTTGAACTTCTCACTCAGATGACACTTATTCAGTGAGGACTATCTTCCTCATTAAATGAGGTAATTTGAGGAAAGTACACGGGTTCAATCTTATTTCTCTTGACTAGTGTGAAAACTCAACAAGCTCATGGTTGAATTGAGGAAGCTACTGGAAGTGTCACGATCGTTATAAGGAGTGGACCAAGATGCAGCGTGGTATGTTTCCATCCTTTTATTTGGAAGAGAAACTAAAGCACAAAAACAATAAAGCGACTAAAAGAACCGTGACGCTACATGCAGTGCAGAAAACAACTACACACAAACATAGTCAAGATCCCACAAATACAATGGGGAAATGGCTACCTAAATATGATCCCCAATCAGAGACAACGATAAACAGCTGACTCTGATTGGGAACCATATCAAGCCAACATAGATATACAATTCCCCTAGATAACCCACCCTTAATCACACCCCGACCCAACCAACATAGAGAATAAACAGCTCTCTATGGTCAGGGCGTGACAGGAAGATGTTTGAATAGGGTCTTCCGAACGTATATTGTTGTGTGATTCCACCTCAGTCAAGAATAGAGTTGGGATGAAGTTTGGAGTGAAGGACAGAGATAGATGGACTAGATGAAAAACAACAATAAACCTTTCCAAGGTGACTGCATGACTTTGGGAGAACAAAGATGGCGTCCTTGTTGGTCATACACCACTCAAATCAAGAGGAGTCTGTTGAAGTGTTCAAAGTGGAATAGTTCAGTATTAGCTGGATCCAGACCCATCTATGTCTGGTCTGTTGGTGAGAAGTCCGATTCTCACCTGTGGACAGCTATCGTAGTGAGCCCCTGTCATCTTAAAATCATCTTAACGATGGCATATGGATTGTAAGGTCAAGCTCTATTACTACACAAGGTGTTACTATTCAGTCAACACCAGCGCTGCTATTCATTCACAGTTAGTCTCTCCATAACACATAATCAAAATGGACTGATTGATGTTAACCAATTCAATGTTTCTCACGATGCTGCACCGCCCCTCCCGTCCCCAGACTCCCACCTCCACTGCAGGATTTTATGCTCTCTCTCTTCTTACCTTTCTCTTCATTTTCTCAAGGTCAGAAGCGTGATGGGTCGTTGGCCAGACATGAGAGTAACTTAATGATGTTGGAATGACATTTAGCCACAGAGAGGCTGTATTTAGCTGCATCTGATCTGACTTGGTCTAAAGAGAACCACCATAGTCACTCAGAATTGCTGCAGAATGAATTGCAGGGTACAACTGTTAATGAAAGAGAAAATACATGCACTTCCCACTTAGGAGTATCATGTAGTAGCCTTATTTCTATTACAGCATGTTGGATGACTGTCATTCAAATTCCATCCACCCAGTTCAATGTAACATCGATAGGTTTAGGCTACTACATGATATTCAAATTTTCCCTATGCCCATCGTGAGTTTGCTACAACCTAGCCTATGAAAGAAAGTTTACAACATAGGAGCACACAGATTTCAGATGACTGACAGTGACATATGGACAGACAGCAACACATTCAATACCACTTTGCACACTCTTGCCTGCATCTAGCTTATCTAGGGTGTAATCATTAGTCCAACAGTTGCAAACAAGAGTTTCTATCGGACAAAATCAGGTATTTTTATCCCTGTTTCGTTTGCTTCCGTTTAAGAAACGTTTTTCAACAGAATCGGCGGAATGAATACACCCCTGATCACACATAAACACAGTTTACTTTCATAGCAGCCATGTTGTATTCCTTCTCACCTCTATGTACTCTCCTCCTCTCACATTTTCCCTTCGTTTGTGAACTTCAATGAACAACACATCAGCTGTATGTGACCAGGCGAAAAAACTTTTCCAAGCCAAACCATGTCATAACCGCTACACACAGCCTACATTGTTGTAGCCATATTAGCTAAAGTAACGTCCTAGTCAACATAGCTAATAGAACTAATGCGTTAGTAAACCCGCTACAATCATGCAGTAATGTTACAGGGTATAGTTAGTAAGCAGTTACACCGGCGGGCCACAGTGGCAATAAATTAATAAAACCAAAAGCTTACCTTGACTTGGAAGAGTTCCAGTGCTGTGTTGGATAGTCATAGCCAGCTAGCTAACGTAGCATCTCTCTGTTTGAGCCGGGTGTTTGAGTAACTAAACTAGCCAGCTGCATTTGCCACCTAAGTAAGTGAAACTGAAAGTGAAAGAAAATTACAATCTCTCTCTCTTTCTTGCTTCTCTTTCATTTTTTAAGAAATGTATTTGTTGAAATCTGTTCAACTATTGTCTTTCTTTTTTTCCTTTTTTTTTACCTTCTTTTTCTCCCCAATTTCGTGGTATCCAATTGTTAGTAGTTACTGTCTTGTCTCATCGCTACAACTCCCGTACGGGCTCGGGAGAGACGAAGGTCGAGAGCCATGCGTCCTCCGAAACACAACCCAACCAAGCGACCTGGTCAGCGTGCACTGCGCCCGGCCCACCACAGGAGTCGCTAGTGCGCGATGTGACAAGGATATCCCTACCGGCCAAACCCTCCCTAACCCGGACGACGCTAGGCCAATTGTGCGTCGCCCCATGGACCTCCCGGTCGCGGCCTGCTGCGACAGAGCCTGGGCTCGAACCCAGAGTTTCTGGTGGCACCAACTATTGTCTTTCTATCTCTTTGAGCCAACTAATACATTTTATGCACTGCAGTGCTAGCTAGCTGTAGCTTATGCTTTCAGTAATAGATTAATTGTCTGATCATTTGATTGGGTGAACAACATGTCAGTTCATGCTGGAAGAGCTCTGATAGGTTGGAGGACGTCCTCCAGACGTTGTCATAATTACTGTGTAAGTCTATGGAAGGGAGTGAGAAACAAGAGCCTCCTAAGTTTTGTATTGATGTCAATGTACCAAGAGGAGGACGGAAGCCAGCTGTCCTCCGGCTACACCATGGCGCTACCCTATAGAGTGCTGTTGAGGCTACTGTAGACCTTCATTGCAAAACAATGTGTTTTAGTAAATTATTTGGTGATGTGAATATATTTAGTGTAGTTTCATCTAAAAATGATAACCTTTCAATGTTTTACAATTTTAATTTTTATGAAATTCACTGAGGAGGATGGTCCTCCCCTTCCTCCTCTGAGGAGCCTCCACTGCAGTATATGCTGTTAAAAAATTATATGTAATCATACAATATAGCACATTTCAAGCCTAGCCTTGTGTATCTGTAAACATTTTCTCTTCCTGGGTGTGTGTTTGGGTTCTAACCAACACCTTCCATCCCAAGGCTGATACACATCACTATAAACGCTACACACCACAGTGGGAGAAGAATCAATAGTGTGTTTTGGGGCCACCTAGGAATGACAGACACATTTCAATCGTCCTAGCAGAATCGTTGGTAGAAGAAGAGGTCTGATAGAAATGTTTTCCAAAACCTCTTACTGCTCTCAATCTCCACGGAGGCTCCAGTGAGCAGGAGGAGAAAATGCTTGTTTACCCGGCGAACAGACTGGGGCCCTGATTGCCATCCCAACGGTAATGGCCAAGGATGAGGCAGATCAATAGCCATCTGCACCAATTTCTCAAGTAATAACATTCAATAGGAAAATCCATTTACTTTTACTTATCGTGACTTTATTTCATTTGATCATATAGGCGGCCCATCCCAGCGAGTAGCGGTTAGACTATGTGGACAGTTATGGTTGAAGACCAATAGTTACTGTGTTACCATTGGCCTTAAGCCTGCTTGTTAATGCTGGGAAAATTGGAGGTGTTCGGAGCAAATAGGTGGAAGGGGTAAGAAATGTTGTTGAGCAGAGTGGGGTGTTTGTGTACAGTTGTATATTGGAATTGTTTGCAAGTTGCTGGGTCTATCCCTCTGCTGCCTAGTATTTCAACCTCACCGTTTCAAATTGACCTTGAAGGTTGGTCGTTGCTATCACCACAGCTCTTTTGGTTCTTGTTTTATGTGTGTGTGTGTGTGTGTGTGTGTGTGTGTGTGTGTGTGTGTGTGTGTGTGTGTGTGTGTGTGTATGTGTGTGTGTGTGTGTGTGTGTGTGTGTGTGTGTGTGTGTGTGTGTGTGTGTGTGTGTGTGTGTGTGTGTGTGTGTGTGTGTGTGTGTGTGTGTGTGTGTCTGTGTGTGTGTGTGTGTGTGTGTCTGTTCCCGGTGGCTCAAAACAGGAAGTTTAATAACAGTTTGTGTGTTTGGCTGAACTTGCCTTTGGACTCGGTTCAAAAATCCTCTTGCTCAGTATCCCAGGTGGACCACTCTGGTACCATGAAATGTCTTCATTTTCTCTCAGTACGGTTTATTTTGCAGTTGTGGACTGCACTTATGGAAATGTTCCTGTTTACTCACTTAAATTACGAATCTTGCTTCAATTCTTCACATCTCCCTTTTATTTTATTCTGTCTCAGAGTTGTCTTTCATCCCTGTCTCTCTTTAGCTCACCCTTTTCACTGTTATTTCCTGATGTAAAGAAGCAGTATATTGGCCTGTTGCTGTCCATGCTAGTGCCTGTTCCGTGTCTACCAAATTAAACACTGCTTCTGGCTGCCCTCTGGATAACCCTGCTACTAACTCCACTGAATCCGTGGCAAAGCTTCTGGGAATAATATCTCTATTTTGGCTCCTATATTGTTTTCCTTTTCAGATGATGTTATTACATACTGTAATATCCCTGACAAAGAGCATTCACTGTCAGAGAGATGCTTTGTATTATACATTTCAGACATTAAATTGTGTACTAGAGTCTCTAACATTTTCATTTAGTTTTTGAGATTTACCTCACTGTGTCATGATCTGTGAACTGTATTTTTTTGCCACGATTTTCTCTTTTGATGCCAATATCCCAAAAATCAACAGCAACTACTAAAAAGACATGTAAGCACATATGCAAGCACAAACACACATGTACAGACACAATTTTTTTGTTACAAAAATGTAGGTGACAGGTTGTAAAAGTAACATTCAAATTTACGCCCCAACTTATTATACTGTAAATCCTACCTCAGCGCACCATTGACTTACCTTCTAAACCTTTAATTTATAACAGTGGTCCTTTGCACTTCAGTGGAATTAGTTTACTTTTTCTCTGTATTTCGCTCTGCCTTGGTTGTCTCTTGGAGATATGATATGCCACCAATATAGCAGCGTACCCTAAGCCTGCATTAGAACACAGTTTTCCTAAATATAAAATATTTATTACACGTTATGGTGTTATCAAATATAAAAGAGACATATTTAGACCATGGTAGGCATACAGTCATATGGATTAGGTGGACCTCAGTTTCAAGTTTCACAAACCAATCAAACATGTACGGTTGTCAATCACTGTACCACGAAAGGTGAGCATTTTGACACTGATGTGTCATATGGACATCAAATTAGCATTGTCAACATGTTTACTCAGTGAAATTCCAGATCTTTAATGTAAACTAGCTTGACATCTCAGGTCAACCATATGATGATACTATGATACCATTCACCAAGCCAGAATGACATCCATACCCTGTACATTGGCAGCACCTGCCTGGAATGAAGCCAATCACATTTCTAGCTCGCCCAGGGCACAAGAGGAATCCCGTCTGTAGTTTTGGGGGAGGGAGGGGGCACACATTGCCCACAATATTAAATCCAAATTGGGAGGGCACCGAGCACCGCTGGGCAACTGAATGAGCACGATGATTAGATGGCCACACACCATACTATCTACAGTACACTGATATTGACCTTATGAAATGGCCCATATTAAAACTACTGGTCCATTCCTGTAACATTTGTCAATTTCCTTACATCCTTTCACTGAATGTGTGTGTGTGCGTACGTACATTCATGTGTGCGTCTCTTCCTCATAAAATTGGCCCTACGATGCCTATGTGAGTTCACCCTTAACTTTCTTATAACTTCACTCCAGTGCAGCCCCAGACAGCTGCAGCCCTCCACCAGAACCCATGGGATAGAGCTCCTCCATAAATCCTCCATCGCATCAGTAAGATGTACATTCTCTCACACATCTTTTCAACCATCCTCTGTTTGTCTCCTGATGGCCCCTGGGGGGGTTCCCTGTGCGTCTGTATACTACAGTAAGTGGGTATAGATGGGGAAGGGTGGGCTGGGGTGGACCAGGGAGTGATGTAGACGCCAAGGTGACCTCTACAGGGAGGGGGGGATCTTCTCCAGTGTAATGGACTTATGCCATTCTAAACTGTTGCAGAGAGAATGTTTTCTCACATGCCATGGTTCAGAGAACAGGTTTACTAGTACTATAATGGTACTAGTAATGGGGAGATGCATGGCACCCAGTGCTACTTGAGAGAACACATTTCAGGAGGAATTTCAATTCATTTAAATACAACATAGTACATCCTAACTACATGAGATTGTGTGTAGGAAAATTGTGTTAGGAAGAAATGGAAAACACAATCATTTCCAATTATTTCTGAATTCCCTTAAAATACTTTGCAATTGTTATATAAAAAACTCTTGACTGAGTCTGAAAGAGAAGTAGCCATATATTTCGAATTCCCTTACTATTAACCCCACAATCCGTTCCATATTGTTTTTCACCCCTGAGTCATTACATGTTAGAATCACCTTTGGTGGCGATTACAGCTGTGAGTCTTTCTGGGTAAAGTCTCTAAGAGCTTTACACATCTGGATTGTACAATATTTGACGATTGTTCTTTAAAAAATTCTTCAAGCTCTGTCAAGTTGATTGTTGATCGTTGCTAGTCAGCCATTTTCAAGTCTTGCCATAATGTTTCATGCCAATTTAAGTCAAAATTGTAACTAGATCACTCAGGAACATTTCACTGTCATCTTGGTAAGCAACTCCAGTGTAGATTTGGCCTTGTGTTTTAAGTTATGATCCTGCTGAAAGGTGAATTCATCTCCCAATCTTCTATTGGTAAGCAGACTGAACCAGGTTTTCCTCTAGGGTTTTGCCTGTGCTCATACTGTAGCTAGCTGTATTTCATTTATTTTTATCCTAAAAAACTCCCTAGTGCTAGTCGATAACATGAATCTGCTACCACCATGCTTGAAAATAGGTACTCAGTAATGTGATACATTGGATTTGCCCCAAACATAACACTTTGTATTGAGGACAAAAAGTTCCTTTCTTTGCCACATATTTTGCAAGTGCCTTGTTGCAAACAAGATGCATGCTTTGGAATATTTTTATTCTGTACAGGCTTCCTTCTTTTCACGCTATCATTTAGGTTAGTATTGTGGAGTAACTACAATGTTGTTGACCCATCCTCAGTTTTCTCTTATCACAACCATTAAACTCTGTAACTGTTTTAAAATCACCATTGGCCTCATAGTGAAATCCCTGAGCAGTTTCCTTCCTATCTGGCAACTGAGTTAGGAAGGAGTTGGACATTTGTATCTTTGTAGTGACTGGGTGTATTGATACACCATCCAAAGCCTAATTCATAACTTTATGATGCTCAAAGGGATATGCTTTGAGGGACGTTACAGATAATTGTATGTGTGGGGTACAGAGGTAGGGTAGTCATTCAAAAATCATGTTAACCACAATTACTGCACACAGAGTCCACGCATCTTATAATATGACTTGTTAAGCACATTTTTACTCCTGAACTTATTTAGGCTTGCCATAATAAAGGGGTTGAATACTTATTGACTCAAGACATTTCAGCTTAATTGTATTTATTAATTTCTAAAATGTTCTACAAACAAAATTCCACTTTGACATTATGGGGTATTTTGTGTAGATCAATTTAATCATTTGAATCTATCTGTAAGACAACAAAATGTGGAAAAAGTAAAGGGGTGTGAATACTTTCTGAAAGCACTGTATATCTAAGTATGGGATCAGAGTCAGTAAACGTTGATATTTACTGGAACAATTTAGTGTGTTCTGTAACCTCATGTCAAACTTTTATTTTTTTAAATGGAAATGAAATTATTGTTTTAATATTTGTTAATAAGTCCTGTGATGCAAAAAATAATATTGATGAAAGAAAGTGCGGGAAAATTAAATGTTTTTTTTAATATACTTTTAATGTCTGTGTAGAAAATATTGTTAAATAATTTTCAATATAAAAGCTAAAATAATTGAAAGATGCATTTGTGTGCAAACTAAATCTTTTTCAGAAATAAAATTTGTCTTAACAGTCTGTGTGTGGGTGTGTTCACGTGTATGTGTGCCAATAATTGGCGCACAAACATCAAACCTTCGTGTCAGGCTCTGAATGTCTCTCATTACAGTGTAGGGGGGGGGGGGGGGGGGGGCAGATAAAAAATGGAGGGAGGAACAATTAGCATGTCTGAAATGTGGGGCTAGTGAGCTGGCCATTGCAGAGCGAATGCTATGTCAACGCAGAGAGCCCAATCTGAAGAGGCTCACACACAATCTGCTCCACACTTTAATTACCTCGCAAAAAAAACATCTTGAACTTTCATATATATTGATCTTAATTATTTCAGCCCTGGAGAACAAACTCTGAAGTGGAAACAGAGGAGTAGTTCTATTTTTTTCCGACTGACTGGGATTTTGCTCAATTGGTATGGAGGTGTTCTGAAAAAGAGGAGTGGAAAAATAGCCTGAGGCGCCTAGCAGAGGATTTGACCTGTTCCGGAGAGAAAGGAAAGAAAGTGTTTTTTCCCACACTAGCCTGGCCCTGGTTTAAGGTCAGGAAATATATCGGTACCCCTGTAGGTGTGTGTGTTTGTCTCCTCTGGACGATATATAGGTGTGTGTGTGTGTGTGTTTGCACTCCCCTGGATGGTATATAGGTGCATGAGGTGCCAAACTATTTGAAGATTGTGCTGACCTGCCTCAGCCACTCCCAGCTTATCCAAAATAAAATAAATAATAATACAAGTTTCATCTTTTATAGACTTTCTCGGGTTCCTCCGCGTCATCTTCATCTACTTTCAGCGTTATGGCATCACAGCCAGTCACACGATGGAATGTAGACTCCTTGATGATGTATTAAGTTGGGTAAATAATGCTTAGGTAATAGGTGAAAGTTCACCAGTATTAAAAATTCAATGGCCCCTCAAGTTTTGCATGGAAGCCTCCAAATAGGCCTTACATCTGCTAGTGTAGATGATCTTTTACAATTGTTTTATTAAACAAAGTATTGTATATAAATGAAAATAAAAATGTATATGCAACATAGCATGTTTCTGCTTTTATGTCTTCAACAAGATGTTCTGTTTACATTTGCAGTGAAGTGTCAACATGACCACCAGTCATTTTCAACCCAGTACCCTTAGAATTGTTCTACCTCTTGTGAAATGTCATATGTCAGGCGTCACTTCAATTAAATACACTGAGTTGTCTAGCAACCTTATCCACAATAACTGTATCTTGCTAGGACACAGCCTTACACAGGCGTGAGAACCAGAACAACATCCCTGGCTTTACCATCGAGTAAAACGACCATATTTCCCCACGATGGGAATCGCTGACAGCCTTTTTATTTCTCTGTGCCGTATTTTCATAGTGCAGTTCTGCCCGATGGTGGTTATGATAATTTGATCTGTGAAGACAGAGATTTGAACTGCTGACAGGAAGATGCAAATCCCTCAGTAAGTCCTATGCTATATAGCCCCCAGCTGCATGTGCAGTTTAATATCTACGGGAATGATTCAAATGAAAAGGTGAAACCACCATTGTAGTAATAATAAGGAGGAACGTGCAATAGGGGTTGGTGAGAGGGTAATATTTAGTCATGTTCGCCTGACATTTAATGTAAACAGACTAATTTGAAGAAAATGGCTAAATTCATTTTTTTCACCTCAGAATGTCCTGCAGAACATGAAAATAAGTGAGCGGGGGATGATATTCTCGCAGATTGGTAATTCAGTATCAGTTTGCTGGCCTGGGTTTGAATTTATAAGGTCAGTCAGTCAAGATACAATATCCAAAACATACAGCACATGTCTCTTAATAATGCATTATATAGAAGCTGAAAATTATTTTGAGTTGACATTACAAAACGTTCAGATTCAGAGTATTATTCTGCCAGTATTCATTATATTCAAACAATTTTCCATATGATACAATCATGACTGCTTTTGGACTATCTTCTTAAATTAAATGGCTGTAAAATCTGAGCTCCATTTGCCAAACCTTACTGGCCCAGAACATAGGTCTACCACAGTGGCCAGGATATTCCATGAGTTCCTGTGGAAACTTTGCTGACCAATCAAACCCAAAGGTAATGACATCACAAGGGGCAAAGCATCCAAAAATGTCTGTCATTGGCCCACATAGACGCCATGATGCATGTGTCCCCAATCACTTATGTCGGTCTAACTTGACCACTGTGTTGATGTTTTTAAGAAATGTGCTGTATTTTTTCGCTTCCTTTCTAAATGTATTTTGCTGCCACTGGAATTTAGGCCTACAAGTGTAACTGTCACTCTGTGACCACCTATGCATGACAGTGGGAAGAATATTCACCAATCAGCTCATTCTGAATTAAGAGTAAATGTAAGTATCCTTGATTTACACTTGATTCAATTGTGGTGCGTTGTAATGTGAGTTTTACAGATTCTTCTGGTTGTAAAATGTCACTGAATGTTCTGGTTCTGGTGTATTAATACACTTTTATAAGAGGGCATGGCCTTATAAATGCTAACAGTGATCTGGATAGTGATCTGGGTAGTACCAGGGAGGTGGCTGCCATCTAGTCATTACTGGTCATATGAGAAAGGTCAGGACTCAGGACGCCCGCCATCTCTAGCGGAGAAATTAACTTTTACCATGAAATGAACCCTCCTTGGGAATATCTGGCATGAGATTTGACAGTCAAAATGACTGAAGCAGTACTAGGGTAAAGGCACTACTAGATAAAGTGTTTATTTAGTTCTAACTTGTGGTCAAGAGATATCCATTTAAATATCCATTTAAATTTCATGGAAGTCCATACTCATTGCTTGTAATGTCATCAACCATGTAACCAACCATGACGGATTGAGGTTTATTTTTTGAGGGCCTGTAAGTTAATCATGGAACCTACTCAAAGGTGATCTAACATTGCAAAATGCATACCACTGATCATTTCTTCATTCAACATCCAACACTGTACATGTTGAAAGTCTACCAAAACTCTAATTCTTTGAAGGCCTCTGTTTTTGAAAGACACCTCTGCTGAGTCAATAACACTGGTTGGTTAACAGAGCTCAAAGAAACAAAATAGATCAATAGTGTCTGAAGAACTCAGGTAAACTATCTAATGGAAACCAAATTGGTTGTCTAGTTTATTGTACAGAACGGGGGAGAGGAGGCATAGAGAATGAAGGGCATTGGCCAAGGGCAGGGGTCAGAGTATTTTCAATCATAGGGAATGGCGTCTGATTTAAAATTAGAGTCTATCAGCCATGAACTAGAGACAGACAGACAGACAGACAGGGCCAACACTGGCCAGCTAGGGAGATACTCAGCTATGGCTTTCATTCTAAAAAGCTCACAAGTTACCTAGTTATTATCAGTTAAGGTGAACTAAAATATCCATATTGTGCTGCCTCTCCATTGAAGCTGTGAAAGAGACAGGGGTGTACAGTCCTACATTAACATACCTGGACACTCTTGGAGACAAAATTGTCCAACTTACTGGCTTAATGCTACAGTTCACTCAGGCTCCATATACATTAGAATCATGCAGAAATATCCTGCAGTCTCTGGTAGCTAAATCCTTTAATAGAAAGAGAGGTTGGCTGAGATCCCTTGAACGATCTCAATTCAACTGGCTTGCAATTCTGCTGTCAAGTGACAGAGACACTAGCTTTGTGGACTGTACTATCCACGTTAGCTGAAAAATCGGACACATGCAAAGTATTATGTTGGCTCCACTGTGGACCAAGAACCATCACAGGTACGAAAAATGTAATGAGGCAAGTGTGTCCCTCTGTAACCCAAAGAAATGACAGTGTGGAAAGGTAGAGCTAAAATAAGCCCGTAGTGGAGTAGTGCAACTCTTGCTTGTAGTGATTAAAACTGTTCTTTATTCAATGAACACAAAACATGTACTTGCAGGCCTCATTTGAATGTCCAATTATTTCTGAAAACCCCCAAAAGAGTATTGAAAGCATAGTGCCATGGATAGGGGAGCGTCAATTGGGTCAATTAGTTATGGCAGAGTATTGCTGTCGCCCAGGCACATGCACAGACAGGAGTCAACCTGTGCCCAGCACCTGCCCCGTTGCCCTATCACCTGCCCCGTTGCCCTCCCACCTGCCCTGTTGCCATCCTTCCTGCGCCATTGCCATCCCAACTGCCCTGTTGCCCTCCCACCTGCCCTGTTGCCCTCCCACCTGCCCCGTTGCCCTCCCACCTGCCCCGTTGCCCTATCACCTGCCCCGTTGCCCTCCCACCTGCCCTGTTGCCATCCTTCCTGCGCCATTGCCATCCCAACTGCCCTGTTGCCCTCCCACCTGCCCCTTTGCCCTCCCACCTGCCCCGTTGCCCTATCACCTGCCCCGTTGCCCTCCCACCTGCCCTGTTGCCATCCTTCCTGCGCCATTGCCATCCCAACTGCCCTGTTGCCCTCCCACCTGCCCCTTTGCCCTCCCACCTGCCCCGTTGCCCTATCACCTGCCCCGTTGCCCTCCCACCTGCCCTGTTGCCATCCTTCCTGCGCCATTGCCATCCCAACTGCCCTGTTGCCCTCCCACCTGCCCCTTTGCCCTCCCACCTGCCCCGTTGCCCTATCACCTGCCCCGTTGCCCTCCCACCTGCCCTGTTGCCATCCTTCCTGCGCCATTGCCATCCCAACTGCCCTGTTGCCCTCCCACCTGCCCCGTTGCCCTCCCAACTTCCCTGTTGCCATCCTTCCTGCGCCATTGCCATCCCAACTTCCCTGTTGCCATCCCAGTCACCAAGTGGTGGGACCGGCCGAGTGTGTGTAGCTAGCTACCTAGTTTAATTATCAACAGTACTGCCACAGCAGCATAACATTTGATTAACACTTGATAACACTTGATTTACATCATCATCAAAATTGGGTCTGGTTGGCTGATAAGAGCAGCAGAGAGAGGCAGAAAGACAGAGAGGAGCGGCTGCATCAACGGTCCTCATTCCGACCCAACTCCATCCCTTCTTCAGTCGGCAGCAGCGACACAGGTAGTCTAGACTCTATCTAACCACCATATACTAAAATATCCACACAAGCCACTAGCCAGCCAGCCAGCCCTTTAGCTTTAGTTTGAAGACTTTTTATGAAGATTATTTAAGAGCATTGAAGATGAATCCAAAATAAATCAAGCTAGCTAACTAGCAGATTTTCAACAATCATCAACATGAATGATCAGCTGATAGCCCACCCTCTTTTCCAGATGTCAATCATGTCTTTAGGAGGCACTGTAACTCATTTGCTTACAATTTGTGACAATGAGTGTGTGGTTGCAGACATAAATAGTCCAAAAATATATATTGTTTTGCTACAGAGGCAGTTGGTATGTTTGAAGATTGAGATTGAATAATGAAAGTGGCTATTTTTTAAGCTGGGGGTGGGGTTGCAGGGGGTTGGGTGGGGGGTCAGTTTGAGCACCTGCCGTCTGAAAGTTCTGTGCACGGCCCTGCAGTTGCAATACCCCAGCTCAACACCAACAGTTTCAAATAGGCTACTAAAATCATTCCAATCCTGATTAAAAGGCAAATCAGGATTAACGAGCTGGCTTTTAGGACCATGCGGAAGGCTCAGAGCTGACAGGCAGGCTATTTGCCCAGCTTTCTGAGAGCACTGACTGAGGTATGGCTGAGAGTGCATCCATGCAACTGCAGAGAACAGTGCAACTTTTCTCTCAAAACAGTGCAGAGGTAAAGATGGCTGTAGTAGATGGCATGGCTAGGTACACTATATATACAAAAGTGTGTGGACACCACTTCAAATGAATGGATTTGGCTTTTTTTAGCCACACCCGTTGCTGACAGGTGTATAAAATCAAGCACACAGCTATGCAATCTCCACAGACGAACATTGGCAGTAGAATGGCCTTACTGAAGAGCTCAGGGACTTTCAACTTGGCACCGTTATGGAATGCCACCTTTCCAACAAGTCAGTTCTTCACGTTTCTGCCCTGCTAGAGTTGCCCCAGTCAACTGTAAGTGGTGTTATCGTAAAGTGGAAACATCTAGGAGCAACAACGGTTCAGCCATGAAGTGGTAGGCCCCACAAGCTCACAGATTGGGACCGCCGAGTGCTGAAGTGCGTAGCGTGTAAAAACTTCTGTTCTCGGTTTCAACACGCACTCCCGAGTTGCAAACTGCCTCTGGAAGCAATGTCAGCACAAGAACTGTTCGTCGGGAACTTCACGAAATGGGTTTCCATGGCCGAGCAGCCACACACAAGCCTAAGATCACCATGCGCAATGCCAAGCGTCGGCTGGAGTGGTGTAAGTGGAAACACATTCTGGAGTGATGAATTTGGGTTTGGCAGATGCCAGGAGAACGCTACCTGCCCCAAAGCATAGTGCCAACGGTAAAGTTTGATGGTGGTGGAATAATGGTCTGGGGCTGTTTTTCATGGTTCTGGCTTGGCCCCTTAGTTCCAGTGAAGGGAAATCTTAACGCTACAGCATACAATGACATTCTAGACGATTCTGTGATCCCAACTTAGTGGCAACAGTTTGGGGAAGGCACTTTCCTGTTTCAGCATGACAATGACCCAGTGCACAAAGCGAGGTCCATACAGAAATGGTTTGTCGAGATCGGTGTGGAAGAACTTGACTGGCCTGCACAGAGCCCTGACCTCAACCCCATCGAAAACCTCTGGGATTAATTGGATTGCCAACTGCGAGCCAGGCCTAATAGCCCAAAATCAGTATCCGACCACACTAATGCTCTTGTGGCTGATGCTCTTGTGGCCATTCATCTGTTCCAACATCTAGTGGAAAGCCTTCCCAGAAGAGTGGAGGCTGTTATAACTCCATATTAATGCCCATGATTTTGGAATGAGATGTTCAACGAGCAGGTGTCCACATACTTTTGGTCATGTAGTTTAACTGCTGTTTGACTTGACATGAAACTAAACTAGAGTTTTAATCCCACTGCTGAGCTAGTGGGTAGCAGCTATTTGCTGTACGACGTGTTTGTAGACTGTTAAATCCCCTATCGACTGATGTGAATGAAGCTACAGCAGCCAAGGTGATGGCTGGAGTCAATTTTGCTTGATTTGCTGTTCTCCAAATAGCATTTGAATGTTTTTTAATTGTGTAGAAATGCGGTAAATCCCCCCCCATCACTTTGCCATACACAAAGTTTAGCTGAAATTACATCCTAGGGATAGGGCCATGGTTTCAATTGCGAAATCTCTGCCTTTGCAGCATTCTGGGCGAGCTAAATCAAGTACAACGAAAATAATCTCCGGACTATACTGTATTAGTCTAGTAGAGTGTCTTTTGTGAAGCATTATCCAACACAATAATGCCTTTGCAGCCGTCAGTCATCCTTTCCTCCACCACTACATCAGTCAGTCATTGGCTGTTATTGTCTGTTGGCCAGTCACACACGGGTGTACCCACAACTCTTTTGTCATCATTTCATCAGCAACCAGAGGCTGTGTTGCTGCTTACTCACTAAACATTAGCAGAGTCAATAAAAAATTCCACCATGGCCCCCTTCCACAGTGCAAACACTGAGAAATACAGTATGTAAACACTACCATGCTACGCCGCTGATGCCAGAACCCGGGAAGAAAAACTAGAGCTATCTTCGACCGACCGTACAGTATCAATAACTGAGACGTCCAGTGGTGAACCCACACTGTTCATTAGGTGTGTAGCCTCTGGCAGATATGAAGGTCGGCTGTCCTTTTCCGCTCTCCTCTCTGCCGAGCGTCACCCGTAACTGCTAAATGTCAATGTGAAATATCAACTAATCTCAACTGAGTTCCCCGTGTACGGTTGGCCCGCTCATGGAGTCAGCGGTGCAGGAGTCTTATGATGACCACTACTGTCTTAACACGTGCCAATCTAGGAGGAGCGCGCATCAACAAATTACACATCTGGAGGATGTCTTCAGGTGTCTACTGTTGTCATCGAGTGTCTTCGAGTGCCTTCAGGTGTCTTCGGAAAATAAGTATTGAGAAATATAGTCAAAGCAAGCTATCTATACTTTTGTGACGTCTGTTGAGGGTCTGTAATACCTAAATTGTGCCCAATGTGAAAATGCAATTACTCTTTTTTTTTAAACATTTAGGCTACTCCCATATTACAGTTTACTTCTGGATTCACAATTTGGATATATTTACGTATATATGTCCAACATATATAGCCTATATGAACTTAAAGTCAGACTAGGGCAAATTCTCGATCATATGTAACCCTTAAGGTCCCTCCCACCAGTCCTATTCACGCTGCTGGGTGTTAAAGAAATGTGACACAGGTTAATCAATGCAGCACCCACAGGTAATGGGTGTTGACTAACAATTCCCAGGGAGTTTTGAACTAGTGTTATGCTTGCAATTACAAGCTTCTGCAATTACATCCTTTGGGGAGCTATTGTATGTTTCAAAGTAAAGCTGCCTTGCAAAAGACCCCATGTGTTGCAAGGGACAAGGAATTCACTCAGAAAAACAACAGCTTTTCCTGACATAATTTATTTGGGGCAATTCTCATACTCTGTGACCTGTTGTTTATAAAATGACTTTCTCCTGTCTGGCTAAGTTAAGATTTCCCTACAGCAAAATATGGCTTTTTATTTTTATTTTTTTGTGTGCAAATTGTGACATTTTCTACTATGTACAGTATGGGTGGCAGGTAGACTAGTGGTTAAGAGTGATGGGTCAAAAACTGAAAGGTTGCTGGTTCAAGTCCCCTAGGTGAGAAGTCTTTCAATATTTCTTAGCCCTAATTGATCCTGTATGTCACTCTGGATAAGTTGACTAAAATGTAAAACTAGTGAATGTTCCCAACTGTTTAATGGGTTTATTGAAAGAGCAATACCAATAATTGATAGTTATAATATAACTTTAGTAACATAGCTATATTAGTGAGTGATATTGCAGTGATATTCGATCCCCAGAGGAGGCAGTAAGAAACTCAGAAGTAAGGCTATAAAGAGCCTAATGACTGCTGAGGGGAGTTATCTGGTTACCGGTCTGCTGCCGCCACACTGTGACTGGGAGAATAATCTAGTGGGCGCACTGCACTCTGGGGCCTCCTTGACCGCAAAAATACCTTCTGCTTCACTAAAGACAAAACTCAATGGACAATCCAGGATCGTTGCAGTGGGGAAATAGAAAAAGAGTTACAGTAGATCAAGTTGTTAGTAAATGTTAGCTGAGAGATGAGTCTTGTTTCAACATTTCTACCAAACAGGTCACAATTTCTGTGTGAATTTTCCGTGATGATAGCAGTCCTTTGTAAGACTAAACATTGGTGCTGCATTTCAGAGGTTGTGCAAACTGACAGATGAAACTATCCTCCGTTATTGCACTTGAATAAGTCAGTTACTGTCATAATTATTTGGGGCGGCAGGGTAGCCTAGTGGTTAGAGCGTTGGTCTAGTAACCGAAAGGTTGCAAGTTCGGATCCCCGAGCTGACAAGGTACAAATCTGTCGTTCTGCCCCTGAACAAGGCCCTAGGCCGTCATTGAAAATAAGAATTTGTTCTTAACTGACTTGCCTTTTTAAATGGAGAGCTGTTTTTCTTCTGTCAGCTGTATACTTGATAGTAGGGAGGCCCAAGGAGAGATATGAGATGCTTCTCAACTAGCTTCAGTTGCAGGTCATGCAATGGTTTTCCAAATGATAAAAAAGTCAAGGTGAAACTCCCAGTGACGCTGTAAGGTTTCAATATGCAATTTTAAAGAGGGATATATGTACATGCTTTCGTGACTAACAAGGTCACAAATTGAAGCCAGAGAAAAATAAGTCGATTTCATTCTTACAGTACTTTGTCTCTGTAAGGTAATGATTTTATAGTATCTAATCTATTTCATTGCAGTGAACAAATCCAGTTTATATATCTTAGATTGTTGTTAAGTTAAGAGGTACATTATGTGTGAAAAGTAAGTATTAAGAAAGCCGTAAATGCAAGCACATCAGACATTTTTTAAATTGGAACTGCACCCTCTCACAAACAACTTATCCTCATTGTGAATTTCTCAGAAGGGCTGAATTATCACAGCAGTTGCAAATCCATTGTCTGAAAGGTGAGCCAAAATAGACAATATTTATTTCCTCCACCAAAACATAAATTAAAATATTTCAGGGGCATATTCACTAAAGGAAAGCTTTGGTTTGTCCAGGCCATCACTTATACTGATCACTGCAGACACGATCTAAGAAATAAGGCAAATATTTAACCTCGACTTGAACTTTCACTGAATATCCAACCCCGAATGGAATTATCTTCAAGAGGTCTAAAATTGAATGAAAAAAGTCCTGTGTGTCGATGATACAGAAAAAGTCAACATTAATTCAATTTATCAGTTCAGAATCTTAATTTGAGTTTGATCTTATCCCAAATGTAATTTGGAGGCACTTAATCGAATTTGAAACACAGGAAACACCCTATATAGGCAATGATGATCAGTGAACCACAAGTATGATATTCTATGAAATTCAACAAAACTATTGTGGAAATCACATTCCTCTTTCTTTAATCTTTTTCTGAGGACTGATGTTTGCGTTGACTTTGTTGCATAGGCTAGATCCAGACAGAACACTCTCTACTCTACTGCACAACACAAACACAAACCCAGACGTGACAGCTGTCAATCAAACGGTTCCCCCAGCTGGCTCCTCATGTCAGCCGTCACTCTCGCCACACTCTTCCAAGGTTCCGCTGGGCTCGGGCATCTCTCCCCTTGTTTTCGCATAAACAGATCCTATTCCTCCGCAAACATGCCGATGCCGTCCCTTTTGATAACAATGTAATAATTCAAAACAATTGATTCAGCTCTTTGATGAGCACACTTTTATGGGTCATGAAGACTACCCTCCAACCGACATCTGTTTGATTTTAACTACTTGAACTTTATCCTTTATCCGCTGGATAATTTACCGAGCCAGATCGGTCCAGCCTGTTAAAGTCTTACTAATATAAGGGGAACAGGGGCAGGATGACATGAATGCAGTGCCAAACCTTTCCAATTCAACATTTTACTAAAGCTATGGGAATAGAGTTCTGATATCTTAGGAAAGTAAGTTAGAGGTGTTGGCATCGTCATAAAAAATGAATGATGTTACAATGTCTAGTCCTGATTTATACGATGAGGACTAGATGTTTAGATGTTTGAATGTAACTTAAACATTTTACACAAATGTCCTGTTGATATGCATGAGTTCTGCAAAAGTTTGAGTAAAGCAATTTTTCTCATTTTAGGATTTGACCCATTAATTGTGTAGTGTAGTAATATATATAGTGATACATGCATTATGTGCCTCATTGTCCATTGTTCAACTTAACATATCTTCAATCACAGAACATCATAACATTATGCTCTGTATACCTCCACCCTACTAAGGGAATGATTCAACCAGTGTCTAGTTTCCCTCACAGACAATTTGCTTGGACAGAGACATAAGGTGTTTTTACTCAGACAGAAATTAAAGTCTAATATTTCTTAGTTTCTCCCTTCCTTTTCCTTGGCTTGCTTTATTTCTCCAAATTATTAGGGCGCTGAGGACTGCGTCTGTTTCTGCTGCTGCCCTGCTCGTAGTTGGAGCTGTTTGCTAAAGCCATGGTAAGGCCCCTGAGATTCACCATCTCCTAGATGCCTATAACTCATCCCTAGCCCTGTCTCTGAAGGGAGCTTTTCCCTCAATCCCAGGCCTGAAATATCCTTTCAAAGGCCGCAGACTGGAGACAGTATGTAGGTGTTTTAGATAAGGTAGGAATTGCATTAAGGGATTTTTCCGTTTGAAAGTTGGGTTTGGAGTTTTTTCCTTTCTTCCTCAGAGGCTTGAGAAGGACACTGGAAAAGGATGAGAAAAGAAGTAGAGGTACAACAACGTTAAGAACGGTGGCTTAGGTTTGTGGTCAGTTCACAGCTCATAAAGGAAAGAAAAGAGTATGTAGTGGATGTGAGTCATGCAGAAGGGCAATATGCAGTTGGAATAGAGCAGAGTTGTGTTCAGGAAGAATACTACTGAGTTATTGGACCACAGAGATATTAACAAAATATTCCAAGAACATTGATCTCTTCATATCTATAATTACAAGGAACTCGATTGAGACTGAATGTGGGAGAAAAAGTAGCCTAGAGAATTATGGATTTCAGAGCATGGAGTCCTTGATGCCAAATGTGAAAGCGTTCAATTAAAATCTCCAACCCTCAACCTCAGAACGAGCGATTCGTTTATTAAAGCCGAGAACTGGCCAACAGAGACTCTATTTTTTTTTAAAGACAGTGGCGTGTGTTATCCAATCCGTGGCGTGTGAAAGCAAAAGTCATTTTAAACAGTGAGTCTGTTAAGGCCTCAGTATGCCGGTATGGGCGTAGCATTTCCAGACCCTTTTCTACTCCATGCTCTCTGTTTTATAAGAGCTTACTGTCCGCCGTGGCGTTTACTTTAAAATGTTATAATTAAGCGGTCCCCGTTTTTCCGAGGCTGATCGTGTTTACTTTTGCCAGCTTAACAAGCATAGGACCCGCTCGACACACAGTCACACTGACTCCCCGCTCCACATCGTATTAGCGGTTCAGTTTGTGGGCTCAGGTTACGGTGAGATTAGTCCTCTGGCATTCCCTTTGGTGCCGCGCCGTAGCGCACTTTCGCCCAAAGGGCTCGGCCACTCATTTTCCCTATGAAATCCCACCCCTTTGAAATAACCCCTTATTTTCCTTAGTAACCCCTCCTGCTAGAAACAGGAGCAGTGAACTCATATATTACATAGTATATAAGAAAATGTGTATTTTATGTGAGTTAATGCTCAAATAAAACATACTTTTGGGTGATAAACTACATTTTTCTTAACAACACTGTACCGGCATTCACATTAGCTGACTTGCTATACTGTAAAAAAGTAGGCTAACCCTGAAGTTTTATTTGACAAATTGTGAGTGAAAGAATCCTCATTTCTTATGGCATCCCCTCCAATGAATCTTTGAACATGTTTGTCTGGGGAATGTTTGGATGACTCTGACTTGAAAGATGAATCATATTTCAAATGCAATAAGAACAATATTAGCACCAACATAACGCTGGAGAATACAGCACCACGTATAAGCTACAAGGTCATTAGAATAGTTACATGCTGTCTAAATTGGAACAACATTTACATTTTAGTAGATTCTCTTATCCAGAGTGACTTAAGGTACTGAGTACATACATTTTCATACTGTGCCCCCGTGAGAATTGAACCCACAACCCTGGCATTGCAAACGCCATGCTCTACCAACTGAGCCACATGGGAACCTAAATCAAAATTAATAATGAGTAATGAAAAAAAGTAATACAAGAGAAGGTAACAGTATTGTATAGTATTGCGAGCTAATACTCTTTTAAAATTTAAGATGAAAACAGTGTGTACTAATTTAAAGGCTCATGAGTGGCGCAGTGGTTTAAGGCACTGCATCTCAGTGCTAGAGGCGTCACTACAGACCCTGGTTTGATCCCGGGCTGTATCACAACCAGCCGGCATCATTGTAAATAAGAATGTGTTCTAAAACTAACTTGCCTAGTTAAATAAAGGTTAAATAAATTTAAAAATTGACATGGTAATTAGGCTACATACAGTAGGCTTTCTGCTGGTAGTTGCAAAAGTTATGCAACGTTCAGACCATACGTTGTTGTTGATAAAGCACCATGTCATTTATTTGAAACTTTTATTAAAGAGTATCAAGGAATGTTCTTTGTATGAGGTCAGTTTAGCAATTACAAAGTGAATCAATTACACACTAAATACAAATGGTTCTATGTAGTGCCATAGCAGCCATAGCAGTAACCATAGTAACCATAGCAGTAACCATAGCAGATCACTTTTTGGTGCTATATAAAACTTTTTTTGTGAAGGTTCTATAAAGAACCCTTACCTAAGGTTCTATAAAGAACCATTAAAAAATATGTTCTATATAGCACCAAAACAGGTTTCTGCTATGGTAGTAACCCTTTGCAGATCATTTTGAAGACAGGTTTGTTTTATTCTGTTAAGGCATATTATAGTGTAAACATTCCCATAGGTGTTATTATCATGTTAATTGACAAGTTGAATCAGGTGTGCTAGCTCTGGAACAGCTGGGGGTCTATGATGAGAGAATTGAGAACCACTGACTTATTCAACCATTCTCACTTGACACAAGGCCATATGCTATGGTCACTGGCCCTAGACATATATAACATGTACAGTAATGTCAACAGATTAGATCAACTGGAATGACACTCTCACTCACAGTTGCACAAAAAGAGCAGTGAACAAACCACGCCCTAAAATATTGTAACAAGCCAAATTCCTTATGTTAAGCAAACCAGACGACACAATTTTTTTTTATTGACGGATATCCAGGGGCACACTCCAATACTCAGACATAATTTACAAACAAAGCATTTGTGTTTAGTGAGTCTGCCAGATCAGAGGCAATAGGGATGACCAGGGATGTTCTCTTGATGAGTGTGTGAATTTGACCATTTTCCTGTCAACATGTAATGAGTACTTTTGTGTGTTAGGGAAAATGTATGGAGTAAAAAGTACATTATTTTCTTTAGGAATGTAGTGGAGTAAAATTAAAAGTTGTCAAAAATATAAATAATAAAGTAAAGTACAGATACCCCAAAAACGACTTAAGTAGTACTTTAAAGTATTTTTACTTAAGTACTTTACACCACTGATTACAGGCAAGGCTGTCTTCAAGGGAGGGTTCCCTGCCAGTCACTGACTAGCACCCACAGAAAAGCAGAACCCAGCATTCTGAAAGGGAATACAGGAAAAGGGACCAAGACAGGGGGAAAGTTGTTCTAAACAGTCTGGCAAGAAGTTAACTGGGAGGAAGGAGATTCTTCAAGTCAAATCAGATGCCAATTGGATAGCTAACAGAAGCATAACTTGTGATTGGACAAGAGCCTTGTCAGATATTCTGTCATGTGAGTATCAGGACCGTGAGGATGAGTCGGAAGATATAGCAGCAGCAGTAATAAAAATAAAGTTCAAGTCGACACCCCGTCTGTCTACAGAATATCTTCTCTCAACTCCAAGTCTGCTAACTAGAACAACTCATCCAACTTTTCCAAGGTAAAAGAGGATTTCCTATTTCTCTGCATGTACCTGGTGTATACATTTGTACTATAGAACAGTAGGGAGTTTTGTACAGCCTAGGCAGAGATTAAGGCAAATTCTGATAAGGACTCAGAGTTGACTCTGCGCATCAAGGAGGATTAATGTTTAGCTGTGTGTGGCAGGGGCCTTCTCAGCGTCGGTGTTGAGGCAGTGTTGCAGACCCCGCATTAATCCAAAATTAGTATAAAAGATCAGCTGTGGCCACCGAGGCAAGCCTTCTTAGGACTTAAGCTGGTAATCAAAACTCACTTTGGGACAATGAGGCACTGGGAAGGCCCTGTTTTGAAGGAGGGAGAGGGGATATTGAGGAGGAAGAATTGGGCTGGGGTGGTGGCGGAGGTGGTGGTAGAGGATGGGGGTGTGACGAAGGCCTCTTGAAATATTGGAGGGGTAGGTGCCATCCACAGTGATTTGAACCCTCCTCTAGCGGTGTTGATGTTGGTTCGGGTTACCACAGTGCTGAACAGTGGTTTGAACCCTCTAGCGGTGTTGATGTTGGTTCGGGTTACCACAGTGCTGAACAGTGGTTTGAACCCTCTAGTGGTGTTGATGTTGGTTCGGGTTACCACAGTGCTGAACAGTGGTTTGAACCCTCCTCTTGCGGTGTTGATGTTGGTTTGGGTTACCACAGTGCTGAACAGTGGTTTGAACCCTCCTCTAGCGGTGTTGATGTTGGTTTGGGTTACCACAGTGCTGAACAGTGGTTTAAACCCTCCTCTAGCGGTGTTGATGTTGGTTCGGGTTACCACAGTGCTGAACAGTGGTTTGAACCCTCTAGCGGTGTTGATGTTGGTTCAGGTTACCACAGTGCTGAACAGTGGTTTGAACCCTCCTCTAGCGGTGTTGATGTTGGTTTGGGTTACCACAGTGCTGAACAGTGGTTTGAACCCTCTAGCGGTGTTGATGTTGGTTTGGGTTACCACAGTGCTGAACAGTGGTTTGAACCCTCCTCTAGCGGTGTTGATGTTGGTTTGGGTTACCACAGTGCTGAACAGTGGTTTGAACCCTCTAGCGGTGTTGATGTTGGTTTGGGTTACCACAGTGCTGAACAGTGGTTTGAACCCTCCTCTAGCGGTGTTGATGTTGGTTTGGGTTACCACAGTGCTGAACAGTGGTTTGAACCCTCCTCTAGCGGTGTTGATGTTGGTTCGGGTTACCACAGTGCTGAACAGTGGTTTGAACCCTCCTCTAGCGGTGTTGATGTTGGTTTGGGTTACCACAGTGCTGAACAGTGGTTTGAACCCTCCTCTAGCGGTGTTGATGTTGGTTCGGGTTACCACAGTGCTGAACAGTGGTTTGAACCCTCCTCTAGCGGTGTTGATGTTGGTTTGGGTTACCACAGTGCTGAACAGTGGTTTGAACCCTCCTCTTGCGGTGTTGATGTTGGTTTGGGTTACCACAGTGCTGAACAGTGGTTTGAACCCTCCTCTAGCGGTGTTGATGTTGGTTTGGGTTACCACAGTGCTGAACAGTGGTTTGAACCCTCCTCTAGCGGTGTTGATGTTGGTTCGGGTTACCACAGTGCTGAACAGTGGTTTGAACCCTCCTCTAGCGGTGTTGATGTTGGTTTGGGTTACCACAGTGCTGAACAGTGGTTTGAACCCTCCTCTAGCGGTGTTGATGTTGGTTCGGGTTACCACAGTGCTGAACAGTGGTTTGAACCCTCCTCTAGCGGTGTTGATGTTGGTTCGGGTTACCACAGTGCTGAACAGTGGTTTGAACCCTCCTCTTGCGGTGTTGATGTTGGTTTGGGTTACCACAGTGCTGAACAGTGGTTTGAACCCTCCTCTTGCGGTGTTGATGTTGGTTTGGGTTACCACAGTGCTGAACAGTGGTTTGAACCCTCCTCTAGCGGTGTTGATGTTGGTTCGGGTTACCACAGTGCTGAACAGTGGTTTGAACCCTCCTCTAGCGGTGTTGATGTTGGTTCGGGTTACCACAGTGCTGAACAGTGGTTTGAACCCTCCTCTAGCGGTGTTGATGTTGGTTCGGGTTACCACAGTGCTGAACAGTGGTTTGAACCCTCCTCTAGCGGTGTTGATGTTGGTTTGGGTTACCACAGTGCTGAACAGTGGTTTGAACCCTCCTCTTGCGGTGTTGATGTTGGTTTGGGTTACCACAGTGCTGAACAGTGGTTTGAACCCTCCTCTAGCGGTGTTGATGTTGGTTCGGGTTACCACAGGGCTGAACAGTGGTTTCAACCCTCCTCTAGCGGTGTTGATGTTGGTTCGGGTTACCACAGTGCTGAACAGTGGTTTGAACCCTCCTCTAGCGGTGTTGATGTTGGTTCGGGTTACCACAGTGCTGAACAGTGGTTTGAACCCTCCTCTAGCGGTGTTGATGTTGGTTCGGGTTACCACAGTGCTGAACAGTGGTTTGAACCCTCCTCTAGCGGTGTTGATGTTGGTTTGGGTTACCACAGTGCTGAACAGTGGTTTGAACCCTCCTCTAGCGGTGTTGATGTTGGTTCGGGTTACCACAGTGCTGAACAGTGGTTGGAGTTGTCCATTAAACACCGTTGTTAGGTTAGAGCCTTGGTTCTCAGCATGTGCATCTAAGAGGGTAGTCTAACATCTGCTTACTGCAATTATACTTTTCATGATTAACCCTTCACTGTGCATTTAATTGTTTTAAACTAGGATGATATAAAACAATAGGTGACAATATGACCTGCATGTACACAAGATGCACACAATATTCAGGATGTCTATATAGATTTGATTTGATTTTGAATTTATTTGGATCACTTTTAGTCCCCATTTGGACTAATCTTCCAATAGTCCAGGATAGAGGATAGTAGATATAGAGGATGTCTATATTCAGGATTTCTATATTAAGGATGTCTATATCCAGGATGTCTAAATACAGGATATATATACAGTTGAAGTCGAAAGTTTACATACACTTAGGTTGGAGGCATTAAAACTCGTTTTTCAACCACTCCACAAATTTCTTGTTACCAAACTATAGTTTTGGCAAGTCGGTTAGGACATCTACTTTGTGCACTACACAAGTAATTTTTCCAACAATTGTTTACAGACAGATTATTTCACTTATAATTCACTGTATCACAATTCCAGTGAGTCAGAAGTTTACATACACTAAGTTGACTGTGCCTTTAAACAGCTTGGAAAATTCCAGAAAATGATGTCATGGCTTTAGAAGCTTCTGATACGCTAATTGACATCATTTGAGTCAATTGTATGTGTACCTGTGGATGTATTTCAAGGCCTACCTTCAAACTCAGTGCCTCTTCGCTTGACATCATGGGGAAATCAAAAGAAATCAGCCAAACAGTTCTATTTCTGTTTCATCAGACCAGAAGACATTTCTCCCAAATGTATTATTTTTGTCCCCATGTGCAGTTGCAAACCGTAGTCTGGCTTTTTTATGGCGGTTTTGGAGCAGTGGCTTCTTCCTTGCTGAGCGGCCTTTCAGGTTATGTCGATATAGGAGTCGTTTTACTGTGGATATAGATACTTTTGCACCTGTTTCCTCCAGCATCTTCACAAGGTCCTTTGCTGTTGTTCTGGGATTGATTTGCATTTTTCGCACCAAAGTACGTTCATCTCTAGGAGACAGAACGTGTCTTCTTCCTGAGCGTTATGACGGCTGCGTGGTCCCATGATGTTTATACTTGCGTACTATTGTTTGTACAGATGATCATGGTACCTTCAGGCGTTTGGAAATTGCTCCCAAGGATGAACCAGACTCATGGAGGTCTTCAATTTTTTTTCTGAGGTCTTGGCTGATTTCTTTTGATTTTCCCATGATGTCAAGCAAAGAGGCACTGAGTTTGAAGGTAGACCTTGAAATACATCCACAGGTACACCTCCAATTGACTCAAATGATGTCAATTAGCCTATCAGAAGCTTCTAAAGCCATAGCATCATTTTCTGGAATTTTCCAAGCTGTTTAAAGGCACAGTCAACTTAGTGTATGTAAACTTCTGATCCACTGGAATTGTCATACAGTGAATTATAAGTGAAATAATCTATCTGTAAATAATTGTTGGAAAAATTACTTGTGTCATGCACGAAGTAGATGTCCTAACCGACTTGCCAAAACTATAGTTTGTTAACAAGAAATGTGTGGAGTGGTTGAAAAACGAGTTTTAGTGACTCCAACCTAAGTGTATGTAAACTTCCGACTTCAACTGTATATATAGAGGATGTCTATATTTAGGATGTATATATTTAGGATGTCTATATAGAGGATGTCTATATTCAGGATGTCTATATACAGGATGTCTTAATCAGGATGTCTACATACAAGATGTCTATATAGAGGATGTGTATATAGAGCGTGTCTATATATACCAGGATGTCTATATAGAGGATGTCTATATAGAGGATGTCTATATAGAGGACGTCTATTTACAGGATGTCTATATAGTGGATGTCTATATAGTGGATGTTTATATACAGGATGTCTATTTAGAGGATGTCAATATAGAGAATGTCTATATACAGGACGTCTATATACAGGATATCTATATACAGGATGTCTCTATTCAGGATGTTTATATACAGGATGTCTATATACAGATTGTCTATATTACATGATGTTTATATACAGGATGTCTATTTAGAGGATGTCTATATAGAGAATGTCTATATACATGACGTCTATGTACAGGATATCTATATACAGGATGTCTATATTCAGGATGTCTTTATACAGGATGTCTATATTCAGGATGTTCATATACAGGATATCTATACACAGGATGCCTATTTTACAGGATGTTTATATACAGGCTGTATATTTAGAGGATGTCTATATAGAGAATGTCTATATACAGGATGTCTATATTTAGGATGTTTATATACGGAATGTCTATTTAGAGGATGTCTATATAGAGAATGTCTAGGATGTCTATATTCACAATGTCTATATATCAAATCAAATCAAGTTTATTTTATATAGCCCTTCGTACATCAGCTAATATCTCGAAGTGCTGTACAGAAACCCAGCCTAAAACCCCAAACAGCAAGCAATGCAGGTGTAGAAGCACAGAGGATATAGAGGATGTCTATATTCAGGATGTCTATATTCTATATTAAAACTTAAAGGAGAGGCTTTTCCCAAATCACTCCCCGCATGGTGATTGGGATATTTACGGGAGATTTCTCTGCATTGCAGGACCGTCTTTAAATGCTGGCTTTAACACCAACATACAACTGTGTCAAGTTGAAAAGACGTTGTATAACATCAGCAGTAAACATCAGCTGTATAACATCAGCAGTAAACATCCGCTGTATAACAGCAGTAAACATCCGCTATATAACATCAGCAGTAAACATCAGCTGTATAACATCAGCAGTAAACATCAGCTGTATAACATCAGCAGTAAACATCAGCAGTAAACATCCGCTATATAACATCAGCAGTAAACATCCGCTGTATAACAGCAGTAAACATCCGCTATATAACATCAGCAGTAAACATCAGCTGTATAACATCAGCAGTAAACATCAGCTGTATAACATCAGCAGTAAACATCAGCTGTATAACATCAGCAGTAAACATCAGCTGTATAACATCAGCAGTAAACATCAGCTGTATAACATCAGCAGTAAACATCAGCAGTAAACATCTGCTATATAACATCAGCAGTAAACATCAGCTGAATAACATCAGCAGTAAACATCAGCTGAATAACATCAGCAGTAAACATCCGCTGTATAACATCAGCAGTAAACATCCGCTGTATAACATCAGCAGTAAACATCAGCTGAATAACATCAGCAGTAAACATCCGCTATATAACATCAGCAGTAAACATCAGCAGTAAACATCAGCAGTAAACATCCGCTATATAACATCAGCAGTAAACATCAGCTATATAACATCAGCAGTAAACATCCGCTATATAACATCAGCAGTAAACATCAGCTATATAACATCAGCAGTAAACATCCGCTATATAACATCAGCAGTAAACATCAGCTATATAACATCAGCAGTAAACATCAGCTATATAACATCAGCAGTAAACATCAGCTATATAACATCAGCAGTAAACATCCGCTATATAACATCAGCAGTAAACATCAGCTATATAACATCAGCAGTAAACATCCGCTATATAACATCAGCAGTAAACATCAGCTATATAACATCAGCAATAAACATCCGCTGTATAACATCAGCAGTAAACATCAGCAGTAAACATCCACTGTATAACATCAGCAGTAAACATCAGCAGTAAACATCCACTGTATAACATCAGCAGTAAACATCAGCAGTAAACATCCGCTGTATAACAGCAATAAACATCCGCTATATAACATCAGCAGTAAACATTAGCAGTAAACATCCGCTATATAACATCAGCAGTAAACATTCGCAGTAAACATCAGCTGTAAACATCAGCAGTAAACATCAGCTGTATAACATCAGCAGTAAACATCCACTGTATAACATCAGCAGTAAACATCAGCAGTAAACATCCACTGTATAACAGCAGTAAACATCCGCTATATAACATCAGCAGTAAACATCAGCTGTATAACATCAGGAGTAAACATCAGCAGTAAACAGCAGTAAACATCAGCTGTATAACATCAGCAGTAAACATCAGCAGTATAGCATCAGCTGTATAGCATCAGCTGTATAACATCAGCAGTATAACATCAGCAGTAAACATCAGCTGTATAACATCAGCAGTAAACATCAGCTGTATAACAGCAGTAAACATCAGCTGTATAACATCAGCAGTATAACGTCAGCTGTATAACATCAGCTGTATAACGTCAGCTGTATAACATCAGCAATAAGCATTGCCCTGCCAAACTGGTTCTGGATAGTGATACAGAAGTTCAGACACCACTCTATTCTTTTGGGACATAAAACTGAGGAAATGTATAAACTTAAAACACAAGCTGTATATGATGAACACTTGCAAATGTCTCAATGTGTAAATTATTGTATATACTGCCCCCACATGCGATGTAATGTAAGAAATTAAAACTACTATTAATAAATGGCTACATTTATTGACAACGTACAGTAGATATGTTACGCTAATATGTTACGCTACAGTAGATAAGCTGTACGCTAATAAGGAAAATTATTAAATCGAATTCATTTAATATTTATGCTGTGCACAATACAAAAGTGGAGACATATACACGTGAAAATAGTTCCGAACTATATGAACAAGTTCTTAAATTATTTATTTCTAGAGATTTTTTAGTGCTGTAGAAAATTACAGTGGCCTTGAAAAATAAATCATCTCCTCAATCAGCTCCTTTTGGCTTGAGCCAAGTGGCAGCAGCCTTTTAACTGAGCACTAACTTTTTTTTTTTTCTTTTTTTTTTTTTTTCACCCCAAAAAAAAAACAAACAAAAAAAAAAACTGAGCACTAACTTTCCAACGAGCTTTTCCATGTCCACAGCATTCACAAAGTATGCGAACAACAGACCAAATACAAATGAAAGGGGACGACACGCAGAAAAAACAACAACACAGCCAGCCAACCATTTAGGGCATTTGTACCGCACTGTGGCAAAACCCAATCTCTTCAAGTGCCAGCAGGGTACCAGCCTAACCAAGCAAAGGCACCCCTCACCACTCTACTTCGCCCCCCCCCCCCCCCCCCCCGCTCAACCACCCACTGCTCCAGCTAAGATTAGACAAATTAAACACCATTATTCACGTCACTCCCACAGCTGGCCTTTTAAGTGGTTTTATGTTAACTATCATAATGGTTAGCTTTGAAATCCCCAGTCTTCTCCCTAATTTATAATATGAAAAGTACTTTTGGCCCAGTCTCGGTGGGATTTTTTCATCTCTCGCACTGCAGTGGAAAAATAGTGGGGTTTTGGGCCTATGTTTGGTTAAAAGTCAGACAGACAGAACTGAAGCCAGCTCAATTGAAATTCTGCCAGTCTACCATGTAGTATTTGATCAATTATGAAACATTGTTGAGTGTAGAGAGAAGTCTTTTGATGCTGTCTTATTCGGGTAGGATAATACAGTATGTGTGGAAGGTCGTCTAACTCTCACATCTCTCCATACGTTTCTAATGTATGTTCTTGTGGGGGAAAAAAGCCCTGTCATTTTATCTGTTTTTTTCCCAGCGACCTGAAAATGGATGTGGTATTGGCAGGAGGCCAGTGAACTTAGTAAGGCCGGTGATGGATAACCTAGTTTCAAACCCATCATCACCCAGAAACATGTGCAATGTGTCTGCAGTGTGATGACCCCCACCCAGGCTGAGTTTGGTCTAGACACGGACACAGGAAGTGACAGTTTGTCAACTTCCTGTTCTCTGCCCCATATCTGAAATACATAATGATATGACTGCTAACAGGCTCTGACACATGCTTGGAGTGCTACTGTGGAATACTTAAAGCTAATTATCAAAATAGACATCCAAATTTCTCCCAGGCTGCTTCACAGCTTTGGTGGCAGCATTCTTAACCAGTTATATAAGAGTTAATAACCTTACCTGTCAGATCATTCAGTAGTGATTAAAACTAGAAATGTTTGTTTCTGAATCGTTTGACTATTTAAAACAATGAAACAATTTTCAATGTAGGATGGTGATAGTCCATGGCTAGAATGTCATCTTGATTAGGTTAGGGGAGAACTAACCTGACAAATCCTGATATCCTAACTGACAGTATCACTTTATGGGCCATGAAAATTCAAACGTGCCAACTATAAAAGCAAATTCCACTTCACTGCATCTGCTCAGAACATTATTTTCTTTGATGAGTCGCGAGTATCAACATCAAGTCTAGCAGCAGGGAGCGTGTAACTTTCCTAGAACAAGAAAAAAACGTTCACAGCAGGTTAGGATTCTGTGTCTATACATATAGAGCTACTCAAGCCTTAGTGAAACATGATATGTAACTCTGTGAGCTCCGTGTTTTAGATCCGGTATTAAAAACCCCTGACAATCTTTTTTCTCCTTCTACTTCACTCAGCATTCCACGTTAGCACTCAGCGTTATATTTCAAACTCTTGGAAATTAGGAGGAGCTCTCTGACACTTTCAGAGGAGTTAAAATGACAAATGTATGTTTTATTGATTATAAACACATGGAATGGCAATGATACTATGCCGGGTTAGTTATCACTGGAAAATGAAAGACAAAAGACTGTGGCGTCAAATCACAGTGTCTGTGTGTGTTTTGAGGCGCTGTGGGGTGCTGCTTCTCATCCCACAACACAGCACTGATTTATGCATGACATATCTTAGTAAGTGGAGTCAGCACATAAGAAAAGCGTAGCTGGAACCGCACTCTCTTTCACATTCATATGTTTCACATTTCTACTCCTTCTCTCTTTGAGAGGATGACATTTCATTTCTTACTGCAAGTCATCTCATAAGGACTAATTCAATTTAGACCAAAGCCTGTCCATAATACTTACTCCATTTTTTTTTTCATTTCGACTTCATCTCGTGCATAAGTGAGAGAAAATGTGGTACATATTCAAATGTTTTTTCTTGGCAACAGTCAACGTATTTTGACACAGCAGTTGTTAAAGGATGCGTCAGTAAGACAGAATATGTTGAGTTTATCCCTAGCTGCCCTAATTGCATTCATTGGTTTCATAATCCATCCAGAAGACATTGACTTTCCAGCATCAAAGTGAGCCTTGGCAGGTTTAGCGGTGCACATCTTTCTTTGGTTAGACCAGACAGCTCACTGAATGAACCTTATGATTTATGCTGGTGGTTGTGATGGGGGGGGGAGTTGTTGAGTAAGACTATGGGAAGCATCAGTGGGCCTTACCACTGGGTTGCATTGCCTTTTAGCCTACTCATTCCACCTATGCCTTTTTTTTCTCAACTGTGCCCTCACTGTAATTTGGTGGTGGGGGGTTGGGGGGTTTGGACTGCCATGTGTAAGATAAACGGATCAAGGGGGTATAATTGCAGTCTTTGAAAATTGCATTAATAATAAATGAACGAGAGCATTCATTAATGTTTAGAAATCCATTACCGAGTCATATGACCAGGTCAGACTCATGTGTCTGGGGTCACTCTACAGCTGAGGGTATACAATTGCTTATTGAAAATGCCTTTTCTGATAGGTATCCCTGTTGTAGTTGGATTTGATTGCAAAAATCTATGTTTAGGACATAGTTGTGGATATGAAAAGCATCTATATCGCATCCTAGTGTCAATTGTTCATCTGCACAGGTGTGAAGTTTGTTTATAGTAAAACACCTTAACACTAAATCACTAAATGACAGTATTTTATAGAGAAAATTGATTGATATGCTTTGTCATCGTTTTTCATAGTGCTGTAGGCCTAATTTTTTAAAACAGTTCAAATTATAATGTCCAAGACTAATTAAGTAGATGACCACTCAACAAAAACATGTGCTTTAATTGAAGAATAACAAGTAGCACTCTGCTTTGGAAGGCCCATCACCCCGTCGTCCTCATCCTCCAGAATAGCAGGAGTTTTCTATATATAAGTGTTGGGGTCAAGAATGATCCCCTGTGGGATTACAGTGGCACCCATCATACCAGTCAACAGTATCAAACACCCAGCCTTCTCTGTTGCCATCAGAGACACTTGCCCACACTGACTGACTGCACCCTGCACCCGCCACCACTGACAGCTAGCGAAAGGTAACCCACCTCCGCTTGTTTCTGATATCTAATCTGATCTAATCTGGGGTCTTTCAGGGTGTTAGAGGTTCTGTAAAGTGACATGGGACCAAAATTCTAATAATGTGAGGACAAAGGCTGGGGTTGGAAGACTAGGTCTACTGTACACCAAACAGAGTCGATGTTACAACAGACGTAGATTCTCATACCTTATCGCTAACTCTGCCATCTGGTGCCATATTTTCATTGCGTGAAAATAGTGGCATAATATAAGTGTGGGACAGGGTTTTGCACCATCAACAACAAAAAGTTGTAAGGAAAACTTAAATGAATCAAGTCATGTAAATTCAACGGAAAGTTCCCAATATGTGACTCACTTATTGTAAGTGTGTAGGCCTTGTCTGCTAGTCCTGTGACATAACTGCTGGTAACACCATGTACCGAGCTGTGAAGAACACCCATAAGATGGCTAGTAGGATTGTAGCAAGGTTAAGGACGGAGGTTTGACTGCACCAGCAGTTTACGGGGCTAGGGGGGAGTTGCTCTTTAACAGTCCGGCACTCAATGTTCCTGCGCTGCATTTTCATCCATTAACACATCCACCGTGTAGGTTTTCTATTTGGGAAGTGTAATGGGAGGCAGATGAGTGTCTGACATGGATCCCCTTGCAGTAAAGAGGCCCCAGTAGGAGGAGAAATTTGTCCAAGTAAAATCACCCCGACAGGGGGGAAACTCTTAGGTCAGAAACCCCAAAGTTGAGGCAAGCAGAGCCCGATGGGTTTGTGATGAAAACAGTGTGATCTATCATCACCACAGTGCCCCTATACGTAAAGGGACCAGACACGCTGGGAGCTCCCTGTTAGCTTCCTCTTGATCAAGGTTAAACGGAGCCAAGTGGGTTGCGCATGGCATCATTGGTTAAATAGAGGGAGGAATGAATTGAAATGTTTTTTTGTTTGTATGTACATAGGCCTATATACAGCAACTGATCACAATGTCAAGGAGAGATATTTTTTAAGTCTAAGAGTGGTTTACTTGTTGCTAATGCTACATATGAGATAGCATCTATATACTGACGAAAATCATTTTTCATAGATCATTACTATGTTTCTGTCCACTAATATCACTGTATACTTTGGCCATGAGTACAGTCTATTGTAAGTTTGGTATTCATTCTGTGATTAAATAAATTCTCTCAAATAAACCCCTTTTAGCTTATAGCTTCCCAATCTGACCTCCTACTGGCCCTAGAAGTAGCCTATGAAGCTAGCTCGTTCCCAGTACTCAGGGATCTAGACAGTCTGGGATGTATTACCACGGGAGCTACAGAGTCGCCCTGAGAAGAATGCCGGCGGTTTAAAACAAATGTTATTGTTTGTCACAGGAAACCGATGTGATTACTATTTTCTCTCACACACTCACGCTGAGCACCGCGCCGTATTTGTGCATGTGGTTCGCATTCTCAACCAGCACCTTATAGTCTTCATCTTTATTAAGTCACACCTAGGATAGGTTCAGCAAAGCACCACACTGTTTAAACAAAGTATTTGACAATCTCTAGAAGGAAATCTGTCTGTTCACTTCAAACAATAGATTGGGTTTCCTTAACATGGCAGCGGTTCAAAGGGGGGATCGACAGGAGGAAAGACACTATAAGGGACAGGAGGAAAGACAAGAGGAAAAGACAGGAGGAGGGCAGGAGGACAAGAGGGGAGGAAAGACAGGAGGAATAGACCGGAGAAAAAGACAGGAGGAAAACGTTGAGTGGTGCCGTCGACGTCTGTGTTGTCGCGACTTGACAGCAAAAGTGAGGACTCTCGTATTGAGGGGTGAAACGGTGGAGTTATTGTGTCTCTTTATGATGCGGTTGTAATGTGGAGTTAGCTGTGCTCGGTATTGTAAAGGTGGGCTGTTGAGAGTGTACTACTCTGTGTGTGTGTGTGTGTGTGTGTGTGTGTGTGTGTGTGTGTGTGTGTGTGTGTGTGTGTGTGTGTGTGTGTGTGTGTGTGTGTGTGTGTGTGTGTGTGTGTGTGTGTGTGTGATTTCCTACATTATAAGGACTCCAAAGTCCTAACATTTCACTTTTTCAGGTCCTGAATTTATTAAAATGCTATTTTAAGCTTAAGGGTTAGATATAGGGTTTTGGGGTTAAGGTTAGGGATAGGTTTAGAGCTAGGGTTTATGTTAGGTTTAGGGTTAGGGTTACGTTTTGGGTTAAGTTTACGGTTAGGTTTAGGGAGGTAGGTTTAGGGTTTTGGGGGTTAGGGTTAGGTTAAGGTTAGGTTTAGGTTAAAGTGGAACTGACAGCAATTTGGCAACATGAAATCTTATTAAAATCATCTGTTCATAGACACCCCCAGGAAGAATATGACACTTTTTTAAACATTATATATAAGGTCAGTTTCACTTTTTCATAAATTCTTAGAACGTTTCGGAATTACGTATACTAAGGCATTTGTAAAAATTCTATAGCAATATAGAGTGGGAAAACAGCCGTGCGTTTGGACGATTAATAGACACTTAATTAAATAAAACCGAATAAAAACATCTGTCTCGTCCAAAACCGGAGTCTATGCAGACCGATGTGCCATAGCCAATCAGAGCTACAGTAGGCCTTTATGCAAACAAGCCATTTGGCCTGCCAACATTTACTTTGAACTTGACTGTGTGTTTACAGGAAGTTGCAACAGCGCGACTTTAGATCATTAGAACGCATTCGCCAAAAGTGACAAAATATTCCTGAACGGATTTCTGCAAATATGTAAATACTACAGGAGTCCTTTAACATTTGGGAACTTTACAGTCCTATCGATCAGACAACCATGAAAGGTAAGGCTCTCTCTCCCTCAGTGATGCACAACAACAAGATCAAAAACTAATGCTAGCCAGAGCAAGATGAGCTAATATTTAACGAAGGAACATTACATAAAACCTCTCAAACTTTTTCAGCTAGTTGCCCATCAAAATTGCACTGATAAACGATGGGGAATTGAAGCCTACTTGTCCTTCAGCAGTTTGCCTGCCAATGCATTCATTCTTGTCCCAACCAAGCACCCAAGCTAACTGCTAAAGTTGGCTAGCTTGCTAGCTAGCTACTTCCAGGCACAAATGAGAGAACACCTTACTCTGACCATTTTACTCACCGTAGCAGAGTTGGTTAGGCTGTTTACATGTTATCTAGAGTGGTCGTGACTAACTATTACCTTTTTTGACTACGTTTACTGACACTGTCATATCGAGTGGGTGTTGCAAATGTATCAGTTATTCTGCCCCCAGGCACACTCAGATGAGAGCGCACTGAAATCGGAGTAGACATCCTAACTGGATAACAGTCGTTCAAGTTCTTGCTAGCTAACCAAATAGCACCTGCATCTCTAGCTGTGTATAGCCACCGAAAAACGATGTGAGGGGGAAAAGTCAGTCACTCACCCACTTCTGCAATGACATGATATCCTCCTAGCAGCTACCTATCTAGCTAACAGTAGGCTCCTTGTTTTTTGCTTTCTACGTAAATAGATACGGTAACCTATTAGCCACGTTATGACTGACTTGTGATTGTTGCCCTTGCTAGTTTATTTGTTTTGGCATTCCCAGCCTTACTTACATTTGTACATTTTTGTCTGAAATATTGAATCATTGAAACTGAAACAGTGCATCCCGAATGGAGGCAGCAAAACATTGAACAGGCCAGATGTGATTTACAACCTGATAGCAATATTTTTGGGACTACCAAGAAATGTGTTGGTGAATTATATTAGTCATGCAGTAAACTGTATCCATCTATTTGGCCAACAATGCCTTAGTGTACGTCATGGAATGTTGAGTCAAACAGAACCTATTTTTAAGACCTCTTATAAAGTTGGTGTTGTAGCATCAACTGGGAATTGTATATTTTTGACTGATATTATTATTGTCTGTTTGTTTCATATCCACAAAGTTGTTAAAACGCTGTCAGTTCCACTTTAAGGGTTAGTATTAGGGTTAGGTTTAGGGTTAGCTGTTAGGGAAACCAGGGTTTTTAATGGTCAAACATTTTTACACTCCAAAAAGTCCTGCCATTTCACGAAAACATAGTGTGTGAGTGTGTGTGTGTGTGTGTGTGTGTGTGTGTGTGTGTGTGTGTGTGTGTGTGTGTGTGTGTGTGTGTGTGTGTGTGTGTGTGTGTGTGTGTGTGTGTGTGTATGCGTGTATGTATGTGCCTGTGTCAGTGTGTTAAATTGTACCAATTATTTACCAAAAAGTATGAGGCCTACTAAATTAATTGCAATCTCTCTTTTGCTTTCTCCATTTTCCCCTCCATTTTTCTCTCCATTTTTCTCTCTCTTTCCCAGTCTTTTCCTCTCTTTCTCGCTCTCATCCCCTCTCTGGGGGTTAATGAAGCAATGAAGCACAGAGGAAGGGAGAAACAGAGTACTAGTAAAACACAAAGCCTATAGGCATCTAGTAGGAAAGCTGAGAAACTGAGGTCCCAGTCACCCGGCATGCCAAAGCTAAGATACTGAGGTCCCAGTCACCCGGCATGCCAAAGCTAAGAATCTGAGGTCCCAGTCACCCGGCATGCCAAAGCTAAGAATCTGAGGTCCCAGTCACCCGGCATGACAAAGCTGAGAAACTGAGGTCCCAGTCACTCGGCATGAGAAACTGAGGTCCCAGTCACCCGGCATGTAAAAGCTTAGAAGTCAGACTGTTTGTTTTGCCTCGTATGTCAACACGGTCTCTGTTCTCCTAGAGAGGCTTTTATCTTCAGCAGCTTTCCAACATGCACTGTGTGTGTGTGTGTGTGTGTGTGTGTGTGTGTGTGTGTGTGTGTGTGTGTGTGTGTGTGTGTGTGTGTGTGTGTGTGTGTGTGTGTGTGTGTGTGTGTGCGTGCGTGCGTGCGTGCGTGCGTGCGTGCGTGCGTGCGTGCGTGCGTGCGTGCGTGCGTGCGTGCGTGCGTGCGTGCGTGCGTGCGTGCGTGCGTGCGTGCGTGCGTGCGTGTGTTTGTACCACCCACCTCCCACCAAACACCTCAGTCTCAAGACACCACAGCCAATCAACCTCCTCAATCTATCTCAATATGCAAATGTTGTGAAAGGAGCCAATTAGAGAATTGATCTGGTTTGAAAGTTTTAATTCCAAAAATAGGTTTTTCAGAGTCCTCCCTCCAAGTAATGGTTCTCATGTGAAGCTGTGGCTTTTTCCAGAGGGAACTTGAACGTGCTTGGTGGTAAACATTTGTTTATGTTTTCCTCAGGCTGGCACATCATTTCAAAGGGAAGCATGTCACATAACAGACCCTCGTATCTTGAAAACACATTGAAAACACATTGAGGCGCTCGCTGTTATAATGTCAAACCAACCGACAGGCATGCTTGTTGATGCTGTCAAGTATTTATTTTTTCTGTTCCAGGCGTAAAAAGATTGAGATTAGTATGAGAAAAAGTTAGGATAATTGTACCATTTAATCAGCAAGCCAATGGTTGGTTTAGTCAAACTTGGATTCACACTCTGAAGCCCCCTGACATGCAGGGCTGTGTTGGTCGAGTGGTTTGGCGGAATGGTGTGTGTGCGTGTGTGCGTGTGTGTGCGTGTGTGTGTGCGTGTGTGTGCGCGTGTGTGTGCGTGTGTGCGCGTGCGCATGTGTGTGAGGTGGAAGCCTTAATCCGTTGGAATGATCTCTACTATATAGGGATGTAAGTGAGTGTGCGTGGTGTGTGTATTCACTTGGCCGCCTGTATGGTGTTTAGAGAAGGCCATAAAGCACATGACTGGGCACTATTCTGTAACTTTATTTTCCACTGTGTTAAGCCACAGCACATGGTTAACAAGGCCTCCTGTTTTAATTGCTCCCACCGCACAGCTCAGACACACTACTTGAGCGATGACAACCAATGTCATTGGCAGGACCACCAAGCTTAAAGCTAGTATACAGTATGCCTGCGCCGGTGAATAAAACATAATTTTTCATTTTAATATTCAGTTCAATATTCGAAGTGCTCCGCTCTGCCATATTTTGATTGAATTTAGAAAATTAATAAATCTTCTGACATTTCATTTATGTTTCATCACATTGATACAATCAGGAGAAATATGTCCTCTCCCCCCTTTTGAAGGCGATGCTGTCGAGTTTAACAGCTTTTAAATTAAATTAGGATTCTTATGAAGTCCCATTTTCACTAGATGACATTTACCAGAGTCCTAAAAAGTCTGGTTGACAAGGTTTTCATTAAATACTAGGCAAGCCGTTTGCTGCTTGAAAGGGAGAAAAATTCCACTAAAATCATTGGTCTTTTTTATTGCTTTCCCTGCATGGCCTTTACCCAACAAACAAGAGACTGCAAATCCACATGTAAGTAGCCATCACCTCAAACCTTAAGTCCTTGCAATATGTTAAAATAACATTTCCTTATGTTTGAGTGTCATTAACTAAAGGACACACACACCTTTATAACAACTAAATCAAACATGACACTGAATGATATTTGGTCAGCGTCGATTACATTTGATCCGGTAAGGGTGCTTGAGTATAGCTGAGATCAATTATTCCGTTAGTACGTACTAAACCTTTTATTTTATTGCCTTTATGTCGAACATTCAGGTGTGTGTGAATGCATAATCGAAGTGTTGTGTGTATGTAAATTCTATGGGTCAGAGATTAGATCAGACCTATTAAAATGCCAGTGGAGGGTGGACATGCAGTAGGACAGCAGTACCATAGTGTCACCTCAGACAGCCCTGACAGCACAGAGCTGTGAGGAATGGTCCTGGTCAGCCTAAGGAAGACAGAGATGGAAGCAGAGATGGCCTTATCTGGGCTTTAATTTCTCTCCCGAGGTGAGCTGTGAGAAGATCAGTGACACTAAACCCCAGGAATTACCCTAGATATTGCCCCCCTGTGCTCTGCAAATGAAATCCGGCCGCCGGGTAGGAAGAACATCATGGTTAACGCTCCAAAAATCTGTTTTTGTGCTAGACCACAGCTGGCGTGATAGGGAGGGAGACGGAGGGGGGAGGAAGAAAGAGAGGGGAGGAGGAGGGGAGTAGGGGAGGTGGGGACCGGAAAAGTCAGGGAGAATAGGAGAGAGTGAGAGCCTGTTGACGGACAGATGGTTCAGCCTCTCGCAGGTCCAGACTCGAGAAGAGTTCTTGCAGGAAGTCCCTGGGTTTTGTGCGTGCCCTTCCTCTAGCGGAGTGAGTTTATATTGAAAAAAGGTGGTGGTGAAACTAGAACCATGGCCCACCTGTCTAGGGGGGTCTGAGAGGGCCATGGTGTGTGTGTGTGTGTGTGTGTGTGTGTGTGTGTGTGTGTGTGTGTGTGTGTGTGTGTGTGTGTGTGTGTGTGTGTGTGTGTGTGTGTGTGTGTGTGTGTTACGAAACTCTCTACATGTGTGTGTGTGTGTGTGTGTGTGTGTGTGTGTGTGTGTGTGTGTGTGTGTGTGTGTGTGTGTGTGTGTGTGTGTGTGTGTGTGTGTGTGTGTGTGTGTACAGTATGTCCGTATATGTGTGTATGTGTATGGTGGGGCGGGAGGGGGGCTCCTACCAGGCTCCTACCAGAGCACTGTGATCATAACCTTCAGAGTCCTGAGCCCCACCAGCTGTCTGTCCCATATGCTGCCCTGTGAATGTCTAAACAGAGTCTACAGCCAAGGAGCTGGGACCTCTCTTACAGAGTCTACAGCCAAGGAGCTGGGATCTCTCTTACAGAGTCTACAGCCAAGGAGCTGCGACCTCTCTTACAGAGTCTACAGCCAAGGAGCTGCGGCCTCTCTTACAGAGTCTACAACAAAGGAGCTACGAACACTCTTACAGAGTCTACAGCCAAGAAGCTGCGACCTCTCTTTCAGAGTATACAGCCAAGGAGCTGGGACCTCTCTTACAGAGTCTACAGCCAAGGAGCTGCAACCTCTCTTACAGAGTCTACAGCCAAGGAGCTGCGACCTCTCTTACAGAGTCTACAGCCAAGGAGCTGCGACCTCTCTTACAGAGTCTACAACAAAGGAGCTACGAACACTCTTACAGAGTCTACAGCCAAGGAGCTGCGACCTCTCTTACAGAGTCTACAACAAAGGAGCTACGAACACTCTTACAGAGTCTTCAGCCAAGAAGCTGCGACCTCTCTTACAGTCTACAGCCAAGAAGCTGCGACCTCTCTTACAGAGTCTACAGCCAAGGACCTGGGACCTCTCTTACAGAGTCTACAGCCAAGGAGCTGCGACCTCTCTTACAGAGTCTACAGCCAAGGAGCTGGGACCTCTCTTACAGAGTCTACAGCCAAGAAGCTGCGACCTCTCTTACAGTCTACAGCCAAGGAGCTGGGACCTCTCTTACAGAGTCTACAGCCAAGGAGCTGGGACCTCTCTTACAGAGTCTACAGCCAAGAAGCTGGGACCTCTCTTACAGAGTCTACAGCCAAGGAGCTGGGACCTCTCTTACAGAGTCTACAGCCAAGAACTTGGGAGCTCTCTTACAGTCTACACTCACACACACACAGTTTCACTTGCTGACAATACACACACACACACACACACACACACACACACACACACACACACACACACACACACACACACACACACACACACACACACACACACACACAAAGACCCCCTGGGGACCTTTATTAATAGGTCCTGATCAACAAGCTGTACTCTTTAGAAGCCCATTGCCTCTGTTCTCCAGAAATAGAAGGTGCACATCCAGTTAGAAGACGGAGAGGACTTAAAGCTTCTAAATAAAACGATGGATGTTCACCCATTGCCAAATCTACTTGTACTCTGTTCCAAGAAGGAAAAGGTGCTAATCTCCAGTCAAGTCCAGAATAGCAGGTAGTTAGCAAGGAGATCTAAAGATAGATGGGACGGTAACAGATTCCACTTGAGATGGAACTTTGATCTAACTATATGTTGGCCCCTTGAGCAGCGAGAATAATGACAATTTCTGTACGGTTATTTGGATAACATATAGGGTGGCCTTTCTAGGGAGTTTTTCCTAGCCACCGTGCTTCTACACCTGCATTGCTTGCTGTTTGGGGTTTTAGGCTGGGTTTCTGTACAGCACTTTGAGATACCAGCTGATGTACGAAGGGCTATATAAATAAATTTGATTTTATTTGATTTTTATATACGATAAACCTGTAACATTTGGCCGTAGTTCAATGGGACGTAACATGTGGTGCTATGGATATGTTCTGAAATGTAATGGAACAACTCTGGTGGCCAGTTTGTTAAAGGATTCCTCAAGGAGCCTCAACTGGAATGAATAGAAGTTCTACATATCAAAAAATTAAAATAAATCTTGACGCTGTGGTTTCTTAGCATTCCATACACCAGAATCAAGTAGGATGAAAAGGGGGACTCGTTTGAAATATATACACCCCAAAAATACATGTATTTATTTTGTCATTTGTATTGCTACTATATGTGCATAACGTTGTCTTGTAATTACACCAGATCTAAAGTCTGGGGTAGGGGCGGCAGGTGGCCTAGTGGTTAGAGTGTTGTAATCAAAAGGTTGCAAGATCAAATCCCCGAGCTGAAAAGGTAAAAATCTGTTGTTCTGCCCCTGAACAAGGCACTGTTCCTAGACTGTCATTGAGAATAAGAATTTGTTCTTAACTGACTTGCCTAGTTAAATAAAGAATAAAAAAATAAATAGTCAAGTAGTAAGAGGCCTACGGGAGGTTTGGAGATGCTTAGTTCCCTGGTCATTTGGACTTTACCCAACTTGGGAGTGGAAATTCACAAGTGCTATTTTCCAAGTGGTTTGGATGGGGCTTTACCTGGCTTTGGCTGTTCATTTAAGTGTTCAGTACCTTCTGCCTTTTGGCTGCCTGCATGTGTCTTGAGGCCATGGCGTAAAGTACCAACCCTTTAGCTAACAAATACTGCAGCTACCACTTACTAGGCTTCTACATTTACCTCTCCCCTTGCTTCAGGAATCCTACGGTTTGCATTAATAAGGGAATTTGAGTACGATTCAACGCAGTTGTCGGAACTCAAGCATGCCTCAGTTAAATGATACAGTACCGTCTACCGCAACGGTTTTAAAGGAGAGATTTTGTTCATTCTGAGAATACTGGTCTATATCGTTTTACTGCATGTGAGTAATGATGACATGATAATTTTTGGTCTTTCATCAACTTCTCTGTCTGTGATGTCTGGTTTCTGTCACTTTCACCGTCATGAATCATTACTTTGACCACACTCCTACTTGCTGAAACCGATTTTACATCCAAGCCTTGCAAAAGCAATTTCAAAATCAGCTCTAATTTAGGCCCAGTAGACTTTGAAGATTGACTCAGGGCTTAGTGTAGAAAATGCCTTGTTATGACAGAGCCTTCTCACATATTTGTCCAATTATCAATTATTATTAGGCTACTGAGTTTGTCTATGTTTTTTAGGTCGAACAGTGGTTGTTGAGTCAAGAACCGGGAACTGACAAGAGTTTGCTCTTTTCCAAACAAGGTGGCGTGGCTGGTGTTTGGCTGACCACACTGGATCACAGATAAAAAAAAGTAGATATCTATTTTTCTGTTATCTGTTATGCCTCACACTTTATTCAAACCAATAGCTTTTCTCTGTTCCCTAATAAATGCCCAACCACGTCACGTCACAATGACCAGAACCATAAACTTAACAGTTCAGGTATACAGTTCCCCCTCGTTCGCCTCCATTAGCCTCCTCTTTACAGCTGGCATTTCTGACGTCTCATGTTGCATTCCCCAAATGTTACAGACGGAGAGGGCAGACATCGTAAAGAAAAGAAAAAGCACTCGCCCACCTGTCGTTCCGGCGTGGGGCTAGGACGGCCATTTGAGACCCACCTGTGATGCTTTGGTCTGGTAGGGTTGGAGTGGGGGCAGTGGTAATATGGAAACCCCATCAAGCACACTATGGACAGAGAACCCCACCACCCCCATTCTCTGCCTAAACAGGTGGGGTTCCCCACTGTAGCCTGCATAGATATTGTGTTTCCCCCTTTGATACCCTGTTACAGAGTTAATTAATTTCCCAGACCGCCACACACCCCTTTCGACTGACAAACAAAACGGGGAATGTCGATATGAGAACACCTCTTGAGAATGTGTGTCGATTTTAGAAGCGGCCATCAACATATGTGATTTAACCCTTTGACCCTTTGTTGTGAAACAATGGTAAAAACAAGAGGGGAAGTGGCAATGTGACCATGTCAACAACAATACATTGTAATAGTACTCAAGGAGTAATCACAGCTTAAGTACCTGTGTACCATAAACAACACAAACATTTGTCTACACATCACATTTCTAAAATAAAATTTGGACAAACTTCAACATTGATTGAGAGAGAGAGAGAGAGAGGGAGAGAGAGAGAGAGAGAGAACGCTTGAAAATACTGCCTTGTATCCAGATCACGTCGAGGGATTCTCTGTCACTCAAAGGTGAAACAACAGCCGAGGAAATTGGGAATTGCTGACAAATTGTATTGTGTAGCCACATTAATAAGTCTCGGGAGCTTAAACAACCATGTACAAGTTGTTCTCCACCACTTCCAAAGCCAACAAACTGAACATCCCCCTGCTGTGCTAGTCTAAGTTGTGCTCTGCTTTCTTGACATTGATTGGTTATTTTTGAGCTGAAGAGACACCCGAAACCATGACCCCTGACCCCTGCGATTCCAGTTGTTTGGTGATTCTTCATTTCTGGTCGTTGACACAATGGCACGAGGCGAACTTGGACTGCACTTGACTCCCAGCGTCCTCCCCTCTATATTCTAGCCGTCCTATATCCAGCGACGTGTCTGACATAGCTCCCCACTAACAGAACAATGCAAAGGATTACGACAGGGAGCTAAATTTCAAGACCGTAAGCATCCCTATGAAAATGCTTGGGTCAGTTCAAACAACCAGGAACTTTCATGATGTAAGCCATCTCACCCCACACATGCTGCTTGATTTCCTTCCTCCATTACATAGGTAATGCCCCTTCTGCAAATTAGCTAGGCCCTAAAAAAAGAAAAACCTGTTTTCAGAAATAAATGTATTTGTTGTGATGTGTGTGGTGTGTATGTTGGAACGGTGCTGAAATCAGAGACGCACATACATTTGTAGCAAAAATAACTCTTGCACATATTCAAATGAAGGCCTCCTTTATTTATTGTGACGCACATATGGATTGACCCATTAGAAAAGCTATAAGTTAGTTCTGTCAGGGCTCTGGCATGTTTTAATGCCCTGGGAACGTCTCTGTCCAAGTGCCATGACAAGTATTGATGGAGAAATTAAACCTTGCCCAATCAACAAGCAAATAAGAGCCACTTGTGCAACATTGCTTCAGGGATATCAGTGGCACACATTTTGTGTGAGCTATACGGACAATTCAAAGGTCCCCATGAGGCAAATGGTCACTATTGGCATTTTAGTTTTTTCCTTGTGTCTCAAGAGGGGGGCTGGCATCTGTTGTGACCTTTGACTCTTTTGTCATTGGGATGTGTAAGGAATAAACGCAGACACTCTGTATATTATCTTTGAAATAATGGACGACATGGGTGTCCACAGAGTTCAAATGGTGGTCCGCGGGGTTCAATAGTTCCAAGATAATGTACAGAGCAGAGCCGTTTATCCCGCTTATACCACGGTTGCTAAAGAAAACATGTTTTCATAGATATTTTAATTTTGATAAATGAATTCATAGTTTTTCACCCCCCCACCAAACCAGTCGTTCAATGTTTACATTCTCGATTGCTACGCTGGCAGGCAACGTTCCTGTCCCTTGCTTGCTAGCTAGCCAACTACAACTAACAGAGTCACGTCAACCAGAACAACAACAAAGTAGCTGCATTTGCATTTGCTTGAGCTATTTTTTGTGACATTTAGTTGAATACGTCCATGACAATGATCTGACGATGCACGATTTTGCCTGGAATAGAAAAGTTTGTGTCTCTTCAGGTAACTGTTCATTACAGTAGAGGAGATCGCATTGCAAATCAAACACTAGGCTAGAAGCTAGCTAAATAGTTTGTCCCTAGTTGATATGCCAATATGACAACCAAATTCACCTATAGCAGTTGCTGTGAACAGCTGGTCAAACCAGAAACATGTGGGAGGATATGACGATATAGGGAAACTTGCGTCATGACTGAAACATCGACGGACCGGAGAAATCCATGTTCATCACTCATCACGTTACGTCATCAAGTGCTGCAAAAAATATGTCTCTGCAAAAACAAATGAATGCTAGCTAAATGAATGCTAGCTAGCTAAGTTTTTCATTGTTGGACCTGCGTTTAAAATGTATCCAATTTCGGTTTGTGTCATTGTTAGTTTGTCTTTCTGCAACTTTGTAGCAAGTACAGTCTGCATGGTGCAGTGATTTAAAACGGTAAAAAGGCATTTACTGCTGGAACTACAACAGAGGTGTCCTATATTGTTTCCAACTGTCCCGTATATATGAATGTAATGTCCACCCTAAAATACCCTTCTAGCCAATCACAAATCAGTATTCAACAATGCTGTATTATGATGTGTCATATGATCTTGTGTAAGAGAGAGAAGCTCTATTATACCTTATAGTATTCCCCTCTGTCCTGATAGTTTGGTCCGATGCGCTTGGTGATTTAACAAGTGAAAAGACTTCCTGGAAGGGCAGGGGTATTTTTGGCTGTGACAATATTTATAGAACCTGGGTACGCTTTATTTCAGTGAGATTGTCTACGCAATAGCATCCATAAATTCATCCAGTGTTGAAAGGATGCAAACATACCACGAGGGCATTGAATAGCGTAAGTGAGAAGTTCCAAAAGCTTAACAATCCAAACTCATCCAGCAATACATTATTCTTGTTGTCTTTTAATTTCACCTCTTTTCATTGGGTATTGATCTTTGCTATCTCTGCACATCACTGTGGAACTTATTCAACTGTCCATGAGCAAACCTCATCTAGCCCCGGTGCTAATTTACTATTGCAGAGGAGGAAAACACCAAGGCAATATGAGAAAGGAAAGGGGGAAATCCTCCCCCAAATGAGCAATGTGTTTCCGTGTTTGCTCACCAAACAAAGCACAGGAATTAATGTTGCTCGATTTAAAATCATATTGATTGTTTTTTGCATTTTTCTCTCTCAGAAACCAAATGCTCCCACACAGAGCTTTGCCCTGGAAAGATCATTTTTAGCAAGTTTAAAGATGCCACTCCAGCACCCACTAAATTTTGCTGGAGAATATTACCTCAAAGTCCATATTCATTCCACTTATATAAATGAAACACTATGTGGGTGTTGAGTGGCGCAGTCGAAGTGGGTTTGAAAAATTGCCCTGCTTTATGAGATATCAGTTTCAGTGGCTCAGAGAGAAACATCTGGTTGTTGGGCCGCTCTCCAAAGAACACAAACCCAGCTGACAACAAAATACTCCAGAAGGAGTGCAGACCTCCTTTCAAAACAGCATGCCACACTCTTTGTTACAGTAGCTTCCAGTTTAGACTCAATATGCACTTTGTTTTTATTTTTCTACTTAGCTGTGTTCCGCCACAGATGGTGCGGTTAATGAATAATGAAATCGTAATCTACATAGGGAATTTTAGGAAGTGCATCTCCCATATGTTTTGAGTTTTACTTTGTGGATCCGTTGGTTGGGTTATGCTGGAGTATTTCTCCAAGTTTTTCAAACTTAGTTCCAGTGACCTGTAGACTTTGTTGTGTCTGTTGTCCATTTTGTCAAATCTTTACAATACTGGATCAAAATAGAAATGCAACAATTTCAAAGGTTTTACTGAGTGACATTTCATATGAGGAAATCCGTCAATTGAAATACATTTATTAGGCCCTAATCTATGGATTTCACATGACTGGGAATACAGAAATGCATCTGTTGGTCACAGATATCTTTAAAGAAAAGGTTGTTGCGTTGATCAGAAAACAAGTCAGTATCTGGTGTGACCACCATTTGCCTCATAAAGCGCGACACATCTCCTTGATCAGGCTGTTGATTGTGGCCTGTGGAACGTTGTTCCACTCCTCTCCAATGGCTGTGAAAAGTTACTGGACTTTGGCGGAAACTGGAACACGCTGTCGTACACATCAATCCAGAGCATCCCAAAAATGCTCAATGGGTGACATGTCTGGTGAGTATGGAGAACATGGAAGAACTGGGAAATGTTCAGCTTTCAGGAATTGTGTACAGATCCTTGCGACATGGGGCCGTTTATCATACTGAAACATGAGGTGATGGCAGTGGATGAATAGCATGACAATGGGCCTCAGGATCTCACCACGGTATCTCTGTGCATTCAAATTGCCATCGACACAATGCAATTGTGTTTGTTGTCCGTAGTTTATGTGTGCCGATACCATAATCCCACCCCCACCATGGGGCACTCTGTTCACAACGTTGACATCAGCAAACCGCTCGCCCACACAACGCCATACAAGTTGCCTGTGGTTGAGGCAGAATATTTTTTATAGTGAGCATTTTGTTTTTGTTTTGTCTAGTTTGTGACGTCCTGTAGTAAAACAACAAAAAAATAAATTGTCACAACAACAACAAAAACGGGTAAGTCTAGTGTAACATGCTAAATCATTATACTTTCAAATGCAGTTTCCTTACAAGACAATAAATGCTGAATGAATGCATATGTCATAATGTGTTGTTGCCGTAGTGTTACCCCACTGGACATTGTACATTGTTTCACTTGGTAGTAATCCACCCACCCCTGGTGAAAAATAGCCTTCTATATTTCGTTTCTACCTCTCTGGGCCGCTCTCTCACTGGGCTAGGAGGTAGCTGAAGAGACAGCCCTCTCCATCAGTCACCAATGTTGGCCCACGGCCCATCTTTCATGTCACCAACAGGTTTAAATGAAAATAATCTTCTCCCTAATTCTTATAAAACCCAAGCAGGTCAAAAGGTTCTGAAATTATTTTACACAATCTTCCGTCCACTGTCAACAAGGTAGTGACTTTATGGCTAGAGGGCGTCGTAGGGGGTGGTGTCTGGCAGCACTGCCGCAGGGGCTTTCACAGACCCTTTGTTCTTAGAAAGCCCAACAGCATGCTGGGATATTGGCGAGGTTACGATGCGATCCAGCTACACAGATCCAACTCGCGTTTACCAGAGAAGCAAGGAATTCCACCTATGTCAGTCCCCATACATACCATAACACAGAGTTCTCAACCAGTGATAAAGCAGGATATGAGGGCCATAAAAAGTGTGTAAGACCAGGGAAAGGAAAACATTTTGGGAAAAACTGGGAATTTCTTGCTTCTGTGTGACCACAACATTTTATTGTGAAACACGTCAGTCTATTATCATTATTTTCCTTTTTTCTCTCTGTTACTAGTTATTTTTGTCTGCATTCGGTTACCACAGCATCAGCCTTTTCCTTCCAAATGACATCTGAAGGCAATCCCTTCCCCTTCTGCACCCTTACAGAATCACTGGAGCCTTCACCAAAGCTATGCCCTTCTCTTTTACTACAGAAGAAATGTAAAAGTACCCCCTCAATTGAAGTTTGTTGACTTTTATCATTACAGTTATTCAGCCTTTATATGTATAATGAAACCTTTCAGAGAGTAAAGTAAGAGAGCGAGAGAGCTGAGGGATAAATTCATGGAGTGGAAAGCTCTGTTCGTAGATCGGATGTTTCTTATATGTGGTTTCGGTGACCACAAAAGACAGCTAATGAATTGGACTATTCTGTGCTGCAGTTGAGAGAAAATGCAAATGTTGCCCTTGTCCTTGCATGTCTAGACTTTTCTGGGTTGATTGGTATTCCAGCAAAACTGGGTTGGTGACTTTCTCAATGAAACTTCTTAAAATAACAATGATCTTTTATAGTTTCGGGTCTTGCTACTGCAGCAAACTGACTGGGTCCCATGGGCCACATCACTGTGAAAGTCTCTGTGTACATTTCTGCTCATGTGATGTCATGTGATGCAGTACTTATGACACCCTGTGTAATGTGCAGTGGGTAAAGTACTTATGTAAAAATACTTTAAAGTACTACTTAAGTCGTTTTTTGGGGTATCTGTACATTACTATTTATATTTTTTGCCAACTTTTAATTTTACTTCACTACATCCCTATAGAATATAATGTACTTTTTACTCCATACATTTTCCCTGACACCCAAAAGTACTCGTTACATTTTGACATTCACACACTTATCAAGAGAACATCCCTGGTCATCCCTACTGCCTCTGATCTGGCGGACTCACTAAACACAAATGCTTTGTTTGTAAATTATTTCTGAACAAGAAAATTGTACCGTCTGGTTAATATAAAGAATTTGAAATGGTTTGTACGTTTACTTTTCATACTTCAGTATATTTAAAACCAAATACTTTTAGACTTTTACTCAAGTAGTATTTTACTGGGTGACTTTCACTTTTACTTGAGTCATTTCTATTAAGGTATCTTTACTTTTACTCAAGTATGGCAATTGTGTACATTTTCTACCACTAGTAATGTGTTTCTGTTTAATCCTCATCTTTATCTTTTTGTGATTTTGGTTGAATGAACTAGGGCCATGAACTATATGGTTGACAATGTATTTGCTGGGACAGTGATGCTTGAAGTACACAATAATGAATTACATCTCATTGACTAAAGAGAGGCATAAATTAGAAACAAACATGCTGTTATTGTCTTTTGTACCTGTGTGGCTGCGCATGTGTATTTTCCTTCTTTCTGTTTCTTGGCTATAATCATGCAGTATAGCTTTTTATTTTATTTAACCTTTATTTAACTATACAAGTCAGTTAAGAACAAATTCTTATTTACAATGACGGCTTACCCCGACCAAACCCAGATGACGCTGGGACAATTGTGCGCCGCCCTATGGGACTCCCAATCACGGCCGGATGTGATTCAGCCTGGATTCAAACCAGGGACTGTAGTGTTGCCTCTTACACTGAGATGCAGTGCCTAAGACCGCTGCCCAATTGTAAATTAATGTAACTGATTGAGCTCTTGCTGACAGTTTTTTCTTCAGTGTCAAACGGTTGCTCTTTTTGTTGTTAGCCACTATCTTACAGGCTGCAAAAGCTACAGGATCATTTTTGTTCTGTCTGATATGTTACATGTCAGTGTTCTACCAGTTTACTTTGGCAGCTTTCGGCTGCGGGAAAAGAATGCACAAAGCACTCTGCAATTCCACGTCTGCATTGAATCTGCATTGAAGGTTATACATTGAACCTTTTTTTCTTACAAAAGCACGAAATGTAACTTAGAAATATAGTTGTATATAAACTCAGCAAAAAAAAGAAATGTCCCTTTTTCAGGACCCTGTCTTTCAAAGATAATTAGTTAAATTCCAAATAACTTCACAGATCTTCATTGTAAAGGGTTTAAACACTGTTTCCCATGCTTGTTCAATGAACCATAAACAATTAATGATCATGCACCTGTGGAGCAGTCGTTAAGACACTAACAGCTTATAGAGGGTAGGCAATAAAGGTCACAGTTATGAAAACTTAGGAGGCCTTTCTACTGACTCTGAAAAACACCAAAAGAAAGATGCCCAGGGTCCCTGCTCATCTGCGTGAACGTGCCTTAGGCATGCTGCAAGGCGGCATGAGGACTGCAGATGTGGCCAGTGCAATAAATTGCAATGTCCGTACTGTGAGACGCCTAAGACAGCGCTACAGGGAGACAGGACAGACAGCTGATCATCCTCTCAGTGGCAGACCACGTGTAACAAGACCTACACAGGATCGGTACATCCGAACATCACACCTGCGGGACAGGTACAGAATGGCAACAACAACTGCACAATCCCTCCATCAGTGCTCAGACTGTCTGCAATAGGCTAAGAGAGGCTGGACTGAGGGCTTGTAGGCCTGTTGTAAGGCAATGACACCCGACATCACCGGCAACAACGTCGCCTATGGGCACAAACCCACCGTCGCTGGACCAGACAGGACTGGCAAAAAGTGCTCTTCACTGACGAGTCGCGGTTTTGTCTCACCAGGTGTGATGGTCGGATTCGCGTTTATCGTCGAAGGAATGAGCGTTACACTGAGGCCTATACTCTGGAGCGCGATCGATTTCGAGGTGGAGGGTCCGTATATTATATTCATTTAAATATTAATGTTCTACTCTTCAGTATCAAAATGGGTTTAGGCTGAAGGAATAGTCATTTATGAAGAGGTTGTAATGGCACATTTGGCTAAAGCAAAAAATATAAACAGTACGTATGAGTGATGCTGTACTTTTCTGCAACAGTATGCTGTGTATACGATTGCAGTCCTAGTGGCATGATGCATTTTGTCACAACTACCAAGGAACAATTACTGCTGATAAACAAACCAAAATTAACATAGCTTGGAAACATTTGTTCTAAGGGTGTAGTAGGTATATCTCCCATTGTTGCCGTTTTGTAACACTTAAATGTCTTATCAGCAATATATCACGCTTCCATAACACTACTGGAAGAGGCCTGCCGGTAGCATTAAGATAGTATTACTATTCCTCATTCCCTGGTTAAGTTCTCAGTCTGTCACATTGGCCAAGGGAGTAGTGGAATGATGTCATCACTGGAGTAAAAAGCTACCGTGTCACTGATAGCAATGTTAGAGGAGGGAAGTAAAGTTGGCAAAGTCTGTGAGTGTCTCTTGAGAACTGGAGAATTGGAGGAGGAGAAGGGGGACTGGAAAGCAGAGGCTGAAGAAAAACACGGAGGGAGGGAGGAGACAAAATAGCAGAGGAGAGTAGAGAGACAGTTTGGAGGAGGTACGACAGGAGCAGGGGATACGGGAGGTGAGACAGGAGCAGGGGATACGGTAGGTGAGACAGGAGCAGGGGATAGGGTAGGTGATACAGGAGCAGGGGATAGGGTAGGTGATACAGGAACAGGGGATAGGGTAGGTGAGACAGGAGCAGGGGATAGGGTAGGTGAGACAGGAGCAGGGGATACGGGAGGTGAGACAGGAACAGGGGATAGGGGAGGTGAGACAGGAGCAGGGGATACGGGAGGTGAGACAGGAGCAGAGGATACGGGAGGTGAGACAGGAGCAGGGGATACGGGAGGTGAGACAGGAACAGGGGATACGGGAGGTGAGACAGGAACAGGGGATACGGGAGGTGAGACAGGAACAGGGGATACGGTAGGTGAGACAGGTGTAGGGGATACGCGAGGTGAGACAGGAACAGGGGATAGGGGAGGTGAGACAGGAGCAGGGGATAAGGGAGGTGAGACAGGAACAGGGGATACGGGAGGTAGGACAGGAACAGGGGCTAGGGGATAGGGTAGGTGAGACAGGAACAGGGGATAGGGTAGGTGAGACAGGAACAGGGGATAGGGTAGGTGAGACAGGAGCAGGGGATAGGGGAGGTGAGACAGGAGCAGGGGATAGGGTAAGTGAGAAAGGAGCAGGGGATAGGGTAGGTGAGACAGAAGCAGGGGATAGGGGATAGGGTAGGTGATACAGGAACAGGGGATAGGGTAGGTGGGACAGGAACAGGGGATAGGGTAGGTGGGACAGGAGCAGGGGATAGGGTAGGTGAGACAGGAGCAGGGGATACGGTAGGTGATACAGGAACAGGGGATAGGGTAGGTGGGACAGGAGCAGGGGATAGGGTAGGTGAGACAGGAGCAGGGGATACGGTAGGTGAGACAGGTGCAGGGAATACGGGAGGTGAGACAGGAACAGGGGATAGGGGAGGTGAGACAGGAGCAGGGGATACGGGAGGTGAGACAGGAGCAGAGGATACGGGAGGTGAGACAGGAGCAGGGGATACAGGAGTTGAGACAGGAACAGGGGATATGGGAGGTGAGACAGGAACAGGGGATACGGGAGGTGATACAGGAACAGGGGATAGGGTAGGTGAGACAGGAGCAGGGGATACGGTAGGTGAGACAGGTGTAGGGGATACGGGAGGTGAGACAGGAACAGGGGATAGGGGAGGTGAGACAGGAGCAGGGGATAAGGGAGGTGAGACAGGAACAGGGGATACGGGAGGTGAGACAGGAACAGGGGATAGGGGATAGGGTAGGTGAGACAGGAACAGGGGATAGGGTAGGTGAGACAGGAACAGGGGATAGGGTAGGTGAGACAGGAGCAGGGGATACGGGAGGTGAGACAGGAGCAGAGGATACGGGAGGTGAGACAGGAGCAGGGGATACGGGAGTTGAGACAGGAACAGGGGATATGGGAGGTGAGACAGGAACAGGGGATACGGGAGGTGATACAGGAACAGGGGATAGGGTAGGTGAGACAGGAGCAGGGGATACGGTAGGTGAGACAGGTGTAGGGGATACGGGAGGTGAGACAGGAACAGGGGATAGGGGAGGTGAGACAGGAGCAGGGGATAAGGGAGGTGAGACAGGAACAGGGGATACGGGAGGTGAGACAGGAACAGGGGATAGGGGATAGGGTAGGTGAGACAGGAACAGGGGATAGGGTAGGTGAGACAGGAACAGGGGATAGGGTAGGTGAGACAGGAACAGGGGATAGGGGAGGTGAGACAGGAGCAGGGGATACGGGAGGTGAGACAGGAGCAGAGGATACGGGAGGTGAGACAGGAGCAGGGGATAAGAGAGAACAAGAACCAAAGAGAAAGAAAGGAGAGGATAGAGGAAGGGAGAGAGGAGAGAATAACGGGAGAGAAGACAGACAGTTCCTTGTTCCTCTGGCTCCAGGCCCAGCTGGTGTCTGTAGCTCTATACTGTTGCTGGTGTCAGATCTTTATTCCACCCTGGAGACAGCTGGAGGTGTCAACACCACGCCAGCTTTAGTTACCTCCCCACAAAAACTAGCCCTGTGTTTGTGCACACAGCCATCCCCCTGTCACAACACACATCCCATGTTGACACTGAGCCTCCTGTGACTGTACAAGGAAAGACTAGACCTCTTTTTTTGTGACTAGCAACAAATAGAAATTGACACATCAACCAGGATAGAATTGGAATTGATTGGTTTTCCGATCAGATTATATTTTTCCTGGTGATTGTGATACACTACATGGCCAAATGTATGTGGACACCCCTTCAAATGAGTGGATTCGCCTATTTCAGCCACACCCATTTGCTGACAGGTGTATTAAATTGAGCACACAGCCATGCAATCGCCATAGCCAAACATTGGCAGTAAATTGGCCCATACTGAAGAGCTCATTTCTGCCCTGCTAGAGCTGCCCCGGTCAACTGTAAGTGCTGTTATTGTGAAGGGAAATCCAGTGAAGGGAAATCTTAACGCTACAGCATACAATGACATTCTAGACAATTCTGTGCTGTCCAACTTTGGGGAAGGCCCTTTCCTGCTTCAGCATGACAATGCCCCTGTGCACAAAGCGAGGTCCATACAGAAATGGTTTTCCGAGATCGGTGTGGAAGATCTTGACTGGCTTGCACAGAGCCCTGAACTCAACACCCTCAAACACCTTTGGGATGAATTGGAACACCGACTGTGAGCCAGGACTAATCGCCCAACATCAGTGCCCGACCTCACTAATGCTCTTGTGGCTGAATGGAAACAAGTCCCCTCAGCAATGTTCCTAGTGGAAAGCCTTTTCCATAAGAGTGGAGGCTGTTATAGCAGCAAAGGGGGGACCAACTCCATATGAATGCCCATTATTTTGGAATGAGATGTTCGACAAGCAGGTGTCCACAAACTTTTGGTCATGTAGTGTATGTTTTGTTTGACTGCCTTAATAGTACATAGGGTGCTGCAAGTCACAAGGAGCAACCTACAACGAAGGAAAGGCGTCTCTGGAGAATTGTAATCAAGCATGACAAGACCAAAAACTAAAGTTAAAGAAGAACTTTCATGCCCCATTTACAATGAAACAATCACTCACTTCTGGGGTTTCAAATTCACAAGGATCTCAGACCGACATTCGGGGGGGTTAACACTCAAACCACAAATCAAACTGCTAGGAAGCCTTATAATATACTTCTTAATGGATTCCAGGAGAGAAGGTGGTCTGGCCATTAAATGTGCCTCTCTGAAACTCATTCCGTGTACCTTTAACAACTTGACAACTATAAGAGGAAGGACAAGAGTACACATTAAAAAAGATTAGAGGAATCCATTTCCATTTGATTCGTTTATTAATTTCCCCCTGAACACTCTATAAAGAGATAGCTAGCGCTCCGTACCCTGCCAGCAAGTGATAGCAGAGTGGGAGAACTAAAGGAAATGGGTAGGAACTTAAACACATTCCTTGATAATGAGGTTAGTAATGGTACAGTGGGCGAGTGGGAGTGGTACAATGGCAGACCCCAGCACTCATCCAACAGACATCATCATCCCCCGAACTAGAAGGGTACGGATGACACTCAAATAAACTCAACATTGGAGCTACTCATGTAGAGAGACTACTGCAATCTTAGAGACTACACAGGCCATAACAAAGGCACTGAAAAGTTGGTTCAGTCATTCAATTAATATGTGGGCGTATTATAGGCTGTTTCATTGTTTATGTTCATACATGTTACAGATAAATCTTTCATATACTTTCAGCAGTTGCTTGAGCCTTCCTGGAGTGCCAGAACAGTGGGCGTTGACTTCCAGGGCTATTCCATTGATTCCACTGTGCCAGGCAAGCCCAATCAAGCCCAGCTTTGTATTAAAAAGATTGAAAATGTAATTTGACCCCAGGTCTGGTCTACACAAGCAAACCATTTTGAAACTCTGGAACTTTATCCACCTAGGAGTACATGTGCCACAGCTTGGAAATTTAACATGCAAATGTGTTTATGCTAAATCGGATGATGCCTAATAAATCATAAGCATAATGCTATTGAATTAGTAGGGACTTAGTAGGAGCAGATACCATATTAAATCCTGTCTTTTCCAGTTCACTGGTCTCGATAGCGATATATCAAAGTCCCAGGTGATATACTCACATCTCCTCCATCTCCATCGGCTTTCATCACCTGGTAGCGAGGCATCTGCATAGGGACACAATAAATAATAAATTGGTTTGGATTTTCTGATGTTATTTCCATTTGTGCGTCATGCAATTGTCAGGAAAGAGGCTTAACCGTTAATTCCAAACCGTGCCCCCTTTCAACAGTCGCTGTTTGTTGCTCAGATTAACGGTGGGGTCTCCATGGTTATATGGCATGAGATGATATGTGCTGCCTGTACTTTACAGGATGCATATTCATCCCAAGTGCACATTCAGATTTAGCTCTCGTAGGCTCAACTAGAATTAGAGCGACACTCCTTAGAATACGACCTGGTAATCCTTGAAACATCCAAATACACCAAAATGGGGGAACTTAATAAGGGGATTTTGCAAAGCACATCATAATTGTGCCTTGTGCTAACCAATACGGAAGACGTGTCTCCACTGCATCATGTCCCTACTTGGGTGAAATTGTTTATCCAAACCAAGCAGGAAGATAGCACTTCACTTATTAAGTGATGCTATCACACTGTCATGTAACTATGTGAGGATCCCAATGGCATTGGAATACGTCATTCATAGTAGGGAGCCTTATGATTCAGGGTATGCTTCCATTACTCCAATCACAAATCAAAACAGGTACATCCCAGTCTGTCACCATCTTTTTCAGGGGTAGGCAGCTTCATATTTTTGATTTAAACGACCCAGCTGTGTTGAATTTAGGCAATCCCTGATCAATTAGCTCAGTTGGTCAGGTGTTGCGCCTAGTTGGAATAAAATCCTGCAGTACCTGTGGCACTCCAGGAACAGGGTTGCTTACCTCTGATCTATTTGAATGGTGTTTCATAACACTGATTTGTAGAACACTTTGAGGAAACTTGAGCGCGAGCAATGGAGGAAGGGACAATGGGAGGGAGGACAGTGAAGGGGTTGATGTTTGGCTGAGGTGAACAGGTGCAAGCTTCAGCCATCTCTACTTCTGTCCACTGTTCTGCCCCACTGTGAGTTGCATGGCTGCAGCCTCTGGAGCTCTGTAGCCGTGACGGAGTGGGTCAGCAGGAAGCTGTTGGCCCTGGGCTGCAGAGCTGACAGGCGACCCAGAGTGCTCCACTCCATTCACACCATGTCGAGAGTCGAGGGGGAAAAAATGCCCAATTGTGACCTTCTGAAGCGTTGGGCGGCGGGTTCCACCTTCGGTGCCAACTCCTGCCTGCTTGCTGCTGCACTGCAGTGTTCCTGCAATGTTTCTACATTCCCCCACATCAACACAGGGGGAACTGTACTTATGACCCCCATTCAGTTTGTCTTGTTGAACGATGTGCCTGCTCAGATTTCAAGATGTCATTTTCGTTAGATCCTTGGGTTGAAAAACTTGGGGGATCTGTGTGTTGTGTGTGTGTGTGTGTGTGTGTGTTGTGTGCTACTGTAATTGGATGAAAACTTAATTGGGTGTCAGGAGATACGGCTGCCATTTTCTATTTGGTTTCCTGGGAAATTGTTCAGAGAGCATCTTAATCTAGCTTGTTCCTCCCTTTGTCTTTAATGTTAGAAATAGTCCTCCTTGTTGTTGGTTTTGTTTAAATTTAGTAAGTGATGGTAACTGAGTGTAACTATAAATTGTCTTAGCTCTCGATTGTCACGGTACCGTTATGGAGTCATATAGAAGTTGATGGATTTCCTTCCCCTAAAGACTCTTGCAGTTGAGTGAACTGGCGGTATTTGAACTTGAGGCCCGGTGTTGTACCCATGAGCACCATAAAGGAGGTTAAGACTGGGGTGCTCTGCAGGGCCTTGAACTCACTGGAGGATAGTCACTTCTTTCTGCTAGGATCATGGTCCTGCCCCTATAGCACCCTTCTGTAAGCACACTATGGAACCCACCTCACACATGGAGTTTGAATGGATACAGAGCAGGTCATTTATGGTGCCACAGTAACTGTTAATAGAGATTATTCACTCTAGTCCATGACCAGTACTAATGTTTTACTGTATTAGGGTCATCTGCAACAATGGTCCCCCCCTTTTTCCCCCCAAAGGTGTGATAATGTATCTTAGGCACACATTGGCCGTGTCCTAAATCTATCTTGCCTACTACTTACTAAAACAAAATACTGTTTACTAATTGTACTATTTAGAATGCACTGTTTAGTAAAAATGTCTGCAGTAAGGAACAAATATCAACATACTTGGCTCCCCGATACTGAGAAGGAGTCATCTAATGGGCCATTGCCGTGATTACCAGTTGTTGTCAAACACACGTGGGTCTGAAAGGACAATTCTCGTTCTCCATAGCATGCAGTGAATTCTACTAGATTATACTAACCGAAACTATTATAACATCCTGGCATTTAAAGCATACACAATTTTCTAAATTTCACAGGGCCTCTGACCAGTGGTGTAAAGTACTTAAGTAAAAATACGTTAAAGTACTACTTAAGTTGTTTTTTGGGGTATCTGTACTTTACTTTACTAATTATTGTCATGAACTTCTATGGGAGAGAGAGAGGACCAAGGCGCAGCGTGTGAAAAATACATCTTCTCTTTATTATTAGAAGAAGAAAACAACAAACGTGAAGCTATCAAAGACTAAGTGCAAACATGCAACATAGACACAGACAATTACCCACAAAACCCCAATGCCTATGACTGCCTTAAATATGGCTCTCAATCAGAGACAATGAACCACAGCTGCCTCTAATTGAGAACCAATCTAGGCAGCCATAGACATAACTAGACAACTACACTAGACACTACAAAAACACATACATTCCCCATGTCACACCCTGACCTAACTAAAAAACATAAAGAAAACAAAGAACACTAAGGCCAGGGCGTGACAATTATATTTTTGCCAACTTTTACTTCACTACATTCCAAAAGAAAATTATGTCATTTTTTACTCCATACATTTTCCCTGTCACCCAAAAGTACTCGTTACATTTTGACAGGAAAATGGTCCAATTCATACACTTATCAAGAGAACATCCCTGGCATCCCCTGCCTCTGATCTGGCGGATTCACTAAACACAAATGCTTCATTTGTAAATTGGAGCGTTGGGCTGTGCCCCTGGCTATTCGCCAAACAAAATTTTTAAAAAGACAATTGCGCCGTCTGGATTACTTAATATAAGTCATTTTAAATGGTTCATACTTTAACTTTAATTTTTGATACTTAAGTATATTTTAGCAATTCCATTTATTTTTAGACTTTTACTCAAGTAGTATTTTACTGGGTGACTTTCACTTTTACTTGAGTCATTTTCTATTATGGTATCTTTACTTTTACTCAAGTATGACAATTGAGTACTTTTTCCACCACTGCCTCTGACCTGGACCACCCACTCCACCACTGTCTTGAAAGACTCTCCTCTGGCCACAGGTACCGGTGCCTTTGCTGTCAGGAGTTTGGTTTGGTATCGTAAATGTTATGACTATATGACTATATTTAGAATGTTATGACTATTATGACTAAATGTTATGTACGAGCATGTGGAAATGAATTTCCTCCTGGGAGGACAATCAAATTTAATCTAATACTATAAACTTTATACATACCCAAATGCCTATTTAGAACGCAAGTACAGGTATTTGGACACGGCCACCGAAATGCACACCTGCAAGCTTAATCACGCTTGGACATCATGCAGACTTTTGTTTGATTTAGTCAACATTATTAGTAGCGTCGTCAAATTAACCCCTAGCTTATACCTTGCTCTAGTGCTAAGCCTAACGTCATTGAAATTCATCACAGTCAAGCATCACATAGCCCCCTTTATTCAACAAATGCGGTCACACCACAGCGTGCACTAATGCAAGTGATTCTAGGGGCACATTATCGTAGATTGGAATTTATTGTCATTAATCTTGCACTGGAGCAGCTCTGCAGAGTGGCTCACCCATACTGGCCACAGCCACAAAGTCATAAAATCTGATTTTAAACCTAACCCTAACCCTAACCTTACCTGTAACCACACTGCTAACCCTAATGCCTAACCCTAACCTTACCTGTAACCACACTGCTAACCCTAACCTTACCTGTAACCACACTGCTAACCCTAACCTTAACCTTACCTGTAACCACACTGCTAACCCTAACCCTAACCTTACCTGTAACCACACTGCTAACCCTAATGCCTAACCCTAACCTTACCTGTAACCACACTGCTAACCCTAACCCTAACCTTACCTGTAACCACACTGCTAACCCTAATGCCTAACCCTAACCTTACCTGTAACCACACTGCTAACCCTAAACCTAACCTTACCTGTAACCACACTGCTAACCCTAATGCCTAACCCTAACCTTACCTGTAACCACACTGCTAACCCTAACCCTAACCATAACCTTACCTGTAACCACACTGCTAACCCTAACCCTAACCTTACCTGTAACCACACTGCTAACCCTAACCTTACCTGTAACCACACTGCTAACCCTAACCTTACCTGTAACCACACTGCTAACCCTAACCCTAACCTTACCTGTAACCACACTGCTAACCCTAACCCTAACCTTACCTGTAACCACACTGCTAACCCTAATGCCTAACCCTAACCTTACCTGTAACCACACTGCTAACCCTAACCCTAACCTTACCTGTAACCACACTGCTAACCCTAATGCCTAACCCTAACCTTACCTGTAACCACACTGCTAACCCTAACCTTACCTGTAACCACACTGCTAACCCTAACCTTACCTGTAACCACACTGCTAACCCTAACCTTACCTGTAACCACACTGCTAACCCTAACCCTAACCTTACCTGTAACCACACTGCTAACCCTAATGCCTAACCCTAACCTTACCTGTAACCACACTGCTAACCCTAACCCTAACCTTACCTGTAACCACACTGCTAACCCTAACCTTACCTGTAACCACACTGCTAACCCTAACCCTAACCCTAACCTTACCTGTAACCACACTGCTAACCCTAACCCTAACCCTAACCCTAACCCTAACCCTAAACTTAACCCTAACCTTACCTGTAACCACACTGCTAACCCTAACCCTAAACCTAACCCTAACCCTAACCTTACCTGTAACCACACTGCTAACCCTAATGCCTAACCCTAACCTTACCTGTAACCACACTGCTAACCCTAACCCTAACCTTACCTGTAACCACACAGCTAACCCTAATGCCTAACCCTAACCTTACCTGTAACCACACTGCTAACCCTAACCCTAACCGTACCTGTAACCACACTGCTAACCCTAACCCTAACCTTACCTGTAACCACACTGCTAACCCTAACCCTAACCCTAACCTTGCCTGTAACCACACTGCTAACCCTAACCCTAACCCTAACCTTACCTGTAACCACACTGCTAACCCTAACCCTAACCTTACCTGTAACCACACTGCTAACCCTAACCCTAACCCTAACCTTACCTGTAACCACACTGCTAACCCTAACCTTACCTGTAACCACACTGCTAACCCTAACCCTAACCTTACCTGTAACCACACTGCTAACCCTAACCTTACCTGTAACCACACTGCTAACCCTAACCCTAACCTTACCTGTAACCACACTGCTAACCCTAACCCTAACCCTAACCTTACCTGTAACCACACTGCTAACCCTAACCCTAACCTTACCTGTAACCACACTGCTAACCCTAACCCTAACCCTAACCTTACCTGTAACCACACTGCTAACCCTAACCTTACCTGTAACCACACTGCTAACCCTAACCCTAACCCTAACCCTAACCTTAACCCTAACCTTACCTGTAACCACACTGCTAACCCTAACCCTAAACCTAACCCTAACCCTAACCTTACCTGTAACCACACTGCTAACCCTAATGCCTAACCCTAACCTTACCTGTAACCACACTGCTAACCCTAACCCTAACCCTAACCTTACCTGTAACCACACTGCTAACCCTAATGCCTAACCCTAACCTTACCTGTAACCACACTGCTAACCCTAACCCTAACCCTAACCTTACCTGTAACCACACTGCTAACCCTAACCCTAACCCTAACCTTACCTGTAACCACACTGCTAACCCTAACCCTAACCCTAACCCTAACCCTAACCCTAACCTTACCTGTAACCACACTGCTAACCCTAACCCTAACCCTAACCTTACCTGTAACCACACTGCTAACCCTAACCTTACCTGTAACCACACTGCTAACCCTAACCCTAACCTTACCTGTAACCACACTGCTAACCCTAACCTTACCTGTAACCACACTGCTAACCCTAACCCTAACCTTACCTGTAACCACACTGCTAACCCTAACCCTAACCTTACCTGTAACCACACTGCTAACCCTAACCCTAACCTTACCTGTAACCACACTGCTAACCCTAACCCTAACCCTAACCTTACCTGTAACCACACTGCTAACCCTAACCTTACCTGTAACCACACTGCTAACCCTAACCCTAACCTTACCTGTAACCACACTGCTAACCCTAACCTTACCTGTAACCACACTGCTAACCCTAACCCTAACCCTAACCTTACCTGTAACCACACTGCTAACCCTAACCCTAACCTTACCTGTAACCACACTGCTAACCCTAACCCTAACCTTACCTGTAACCACACTGCTAACCCTAACCTTCAATTTAGACCAAAATAATGTTTTTGTTTTCATACATTTTTACAATATTGCCAATTTTGACTTTTCAGCTGGCAGATCGATCAGAAAAAGTCAACCTGACATATTATCAACAAATGGCAGTTGCATCTACACTGTGCATATATTAGCATCCAACATCACTCATGTTCCCATGACAGTAAATCTTGTGCAGCAATGTGAAGGTGCTGCAAAGTGCACCTTTGGTGAGGAATAACCACATGTATGTGCATTGCATTGTTGTATAGCCCAACATGGTAACACTTTATATTAAGGTACCCAAGGTTCAAAAGGGGTTATATGCTATTAATTATTAGTTTATAAACAGTTATAACTCAGAAACATAACTACAGGATGAATAATGAACCTAATATGAGCTACTTACAAAACATGTATAAACCCCTTATGAAGGGTACTTTACTGTAAACCATTACCTATACTTCAATAGAAGCCTTCTCCATGTAACTCCATCCTTACATGGATGAAAAAAGCACCTCACTATTGATGGTAGAAGAGGATAGTGAGCATCACCAGGTCATTTCAAGTCCTTCATTAGTCATGATTCATGTATACTTTAGGTTAATTTAAGGCAGTCCCTTGAGTCAGTTTGTCTATGCATTGTCTGGCTTTCAGATAGATTTTCCTAAAGGAAACCACTTGAGCCCTATTTATCAGAAATATAACCTTTCCGCATTCTGGCCCACAACATCAGGGTAGACTTTCATATATTCCTCACTGTGAACTTCAGATAACTCTGTCAAAATACAAGGTGCTTTCAAAAGGTTTATCTGCAGTTGAGACTTGTCAAAATGGCAATGTGGCGCAATAATATTTTGTATTTATTTTATTTAACCTTTATTTAACTAGGTAAGTCAATTATTAAGAACAAATTCTTATTTACAATGATGGCCTACCAAAAGGCAAAAGGCCTCCTGCAGAGACGGGGGCTGGGATAATATGTATATACTGTATATATTTATATATAGGACAAAACACACATCACGACAAGAGAGACAACAAAACACTACATAAAGAGACACATAAGACAACAACATAGCAAGGCAGCAACATATAACAACACAGTATGGTAGCAACACAACATGACAACAACACGGTAGCAACACGAAAGTGCAGCAGCACAACATGGTAGCAGCACAAAACAAGGTACAAACATTATTGGGCACAGACAACAGCACAAAGGGCAAGAAGGTAGAGACAACAATACATCACGCAAAGCAGCCATATCTGTCAGTAAAAGTGTCCATGATTGAGTCATTGAATGAAGAGATTGAGATAAAACTGTCCAGTTTGAGTGTTTCTTGCAGCTCGTTCCAATCATTAGCTGCAGCGAACTGAAAAGACGAGCGACCCAGGGATGTGTGTGCTTTGGGGATGTTTGACAGATCGTGACTGGCAGAATGGGTGTTGTATGTGGATGATGAGGGCTGCAGTAGATATCTCAGATAGGGGGGAGAGAGGCCTAAGAGGGTTTTAGAAATAAGCATCAACCAGTGGGTCTTGCAACGGGTGTACAGAGATAACCAGTTTACAGAGGAGTATAGAGTGCAGTGATGTATCCTATAAGGAGCATTGGTGGCAAATCTGATGGCCGAATGGTAAAGAACATCTAGGAGCTCGAGAGCACCCTTACCCGCCGAGCTATAAATTACGTCTCTAGCATGGGTAGGATGGTCATCTGAATCAGGGTAAGTTTGGCAGCTGGGGTGAAAGAGGAATGATAATTACGTTAATCAAATGTATTTTGTGTCATGTTTCCTATTAATTGCACTTAATTGCACACGGGTGAGAATGCATAAAGGAGTTACTCAACGGGCCAAAAGTTGTCAAGCCAGAAACGTCTGCCCTCTCAGACATGCAAAACAAAATAAAAAAGGAATATGCATAGGGAGAAGAGATGATCTCATTTAAATGATCTATCAAAGCAGCTATTATCAGTTATAGAAAAAATGCTTCAGCCACCACTTTCTGCTCTACGGCTTTTTTCTCAACTCAGTTAACACCTCTTCAGTTATTAACCTCCCTCCCTCCCTCCCTCCCTCCCTCCCTCCCTCCCTCCCTCCCTCCCTCCCTCCCTCCCTCCCTTCCTTCCTTCCTTCCTTCCTTCCTTCCTTCCTTCCTTCCTTCCTTCCTTCCTTCCTTCCTTCCTTACTTACTTACTTACTTACTTACTTACTTACTTACTTACTTACTTACTTACTTACTTACTTACTTACTTACTTACTTACTTCCTTCCTTCCTTCCTTCCTTCCTTCCTTCCTTCCTTCCTTCCTTCCTTCCTTCCTTCCTTCCTTCCTTCCTTCCTTCCTTCCTTCCTTCCCTCTAAGCCTCCCTCCCTCCCTCCCTTTCTTCCTTCCTTCCCTCTCTCTCCTCACAAGTCATCCTGCTCTTTGGATTCTATTCCTAGGTGTCTAATTCCAAAGTATAAGATTTGATATTACAAATGATAACAATTATCATTATATTTTTATTGATGAGTCATTTGGCAACTGTATGTGTACCCATTTGAAGGATGAAGGAACTTCAGAGTGTCCCGTGGAATCACACAACCCCGATGTCTTCAGACATGACTCTGTTGTTGTGTCTCTTATGAAACACAATGTACAGTACATTGTGGCGGGGGAGTGAAACAACCTGCAACAAGATTTAACACTTCTAATGACATCTATCAACAATCTGGGACTTTGTGTCAAGGCCCAATGTCTTTCCTGTTAGCTAAACATTGTTTGTGACAGCCCTGCAATTAATTGTAACGCTAGATGGGTGGAATGTGCGCAGAGTTCAAATGGCCTTGGCTGACACATCGCCATCGAATAGGATACATAGACTCGTAGACACGGAAAGCAGCAAGACATCAAGCGGCAGCTTAGCTGAAGTCAATGGGCTGGCTTTCCCTCCAACCAGGGGGGCCAGATGTAACTTAGTACTCAGCCTTCTCTGTATTAGCAGTCGCATCATATAGAGACCGTGGCCACAGAAATGTCCCCATTCGTGACAAAGTTATTGCTTTGGTGTGGCTTATTTTCGAGGTAACTGTGGGACACCATTTCATGATTTATTGACTTGTTGAAGCAGTACCAGGAAGGAAGCCAGGGGTGAGAAACATGGAGAGACGAGACGATGTGCCGATATAGCTCTGACAAAATGCAGTCCCCTCCACATGACACTAAACCTTGTCACTGTGTAATGTAATAATCTATTAGTGACACAATCTATCTTACAATAATTAGTCTATACAAAGTTGTATTGGTGTTTGTTGTGGGAATCCAGTAGCATAACTTGCCGGTGTGTTTTTGCATACGTAACCGACCTTGAATGGAGAAGATGAAGGTGACATTCATCAAGGGTAGCGAAGAATCAAGTGACCAATGTTCTAGCTGTGTTAACCCCATTGGTATTTCAATAGCAAGTATATAGACAGGAAAACATCTATGGTGGCAATCTTTACAGACACCACCATTTCCTTCAGGCTTTCCAGTCCTAACAGGAAGACAAAATGGTGTTCACAGAGACACCAAGGCTGGAACAAGCTAGTTGGGGGGGGGGGGGGGGGGGGGGGGGGGGGGGGGGGGGGTTACAATGAAACTCTAGTGTTGTCCCGTAGCATCCAGGGCATGCCGGGTTCACCAACCCTGCGGTAAACCGAGGTGTCAGTCTAAAGGTGTCCTCTGAAATACTTTATTTTAAGCAGTATTTACGAGATAGACATCTGCCATTAAAGTAAATGACGATAACGCCTAAGCTTAGCCTATTACACATTTATTTGTCACAATGTGGCACCTCACATATCAAAGCTGTCCAGTTAGTATTTACTATGCCATTTCATAGTCCCACGGCTAAATGTAATAACACATCCAAACTGTAACAATGCATTGCACAACATTGAATGCAAATACATGCAAGGCAGAGCAATGGGTGTGCATAACATTGGATGTTAACCCAGGGCAGAGCAATGGGTGTGCATAACATTGGATGTTAACCCAGGGCAGAGCAATGGGTGTGCATAACATTGGATGTTAACCCACGGCACGGCACAGCAATGGGCAATGGGTTGTTTCCACTCCCTGATCTGGTTTGATAACTTGAAGAAGGACTGTTTGCAGGAATGCCTAGTGTGAAGTTTTGTATAACCAACTTGGCACTCACTGTGTTTAATTTTCACTGATACAAAAATGTTATTCAAGACAGTAGATGGTAAATTGTAATGGATTGTTGTTAGATACCAATTAACATGTATTGGAAGCTTATGAGCTGTTTCCTAATAGGAGCATTGTTGCAAGGTCACAATTTCAATATTCTTTGTTAAATATAGATTTGATTTATCTCAGCATAGGAATTCATTCAAAGCCAAACTTCCATATCTTCTGTCATTTTCATTTTTGAACATGAGCAAACACTGGATCAGCTGGCTTGTTTTGAAAGGCGAGGTGGTGTTATTTTTATTGCGAGTCATCAGTGAGGGGCAAGTTGCCTCGCTGTGCAATCAAGCTCCATTTAGAATGACATGAGCAAACAGGATTACTGATATATGGTTAGACAGGAACATGTTCAAAACGAGAAGCATTCCAATGGCAAGTTTGTGTCTTTTGTGAGAAGTCTGTTGATGTGCCAAGGAAAACTGACCTCTCTCTGGCATTTATAAAAGCTTTGAAAGCTGCCACACTAGGCCCAACCTACCTTTCATTTCTCAACGTGTTCTCCACAGCCAATTAGCAAGACCTCCTGGGCAAGTTATATTTAAAGGTAATGTTTCAATGAAAAACATTTGCATGGAAATTATAAACAATAATAGTTCATACATGTATAGTGACATTTTACACTTGACACTTTTGAATTCCACTGGTTTACCCTCCAAATCCGCTACGGTAGTACTTTGCTGCTCTTGTAATTGTAGACATTGACAATCCTCAAGCTGTTTATAAACATCAAAGGCATACTGGAGCCCCTGTCAAGCGTACAGTATTCACTTTGTTAAAGCTTGCCCTGTCAGATTTATGCCATTGGGTGCTTAACCCTTGTCCTTTTTAAAAAGTAGTCCATACCTATTTAATAGAGGGAAAGAACGTTAATCTACTCCTCATTCCACTCTATATATGACAGGAATCTGAGGTGTCTAATGGATACTGTGTGGGATTCCCATGGTATAATGTCATACAGTTCATCTTAGTTACTAAGAGAAAGAGAAAAATAATAATAATACAAATAAAATATAGGTATGGAATAGACATCAATAGACAGTAATTCATTAGTTCATATACAATCAAAAATGTGATACAATATTTGAACAATCAGTTATGTGATACAATATTTGAACAATATTATGATACAAATCCAATCACATTCAAGGGTTTGAATCTTGAACAAAAAGAAGAGCAATCTTGAAAGAAAGAAAGAAAGAAAGAAAGAAAGAAGGAATGAAAGAAAGAAGACAGAGAAGAAGAAGACTGGAGTGAAGAAGAAGCACATCAGATACTATAACAGCAGTGTCTCTAACTCTTCAGATGGCCATTCCTCCGGGAAAAGGTTTAGGAAAACATCAAAGCCTCTGTTCTTCTTTTTCTCTCTTTATCTCCTCTCTTTGACTAGAATTATTCCATTAGGGCAGAATGTGACATAATTACTAAAGATGGTGGTTGTGGAGAGTCTCCTCAGGATTACCGACCTCTCCCCTTTGATACCCACGGTCATCCAAATGAGACAGCAGCCGCAACACAAAGCAAAGCCCTCAATAAGCAACCAGTGCAGATGGACCAATAGCCAGCCAGTTCACCAGCACCACAAGGCTATAGTTGGAGAACAAATGACTTTACCTCAAACCAACCGCATCCAAAAAAGCCAGCTATGACAACATGTCTCAATAAACCATATGAAGTGATTGCAGATCCTGAAGTCTGAGGTGATTCCCCATTACATACTCATCATGCTTATCCTAAGGGCAATAGGCAGCTATACGGCACATGTATATCCCATTATGTTGATATAAAGCAATGCCGGCGGTGGAGAGATTGTGAACACGTTGAATGCTAATCCCGCTTATCCTGCTGTTAGGGCAGGGTGTGCCTCAGTCCTCTGTAATAGTCAGCAATGAGAAGCTTGAGTAAACACAATCAATGGAAGACACCGGGATATGCACCGCCGAGACTTCCGAAGTCTCTCACTCTTTATTTTCCCCTTTCCACCTCCCGACATTGGCTTAAACACCTCAACCTTTGTGAGTTCCCGGCAAATTAAATCCCAAACAATGTTATTGATCGGAGATTGGATATTACAAGTGGACAACGATGATTGGGAATGTTATCAGTGAATCAACAATTCAGGAAAGTGTTGGGATGAAAAACTGTGACTCCCTCTACCGCTCTCTCCTCTCTCCTAGTGTCTTGCCACTCCTGCTCCCTTGCTTGAGGATTACAACCTCTTCATCCATTATTAATGAAGTTAAACTACTACTGGCATGCTGAATGTGCTGCATGGGAGATTTGTAGCTAATCCAACGCAAAACAGCCTCAGTCACATAATGAAGGGGAAAAAAGCACAAATGTCAACAGTTTCACACAGGGACTGGATTAGGCGCCTCCTTGCTAGCTAACACACACACACACACCTTTCCCCGACGGTTCCTCACCCATGGATTAGTGTTTCTTTAAATGGCTTGAGGAGAGGGCGACATGGCTACATACTGTAGATATGTGTTGTTTATCCCATGTCAATATTAACTGTTTTACCATTGTATTTATATCGCATTGACTGTCATTGGAATACAATACTGAGGAAAATGGGAGGACATAGTTTATCTACATTTATAAACTGGGTGGTTCGAGCCCTGAATGCTGATTGGCTGACATCCGTGGGATATCAGACCGTATACCACAGGTATGACAAAATATTTATTTTTACTGCTCTAATTATGTTGGTAACCAGTTTATGATAGCAATAAGGCACCTCAGGGGTTTATGGTATATCGCTAATATACCACGGCTAAGGGCTGTACCCAGGCACTCCGCGTTGCGTTGTACATAAGTAACAGCCCTTAGCAGTGGTATATTGGCCATATACCACACGTCCTCGGGCCTTATAGCTTAAATAAACACTGAGAGTAAGAGTGAAGACCATCAGCAAGAAGATGCTTGGTCAACACAAGGGATAGCATGTTTCAGTGTGAGGCAATGGGGGGTAGTACCATGAAGTAGTACCATGAAGCAGAGACCAATTTTGCCTCAATTGGAACAAACTGACAACAATAAATAAGATGTGTTTCAGGTCTAGATAGCAGGACCAGCGTTCAATCGCCAAAAGTGACAACAGCTTCATGTTTATGATACAGTACTACACAGTCTGATTTCAGAGCCCGGATGTATAAAACATCTTAAGTTTTTCTCTTAAGGGTTTTACCTTAAGGAATAATTTCCCCTTACCTAAGGGAATTTGAAAGCATGTATGGAAGAAACAGTATCTCATTACCATGGAGACGGCCTGATTCATTGACTAAACAAAGAGATCACATTTATTTTGTGAGATCCCAAAATAGAACTTTTACAGTCAAGACAGGAGAAACAAATTGCTTCATAAAATAATAAAACAAGTTTCTTCAGGCTCCCTTTTCTCAACTTGTTTCTAGTGCTTTCTCACGTGTCAAGCTAGCTTACAGAATAGCTAGCTAACTAGCCAGCTAGCTCTGTAGCCATGGATTGTGCACCTCCCATTGTTTAGCCAGCTAGCTGGTGGATGTTTTCCTTTTGAAACCAGGGCAGAGGAAAGCAACATTCACCTCCACAATTGCTGTTTACAATGATATCTATACTAAATGAAGCACTTAAGGGACATCATGGTCAAACCTTAACTTTTTCACTTAATTTAAGGGGAAATTCAGGAAACTTCAAGGGAAAAGATAAGGGGAATATTAACCTAAAGGGTGTTCTGCAACCAGGCCCTGGGCCATATGTAAAATGTATGCATGCATGACTGTAAGTTGCTTTGGATAAAAGTGTCTGCTAAATGGCATATACAGTGCATTTGGGAAATTATTCAGACCCATTGCCTTTTTCTACATTTTGGCAAGGCAGTTAGAAATGCCAGATAGGCAAATTTTTCTGACTTGATCACTATTAATCAGAATAATTCAAGACTGCTCTTCTCGACCAATGATTGGTCGCTCCTCCATCGATGGGAGAGGAGGTGCAGCTGCTCCTGCTGACTCCATTTAATGGTGCGGGATTCTGTCAGAGTCCTTTAAGAACAGTGGGTTGGAGTCAGGCGCAGAGAGCAGAGGGTTCGAATAAATGTACATTTTGGGCCATGCTCCCTGAACCATAATATATAGCCAAAATAGAGTAAACATGCTGGATGTATGGGTTTGCTGTTGCATTCTACACCAATACATTTTTATTTATATATATATATATATACACACACACAAACATAGGCTATGGGTCGTTCACATACATACAAACGTATCCTCACTCACAATGAATAGCCTACGTGTACGTTACACATTTCATAAAATGTTCATATATTGCAAATAAAACGTAAAAACAATCACAAATAACATTTTATATTATTAATTTCAAACAACGGCATTAGCATGACAAGAACTTACCAGTCCAAAACAATGTCCTCTCCGTTCAAAAAATAGGCCTCAGTTTCAGAATCGTACGAGTGAGCGCTAATCGAATCTTACTCAGATAAAATTTCTGTATCACTTTCACGATCAATTTCCTCTAAAATTGTCTCTACATTGGTATATCTAGTCTTGGATTTAGCTTTCCCAGACTTATTCGCCATGATGTTGGATAAATATACAGCTGAAGATGCAAGTTGCCGAAATACTGCTGTGCGTAATCGCTTTCGTTCTTTCCTGGTCGAAACGCAGATGGTAAAGACCGCCGTTACGCCAAAGTTTACCGTATGGGTTGGTCTCCAAACAAAGAACCATTTGATAGTGCCATTTACCACTGTTCATTGGCTATCTACCCAGCTAGATTTCAAGACGATGAGTGGTCACTGGGTTAAAATACAGTCAATCAACGAGACAGTGGTCCTATGTTTGGTGCGCAATGTGCTCGTTACTCGTTGTCTTCCAATCGTTTTTTTCGTCTCAATACGTCCCGCGAAATGACCCATCAAGTTTGGTTGTGTTACAAACAAACAGTTGATTGCAAGGAAACCAAACATGACTAGATAACGTCAGGTTTAGTAGGTGTATTTAGATCAGATGTTTCGCCGAAAATTTAATGACATGAAATTCAACGACATAAGCGTTCACAAAATGTTTTGTGTTAGGCTATAAAAAATGGATTTAACCGAACAAAAGACCATTCAGTGTGTAACAATGAGCCTTGGGATTGCAAACAGAGCAAGATCTTCAAAGGTAAACGATTTATTTCAACGCAATCTGTGATAATGTTACGCTAGTGCTGGTTGAAAAGTAGTTTTTTATGGAGCGCTGAGCTCATAATCGCATCCTATTCTTTCGCAGTAAATCCTTTTTTAAATCTGACAACGCAGTTGGATTAGCAAGATTCTAGGCTTTTGAAGCATGTGAGACACTTTTATTTTCAGGAATGTTTAATATGACTATTTGTGGCGATCACTGTATGTTGTCTATTTTCAATCCCGGATCCGGGATCGGTATTAAGTAGAGGACTCTGACAGGGTCAAACGTTTCGGGTAGCCTTCCACAAGCTTCCCACAATAAGTTGGGTGAATTTTGGCCCATTCCTCCTGACAGAGCTGGTGTAACTGAGTCAGGTTTGTAGGCCTCCTTGCTTGCACATGCTTTTTCAGTTCTGCCCACACATTTTCTATAGGATTGAGGTCAGGGCTTTGTGGTGGCCACTCCAATACCTTGACTTTGTTGTCCTTAATCCATTTTGCCACAACTTTAGAAGTATTCTTGGGGTCATTGTCCATTTGGAAGACCCATTTGCGACCAAGCTTTAACTTCCTGACTGATGTCTTGAGATTTTGCTTCAATATATCCACATAATTTTCCTGCCTCATGATGCCATCTATTTTGTGAAGTTCACCGGTCCCTCCTGCAGCAAAGCAACTGTGTTTCACGGTTGGGATGGTGTTCTTCGGCTTGCAAGCGTCCCCCATTTTCCTCCAAACGTAACGATGGTCATTATGGCCAAACAGTTCTATTTTTGTTTCATCAGATCAGAGGACATTTCTCCAAAAAGTACAATATTTGTCCCCATGTGCAGTTGCAAACCGGAGTCTGGCTTTTTTATGGTGGTTTTGGAGCAGTGGCTTCTTCCTTGCTGAGCGGGCTTTCAGGTTATGTCGATATAGGACTCGTTTTACTGTGGATATAGATACTTTTGTACCTGTTTCCTCCAGCATCTTCACAAGGTCCTTTGCTGTTGTTCTGGGATTGATTTGCACTTTTCGCGCCAAAGTACGTTGATCTCTAGGAGACAGAACGCATCTCCTTCCTGAGCGGTATGATGGCTGCATGGTCCCATGGTGTTTATACTTGCGTACTATTGTTTGTAGAGATGAACGTGGTACCTTCAGGCATTTGGAAATTGCTCCCAGGGATGAACCAGACTTGTGGGGGTCTTCAATTTTTTTCTGAGATCTTGGCTGATTTCTTTTGATTTTCCCATGATGTCAAGCAAAGAGGCACTGAGTTTGCAGGTAGGCCTTGAAATACATCCACAGGTACACCTCCAATTGACTCAGATTATGTCAATTAGTCTATCAGAAGCTTCTAAAGCCATGAAATCATTTTCTGGAATTTTTCAAGCTGTATAAAGGCACAGTCAACTTAGTCTATGTAATCTCCTGACCCACTGGAATTGTGATACAGTGAATTATAAGTGAAATAATCTGTCTGTAAACAATTGTTGGAAAAAGTACTTGTGTCATGCACGAAGTAGATGTCCTAACCGACTTGCCCAAATTATAGTTTGTTAATAAGAAATTTGTGGAGTGGTTGAAAAATGAGTTTTAATATCTCCAACCTAAGTGTATGTAAACTTCCGACTTCAACTGTATGTGAACTTTCCTCGACATATAAATGTGATGAGTTTGTGGCGTATTTCAGAGATAAGATAACCAACATTCGGCTGGGTATCAGTCAAGCAAGACTTAATGAGAAGTTTGATGATTTGTGCCACCTTCTTCAAAACAGTTTTTAAATGCATATATAAAGAAGCGCAAGCAGTTGTTAATCATGCCCTGTCCACAGGCACTTTCCACACTTCATTAAATACTGCAATGGTGAAACCCCTTCTGAAGAAAGGTAAGCTAGATTCTTCAGCTCTTAGCAATTTTTGGCCAATCTCCAACCTTCCATTCTTAAGCAAAATTCTTGAGAAATTGTTTTTCAAATAGCTAAATGATTTTTTAAGTGGCAACTGTATTTTTGAAAAATTCCAATCTGGTTTTCGTGCCCACCACAGCACAGCCTTAGTTAAAGTGGTCAATTATTTTAGAGCCAACATAGATGCCAAACGGCTCCCTGTCCTTGTACTCTTAGATTTAAGTGCTGCATTCAACACTTTTGACCATTATGCCCTTCTAGGCAAACTGGAGAGGTGGGTTGGCCTCTCCGGTCCAGTTCTAAATTGGTTTAGGACCTATTTAACCAGTCAAGAGTTTTTTGTCAACCATGGAGAAACATCACTCAGAGAAAATACATATCACATGTGGCGTTCCACAAGGTTTGGTTTTGGATCCGTACAGTTTATATATGTTACCCTTTGGCAACGTTTTCAGAAAGAACAACATTGATTTTCACCGCTACACAGATGATACACAACTTTACATTTCTGTTTCACCAGAGGATTTTAGCTCCACGGATAAATTATTAGACTGTATTAGTGATTTAAATACTTGCATGGCTCATAACTTCCTCCAGCTAAATCAAGACATTATTAAAACGTATTATTAAACGTATTGTTTGAACCAAAGCACAGACATTATTAAAACGTATTATTAAAATGTATTGTTTGAGCCAAAGCACAGAGAGAGAGAATCTGGCTGCACATTTTAATTCACGGACAATAAAAATAAAACAGCAGGTAAAAAAAACCTAGGTGTTATTTTAGATTCTGAACTAAATTTCTAATCATGTGACCAAAATAGCTTTTTACCACCTGAGGAACATTGCCAAGGTACATCCGTTTCTCTCTCAGGCTGATACAGAGAGACTCATCCATGCTTTTATTACAAGCAGGCTTGACTACTGTAATGCTCTCCTGTCTGGTCTACCCAAGTCTACCCATTGGTCAACTGCAAAACATACAGGTCCTCTGGCACTGCAATTTTAACTATCCCAAAGCCTAGGGCCAAGTGGCATGGACGCAGCCTTTAGTTATTATGCCTCCAGCCTCTGGAATAGCCTGCCAGAGAACCTGGGGGGGACGAAACTGTGGACATAGCTAAAAAAGATCTTAGCACACATCGTTTTAGCTTTGCTTCTCCTTCGGATGCTTTTTAGTCATTACATTTTTGTAATTTTTGGTTTATTATCTTGTGTTTGTGTAGTAAATACACTGCTCAAAAAAATAAAGGGAACACTTAAACAACACAATGTAACTCCAAGTCAATCACACTTCTGTGAAATCAAACTGTCCACTTAGGAAGCAACACTGATTGACAATAAATTTCACATGCTGTTGTGCAAATGGAATAGACAAAAGGTGGAAATTATAGGCAATTAGCAAGACACCCCCAAAAAAGGAGTGATTCTGCAGGTGGTGACCACAGACAACTTCTCAGTTCCTATGCTTCCTGGCTGATGTTTTGGTCACTTTTGAATGCTGGCGGTGCTCTCACTCTAGTGGTAGCATGAGACGGAGTCTACAACCCACACAAGTGGCTCAGGTAGTGCAGTTCATCCAGGATGCCACATCAATGCGAGCTGTGGCAAAAAGGTTTCCTGTGTCTGTCAGCGTAGTGTCCAGAGCATGGAGGCGCTACCAGGAGACAGGCCAGTACATCAGGAGACGTGGAGGAGGCCGTAGGAGGGCAACAACCCAGCAGCAGGACCGCTACCTCCGCCTTTGTGCAAGGAGGTGCACTGCCAGAGCCCTGCAAAATGACCTCCAGCAGGCCACAAATGTGCATGTGTCTGCTCAAACGGTCAGAAACAGACTCCATGAGGGTGGTATGAGGGCCCGACGTCCACAGGTGGGGGTTGTGCGTACAGCCCAGCACCGTGCAGGACGTTTGGCATTTGCCAGAGAACACCAAGATTGGCAAATTCGCCACTGGCGCCCTGTGCTCTTCACAGATGAAAGCAGGTTCACACTGAGCACATGAGCACATGTGACAGACGTGACAGAGTCTGGAGACGCCGTGGAGAACGTTCTGCTGCCTGCAACATCCTCCAGCATGACCGGTTTGGCGGTGGGTCAGTCATGGTGTGGGGTGGCATTTCTTTGTGGGGCCGCACAGCCCTCCATGTGCTCGCCAGAGGTAGCCTGACTGCCATTAGGTACCGAGATGAGATCCTCAGACCCCTTGTGAGACCATATGCTGACACATGCACATTTGTGGCCTGCTGGAGGTCATTTTGCAGGGCTCTGGCAGTGCACCTCCTTGCACAAAGGCGGAGGTAGCGGTCCTGCTGCTGGGTTGTTGCCCTCCTACGGCCTCCTCCACGTCTCCTGATGTACTGGCCTGTCTCCTGGTAGCGCCTCCATGCTCTGGACACTACGCTGACAGACACAGCAAACCTTTTTGCCACAGCTCGCATTGATGTGGCATCCTGGATGAACTGCACTACCTGAGCCACTTGTGTGGGTTGTAGACTCCGTCTCATGCTACCACTAGAGTGAGAGCACCGCCAGCATTCAAAAGTGACCAAAACATCAGCCAGGAAGCATAGGAACTGAGAAGTGGTCTGTGGTCACCACCTGCAGAATCACTCCTTTTTTGGGGGTGTCTTGCTAATTGCCTATAATTTCCACCTTTTGTCTATTCCATTTGCACAACAGCATGTGAAATTTATTGTCAATCAGTGTTGCT